>NW_025767034.1:0-687500 GCF_003918875.1 Haliotis rubra | reverse complement strand
GGGCGAGATAACACGCCATTAGTGGCCAGCTAAGTGGGTGGTAATGCCAGTTCCTACTGCGTACGTTATGCAACACCCGCTAAAGTTAGGCGACATTAGGCTCTCGATGGGGTAACAATTGCAATTGGGACTCTTCGTTTTCCCATCAATAAAAATGGACAATCGGGAACCTATTCATCTCCGCTAATGGTCAGCCTTCCTATTCAGTCTGACCACTGTCCAGTAGTCTTGTATGACAACAAGGGTGTAGGTATCCAGGGTCAGTGTCCGTTGTCCTGTTCTGAAAGAATGATCTGATGATAATGGTAAGAAAACAGAAGAGCCTTCAAGAACAATGATCTATCTTCGCAGTGGCGATCTGATTACGTGTATGGAGTTAGGAGGGCAATGATTGCGTATGAGGGAAATGATTGCTTGTATCGGTGGCAAAAGAAAATGATTATGTGTGGACCGATATCTTAGAATAATAAAAGGATGTGGAAGATAGTGAGATTATTAGCATCATCAGATGAACCTTTGATGCTACGGTAGAAAGGTAGGTTGCTATGAGTGAACATTATGCATCTTTGTGATAGAATGGCCGAGTTTATGAAAGCTGTAATTTGGGGGTGGCTGTTTGTGTGGATGCACCGTTAGATAATACGAGGTAACAATGACACTTAACGTGATAATCTTACGACATCACATTTTCCAATCATTGAATAATGATTTGTTATTTACAACAAAGAGGACATTTTGAAATGATTTAACAAAATGGTGTCACATGGTATATTCATTTGACTGACGCATTATTTTGTGTCGTTTTATTTCACGTAAGTTGGTACAGGTACGTATACCTATCACTATCTAGTTCAAGATATTTAATTACATAATGGTTCATACATATCATCATAAACAAAGGCATAATCATAAAATAAAAACGATAACAATTTCATAATATTATTAACAATAATAATAATAAAGTTATTGGTGGGTTCGACTAGGTGGTCTCCTATTTGTTACACATGCCAGTTGTAACACACTCTGATATTGCCAGTTGTTACACAGTCTGGTTGGGGGTTAATTACTGCTATACCTACAACAACAATGGTCTAGCCCAAACTGTCAAATGGATCAAAGGGATTAAAAGCAGGCAGTTTTGATGGGGTTTTTTACTCAAGAAATGTTATATCAAATGCAATAGAATGATATGTAGTGCTAATCAATTGTGTTGCGTTCTCTTTCTATGTCTGTAACGAGTATGGACTATCCCATTCTTCACTAATAGGTAATAGTTGTGTGAAGTGGCCTGTGACCTTATGTGTATTGGGGGGTGTAACAACTGACATGTGTAACAAATGGGAGGCTACCGTTCGACTAGGCAGCGTTTCCTTGGAGAAGTCCCATTTGCTGTCCGGGCTGTGTGTAGAGGAGGCAAAAGCCCTGAGCTGATGGTGAGCCTTACCAGACTGTGGCAGGATCACCCGAACCCTCTCTGCTGCATACTATCTTTAATCTGTAAAACATAATAATATACTAACAGTAAAATCCATTATACGATTCCGACACTATTCGCTAAAAAGGTGAGGTATCCTTGGCATTTGTCACAAACACACGCAAAGCCAAATAACATTTCCAATGGCCCTATATTAAAACGGCTTAAGTGCGTGAGTAACGAGTTTCTTTACGGTCCAATAATAGATTTATTACTTCCGCGTATTGCGAACCAAACAAACTGTGAAGTCATATCTCAACACAAATATCACACACAATATCTGCCAATGCAAGAATAACATTGGTGCATACAATAAATAGCATCACAATAGGTAGACATATTTACGACGTGCACATTCTGTATTCTCTTTAATGTGTGCGCGATGATTACGCTACCGTGTTAAACTGTCTGATCGCTTAAGTGTTGAGAGTCTAAATAAAGAGAAAATTTATTGGAGTAAACTGCTTTTCTTGGGTTTATGGCTTTTCCAATTTGAGTTTTTATGATTATGATTAAAGCTGGGTAGTCAGGAATTCAGTCTTCTTGACGTGTGATAGAGATGACAAGCAAAGCAAATTGTATCTGCATTTATATCTTTTCTTGCGGTTGATAAATATTAAATATAATAAATTAATTCAGTAAATTCACTTTTATGTCAATTCGTTTGATATCAAACTTTGTCTTTGAGTATTTTTGATTAATAACTATCCTCTTGTATGCTTGTATTGTCTCGGATATTCCGAATTGTAGTGGGTAGCGTATGCTTTTTGGATCGGTTGAACTGGGTATTGGATGGTTATCTAACGGTGTTGCTAGCGATATCGATCACAGGTTTGTCTGATCCAACTCGATTTTTTACAAGCTCTGTCATATACCTAGAGCTGCTGAGGGCGACGTTGAACAACTCTAGCAAGCAAAAGTGTATTCTTCTGACATTTCTTTATGTATCCCATATATATACCATTATCAGTTATGAGTTGCAATGCTGGATATTAAAATACCATTAATGAAAGATGTACTGTTGACTGACAGAAGCAAAGTACGTGTGTCGCATGGCAAAATTCTACAAAAAAACACAAACCAGAACGCGTTGCTGTAGGTTAATGTGGACGAGTCTGCTCGCGATATATGCAGTGGGAAGGTCGCTGGCCCCTGTTCCAATACGGTGGCACTGGTCTTATCAATTATTCATGATTCCTGTTTAATTAAAAACGGCTTTTTATAGGGTCACCAGAGCTTGTGTTAATGACATATGCTCAATATGTTTGATGTAAATACCCAAAAAGACGTTAAGAACTCTAGATTCGTTCATATCAGTACAGTTAATCTGTTGGCATGGCAGATCAACTATAATAATATGAAAAAAGGGTGCTTCTTAGTTTGTTCTGTTGTATATTTTTTGCAAGAGGTTTTTCCATACACTGGACGCAATACACTTGTGTGTGTGAGACACTTGGAGAAGGCTTCCCCACGTTCCCTACACCCTTATGTCTAATCAAGGATCCCCAGTATCTCTCCAACAACAGACCAGAAATCACGTTGTTCGGGATTAGACGAGATTAGACGAGATTTCTACCATGTCCCTTCAGCTATGATATATTTACAGAAAGTGTAATGGATTGCATAATCAAGTGATAGCTGCTTGGTTCGTTAGTGAAAAGGGTGGCCATCTACCATTGCCATTCTGAACAACCAGGTATAATGTTCGCATAGTGTTCTCGCACTGTAATTGAGGCTTGTAATATGTCGCCCCATGGTGCATCTTGCTTTATATGCTGATGTTGATTTACATATTTAATCAGTGCGGTTTGTTGTCAGTTATGACAAGTAATATGATAGTTAGGTCCAGAAAAACACCGTTGTGTCGAAATTGAAGGACCTACATGAGTTCTTCGAGTTATCCGAGGGTCGGCAAAACTGCAAAAGGTTTTCATTCGAAACAGTCGCAAATTGGACTCAGCTGCATTTTACTGTATTTTCTTCGTAGGCATTTAGAAGTTATGGGGATATGAAGACATTAAACTTTTTATGGGTAACTAATTTGTTCTTTATAATGATGACAGAGGAACACTATGTAACCTTTAAACATCGTTACAAACACACAAAGAAGTCGATGTAATATGGCGACCCTATTTTTACAACGGTAGTGTCCCCTCTTCAGACTGGCCATAACGTTATGTAACCTCTTTCCAATTTAGACCTAAGAACTAATTATGACCAACCCGTTTTCAGATTGTCAGGGCATAATGACCTGTCCAGATAGTCGATGTCAATTGAAAGGTTTCCTGCCTTCGTATTCTTCCAACTTCTAAATGCTGAGGACGTAACTTGTACACGTCGACTAGGTGTTGTAATATTTTTTTAGGTTCGGTCGTCTGTAGATATTGAACAAGTTTTATTGTCGAAGATCACGATTCAAGCTTGCATTTCATAAAGAACGGTGATGAAATATCCTCTGTCAAAATATCTGATGGTTTTTTTAGCATCCTGTGACCTCTTCGAATTCGCCTTGGTCTTCCTTGTTGCTGATGGTAGTTTCACATTCTTGTGTTTCATGGCATGCGGACACCTTCATGTGTGTCGTTGTATTTCAACGTCTTCACGTGTCACGAGGTGTTTTCAGCTCTTCACACATGTCGTTGTATGTTGACATTTTTATATGCCTCATGGTATTTTCAGCTCTTCGTATGCATCATGGTATTGCCAGTTTTTCGTATGCATCATGGTATTTCAGCTCTTCATATGTGTTATGGTATTTTCAGCTCTTCATACGTGTCATGGTATTTTCAGCTCTTCGTATGCATCATGGTATTTCAGCTCTTCATATGTGTTATGGTATTTTCAGCTCTTCATATGCATCATGGTATTTTCAGCTCTTCATATGTGTCATGGTATTTTCAGCTCTTCATATGTGTCATGGTATTTTCAGCTCTTCATATGTGTCATGGTATTTTCAGCTCTTCATATGTGTCATGGTATTTTCAGTTCTTCATATGCATCATGGTATTTTCAGCTCTTCATACGTGTCATGGTATTTTCAGCTCTTCATATGCATCATGGTATTTTCAGCTCTTCATATGTGTCATGGTATTTTCAGCTCTTCGTATGTATCATGGTATTTTCAGATCTTCATATATGTCATGCTATTTTCAGCTCTTCATATGTGTCATGGTATTTTCAGCTCTTCATATGTGTCATGGTGTTTACAGCTCTTCATATGTGTTATGTAATTTTCAGCTCTTCGTATGCATCATGGTATTTTCAGCTCTTCGTATGCACCATGGTATTTCTGTATCTCTTTCTGTTTCTCGGGGTTTTTTAACCTACCTATGTTTCGTGGTATTTTCAGCTCTTTGTGTGCTCGTACGTGCATTGTGGTGTCTTCAGTTGTTAATGTATATCACGGTATTTTGACCACATCAGGCTGGTAAAGTGATCTCTTCAAATTGGTTGCGGCGTTCTGGTCCTTGATGTAACTTGTAATATGGCGACCCTATTTTCACTACAGTAGTGTCCCCTCATCAGATTGACCACAACGTTATGGAACCTCTTTCCAATTTAGACCCATGAACTAATCATGACCAACCCGTTTTCAGATTTTTAGGGCATAGTGACCTGTTCAGATAGTGCGTCTTCACATGACCTACATACGAAAATCACACCCAGCAATAGTCGTGGCATCAAATATGTCAGAGATGCTATATTTAGCAACTTTAATTTATTGTTTATATAAAACATTTCTCGTCACTATATGGCTGAAATATTGCCGATGTGACGTTAAATAATAACTCACTCACTCCCTCACTCAGAGATGCTATTATGACAGTACCTGTAAATTATCATACCATATTTCAGCTTGTCATTAGGGTGTCTCCCGAAACCTAGCGCTGCGAGAAGAACGCTATATAAATACCCCAGTGCACAATCGGCCATGCCATTTGTACATAAAGGTGACAACTTCCTCCTCTGGAGATTGACACCAAGTATTCTGAGCCTCCCGGGGGTAGAATATTTCCGATGTTTAAAATGCCAGTCAAGGATCACACTGGTGGGTGCTCTGTTTCAGCAGAACTGCCAAAATGTGAGGTTCTGGGCTGTACTCCGCCGTCAGCTTAGATTTGCTGAAACGTCGCTCTCGTTGCCTAATTAGACGAGGTGAGAGGAGCTCTCCCGGGCAAACCCACTGCCGCGGATGAGAAGTGATTTCCTTATCAATAGGCTGTAATCACCCGGCGGTCCCCGGAGCCAAGCCCCATCTCCCGCCACGAACAGGGACAACAATGGTGGGACACAGAACAATGCCTCCAAATGAATTCAAGTTCGCTCGATGCGGGGAATTTGGCGAGTGGGGCCAAATAGAATTTCTTCACATGGTAACAATGGGCTGAAGATGAAAATTGTTGCTACAAGTGCCCGTTGGAATGACACTCTTTTGTCCCAGGAAATAATCATCAAAAAGATAATACAACTCATTTTGGATGTTACACCAATCGTGGGTGTTGACTTAACACGTCACTGCTTTCAGATTTAGATTGAAATGACGTTTTTGTGAGTTGTACGTGAGATTCGGCTCTCCCGTGCTGAACATTTCATTCTAAGCACATCATCCGAGGGTAGCACACAAAGGTTCTGCCTCAAGTGTTACATATACAAATTTCAATCAATTTAATCGTTATTTCGATCAAGGAAGTAGTTGATGGACATCTTGTTTATTTCAATGTCTTCTTGACCTAAATATTGATCCCGATAATAGCTGGTTAAGTACAGACGAGGATGAAAATGCATTGAATTGGTAAACAAGCGGTCTGCTAGTTGACTTTCTTCCGGACAGTGTTCCACTATACTCCATTGTTTACTTACGTTAAAGGGGCCAGGGGAGCTCCAGCAAGCATACCCTTTTCTGTTTCTATTATGGCGTTCTTTCACCATTGGGATTCGCCGTGACTGGTCGTCAGTTCAGAAAAGGTGCTTTAGGACATATATCAATAAATATTTTAAATAGCAACATATTCGATACAGTAATCGGTGTTTATTTTCGGCTTGTTTTCATCGGGGTTTTTCTTTGTGTCTTTACTTCAGGTTTATGTCTCCTTTTAAGCAAATATTTGCGTTTGAATGTACGTTTTAGGACTATGTATGTTATGGTACCGGTAGAGATTGAGCCTATACATGTGAAGAGATGGAGACTGATTTCCATGGTTGCGTCTTATGTACGTCCATCTTTCTGACTGCTCAGTGGTTTAGCCTTTCGTCTTCAGAGCGAAGGCCCTGGTTCGATTTCTAATAAATATAATGTATGGAGTCTATAATATACTTCTACGTTTCCAAATAGGCAAGCGTACCCTGTCCTTCCTGTGGTACCCCTCACAAACACAGGCAATGGCAGGTCAATTGTTTACCCCAACATCAAGTCAAACGTCTATGTTAACTGCTTTACATCACTTAAATATGGGCGGTGGGGTAGCCTAGTGATTAAAGCGTTCGCTCGTCACGCCGAAGGCCCGGGTTCGATTCCCCACATGGGCGCAATGTGTGAAGCCCATTTCTGGTGTCCCCGCCGTGATATTGCTTGAACGTTGCTAAAAGCGGCGTAAAACTAAACTCACTCACTTGAATATATTCATAACATCCATGCAAGAGACCCTTCAGTAATGCAAACGTCTTTTTTCGCTTAAAGTTCGCTGCAGGAGTGTTCTCTTTGTTGATTAACATCCCCATTTATGACGAGAAAAAGAAGAGAGCTGCTGAACTCATAACAGTGTGCAGGTTGTTAATTACATAATGTTGTTCAAGCATGCCCCGGCCTTTATACGAGACAAAAACATCGGTAACGGCGGTTATTAATCCTACACTTTGCAGTAGCGTGTGTTTCAGCACGTACAACATTCAATAGCACATCTTAAGCATCTTTCCCAATAAATGAAACCTTTCTGGACTCTGTTGATGCGAAATACCAGAGTATATCGTACACTCATCCAATCAACCACTTATGACGGTTGTGACCTCTCGTGACCTGCTATAAACAAACTCGTCGTCAATAACAGGGGCGGAGCACATGTCACAGCTTATAGAATTTCTGCCAAGAAATTAATGGCATGGTACTCCCCCCCCCTTAAGCAGACCTCCGACACAATATGGTGGAATCGATGAATTACTGAACTGTGCAGGAATCGGCGTTTTAAAGAAATGGGTTAAAAAGCAATCAATTAGTTAGCTGATATACCTGAGTGCGTTGATTGGCATGAGAAGCACGTGAGTGGAAAATCAGATCTGTGTTGATGTCACCTGTCAACGATGTCTGTTTCAATGACAGATGATTCGTAAGGTTAGCTTGCCCTCGCCTATTTCGGGTTCAGACCCAAGGACAACAAAATCCCGTAGTATTGTTAAGCGTTGTCTTTATCTTTGTAAGAACTCGTTTTGATAGGCTCGCTGAGACATCACATGCTAATATAAAGTACATCATTTATCTGAGATATTGACTGTTCAACGCGGCGTAAAACATGCCTCACTCGGTCATAGACAAGTAATCATGTAACAGTCGTCAATAAAGCATTTGGATGAGAGGGTTTTTTTTCAAGTTATTTATAACATGAATAAACTCAAAACCCTTAATATCAATTCTATGTGGCTCTTTATAAGGATTTTGAGTATAGCTTGTGTAGATAACATGGAAATAATTTTAAACAGATCTGGAAAAGTCGTTCTTCCAAACTGTACCACGGTTTATTGTCCGTGAGTGAGTGACTTGTGTTTGACGCTGTGTCACAATAAGCAAGCGTGACCAAGATTGTACAATTTCAACTTTGAAACCAACATATATATATATATATATGCTTCTGAAAAACTAAGGAATGAAACCCCCGATCAGCGATTCCTGGTGGGAACAAAACACGCAACTCTTCACAAAGAAATTCAGGATTTTCAAAATACATCCATTCACACCGCCTCAAAATGCCATATTTTTGGAGTGAGTGAGTTTAGCGTTACGCCGCTTGCAGCAATATTCCAGCAATATCATGGCGGGGCACACCAGAAATGGGCTTCACACATTATACCCATGCGGGGAATCGAACCCGGGCCTTCGGTGTGACGAGCAAACGGTTTAACCACTCGGCTACCCCATCGCCCCACATATGTTTGGACAGTATGGTAATATTACTACCGATCTTTCAGCAATCTCCATCATGGTCGTTGTTTCAAAAGGTTATGTTAGGATTCCTGGTTGGAAGATCATGAACGATGCTTTAGAAATTACTTAAAGGGTCGGGTGGTCAGGTTCTGTTATTTGGTTAATTGCAAATCATTGTATTCAGACGATGCAGGGCTTGCGCATCACCAGATGTCTGCACTGGATTGTCTGCTCCAGACGCGACCATTCACAAGCCGTAGTCATAGAGCTGAATGTTATTGGCGCCGTGTTAAATAAACTGAACGATAGATGTGGGTGATATATCAGATGTATATAACATTAACACGAAACTTACGATCGAACAAGGCGGTAGGGTAGTCTTGTGGTTAAAGCGGTCGCTCGTTACGCCGAAGACCCGGGTTCGACTCCCCACATGGGTACAATGTGTGAAGCCCATTTCTGGTGTCCCTCGCCGTGATACTGCTGGAATATTGCTAAAGGCGGCGTAAAACTAAACTCACTCACTCCAGTCGAACAGGGCAGAAATTCTGCAAGCAATAATCGCAAACATTTCAGTTTGATGACGTCATTCTTGTGATGTTCTTGCAGGATACATATTTATTCAGTTTTCATTCAAATTATTAAATTAAATCGATATCATTCCAGCAGTTAAACCAACATAATAACTACAAGTATATTTCTCCAACGGTTGTATCACAGATACGGATATCGGACAGGTAGGCGTCATATATATGTGCTTTATTATTAATTATGCAAGATATATTGAAATATTTAATAAACGACTATTTTTAACTCCGTGTCCTCGGGGTATTTGTCTTGTAATATGATCGTGTTAAATTATGGCGACACATGTACAGACACTTTCCGCACTGCTTGTTAATGATCATGTTCCCGGGTGAACATTAGCCATCCCTCGTGTCCAGCTTGTTCGAGTCCGCTGCATAATTGTTATTAATATGCCACACGTGACCAAGCGAGACGAGAGCCATAAATTATTTTAAAACAAATTGGCAGTTTAATAAACTTCAGATAAAAAAAAACGTGTTTCCAGTGACTTTCCAAGCTCCGCGCACCGCTTTCATTACCAACCGTATGCACATCTGTTTGACCTGTGTGGAGTCATGGATGAAGTTCTAATGGCGGGTAACTTGAACATGTGTCCCCAGACTGTTTGATCAGATGTAGGATCAGATGCTATGTGGCGGTATCACACGGAACGACAGCTCATGAATCTATCTGAGACAGGCAAAGTGTCTCCCAAACTCGAGGAACCCGTTCAGATCCGAGTTAGAGTTGGCCTTCAGCAACCCATGCTAATGGGATCGGGTGGTCAGACTCGCTGGCTTGGTTGACACATGTCATCGTATCCCAGTTGCGTTGAACGTGGCTCGCGCTGTTGGTCACTGGATTGACTTGGTCCAGACTCGATTATTTACAGACCAACGTCATATATTGATGAGTGCTAAACAACAACCAACCAAACCCAAGGCGGGAGATCATTTTGACGAACATACCTCCACACAAAATCTCCCTTCACATTGTCATCTGTAACTACGACCAAAGATAGGATCCGTCACAGCAAAGAATTAAACAGAAATTGTTTCCCCGATAAAAATACACAACTAAAATTCAATTAGTATATATTAAATCATACACTAAGTATTGCTAGACCTTCGTTAAATACACGAAAGTAGATGATAACTCGTACTCAACTAGGGGTAGCCAAGTGGCTAAAGTGTTTGCTCGTCACGCCGAAGACCCGGGTTCGAATCCCCACATGGATACAATGTGTGAAGCCCATTTCTGGTGTCCCCAGTAGCGATATTGCTGGAATATTGCTAAAAGCGGCGTAAAACTAAACTCACTCAGTCACACGCACTCAACTATCATTCTTAGGAGTACTTACATTAAAATATGACTTGTGCCGTTTATTAAGAATGTACGAAAACACTTTGGTATGAAGAGATACACTGGCTTTATATACCAATTGACAGAGACATTTGATGTCCGAATATGTCAGCTTTTTCACGCTTTTGAATAGTTACACTGATATGAATCGACAACAAAAACCGAATGTGTTTCCTTGCCCCGGTTTTGTTCGATTGGAGTTTGCGTGTGATATTAGTCCAATCCTGCCAGGCCTCTCAATCACTGCAAGCGACAAGGCACTCCGTAAAGTGACATGTTTTAGATTTTGTCAATTTATTCCCTGATTATGAGCAGTGCCTATTGACAGGCCTTACACCGACGGCGACGTTCTATGTCGTTGATTTCTCCAGACAAGTTTGCTTGGCACACAGCCTGAAATTGTTTTGGAGTTGTTGCGCTGCCTTCACGATGGTTATTACAGTGATTGAAAAAGGCGGTTCGTTAGCTTGTTCTGCAACGTCACTACAAAATGACGTCATTGATGATGTCATATCTAAATGACCATTGTGTATAAAATTAATACTCGGATGATCATAATTTATTTTTGTTTCGCCGTGTGTGCATTGGTTTTGTGGGGTTTTGTGGGGGGGGGTGGGGGGTGTTACTGATTGTTCAATCAAGATCCAGAAGATTTGGGATGAAATCAAATCTTGAAAGTCACACGTCGTCAATATTTCGACCCTCCGTTCGATTCCCGACATTGGTACAATGTGTGAAGCCCATTTCTGGTGGACCCCGTCGTGATATTGGTGGAATATTGCTAAAAGCGGCGTAAAACCATACTCACTCACTCTTCAGCAGTGAATCGGTGTTCTAATGTTTAACATCAGATATTCGCCTAAAGTCCGCCTAAAACATACATTACCAGTTTGTGACGAGCGCCACTGGTGGTACAGAAAACGCTTACCTCCTCCGAACACCTGGTGTCTTTACTATTATAAAGCAATTCATAAATACATGTTAATGACATAGTAGAAATCGTACAATCTACTCTGCTTTTAGCAGAGATTTGTTATGAATATGGACATGGTTTTGTCGCTTTTATTGACATACATTAAAATCATTCTCATTAAAACACCGAGATAAGCATCATAGATTCAATATACATCACACTGACTGGTAAAATACACCAAAACAAATACACGAACTATTGGCATTTTCTTGGACCATTGTCTCAGAGTTCAGTGTACACGAACCACGTGAAACGGGTTGTATTTCAGTTCATAAATTATCTTTTTCATCGGCTACACAGCGATAGATCACAGTAACACGCATTGGGTTCACTCCGACCTCGAACAGTTTCAAACTAGTCCACCGGAACACAGATCTTGGCTTCGGGTGAGGCTGTCCGCCATCTTGGATTTTTCAAACTTTGGGCCACTCCAGTGTATTTCGTTCAAATAAGCCAAGCACTTTTCATACGGACGATGTATCCAATATTTAACTATTTAACAACCCGTTGGTCTCTTCAAAACGAGAAGTGCTTCTGATGTTACCGGCAAGGTTTACTTTGAAAATATTACTCATTCGTTCCGGTCTGACAAGCCAGTAATCTGCCGTTGGATGAATACTCGAACACATGTTGTCGCAGCTTGTCGAGCTGATTACCGTCAGATTCCCGTAAGACGGTTTTAGCGTTGAGTAATACGCCTCAGCGGCTTATGACCTCTGGCCGTATTTTCAAGCCCTCTCGGTCAGTTATGGTCAGTATGATGGCTAACAAGCCGGACTGGCGATGGTGTAATTGACTCATTCACTACAGCAACAAAGCCCTACCGCGGCCACCGACAAGCCGCACTTATTGTTTTCATGTGAATAGCAAATTAAGCAGTTTCATAACGTATCAATGTGCAGCAGTACGTTCATTAAATTTTATATTTGCTCGGCGGTCATAATGAATGAGCTAGGCGGGTTTAGAATGCCTCGCTGACGAAAGCACCTATTCTTTCTCGTATGCCCGAGCTAGCATATTGTTGCTACATAGAAATCTATATTCTCTGCCATTGACAAAGCTGAAAAGACTTAGCGACCATTATCTCGGCCCGTAAAATATATTGTTAGAAATTTGAAAGAGACTTTTCTTATCGCGTTACATATTAAATTGCCTAAGAGAGCTTCGAATAGAGAATGGGGAATAAAAGGTATTGATAGTATGAATATTTGTGAACGAGAACACGGTGGTGGGGCTCATTTAGTTAGTCTCTGAGAGTGGAGGAAGCATTCGTTGGTCTAAAATGTTCAATTTGATGTCAGCTTGTGACAATACCGTCTGTTGGTGTTAAGGTCGTACAGCCAGGGCGGTTTTAACCGACTGCAGCAGGCATGGAATATACCATACGTCATTTCACAACACATATACTTAAGCGTGGAGCGTCTACCTAGAGCCTATCAAGGTAAGACGGGCATCGCTGAACGTGGTTTATCTGGGTGAAGGGTTGGAGCTCAGGGTAGGGAGGAGGGTAGGGTGATGGGGGTGGCGTGAGGGTGATTAGCGACCCCACCGTGGGAGGGGGGTGCTATCTCTCTCGCCAGGGCTGGCATGTCTTAATTAGCCGGTGAAATATTACACGGGTGGACTAAAGTGCCACCCGAATTTGTTGTTGATTCTGGGGTATATTTCACGATGAAATTGACATGAACTGTGAATACAAGTGGGCCTGTATTTATTGACGTGCCGCAACCCAGATTGGACGGAAACATATGCCCAAGAAATGCATTTGCTTGTAATTGACCATACTTCAAGTGTGGTTCAGTTGTGATGGACAGAACAAATAATGACGGTATTGGATAGACAGAGTAAACGAAGGATTTCGAGGTTGTTTGGTGCACGTATGTCGTTCGGCCTACTTCTATTGTCATCTGATGAAAACACAACCTGTCAGTTTCAGTTGACACATATTACAATGTCACTTTTCACTGCGCTATTCTGAAGCAAGAGACAGGGGTATTTCGATTTCTACTTTTTAAATAAAATCTAATAACGATTCCCGACGCTTTTATAGTTTAAACTTTATGTATACCCTACAGGAAGTGACGTAATAATAGATGTGGCGTCACAGAATTTAACTTTCCTGAAAATATCAAAACTTCTACTTATAATCATCACCATTTTTAATATGTTATACCGAAATTCATATTCAATGTTTTTGGGGAAAATTATAAAATTGTAATTAATAAAAATGTGTTCGTGATATCTAGTAATAGTCCCCTCGATTTAATTGGACGAAAACTAAAGTCAGTTTTCAACTGCGTGTATCTGATAATATAATAGGGTCTCCGAAATGAAGCGACTCATCTAATGAATATTTAATGTGCTTCTTTGATGTTTGTAAGCGCCGGAGCATTGCTGTTCACACCTCGCAAGACGGGATGAATTATTAATCTCGACGAAATGTAGCCTGACGAGAGATCGGCGATGATAGTTCGACGGATTCACAACCCAAATGTGTTTTGTGGTTTCAAATTTTTTTCATTCGGCTTGTCTAGAGATATCAATTGTCAAATTCCCGATGTACACTTTCAAGTTGATGATTGATATACCTTATCAAAGTTTTCAAATGCACCTGTCTACCTCTTTTTATGCTGCTTGAAACATCGTATATCAGCATATGAAAATCTTAATTTGAAAACATTTTTCATCATCAGTTTCAGAATGAACGATATCTTTCGACGCTGAGGCAATTTGTGAATGGGATTTACACTTTTGAAGAATAAACGTTACTTTAAAAATGTCATGACGAACCAAAATAATGGAGCTATTCTTGAAGTTTACAAAACCACGCCCACTTTGGCAAACCACAAAACGGGTCGTTATCAGTCTTTTCTCACGACTCTCTATTACCGCCATGTTGGACGGGGTCGTTTACAGGACTAATGTTTGTTATTATATATATATATCCCTAGCTGGTACACTCGTTCACCTTGTCACGTGACTCGCAACGTAGAGAAGTTGACGGTGAAAGGTACATGAAATCTACAACGTCGCATGTTGCTAGTCAATCAATTCATTCCCTAGGCAGTAGGAAACTAGTTTTAGTCTGAGGAAAGTATCTCAACACTTGTGCATAGCGAAATGGTTGTTTTTATCCTCGTTGAATAAACATCCTTAAATATTATTTGATTCATTACATTTTATGTCAAGTATGAAAATATGAAAACCAATAAATAAGTCTACAGAATTACCATAAGAATAATCAACTAATTAAAAACATAATATTAATCCATTTCGTTAAGTTGTAGCTAATTTTTTATAATAATAAAAATCGTCATTAAATGAGTTACCTTTTTATAATTGTTTTCAAAGCATCTCTTTCTTGATTTATTGATAACATTGACAATAAAAACAGATTCAACAATAACCATTGTCAATCTCATTTGCTTACGCCAGTTGATTTTTGTGTACCTATTCACTCACTGTTTGACACAGTTAATGACAAGGCATTCAGAGTAGCTTAAACAAAATCGCACCGTATCATTGCTGATTAGTATAAAATTAATTAGACATCTGCCGTCATGTGACGTAACTGACAATAGCCTTCACGTGCTCTAATTAGTAGAACTATACCAGCCCCCAGTCATGGGTTTTGTCTGAAATTAACAATGACAGTGAATGACATGAGTGAAATCAGCAACCGCGTCAACCGCTGACGGGAGTAATGTTTTAAGTGTAAGAAGCGTACACACACACAAGGGTCACTCTGTGCTAATTAACGACGACTGTTTGTGACAGTGAGTGCAATGTACGTGACTAGTTAGTTGTAGGTTTCACTGATTGAGGCATGCCATCACCAACGACAACACATGGCACTCCTATTGACACCCAGCGCGAGTAGCCTGACATATTAATAAACATCACATAATTGGTTTGTGAATTTGAGAACCCCGGGTTGTGAAAATACATTTTTTCGAATATTTGTTATTATAAATACACATCGATTTATTACTACATATGTCAACAACCAATATTTTCTAACTTCCAATTAAAGCTTTTTTCGGAATACATAAATGTTTTCCGATAAACAAGCATGGCATTATGACACCTCAAGTGGTAAATGGTAAATTCACTATACCTAACACTTATTATAAATATATTTTCATAAATATTTAAAAATCAAATCCTTTAAGCTGTTTTCTTTAGAATGGCAATATATATCCATTGAAAAGTACTGTTAGTCGTACACAACTGAACGAAAACAAACACTGTATTGTGAAATTGGTTCTTTGATCGTACAGCGTTATGAAGCCCAAATGGCGTTTTTGTTGAGGTGTAAATTTCACATTGTTCTCGGGACCCCTTCCCATGGCGAGACTGACCCAGGCGTTAACACCCTGGGAAGTAATTGTTCGACACCTTCTCCCTCGTCATCGCCACCTCTTTGGTCAATACATTCATCAAGTGTACGGTAATCAATTTCAATGATCATCCGAGCTGTGATCAGTAATGCGAAGCAACAGGTCTCTACTATGGGGATGGCAAACCAGCTTCTGAAACTGGTCTCAAATACTCCGCTGGGGTGATGGTGGGGGCTATTCCTGGGGGTGGGGTGGGGAGCAGAGCCTTGGGGGTGAGGGGGTTGTAATTATTTTGTTAGAATAGTTGGATACTTCTATGTTATCTATTTTGTTTCCTTTTCGTGCGTTCATATTTTTAATACTTCTGTCTTCTCAACCACTTCCTGTTTCATTAAAAGGATAAACTGGTTGGTTATTTATTTACAAATTAACACACATTAAATAATTAAACTGAATACCATAATATTGATTTCTTTAAATTATTATTTCATATTTTTAGAATTTAAAAACCCGATCTACCTTCAGTGCTTCAGAACATTACTGCAGCAGTCTGTGCATGTGAGATGAATAGGTGAATAGGTAGGTGAATAGGATTTCGATGTTTAATAGGTGTAATGTATGTTACCTCAAAACGGTTAATCTTGGTCATTTATACGATAACCCCTCCTTTGTACATCATTTTGTTTTTCACTTACATCGTATATCAATGTTTCCTCTCTTCCTTATAGTTTGTTTATATACACCAACATATCCAATTATTCGTTATTAGTTTATCCAGTAACCTTGTTGATAGCTGTTATTAAATATTTCTATGTTCATTCATTCCTAATCCATCAATCTGATTTCGTCCTTTCTCAATATCTCCATTTATTCTTCAATTTTATATTCATTCTTTTCCAGCTAGTTCTTTCCTTTTCTAGTTTTCGATTAATTCCTTCAATTACGCCGAGATAGCAAGTACGTGGTGAAAACGACGTACGTCCAGACAGACCCTCCGGTTAATATCCCATGCGGTTGGCTTAATATCCTATACGCCTTTTTTCATATGAACCACATGTTCAGTTATCACAGACCCAATGTGCGAATCACGATCAGTAAATCTGATAATTGATTTGCACAAATACCCGCTTTTACTGCATTAAAAAAACACCATCCCAACATCTCTGACCACATGAATATATTCAGTCTCTGATATTGTTTTATGATTCATATTTTAGTTATGATTTATTCATATTCCCCCAACAACCCACTTTGCAATGCATGTATTTTTATTGCACATACAATCACGAACACGTTGGAACCTTACATTAACATAACGTTTTAAACAGTGATTACAACCAACATTTTAACTATTCAGCATCCATAATTATGTCATGGATGATGATGCTATTCAACAGCCTCGTAGTTGTAAGCATATAGCATGCATATCAAACATATTTGATTGACATCGATAAATCTTAGGGTCGACGTTTACGACAAAATCGATATCTGGCAAGTGGGGGCATTTCACGAATTGATATTGAAATTGACAACGCTCATCTGACACCATCACTGTATTCATAAATTTCCGTCGTGTGCATCACGATGCATGGCTGACTTTTTTTAACGAAATAGTGTCTCGATATTAGCAATACCTACCAGTAATTAAAAACACCGTAGCGGTGAGTATTAATTTTGAAATTTGATCCCCTCCAAACTTCATTTCACATGGATTCGATTACATGAAACTGAAATGTACACGTTGGCGTTTCTCCGGCTGTTAAATACACGCCGTTGTTCGTGATTTGTGCTCGTAAAAGCCCCAAACTTCACATTGTTTGAATATTTTCTTCCTTAAATTAACTATTCATTTTGCGTGTGAGTTGAAAGCGCATTTTTCTCTGTAGCATAAATCTCCACCGAATATTATTCATAACTCTGTCTTAAGTTACAGCTCAAATTGTTTAAAGACATTGTGTTCTTTAAAATCAAGTCCTCAGAGATGTAACATTATTATGATGTTCATTATTATGATGCTGTGGGTACTGAGGCCAACAACTGACCACATTGGACTGCTCACTGCCCTTACTAATATCATATTGAAAAAAATGGTTGTACATGTTCACAATATTTGCACTATCAGCATTTTAAGCCTGACTCTAAAATCGGGTTCGTGAAACGATAAATTTTGAAAATCATAAATATATAGATAATGTTTATGTGTGTGTGTGTGTGAGGGAGAGACAAGGGAGAGGGAGGGAGGGAGAGAGAGAGAGAGATACAGAGAGAGAGAGGGGGGAGGTCATATTTCATTTGAATGAAAATATGAGCACGGTAAACAATGTCCATAGGTTGTGCTGACATTTGTTGAAGCACAATGGAGAAGTGAAAGTGGAATATAAAAAGGTACACATTCCTTAATCCACTCTCCATACCCCCTCGCCTTCTTCCATCTTAATTCAACAGTCCCCCCAACACGTCCTCACTTGTTTGCCTCAGCAGAATAATTAATACTGAACCAATGTAATTTCTGGTGTTATCAACTAAATCGCGACTCCCCTTGAGGGATTAGGGAGAGATGAATAGTTAAAGCCGATAATCTACCGGTGTCGTTCCCTCGCATCACGACGTCGCTGGGGAGGGACGGTCCTCACGCCGCAAGTTACAACAGTGGGGGAACTTTTAACTTGAACAAGTAAATATACCCGCACCAACCATCGAGGCTTTAATTCCGTCGAAAAATCGATACCGAGAGCGATCTGATTTTGGTCTGTTGAGAAATAGGGTTGAGATGTTGGGATTCTATGAGCGAGAACGACGCTCCTATGAAGGTGGGGGGCTACTCGAAAGTTGAACATTTATTTTATTCCCCATTGGCTTATTATATATCCCTGTTAATTAAATCTGGTGTTAGATCAAACATAAACTTGTTCTGTAACACAAACAGCGTTCTTTTCAATTTGTGTACATTAAAACAACTGATATTCCGTCGTTGCCGTGTTACGTATATAATGCTCATTAATATAATCATAAAATACATTTTCTATTTAAAAATATAATAACTACATGCCAGGAAAGACAACCGCAACAAAAAACATAATCAACTATTAGTTCATAATTCATAAACACCATTCGGAAAAAAATATATTGTTTATGCCAGTTTAATGGGTACACACGGTAAAGTAATGACCCATTGCAACAAACACTATGTACAATGCAATATTTTTTACTTCAGTTCATCTGTAATACGTGAGGAGACGGAGATCCCTGTTCCAGAGCAGCTAACTTCATCCATAGAATCAACTCGCTAGGAATTAATATCAGTAACCACAGGTGGCTCCGCGATCCTCGAGGTTAATTCATAAATCGAACAGAGGTTAATAAATTGGCTTAAATGATAAGGTTTGTGTTGAGCTAGGGACGGTCACAATACTAATGCAATCTTTGAATTAACCCTAACGGGTCTGTTGTTTATTGGGGTATTTTGGGTCAGATTGTTGCTCTATAAATTGTGTATTGATATTGCAGACATGATGAATGAATGAATGAATGAATGAATGAATGAATGAATGAATGAATGAATGAATGAATGAATGAATGAATGAATGAATGAATGAATGAATGAATGAATGAATGAATGAATGAATGAATGAATGAATTTGAATCACGTTAAGGAGACAGCAAGCTGTATTCTTTTACATGTTATATATAGTTATCACACGTGTCATAACCAAAGCATGAAGTTGGAAGAGAGATAAACATTATCCATTTACGGTTGAACTTAAAAACATCGAAGTAAGAACTTTTTTTAGATGAAGATATCACGGCAGCCTGCATCCTACTGACCATATTATCCCCATTAAAAATATTCCAATAAAGTACCGTCTTGACAATTTCACAAGACACTTCATACACAGAACAGATGACTGATTTCACAATCTCATTTTGCCCGATTCAAATGGACCAACTCATAATTAAATTTACCTCATGGGTGAAATAATTAAGTCAACAACACAAAAACTATATTGATTTTTACGTGCATTTCACTCTCAAATTTCCGTTCTGCAAACATTAATTTTAATTGAACTTTTCCCCAACCTTGTGTGATTTATTGATTTGCTTCTGAAAAATAATGTAATAATTAGCAACAGTATGGTAAACCTTAATTTGCTAGTCTGATTTTCCGTTCATGATTGTTGGTTTTGAAATATTGTTCGTAATCAATAATCGGTTTATTGCACTTTTAGTACCTTCATATTTTATAAATATTACGTTTTCTAATTCGATAGAATAGTAATGTTTCAATATAAATATTAATACCTATTGGATAGATATTCACAGAGACGTCCAAGCTTAAAAAAACAAAAAGAAAACAATATAAGGCATGTCATCTTTCGTATTGTATTTCAAACCTCACAAACAACATTTCGAGATATTTATCATCAACAATAATTTATAAATCGCCGGTAAAGAAATCCTTTTAAAAGAAACACATTCATTTTATCCCTAATTTTGTTATGGACAGTGTGGAAATGTCCTCTCGGATCACGATCATCAAAATGTCTTGATATTGATCTTAAATTGATCCATCAGCTGAATTGGCTACTGTTGTCAATTTCATTGTAAACGTTATCTGCTTTTCACAAAAGTACCAATGATAATCCGTAATTGACTAGAATACTGACGCTGCAGACTGGTCCAAAGCACGTGTGGCGCATCCGATTCCTATTTTCACGCGCAACAATGACTGTAATTCTGTGTTCAAAAGCTCCTCATAGGTGTAAAAACGCATCTGCATTGTCACAGGTGTCAAAAAACTTGCGGCGATACAAGCAGTGGAACAGGAAATTCATTGTATGAGACTAAGATTAGTCTACGGGGGTCTTTGAAATAATAAGGCCAAATGTATCGCCTCGAGTTATTTGTTTATCGCCAACCAGGTAGCCAATACTTACATGTTTTTCTACCGCTGGTTATCCGTTTCCGGTGATTAAATCTAAGATTATCCGTGTGCAAGTTTTACTGGCAGATTATCTATTCTGATCCATGCATTATTTTTGTTCCTCCTTAGCGTTCTTCTTTCTTAATACTTGTGGAAATGACGGCCCATCTTTGAAGTTTGTCAGATAACTTTCAAATGTGTATTTTTGTCGTGTTCACACTTTAATATTTCCGTTCATATGATAATAACACTAATAATAACAGTTTACACCTTGAGTATTATTTCGTATAATGTCACAATGATTTTACAGATTCATTCACTGAATGATATTTTTACCCTGTATCAGTCGAAAATCGTGTTTAGAAAATTGTGGTTTTTCTACATGGAACGAAAATCTACATATGTTTACAGTTTTGAAGCATCGTTAACATTCATCCAGCACGCTGTCCGTATGAGTATACAAGCGGGGAATAGAAGTATGTCAACATGATCATTCATCCTTTAGTAAATTGCTGAAACATGTCGATACATTGTACTAATGATCATTGTCGAGTGTGAATGAATTGTTAATATCACAACAATTAAACATGTGGTTTCACATACAATCACGGTGAACACTTTCGAAAATACGTTTTCCAATGACAGCGAGGCCCTCAACGGAATCCTGTCAATTTCAGCCCTTTGGCATGTGACGACAGTAACAGACACGCACTGCTGTGTGCAGCAACATCGGCCTTGTGATTTTGCCTGAGCTCTACCTGATACATATATTGTTTGTAACGTGACAATTGCCTGTCTGATCGCCAATTGTACTCTGTCACTTACACAATCGATTGCAACAACACATTTGTTATGTACATGGCTATCCCTTTTCAAAAGCGCTTGTCCTGGAATAGGTTTAATCGCATTGATATCTGTTACAAATTTCCAGAACTCCTAATGTGGAAAATTCGCCTTTCACGACAAGCGCTCCTAAATACATTGAGAGAGCTAGCATCGAGCGGGCTTTGGTTTTGAAAATATTGTTTTGACGGGAGAAATGGACTAGATTGAACAGAAGCCGGCCTATTGAGTGTGTCTATCTTCTAGTTCTCGATTGACACGTTTCCTAGGCAACACACAGTGGGGACAAAAGCCCCGTGCTGTGACGTCACTTGATTGGCACGGGATTTGAGTGCTTGTTTCTCTTCACTCGCCTGCCACCTGCGTGTTGAACGAATGGTAATCCACGATTCGCCCGAGATCCTGTTTTGCCCGAGCGACGCATTCAGCCGTGGCTCAGCGAGCGCCAAGCTTTGCTATTAATTAGATTTACTCCATATTTCGGGAAAGGGACAAAAGCGCGTATCGTACAAGCCCCGCCTGCTTCTTTTGAGAGGCTCGACTAAGCCCCGCCTCCCATCGTCATAGCCTATTGTCTAGCGTAGACCACTCGCTGAAATTACCGTCCATCAAAACTGTCACTCTGCTCGGCTCTGATTGGCTGGCGCGGAACCCTATTTTGCGCGCTTGATCAATAACAGATGACTGTATGGGATATTAGAGTAAGAAAAGGAGGGTTTCTCCTCAAGTGTGGACGTTTAGAACTGTGGTGAAAGCGGCTAAGATTTGGCACATTATCCATCGTCACTGGTGAACAGGACACACACAACAGCGTTGACTAGTGAATCGCTGTCTGTCAGCTATAGTTATAACGGACACCGGGAACTACCATCTACCGGGTAACACATCAACAGCGTGCATGTACGTGGAAACTTTAGATCGCGGGAGAAGCATGGACGTCGATATGAAGCCAGCGGGTCCGCCGCATGCGAACACAACCCTACCCCCAACATCTACCCCACAGCACAGCAGTCAGGGGGTGAATCCAACTCACGCCCAGGGACAACCTACCCAAACTCAAAACGGACAATCAAATACATCGCCTAATGTACAGGGCAATAACAACTCTAACAGCAAAGCCGTGGACAACAGTCGTGTTAAGAGGCCTATGAATGCTTTCATGGTGTGGTCTCGTGGACAGAGGCGGAAAATGGCCCAGGAAAACCCAAAATGCACAATTCGGAGATCAGTAAGAGACTGGGTGCCGAGTGGAAACTGCTGTCAGAGACCGAGAAACGGCCGTTTATTGACGAGGCGAAGCGACTCCGTGCTATCCACATGAAGGAACACCCCGATTACAAGTATCGGCCACGACGGAAGACGAAGACTCTGATGAAGAAGGATAAATACGCTCTACCCGGAATGCCAGGTAACCCTCAGATACAACAGGTTGGACGTGAAGCCGCCATGTACCCCCATGCCATGAACGGCTACATGCCAAACGGGTACCCCATGATGACACACGACCCCAATGCGTATCACCAGCAAATGACGGGTCACATGGCTTCTTTAGGGGGTCAGTACGGGTACCCCACCCAGCCCATGCCCTCCCAGATGACAACAGGGTCGTATATGAACGGAAGTTCGAGTTATACCATGTCTATGGCACAGATGGGACATTACATGCAGCCGTCTCAAGTTACCCCAACTCGATTAAGAGGGAAACGAATACCCCAGGGCAACAGGGCGTTGGGGCACCTACCTCAGGAAAACAGTACCCAGAAGACCTCCGACAGATGATCCACATGTATCTACCGGGGGATGGGAGCCACCCCGACCAAAGTGCCGCAGCCCTAGCGGCGCAGCAGCGTCTGCAACAGATGCAGGGACAATACGCAGGAATTCCGACAACGACGGACGGTTCTGTGAACAACACCGTTCCTCTCACACATATGTAGACAATTTTTGTGAACCTCATAAAAAAACTTTTGGCCATGTGGCCGATACATGCCTGCCAACCAGATCTGTTCGAAGGAACAGACATGTTTTTGCTCATCCTCATCATAAACTGTGCTGAGACATGTGGTTTAAACCACGAAATCCTGACTTTTTACAAGAAAAATGTGCTAAAGAGTTTTCGTTGATTCAAGGAGGTGTTTTCAATGGCGGAGTGGAAGCATTTGTGTGAAGTAGTGAGTGACTTTAGAAGCATAATCATGTTAGCACGAATCACGCCCCCGCGTTTTACAATGACATTTTAGTGATATGAAAGTAGCATAATATGTTTTATTTTCATTTATTTTTTTCTTTATAAACGATTCATAGTTTATGAAAAACTCCGTCATTCCAAGAGCGAAAGACCATTGTTGTTTATATTTCATAATTTTTGAAGATTTTTTGTACCATTTAATTGTTATAAATTGTCGCCTTGTATAGATAAGAACCTAGATATCTATTGTATGTATATGTTCGCAAGCGCCATTGCAACTATAGGACAAAAGTGAACGACTTTCGTGAGCTCGGTCGCTGCTACAAAATCGCCTTTTCTGACATGAACATATCTATTCTCTCAACTGACAATAATGTCACCTAATTTATGAGATATGATTTATTTATGTAAGTTCATTTCTATTTATGCGTCAGATTTTTATGACAATATTCCGTTTAAAATCGGCAGCAAAAATATCAATTCTCACCTGTTCATTTTTGTTTATATTTGGCTTTTTATTGTCGCCTATTCATTATATGTATATACAGCACATCCATTGTTACTTTTGGCGCATTATATCTTTTTTCTTCCCTGATTATGAAACGTAAAGAAAATAAACACGATTGTCAGGGACTTACTGCTTTGTTCATATATTTAACTAGCTTCAGTCCAAGGCGGAAAAGGATCGCGCACTTAGTCACCGAATTACCCTTTGTTTATTTAGTGCGTAAAATTGTCGTATCATTCCTTGTCATTATAAGGCTGGAGAAGGTTTGAATAGTCAGCTACGCGCTGGTTTTTGCTCCTGTTTAAGTAGCTAATGTCATATGTTTGGATTCAGCTTGAAGTGGTTTGTTCAAAAACTTCGAACGATCCTCTCACCGGAGACGGTAGGATCAAATTTTGTGATCGGAAATCGAAATGGGAGCGTATTTTCTCTCAAATTAGGTCAGAGGTACGGCCAGTTGTTTTCAACTTTGTGAGGACGGCGTGCTTTGGATTAAACCTTTGATGTTGCCTAGGTTTCAAGGAAGGGAGGAAAAAATCAGGTGTAGAGTAAGGGTTGTACTTATGTCAGGTAAAGTCGGCGCTCCGTGCTCGATTCATCACGTTCACTGAAATTCTCCAAAGGGTGTTTCCTCGAACGCAAGTTAAGTTTTCCTTTACAAACTCACCGCTACTAACTTGCAAATTTATATAGTTAGGACGCGCTTTTACATATTTGTGTAATTATTTGCCCCACCACTGTAGATATAGATCTTAGTGTTGGCCTCGCAGGTAGGATTTTACAGTCTTTGCCTCGCGGCGGTGTATGTAATAACTCGATTTACTAGCGACAGGTGTAATAACAGTGGTAGGAATTTAATTACATCCTTTGTTGTCGATGTAGATAAGATTTTTCCCCGAGCTATGCTTAACGTTGATGAAATACATTTCATGTCAATTTCTCAATCTGAGAAACTTAGGTTGCGTTGTTTACCTGGCGAAAGTGACATCGCAGTCAAAGCACGTGCTTTTGCCGTCCATTGATTAACGATATTTGCATTGGCTTTGCTCTTAATATCATCAAATATCGGCGCTCGACTGCCTCGCGCAAAGAATCTAAATTCCCCCCGTAGTCATGTGTTTTAAATTTGAAACCCTAGAATCTAAAATTTGTTGTAACATTAAAAAACGTCAAAATCTTTGAACCTTAATTCACTGACGTTAACCATAGTCACTGCCCTCATAGTCAGATTTTGAAATCGGTCACAGGTAACCGTTGTCTCAACAAATGAATGTTAAGGAGCTTTCAGAAAATTAAACGTATGTTTGACACGACAGCGTGAAGCACTAATTAGACGTTGTGGGGTTTGTCATTAGAATAATGGCCCGTAATCGATCGAAATTCAAGATTCGGTTCATTTAATCCCGTTTTTGCAGGCCTCCTAAAACAACAGCCAAGCCTCAGTTGGCCCCGCTTCACTTCATATGTCGATTTCATTCGGGTAATTGATAGAAATTGGAACGGCGGGATACAATCGGTTTTGTGTTTTTCCCAGGATCGTAAACCAGAAAAGGATTCGTTTACAGTTTATGACTGAGCTGAAATGAATTTGACAAGTAATGTCAATACGATATCTACTTTTTAAACCTTCTCCACCTTATAAAACAAGCATTACCCCCATGTGTGGATTTACTTTAGCACGTGATCCCCTCAAACTGACTTCTCGCGTGCAGTTCACGAGATGAAATCGACATGCCATGGACATCGCACGCAAAGGAAATTGGCGGTAATAGATTCTCTTATCTTTACGATGCGTATTTCCTTCATTCGAGGATCTATCGCTGCATTTTAATGCAATAACAACAGTAATTACACCGGCAAAGTGATACAATTTGTTGGATTTTAATATTTTATGTAAAATCTTTCCGCAGAATGATTAACGACTGTCTTCATTTGGCGAGACCAGGTTCTCTTTTTTCGCTCATTTCTCCTTATTAATCGCTATTGTCTTTGTTTGATTGAACAGTTTACTTT
Source organism: Haliotis rubra (assembly GCF_003918875.1). NCBI lineage: Eukaryota > Metazoa > Mollusca > Gastropoda > Lepetellida > Haliotidae > Haliotis > Haliotis rubra. The sequence goes on along the minus strand of NW_025767034.1, from coordinate 661,179 downwards.
CGCAGATTAGATAAATACTTCCTAACTACACTTCCAATCGTTCAAGGATTTATCAAACAATTGAAATTTGTGACGGGTTTACACATGTCGATTTATGCTAATAGTAACTATTTAACAGAAACGACCATTTCACGTTTCAGCCGACGCAAAACCTTGAAAGTATTTTATTGAATACAAAGTTATTGACAGGACGTAGTTTTTCCGTCACGTTTTCAAGTAATTTATTGACAAACAGTGGTGTATAATAACGACAAAATATAGCTTCGTTGTATTTGTATGAAAACTACACGCCTCTGTAATAATATACAGATTGTCCAGTTAACGGTTATTGGTTCAAATAATTTTAATTCGCACCTTTTGGTTAAATATGATTACGGCCATAATTGATTCGTCGACATCGGATATAGATACAGGTGGAACTGGTTTATTAATTCTCAAAATTTTACTTCAGAGTGATTCAAGATCGAATTATAGTAACACGATTGTTGTATTCTTCTCAAAGTCTTTTAAAAAATATCCCTCCTGGTTATATACATGTATTGGAAATAGTAGCCGATTTCAGACGCCTGCGTCACACTTTGTGCTATAGATTTTAGTTGTAGATAAATTGATTTTTCCCAGCAAACAGGCGAAATGTCTATAGAGCATCGTACCGTGTAAAAGCAACCTTGGTCACAATACTCGTTTCCCATAAACCCGGAAAGGTTCAGCTGTTTGACAGTTTGCTATCGGTCATTGAACACTAATATTATTTTAAGAAAAAAACTAATCTTTTTAGTTTAGCTACATATGGATTTACTCAAAAACTGCTGAAAATAAACTGTAAGCTACCTATCCGTTGTTAAGCTGAGTTTGTTTGTTACAAACTTTGTGTGACCTGTGATAAACATATGCAAACTAGTACATTCAGACAAATGCTAGACACGGGATTTCATCGTTAACTGTACAAACCCATGTTAAAAGGTTTCCTTGGAAAGGCATAAAACCTAACAATCAACCAACTTTCAACACCTGAAAAGCATAGGTTCAGATTTTAGTGTTCTTTTGAGACACACTAAAGCCTTCTTTGAGTGGCATTAGAAGTTGGTGTGATGGACAACGAGGGGAGTTCTATGGATGTACATACAACTTAATATTAAAGAACTTGTATATCCATAGAACTCTCCTCGTTGTACACTAATGCCTCACGAATCGTACCAGCGAATCCTTAAAATGAAATATTAAACTTGCAGATGGAAAAACTAAAACGTGAGACACTATAGTCAGTTGAAGACTGACTGTGACAAAATTCACAAATCAGGCCCCGATTTTGCAGGGAACCCGTTTGGATCGAACGATACACCCTTAGCTACTATTTGTAAATCTTCCGTATGCATGTCAAAGAACTGTATTTTCAATGAATAATGTATTATATCTCTGACTTCATTATAAATAGAATTTATTTAGCGATGGGCAAATGGTTGAATTTCAAATCAAAAGTTGAAGATATTAACTACCTTCCTCTTATTGGATCCGGCGTCAGATATATATGTACACTTTATGCATTACTTCATTTCATCTAATCCCGAAACATGCATTCTGACTTCATCTGTTAATAACTACTGAAAAAATAGAAAGGTCAGTTTAATCAGACCCTACGTTGAATAAAATTAACAATTTTAACAACCCTCATTTATCGTTTCCAAGCTGCAAATTCACCACAGCTAATTATATTTATACAAATACACCACCTTGAGAACTAAATTGGTTATGAAAGAAATATACAAAGTTTAAAAAGTTGCCATTACAAACCTGAAACAAATTCCAAAATAACCTGTTTTCAATTCTGTTTCATTTGAATTGCCACTTGTGTGTATTATTCAGAGATTTCAAGTTACAAAACACTGAAACATTTAATTCCGATGTTGTGAATTCCATTATACTGTTTCACAACACACACACGACGTGTTTTCCTATCCTGAAAATCCGGATAGATTTTGTTGATGGGTTTAGGAGATAACGATCACGAATATCAAGATATTAACATCACGATATTACCATCATAGGTGTGTATGACGTTATTGCATTTTCCAGTCACGACATCTCAGCAATGACTTGATCTCTCGCTGTAAATTACCTAATTACTGTAATCTGCCTGCGTCACTTGTCGCCACACCACAGTACTAATTACCGTATCTCAACATATGGGTCTCGTAGCAACACTTGTAATTAGCTACCGTCGGTAAATGACTGAGCTTCTGCCGCAATCTCCTGTGTCCACACAAGTGGCCGCGGACACCAGTAGCCCAAGTCTTGGGTCAGCAAATTCGCACCTCGGGGTCTTATCTTAATTAGAGAAATTCCCAACAGGTGTGCTGGGAGTTTGCAACTGGATGCAAGGGAGATGGGATTGTGTTTTTCTCAGTAAAACTGTCACTTGCGGTTGTAACGCTAGATCTTGACACAGTCAGCGGCCGTGGCGTGTCACGCGGAAAAAGCTACCCGATACCAAATCACCCACAAGTTTAATTTCTCGCTGGGGCAGGGAATGGGGAGATCGGAGGCATTTGGTGGTGGATACGGACGAGACAGGTACGAGACGGGGGCAGAGCGATATCGGATACCCCCCTCCACCGAAACCTGTTTATATAGACCAAGGCAATTTGGAGTTAGGTTCTCTCGCTAGCTATTAGTAAAAACAAGCACAACGAGTAGGTGAAGGGTAGCGGGGGGAGATAGTTTGGGGAGGGGGAGGGGATGGTCGACAGGTGGCCCGTCATACCGGGCCGTCATACCTGCACACGGTGACCCGTATTTGTCACCCAAGTCGACTCGCTATAAAGTAGTTGTTGAAATCCAAAACCGTTTTGTTCACTTTATTCAGTATATTTTTTTAAAATAATAGCACACACCAGAGATCAAATCTAAATACTACTTTTTAAGAGAATGTGATATTAAAGATCGCATTTAGCCATTGTTAAGTTCAGCATACATTCGGATTTCAGATCAAATATACAAATAAACACTGCCTGGTGAACTCGAAAGTTGCAAACACGATGAAGTGTTATTGGAAACAACCTAGATCAATACTGTAGAATTATCGACCACACAGAACAACACTGAAATCATACTACACGGTAAGCTGTTACAGAACCAGCCCGTTCACCACGTACTCGTTATAAGGCGGATGTAGTATCCATGGACATTCCTTTCCTCAGTGCAAACGTCCACTCTCTACTCCAAGCGTAATGTACATTCTTGCAGTGAAATCGTGTCATCTAATATTATATACTTCACACAACATGTATTCTACATTTTTACAGGGCACACAAAACTATCCCTTTAACCTGAAACAAATCGAAGCGTAACTCCGCAATGGTGGATTGAATTGGAAGCCTGTTTTCACCGAAGTGTCTTCTGTATAAGATGTTTATTAAATTACCTGCTTATCAGTAACCTTTAACGTCGTTTGCTTATAATGAGGAGGAAATCACGCTTTCAATATAACGCGAATATTAGTTTTATCGGATCTTGAATCTCTACATACAATTCTTAACATGCATCCGCCACAAAGCTTCCACACAAAACACACACACACTTATGTTCACAAAGGGTAAACAAGGAAATATGTACATGAGTTAAAAACTTTTTGTTATGTATCGTCTCATTACTGCCAGTGTAAGAACACAGGTTTATTGGTGTCAAGTTCCTATTGTGGATGAAGCTCACTGCTTAGGAACACCGCAGTGGCTGTCGAAAATAAGAACTTGATCCCAGACCTATCAAAGAGTTGACTATCTGTTGAGGTACTAGATTTACTCGTCATTATTATATTTAGCAGCATTCTGCATATATTCTTTGGAAATAGATTGCAATCATGAACATATATTTAACGTGACAAATTACAAAATGAATAATTCTGACAATATTAAGCATGTGTGTCACGCGTCACATTTTGGAATTACTGTGAAGTCGTTATTAAGAGGAAACGTGAAAAACACGACGGTAGAATTATCACCTGTGTTGTAATGGTAAAGAATAATGTGCCAGTAATTAGTTCTTCGGGCTCAGAAGCTTCTTAAACCAGATCTTGTATTTTTATTTTCACTTGAAATAAACTTTTATGCTTGAAAAAGTACGTTTAAGGTATGTACTGAATATGTGTATCTTACAGAGTAAATATTGTTTAATGCCGCACTGTCAGTATTCATATTCATCACGACAGTCTGTAAATATATTATTTGAGGGGCGGGTAGTGGTTAAAGCGTTTGCTCATCACGCCGAAGCTCCGGGTTCGATTCCCCCAATGTGTGAAGCCGATTTTGGTGTCCGCCGCCGTGATATTTCTTCAATATTGCTAAAAGTGACGTAACACTAAACTCATTCACTCACTCCTGGTAACAGTGCCTAGATTTTCGAAGCTCTCTTAGCGCTAAGATAGTCGTAAGTTAATGTTAATGTATGGCACTTACGTCTCTCTTAGCGTTAGGATAGTCGTAAGTTAATGTTAATGAATGGCACTTACGACTATCTTAGCGCTACGAAAGCTTCGAAAATCTAGGCCCAGGGACCTGAACTTAACCCAGGGCTTTAAAACGGACACAGTTTACTGGCAACTGCAATTATATTAATGTGTCCTGGACGGCAGGGGACGTGGTTGTCAGCCCACACACCTCATGTGGAAATTACTGTTGGCATGTTCAAGTAAAGTGAAACTGAAGCATTCAGTAATACTGTTCCAAGGAAGTCGCTTTATATCGAACTCGGCTCAAACGAATTTCCTTCTACAGTTTCCTATAGATGTATAGCCTTTCCAATCAACGATATTTCGAAGTTAATCGACTTATAAAACAATCATTGCGTACATGCATACATACATGACATACATACATACATACATACATACATACATACATACATACATACATACATACATACATACATACATACATACATACATACATACATACATACATACATACATACATACATACATACATACATACATACATACATACATACATACATAAAACAGTTAAACTTAATACAATGTATAAACACCTGCAAATACGATAATTACCACCCCCTTCTATATCGTTATGCATCCTGAGTGAGTGAGGGAGGTGTTTTCTCACACTGGTTTCAGCGCCACAGAAAGGGGCTTTACAGCGTAGACCCATGTGGGGAATTTGAACCTTGACCTTCGAAGCCTGAGGAGCAAACGCTCCAGCCACTGAGCTACCCCACAGCGTCTCATGTACCAAATGTCCGTGTATATTTCGTAAATATATGCATGTAGGAACTGTCACTGTCCAAGACTGAGCACACAATTTAATACAATTATCCCTTAAAATATTCGCGATGCCTCACCCTTTTGGTCTGCCAGATGAAACCAGAGACAAATGTAGCAAAATCCCTTCAAAGGGACAGTTCTATATATTTAAATGTTAGTGTATCGCTTTGTTTATAACACAAGTTTGTTACGTCAGACCGTTTGTGAAGTATACGAGGTTTTTAAGGAAGCTCTATTCCCAACTTACACATCGGACATCGCCCGCTTATAACTGAGGTGATGTCCTGGTTTCAGAAACGCCATCATGCATATAAAAATTCATCCCCAGTACATATCAGCATGCATGCATTCGTAAGGAGTTCCAGACAGACAGACAGACAGACTTATTCAGTGAGTGAGTGAGTTTAGTTTTACGCCGCGCTCAGCAATATTCCAGCTATATGGCGGCGGTCTGTAAATAATCGAATCTGGTCCAGACAATCCAGTGGTTGATATTGTGAGCGTCGATCCACTCCGTGGTGACTGATAGTCATAACATTGGTGTGTGGTGCAGAATGATTGAATGGGGTATGGTTTCACGCCGCCTTTTAGCAAAATTCCAGCAATATCACTGCGAGGGACACCAGAAATGGGCTTCACACATTGTACCCATGAGGGGAATCGAACCCGGGTCTTCAGCGTGACGAGCGAACGCTTTAACCACAAGCTACCCCACCGCCCCTGACGCAGAAAGAGAATGTCATCGTGACGCACATTGGTCAAATGTCACATAAGAGTGACGGGTGTCGGTCGATGGCTTTCTTGGAAGCGTTTACTCAAAGGTCTGGGTTCGATTCTGATTACAGTGCATCGCTTTCTTGACATTACTTAGAGTGATACAAGTGGATGAACAACTGGCATATACTCATGAAGGAAACTAAAGAAACACACTGTAATATACCACGGTGGTTGCTACTTCACTTACAACTGGCATATACTCATGAAGGAAACTAAAGAAACACACTGTAATATACCACGGTGGTTGCTACTTCACTTACAACTGGCATATACTCATGAAGGAAACTAAAGAAACACACTGTAACATACCACGGTGGTTGCTACTTCACTTACAACTGGCATATACTCATGAAGGAAACTAAAGAAACACACTGTAATATACCACGGTGGTTGCTACTTCACTTACAACTGGCATATACTCATGACGGAAACTAAAGGAACACACTGTAATATACCACGGATGCTGCTGCTTCACTTAAAATATAACGAAACGTAAACAAGAAGATATACAATAGCATATTCCATGTAAGTTCATCAAATATCCTTGGAGGCTATCGTGACCTTGGGGGAATATCGTGACCTTACGGGAACATCATGTGAAAGAAAGATATCCCTTCCAACCTGTTCCCTTATATTTTCCCTTCAGTATAATATTTAACGAATTACATTCTAAACAAGAACTAAACAAGCTGCCCATGCACGAATATCACAGATAATTTCACATCCAGTTGTTTGGGATTGATAAAAAGGCAAGATCGATATACCGAAACAATGAGGAAGGTTATATAGATTCGACGCTTGGTGTTAGTACGTTCTCCATGGGCGCCCAGTGAAACGCTAGGTAGGAAACGATGGAATATCGATCTTCGCATACCAACTCTGTACCAAGCAATAGTAAATTCTCATATTCCTGCCTTCGTGGTAATCGCAATAAATGTCCTATAACATGAATATGCCTAACCCAGTTCTTTGGTAGTGTTGTTTGTCATCCTACGGAGTATCGTCGATATGCTCCATAAAGTCAGTAAGGCACCCACGCATTCACTGTCTCATTCACTGTCCCATTCACACAGGTGAAACAATGAGTATTTTAGTTAATAGCAGATGACGCACGTAGTGTTTGGTACGTACGTTCTCAATATTAAAAATCACGGCAGCGTATCGGAGCTTAAATGTCCTTTGGTATTGCCAGTGATACCAGCTTTGTTCGTAATGAAATGATACATCTCTCGTGACTGGAAGGAAATTTATAATTTAACGAATGACATAATTTTCTGTACCGGAGATAGATTTCGATGTTTTTGTGGATAAACAATCGTTTTTTCATATGTATAGAGACCTGCGTGTATATGTGTTTTATCGTCTCTCATAACTTATTGTGAGCGGCGCTGTACCATACTCTTACTGTACCAAGTTTTGTGTCTGTATATATTCTACCCATCAAAAGTTTAGACAGACTTAAAGCACTCACTATATGTTATTTATATACATGTATATATATATATATGGTTACATCGAAGATTGATTTCTCCACTAACTTGGGGGAACCAACTGCAACAATTATGCAGATGAACTGCACGATGATCATGCATCAAATTACTGGAAAGCATGTGCAAATATCGAACATGTGAGCTGCTGCGTTTTGGTGTAAAGCTTTGTTAGGAATTCGCCATCATTTTTTTAACCCATGACAATAATCTGTTCAACGTTACGAATTTGTTTTCCAGTACATCAGTTCATGTGTAAACAGTACCATTAAACAATATGAAAATTTTGCAAACTTTAGTTCAGAACAGTTGACTGAAGTAAGTGGCTACATTTACACTAGTGAGTCTGAACATTTGATGGTTAGTAACCTATATTATTTTTAAGATGCCTCTGTGGAGGGGGGGGGGGGGAAGCAGTAGAAATAGATACCTCTCCCATTCCTCCACTTCGGTCGATGACTTATCACATACCCCAAATGATACTCAACAGGTAACACTATTAATGCATCGAAATCAAAAACTATTTCCTTATTACAAGGACAAAAGTTAATAAATTTTAATATGTAAATTAAAACAGTTTTAACCTCCACTGGCCATGATTTAAAGCAGTGTTGTATAAAATCCCATAATCTATTTGGTTTTAAATTAAAGGGACGTAAATACCGTACATATTCAAACATAAAACACACTCACCAGAGCATTAACGTTAATAAATATGTTTGTGAAAGTGGCAACTTAACCATAACGACAAGTTAGTTCAGACTCCGGAAATGCAGGCCTGAAACTAGCAGATTGTCGCTTTTGATTCACAGAATCTATCACTGCTTTAAAGCCCATTAACTCAGCTAAACTGCCTTTAAAAAAGGTTGTACAATCCTTGCATGTGTTGACCACAAAACCAAGTCTGGTTCTAACCCAGCGGACGCTGAGAGCGTGAAGCACGTGCAACCAAGGCGCGGAACGTGTTTGTCAAAGCGACGTTATTGGATCACATCTCCTGTAATCTAAAAACACATCAAAAGGCATGTTGTAGAGAAAAATATGTGTTGTACATTTTAACTTGTTACGATTCATTACGTTCCTTTAGGGTGGCGATAATTTCAACTTTATCAAACGCAATGTTCTGAAAACCAGACGCCATTTTAACGCTGCGTTTTCGCACTCAGGTCATGTAACATGTGTTAATCCGAGAACACGATGTCGGACTCGAAATGATATATCCCGGCGCTACAGGTGGTGGTTTTTTAGTTCCCAGGAGTTTTTGTCCGACACATGCTATATAATTAATTATTCATATGAAAATTAAAACCTCTCCGTATTTCGACACTTAGCCTATGTAATGAATGCCGGCTGTAGTAAATTATGAAATTGTCAACTTTGCCAAGCAATCTTGGCTCGTTTATATTGAAATTTGTCTCCATGTTGTTACGGTGCCGCTGCTGGTTGCTCTTACGGCTGTAGGCGAGAGGGGAAGCCCAAGCTTTATCTACCGAGAGTCAATCAACACACGTTGCCAAGATAGACTCCTAATACATTTGGCGCTCTCTACGGCTGGTCTTTAACCACTGTCACGATAAGACCGCTCTCCGGATTATTATTGTTTAACGCCAAAATATGAACTTGGAGTGTGGGTATTCGTTTGAAATGGTTTTTACTACTCTTTCAAATGGACGTATGATGTATTGATTTTAAGAAAAAAAGTTTGAATTCGTTTGCATGAATTAGCACACAGCCTTTAAAGGGTTAACGTTATGGGCTTGTGTCTACAGTGTATATGTAATTTCCTAACTGTAGACATGTGACACGGGTGGAAACACAAGAATATGAAACAGGGATTTGAGTCAGACTTGTAATGACGCATTGAGCTCAATCGCTTGAAACAGTCACCATGGTGAGCGCCAACAGACACACCCACCCGATGTCAAGTTTAACCCTGGGTAATTTCCAAGCTAAATTGAGTCCTGTTTTAACTGCCAAAAAGTTTCATTTAACCAAGCTGATAATATCGCCATGTAACACGACACTGGGGTAGATGGTAGTTAAAATGTGGGGCATTGTGTTCAGAAGCGTGACGATACGGATCCCGGAGCGGTCTGTGTGATTTTCTGCAAGCAAATTTACAAACCTCGATCTAATGTAAACCCTTCCACGGAGTTAATGGCTTAGTACAATATCAAAATAAGGCAAAATAAACTAATCAATGTAGGGGAATTTCTGAGCACATAGTTTTATTGAACCCAGGTTTTCATTCGTCTAATTATTTCTCTTCCAATTTCATATGCTTTTTGAGAAGAAACGCTCGGCACGGCCTCGTTGCGGTCCCACTCTTGTAAGCTGGGTTGGAGAGACGGCGATCGAAGCGCTTCAAGAAACTATAATTAGGAAATTTGATAATATCTGTGTTTAAGCAGCACTCTTAAAAGTCAAAACAAGCGAGTTTGCTAGGCAATATATGCGACACGAAATATCATTACTTGGGGTCTTGAAATCAATGTAGCTATCATATTTCTGGCGTACCGGCGTCCGGGGGTCGAGCCGTGGCCCGACACCCCTGAAACCCGTGTAGAAGGAAAACCGTGGCCTGGCGTTCTGTTTGCACTGGGGACTTTGGGTGAGGGGCGGTGTACTTGTGTTTGTTTGTTTCAGGGAGTTTTGACTAATGAGGATTAGAAGTCATGCTGATAAGATGCGTTTGCTGCAGTCAGAAGGGGTAGACTTGGAGAAGCAAGACGTTAGGGTGTGAGAGGGGTGGAGGGCGGATGTGAGAGGGACGCATGTGACTGGTGTGTGTAAGTGTGTGTGGAGGGGGGGTACAATTTAGGGCTGTGGCAGTCGGGTATTGGAGTATGGCAATGTGGTACTCGGGTGCAATACAGTATATGGAAAAACGGGTGGGCAATGGGTGGTGGGGAAGGGGTAATGGAGGGGTGATAAAATCTAGGGTGATACAGGGTACTAGGTGACCACGGCTGCTGCGTGAGGTCGCCGTTAGGTGAGGATAAGTTTTCCTTCACTGAATGAAAAACGTCATAGATTTACCGTTTTATGGGTTGTCATGTTTTTTCCAAAGACCCCCATCAGCTTTTCCCCTTAAACCCTGAAATAAATAGTTTTTGTAACCCAGTGCAGGGTCCGGGACTTTAAGGGCTTTTGACAGTTTATGTGGGAACAGTACTTTATGTTTGGGGGCGGTGGGTATGGGGTAGGGGTGGGGTGCTAATTGTAGAGGGTAGGGGCGTGGTAGGGGTGGTTCAGATGGGGGCGTGGCACAGGAGAAACGTTATGTTCCAAGTCTCAAAAATATAAAAAGAATGTTGTGGTCACAAGGTTTAGCTGGTTTTAATGATTACCTTGTTAAACAAAATTGAATTACATTTGATATGAAACCATGTAGCATACAAATTAGTTCGATTTTATAGACTACATAGATTATACAGATCTAAACTCGAAACAAGTTTGCCGTACGTGGAAATGCATCTTCTTCGTTTTGGAGATTCAGTAACGCACCTGAAACAAATTCAACGGACAATTAAAAAGTATATGAACATTTTGGGGAAAGATGTGTTTCTCAGCGTTTGCCATTCTTTGTGACAACGTGGCATGACGTCATCACTACCCTCTCGCTGTGCCATCATCCATCCATACCCATATTTAACAACCGGAACTTCAGTTTTGTGACTTATGAAATCTCGACGTTAGTGCATGTCGAGTGTATAAGGAAAGTTAAATATCAGATTAAAAATGCGGAAAAATGTGGAGACTCAAACTGTTTTTGCGCAAATAATGCATCACAACTGAAAACACGTTTTATGAGTTTTATCAACAATGGAAATACCGCCTTGTTGAAATGAACAGGAAAGAGGAAATATAAAATCATTTTAATCGATGTGAAAAATAGAGGTGTTTAGAATAACCTTGAACGACAAAACCAATACCACGAGTTCTTAAAATCCATTGTCAGGGCGCAACGTATTAACAGGAAAAGTGCCAGCATTTATTCCCAAACTGTGTGATATAAACCCCGGTTTTATGCCCCCACCCCACCCTTATATTCGTCCCCTCACACACTATGTGTTGCAGCTGCGGGTTAGGATGGAATGTTTAATTGGCGGGTGGTGGGGTAGCCTTGTGGTTAAAGCGTTCGCTCGTCACACCGAAGACCTAGGTTCGATTTTCCACATGGGAACAATGTGTGAAGCCCATTTCTGGTGTCCCCAAATATTGCTCGAATATTGCTAAAAGCGGCATAAAAATAAATTTGCTCACTCTAATTGGTACCAGGATTCGATGATTTGGGGTTCGAAACATAAATACGCCATTATTCTGATTATGGTTGGTCTGTACCAAACCCGTTTTCGCGGATATCACCAATGTGGAACAAGTCTGAGATCTTCATCACCTAGGGTGTCCTCAACATAACGCCAAACCAGAGTTACGTAGTGCTAAAGGAATTGTCGTAAAACGCTGGATTCTTACGCCCTTATGACACTTACTTCTCACTACTGTCGGTTAATTTACCGCAGCGACTAACGGGATCGGGTGGTCAGGCTCGCTGATTGGTTGACACATGTCATTGTATCCCAGTTGTGTAGATCGATGCTCTTGCTGTTTATCACTAGATTGTCTGGTCTAGACTCGATTATTTACAGACCGCCGCCATATAGCTGGAATATTGCTGAGCGGGACGTGCAGCGCGGAGGTCATGGACAGCATTCCGTAACTACGTCCTCCTATCTATCTATATGGGACGGTACCATTTAGAGAAGGTACTACGCGTGCAGTTTACGTCGAAGTGGCACGAAACTAACCGAAAGTAATCCAGGCAAACAAGTGGTTGATAGTTAGAACACCGATCCTGCATGTGGACAGACTCAGGTTTTATATGGACCAACCAAGACATCATCGTAGCCTTGTGGTTAATGCGGTCGCTCATCATGCTGAATGTTCGGGGTCGAGCCCTATGTGGAATATTGCTGAAGTTGGCAGTAAACAATGTCCGCCCTCTCGCTAACAGGCGAAGTCAATAACCAGTTATCGTAACGGTGCCGACTGGATTACGTGAGATTGGCGTCACTTGGCCGCCGGATTAACCCCCGTTCCCTGTTGCTGTGTTGTAAAGCCTAACACAGCTATGCGAATATTGTACCCGATATATACATTCTCCCATAAACATACTTTCTCAGACACACACCTCCCCCGACATATACTCTCTCCTTTTCCCGTTATTCTTAACACTGCTGCATTGTTCTTTACCTGATTGACATTGCGATATGTGACTGATTGACTGATTGAAATAGTGATATGTTACTGATTGACTGATTGAAATAGTGATATGTTACTGATTGACTGATTGAAATAGTGATATGTTACTGATTGACTGAGTGAAATAGTGATATGTTACTGATTGACTGAGTGAAATAGTGATATGTGACTGATTGACTGATTGACAAAATGATATGTGACTGATTGACTGATTGACATTGCGATATGTGACTGATTGACTGATTGACATTGCGATATGTGACTGATTGACATTGCGATATGTGACTGATTGACAAAGTGATATGTGTCTGATTGACTGATTGAAATAGTGATATGTGACTGATTGACTGATTGACATTGCGATATGTGACTGATTGACATTGCGATATGTGACTGATTGACTGATTGAAATAGTGATATGTGACTGATTGACTGATTGACATTGCGATATGTGACTGATTGACAAAGTGATATGTGTCTGATTGACTGATTGAAATAGTGATATGTGACTGATTGACTGATTGACATTGCGATATGTGACTGATTGACAAAGTGATATGTGTCTGATTGACTGATTGAAATAGTGATATGTGACTGATTGACTGATTGACATTGCGATATGTTACTGATTGACAAAGTGATATGTGTCTGATTGACATTGCCACGTGTCTGATTGACTGATTGACATTGCAATATTTTTCTTATTGTCTGATTGACATTGCAATTGTGTTTATTGACTGATTGACATTGCAATATGTGTCTGATTGACAAAGTGATATGTGACTGATTGACTTTGCCATATGTGTCTGATTGACAAAGTGATATGTGTCTGATTGACTGATAAACAAAGCGCTATGTGTCCGGCACAACGATGTGTCTGCATAGCATATAATGTGTGTCTGAATGGCATAGGATGTGTGTCTGAATGATACAGCGATGTTTCTGAATAGCCTAGGGCGTGTGTCTGAAAGACATGGGAGTGTGTGTCAAATGACATTCGATGTGTGTCTGAATGACTCAGGGTTGAGTGTCTGAATGACATTAGATTTGTCTGAAGCACATCACGATGTGTGTCTCGAGGGAAGTGTCAATGTTTGTCACATAATTTCTATCCACACCTGACATATCTGCATGAGGCAGCACCCGGTCAAACTCATATTTCCCCCCCCAAATAGATGTCACTTCGATTCCATGACAGCTACCACGTGACCTACAAGACCGGACAGATGCCGAAGACACCTGTTCACTTACCCTCGTTTTTTCCCGCCAACCCATAAACTGGGTCGACGACCATACACTGACATAAACAAAACCCAAAGACGGTCACCAAGTCAGGCGCATCGTTTGCACCTGTGCCCCAGAAGGCCATGTTTGTCGCTGTTACACGCGTCAGGTTTACACATACGCTCTTTCGCCGTTTTCAGCTAGATGTGTCGCCTGTGCAACCAGTCCTGCTCTCGAAGACCCCTCGGGTCTGTTTGCTCAACACTGTCGCTATTGCCCATGACATATTAATCGAGTAGCTTGGTCTCCTTCCAAGTCGTACCGTGTGGCTTCGCTCCATCACATCTCGTGTGGACCAGCATGGACGCCAATATGAATTTCCTAATAGTCTTAAAATCCATTGCAATCTCACCAGGGTGTAACAAATTACCTTTTCGCCGAGTAATTAAGCGCTGGCTTTGTGACCGTTTATACTATTTTCTCAGAATTTTCTCTTGGACTCTCCACAGAGCCTGACTGAAAGGCTCCTTACAGGGATTGTCGTAAAGACATAGACGGTACAAAACACGGCGGTCTAGACAGGAAGGACCCGTCACACATTTCAAACACGACATGCACGTGCGGTCGCCATTACGGTGTCTTCCGTTCACTTTTGAAATATATTAATTGATCATCTTTGATGTGTCAAGACCTCTTATATTGATGAGATCGTGCGTACGATTTTTAATAAGGTTTGAAAGTACGAAGCGTATTCGCAGTCGGAGGCAATGTTACGCTGTGGTTTGATACGATCACCACTAGTTAGGCAAGTGATTTGTGAAAGTTACAAGCACATATTTTGGGTTTGATTACCAATGTATAGAACAACTTGTACCCAGTGACATTTGCAAGCAACACATTCTAAGTTCAAGGTAGTTTTCATATTGGTTCATTTCAGAAAACAACACACGATATGATTGTTTGCCAGTGTTGCTGATCAGAGAAGTTATTCCAGTGTGATGACTGTGTAAATTGTAACACGCATGTGTTAATACTCAAATAACCACATAATAATTTAATGAAATTCGAACGCTCCAACAAATGTTGTGTTAAATTTCTATGTGGTTATAGGTGGGGTAGCCTAGTGGTTAAAGCGTTCGCTCGTCACGCTGAAGGCCCGGGTTCGATTCCCCAAATGGGTACAATGTGTAAGACCCATTTCTGGTGTCCCCCGCCGAGATATTGCTTAATATTGCTGAAAGCTTCCTACAACCATACTCACTCACTGTTATGTATTGTACAAATCGGATATAATTGATTAACATGTCTTATAATGTCTTATAATGCCCTAATGTCTGATGTAATGTCTTAATAACATTTGTGCCCAACGTGAAACTTATTCCAGCTATGCTGCTCAATACAATATAGACAACTCAGTTGTATGGTTGATGTCGCAATACCCACTTGCCATGCAAGATTAACATATACTTACATGAAAACACCGGGTGTTCTTTAATATTCTTTGGCCGGTATAAATAAGTGTGTGAGTTTAGTTTTACGCCTCGTTTAGCAATATCCCAACAATATCGCAGCGAGGGACACCAGAAATGAGCTTCACACATTATACCCATGTGGGGACTCGAACCCGGGCATTCGGCGTGACGAGCGCCGGTGTAAATAAAGGCGGGTTGAAAACGATTGTGTCAGGAAGGGAAACCGGTGGTTGATATCACGAGCACCAATCTACACTGTTTTAACATGACAATTCATCTGCTCGGTCCTCATTTGACCGGGTTTGGCTTTACACCAAGCATAGACCACAAGGGACTTCTTGTTCAACCGTGGTTGCAACACCTGTGTGAAAACCATTCCTGGTCTCCACTGCCGTGATACTGCTGGAATACTGCTACAAGCGGCGTAAAAACACACTCACTCACTCTCTGACACCTGGGTTATGAAGATGTCTGGTCGATGAAATTTACACTTGAATATTTCCTGCTTCAAGTAGTGTGCTCTTAAATTCCGTTCCATACACCACACCTATTTGTACAAATACCTCGCAGTGTCCCTGTGTTTCAACCACGAGATCTACCCGTAAAACAAAACCACAGGTTATGACGCAAACACCCCATCTACCCGTCAGCGAGTTAGTTCCTGTTAGCTACAACCACTTAATGGGAGGGCGGAGCGCAATACCGGTTTTGTAAATACACATAAGTACAAAAAAAATCATTCAGCTTTTAAATATCAATATTTCAATTCTCTTTTTCAAAAGTCTAAACAAACAAAACGGTTTGTAATGACAACGCGTCTTACCATTGCTATCAATTTGTTTTTGTCACTGATAAAACATCACTGCAACTGTTTAGAGACTTGGGTGATTTGTAAGTGAGGATGAAGACTGGGGATTTAATTGATATAATTCCTCGTTTTATGGCGAGAGTGACGTAGCGCGTTACACCGGGGTGAAACCGTCAGCTTTGTAAGCACTGGGACACCTGTTGCTTGCTAACACCGATACGGTCCACTGACACATGCTGCGCTCATGTGTCCATATCATTATCGCCTATTTCATATATCTCACTATATGATAACTCGATACGATACCAAGTGTGTCTATTACGGTTCATGCGATATGAATATACACCATGGAGAATATTACAAAATACTTTTTTTGCAAAGTGTGAGGTCTTATTATATTAGATATTATTATCTGGGTTTGGTTGAGTGATTATGTGAAATCGGGAGTATGGGCGGTATAAAAGCTATGTTTTTCGTCTCAGTGATGATATTGTGAATGTATTAATAACAAATACAATCAACAACAAATTCCGTAATAAAATATTTTTAAAAAGTGATTGGACAATGTTTTGAGGTAATTGTGAGTTAAATGAAAGGGGGGCGGTGGGGTAGCCTAGTGGTTAAAGCGTTGGCTCGTCACGCCGAAGACCCGGGTTCGATTCCCCACATGGGTACAATGTGTGAAACCCATTTCTGGTGTTCCCCGCCGTGATATTGCTGGAATATTGCTAAAAACGGCGTTAAACCATACTCACTCACTCACTCACTAAATGAAAGGAATTTTCAGTATAATGTGGATCAGATAGTTAAAATGTCTGCCATACTGTGATCTTACATGGACGTTTGTTCACGGTATCCGTCTCGGGGTTGTCTGGTTCTGTCTGTTTTAATGCCATATACTATTCAACTTTTGATAGGAAAAGTTTACATATTGTCCTGATGCAAACAAAAGCAAAGGAAAGGAATGACATATCGTATTTTCCCTGTCAAAAATTGAGTAGTATACATGCACCTACTATGTTAAGCACAAGGTATGTTGAATTACGATTACGGTTTTCTGTAGGACAAAGTCCGGCTTTCAGAGTGAGTGAGTGAGTGAGTTTAGATTTACGCTGCTTGTAAGCAATATTCCAGCAATATCGCGGAAGGGTGGGGGTGTTGGGGCACCAGAAATGGGCTTTACACATTGTACCCATGTAGGGAATCGAACCCGGGTCTTCGGTGTGGCGAGTGAACGTTTTAACAACTAGGTTACCCCCAACCCCCACCCCACCCTACCACCCCCGGCTTTTATATAAATATAGGAAATGATACGTCCAGTCAAAAGGACCACGTACCACGGACTCTCGCTAAACTGGCACCTGTGTAATCCAACACCATCCATACATAAATAAAGGTAATTACCTTGTAATCGACTACGTTACTGCTAACGTCCAATTACTTCTGT
The DNA here is from genome assembly GCF_003918875.1 of Haliotis rubra. NCBI lineage: Eukaryota > Metazoa > Mollusca > Gastropoda > Lepetellida > Haliotidae > Haliotis > Haliotis rubra. Next base: position 643,430 of record NW_025767034.1, on the reverse strand, counting down.
ACAGTTAACTATTGAGCTGACTAGCGAAAACCTGAATGGAATGAACCGACTGTAAATAGGCACAAAAGGGGACCGCACTGGCAGTCCAAAACATTTGATTCAAGTTATTTAAGTACCAGTTTAATTGTTTACGGAATCAGATGTTATGAGGAGGCATTCATTTCATGTTCAGGGTGTGGGGTTGAGGTTGGGATGTCACGTGGTTTTTATTCCACAAAATAATAATCAATATCTGGTTTACTGTGAAAAAAAGAAAGAAATTGCAATGCGCATTGCTCGCATGTGCCCACACGTTAATTCTGGCGTTTCTTGATTTAAATAGATATAGATAATAATATATATCTGTGTGTGAGTGAGTGAGTTTCAGTTTTACGCCGCTTTTAGCAATATTCCAGCAATATTACAACGGGGACAAGAGAAATGGGCCCATGAGGGGAATCGAACCCGGGTCTTCAGCGTGACGAGCGAACGCTTTAACCACAAGGCTACCCCACCGCCCCTGACGCAGAAAGAGAATGTCATCGTGACGTACATTGGTCAAATGTCACACGGAAATAAAACGGTTGTTCTCTTTTGTAAAATAAGTTTGAGATTACTAATTAAATAATGCACTTATTGCAACGTCCGAACCTAAACGGGAAACAAGCGGAAGCCCCCCTTTAAGAGCCGTGGCGTTGGATGTGAGTCCCTGCCGACTATACATGCCTGCCATGTGCTGGAACAAAGATAAGAGGGCATACCATGCACAAACGAGTGAACGAGCGATGTCACTTAAGGTTCATTAACTTTTGAATATCGTAATGTGTGGAGAACACATGTATCTGGTCCGGGATGGGGCTTCAGTCTCGAGCGTTATGCAAATTCCAGGGGCAGACAACTCGTATATTTGCCAGTTGGCCGCGAACGGTGTCAGGGACGGCATACGGCGACACATGTGCTTGTTGTCTCTGTCACATTAGCTTGTGATTAATGCAGAAAGTAGACAGCTGACGGGTACAATGATGGATGGGAATGGGAGACATCTGTTGGTCAGGGGGATGCTCGCTGCTACAACAGGAAGGCAGTGGGTGATGGCGGTGTCTTGAGGGTGGGGGCAGTGTGGGGCGGGGTGGGTAACTGGATACTATGGCAGGGGGTTTGTGATACAGAGACTGGATAGTTTGACATTTGGGATGGGGTGAGAGTAAGGATGCTAGGTGTTAGCTCGATTTGCTGATTGTGATTCAAAGCTATGATCCGTAACGGAAAGAAAAGCATTTACACCTTGAAAATATACTACCCATCAAAAGTTTGGACTCACTTAAAAGCACTCACTATATGTTATGTATATATATCTGGTTACATCGAAGATGAATTTCTCCACTGACTTGGGAAAACCAACTGCAAACCTTATGCATCAAATTGCTGAAAAGCATGTGCAAATATCGTGCATGTGAACAGCTGCGTTTTGGTGTAAAGGTTTTTTTTAAATTGTCCAATTTTCACTGAGTTTCATCATTTATTGAACTCATGACAATAATCTTTTCAACATTACGAATTTGTTTTACAATACATCAGTTCATGTGTAAACAGTACCTTTAAACAGTATGGAATCTTTTGCAAAATCTAGATTAGAACAGTTGCCTGAAGTGAGTGGCTACACGTAAACTAGTGAGTCTAACATTTGATGAGTAGTATATTTAAACAACACAAACTGTTGATATGGAAATGATTTATTTAAAAAACATGCGTTCTGAATTTATTGCAGCAAATTCATTAAAAGCAGATGACCATAGTTTACAAGGTGATTAATACTGACATTGAAATTCGGTACTTATATCATTTACTAAATGACAAATATTTTATCACTATTTCCAAGCAGAACGTTATCATTCTACCTATTCAAAAGTCTTTTTACAAGCTTCACTGCATCATATGATGTGACCAACCCGGAACAACCATCTGGAGGATGTGCTATCGATGATGTCTTAGATATGTATAAAACTGGCAATATTCTAAAAGATGCATGGAAGTTCGGAGTATGATTGTGTTTCAGTGATTGTTGTCTAATGCCACAACTGGTGGAATACATTCAGCAAAGGTTGTAGGTCTCTTCTACGTCAGAAAGATTTCTAGATTTCTAGATGTAGATATGTAGTCGTCTGCAGAGTTGTGTCCCTTTGGCTAGCCCGGATCTTTGTCAGCACCATGCACGTGCTTGAGGGTTTCACCTGCATTAGGCTGAACGCCCATGAAATAACAGGAACATTTTGTAATGCGGAGTAAACTCACTCACTCACTCACTCACTCACTCACTCACTCACTCACTCACTCAATCTCACTCACTCAATCAATCACTCACTCAATCAATCAATCTCACTCAATCACTCAGTCACTCAAACCACTCACTCAATCAACCACCAAACACTCAACCACCCAATCACTCAACCACCCAAACACTCATCCACTCACCCACACAACCACCCAATCACTCAACCACCCAAACACTCATCCACTCACTCACACAACCACCCAATCACTCAACCACCCAATCACTCAACCACCCAAACACTCATCCACTCACTCACACAGCCACCCAATCACTCAACCACCCACCCACATACACACTCGAAGACTGCATACATACACTCGGCTGACATCACCATTCTTGTCAACATTTAAACAGACTCAAACACAAACTCACGTGTGCATGTGTTTATTGTATGACTGGTGTTTATATCGGGTGTTATGGTCGTAGTGGGAATTCTTTCAAAGTTTCATAACTTGTTGGTTGTTACATGCCTCAAGAGACAGGAAAGAAACGAAATGAGAATGCTTGAATACCGCTTTGCATATAGTAGGAGTTTGTAAAAGTGGAAACCAGGTACTTAAAATGCGTTTGTTTTCTGAAACGAAATATGAACAAACAGCTGCGTGTAAGCACATCAACAAATGGGCTTTTACTTAGTTAAAAACATAGTTGAAGCTAAAACAGAGGTTCAAGTAATTTTATGCACTTGTGCTCATGTTTGCCTAAGTTCCCCTAAGTAGGTAAAATCTGATTTGGAGATACCACACCACCACTCCCGGACATCGTGTTTACAGAAATAGGAACGTCACTGCTGATTGTATTGCGGTGTAAAAGTGACACTTTTTATCAATTTTCTTGTATGACTATTAAAACTCCAGAAGAGGGATTGTGAGCTTCTCGAAATCAAATATCTCTCAGTGATTGAAAGGGACGTATTTGAACTTTGTTGTGATAAAAAAAAGTGTTTAAACAGTGTTACGTTTCTGACCAATGTGACATGTTTTCGTTAAAGTAACGTTGATGTTACAGACTTCAATGTCATGGTGCCAGTAAATGTCGAGATGTGTTACTGACTTTAATGTCATGGTGCCAGTAAATGTCGAGATGTGTTACTGACTTCAATGTCATGGTGCCAGTAAATGTCGAGATGTGTTACTGACTTCAATGTCATGGCGTCGGTAAATGTCGAGATGTGTTACTGACTTCAATGTCTTGGTGTCGGTAAATATCGAGATGCGTTACTGACGTTAATGTCATGATGTCGGTAAATGTCGAGATGTGTTACTGACTTCAATGTCATGGTGCCAGTAAATGTCGAGATGTGTTACTGACTTCAATGTCTTGGTGTCGGTAAATATCGAGATGCGTTACTGACGTTAATGTCATGATGTCGGTAAATGTCGAGATGTGTTACTGACTTCAATGTCATGGTGCCAGTAAATGTCGAGATGTGTTACTGACTTCATTGTCATGGTGCCAGTGAATGTCGAAATGTGTTACTGACTTTAATGTCATGGTGTCGGTAAATGTCGAGATGTGTTACTGACTTCAATGTCATGGTGTCGGTAAATGTCGAGATGTGTTACTGACTTTAATGTCATGGTGTCGGTAAATTTCGAGATGTGTTACTGACTTCAATGTCATGGTGTCGGTAAATGTCGAGATGTGTTACTGACTTCAATGTCATGGCGTCGGTAAATGTCGAGATGTGTTACTGACTTCAATGTCTTGGTGTCGGTAAATGTCGAGATGTGTTACTGACTTTAATGTCATGGTGTCGGTAAATGTCGAGATGTGTTACTGACTTCATTGTCATGGTGTCGGTAAATGTCGAGATGTGTTACTGACTTCAATGTCATGGTGTCGGTAAATATCGAGATGCGTTACTGACTTTAATGTCATGATGTCGGTAAATGTCGAGATGTGTTACTGACTACAAAGTCATGGTGTCGGTAAATGTCGAGATGTGTTACTGACTTCTATGTCGTGGTGCCAGTAAATGTCGAGATGTGTTACTGACTTTAATGTCGTGGTGCCAGTAAATGTCGAGATGTGTTACCGACTGTAATGTCTTGGTGTCGGTAAAAGTGTTCAGATGTGTTACTTACTTCGGTGAGATAATATCAGTGACTTTGGAGATATTTTTACTGACTTCAATACCATGGTGTCGGTGAAAATGTTAAGGTGTGTTCCTTGAGTGAGATATTATCAGTAAATATCGAGGTATTACTTTACTGACATCAAGAACATTGTGTCAGTAAATTTCGATATGTTACTTACGTCAGTGGCATCATATCAATAATTTCACTTACTATAATGACATTTTGACATCAGTTTATGTCGCGACATGTTACTAACTTCTATGCAATTATATCAGTAAATGTCAGTCAACAGCCCAATGTCATTCTGATCTCATACCATTCATAATGATACATAATGGGAAATGAAAATTATATTATGTCAGTCTGGTGTATAGGTTTATTTTCCGTTCGAAACATCAAGGCATGTCAAATTGTTTCGATTATGTATACACACAACACACAACACCCCTCCAAATCCCCACTCCCCCTCCTCCAGCCAACCTCGGAATACTAGTACATAATTACCATCCCAATATCGATCATATTTTATTACTATCCCTGGATCGATCATGTTGTACCCAGTTTTATAAGTATTGACGTAACCTCAGCTCCATAATGAGTTTGTCAAAATGAAACGGAGACTGAGAAATGTCAACGTAGGCTGTTTCATAAAACAGCCACCCCCTGAAGCCACAACCTCCATATTACGACCGCCGTGCACATGCAACAAGTATATGTCATATTTACTACTTATCCAACAATATGAAACAGCGCCGTGTGTTAAAAACCCTGCCCTAGTCCACCCCACTTCAAGCATGTCCCGTTATCTAATAGTTCAGACTGAAATTATGGTAACATTTCAGTGCTTCGTTATTAAATTGAAGACGGTGGAGAGTCACTTCAAGTGTTGTTACTGCTGACGTGTAGATACATATAAGGAAGGTGGAGGTTGCTCCGTGTCGGGGCATGGGCGGGGCTCGCTAGTGCGGTTTTGGCGCCAGTCACAGGTAGGGAGAGGCCCCCTCTTCAAACATATGTCGTCGTTCGGAGGTACGGCAGCACGTTCACGCCGCCGGCCCCTCACGAATCGTTTTGTTCCTTGTCCTCGTCTCAGCTTACAAAATACACTAATCAGGTTAGATTTTGTTTTCCGTGGTCCTTGTGAGGACTCGTGAGCTAAGTGTTAGCCTTGCTCGGACAGTTACAGCAAGATGTCACCTTCATAAAAAAATCAAACGTACCCGTTTGACTTTGGACTGATGGTTGCATGGCGACCCCGGGTTCATGTACCTTACGTAAGGTAATGTGGGGGTGGGGAGAGGTACGAACAACGCTTTGAAACATACAGATTTCAACATGGCGTGTCATGTCAAAGGTCAGGGTCACGTCACCAAGGGAGATCACTCTAATCGCTCATGCAATAAAAACAATAGATAATACAAAGACCATCAAAAGTCATCGCGTGTGCAAAATGTCTTTTGTCATTTATGTAATAAATAAACAGTTTAACAATATATTTCATTGATCAAGACAACCCTTCATATGTAGCGACATTATCAGTGTTAAAACCTCATTGATGTTATTTTTTTTAAAGTTTTATCACGTTTCATCTAATCAATATGGATATAGCTTATCAAACGACGAGGCAATTTTTCCCCTGGGGTGCAAAATCTAAATTAATCATATACGATCTTGTGTAAATAATGGTCGTTAGAAATCACTCATAAGGTTACCAGCAAATCAATGCTGTTATATTCACCGTCGTCAGTGTTTAATGTAGTTTGCGCTTAAGAAAAACAGATCCTTGAAACAACACCACGCTCAACATGGAAATGACAAAGGATTGGTGGTATATTTTGCCGGAGTGCAAAGCAAACCTCTGAAGTCCCACTACAGGTCATGACGTTCCCTAAGGCACTGACAAAATTCGATTAACACACAAATTAAAAGCGCCAATAAATTAAAGAAAAATAGCACGCTGTAACGGACACTTTGTTCAAGCTTATGTCAATGGATGCGTTCGCCTTACAGGTATTTTCGTTTAAGACAGGGTGATGAAACGGAAAATTCTGTTACCTTATTTAAATATTTTGACACAAATTTCAAGTGTTCGCGTAGTGTAGGTGCAGGAATGGCCGCGTCTTTGTCACGATCTTTGTCAAAAGGTGTCGACTGTGTCGACTGCGTTGGTGTAAACAACACTCAGGATTATAGATGGTACGCTAAATAGGCGGGACAGAAGGTTGTAACGTTTTCAAATACAAAAAAAACATCAATATTTTCCAAACTGAAATTTTTTAAATGTTCTTTTTATAGTATTCCAATTAATACGTAAACCTGCCCAGAAAGAATTACTGGGAAAGGCCACAAACGGAAAAAGACTAAGCACGGTTAATGTTTTAGGTTTATTCACGGGAAACAAATATTAATCATGATGATGATGATGGTTATGATGATGATGATGATTTTGTTGATGATGATGATGATGATGATGATGATGATGATGTAGGCGGGACAGATGGTGACCTCCAGTCACTCCATTTCAACTCAATTCTCTCATTGACATGAGAGGCTGTGTTAAGGAAGGTCAAGTAAAACGATATCGTTAAAGGAATTATAAGAGGCCGGCCACACTATGGATATATATGGCAATTCATGTGACCTGCATTGCATTATTAATATTAAAAAAGGGTATTCACAGATATAATTTTGTACTGTGGCAGAATTTCTGCACGTGGCTAGTGTTTATTTCGATTGTTTTTCTCCATCAGGTCAATAACGCTTATACTGCAGTATATGCAGACGTTATCGAGTACAGAGTCAGGTATCTGTTCATTAGACCCTACACCTGTCATACACTGTGTAAATACTCATAGGTCGACGATTTGTGTGATATTATTGCCGGAAAATGTAACTCTTTTACAACAAAAGAAGTCGCCAACTGGACATGGTAAGAGTTCTGGGCCCTGTTCCTCAAAGCGATCGTAGCGCTACGACAGTCGTAAGTCTAAGTTAAAGTATGGGAGTTACGATCATCTTAGCGCTACGATCGCTTTGTGGAACGGGGCCCTGAAAAACAAGGCATCAGGGCCTAGATTTTCGGAGCTCTCTTAGCGCTAAGATAGTCATAAGTTAATGTTAATGGATGGCACTTACGACTATCTTAGCGCTAAGAGAGCATCGAAAATCTAGGCCCTGGGGTAAAATATTGTCGGCTCTGTTTACATATGCTCTACTTTTACGAACGTCCCTTTTCTCACACGCGCAGACACACTCACTCACTCACTGCCACAGATACAAAGAACAGTAATTCTCTATGACCTCATCTGACATCTATAAAGAACAGCAAACCAAGTTTATAACAAACACGGTTATAACGAACTGACGGATGTAACGACATATTTGTCGGTCTCTGCTACTTGCTGTATATTTTAATCGAAATACGTATAACAAACAATGGTTGTGACGAACTTCAGTTAGTAGTCCCTTCGAGTTCGTCATAGCCGTAGTTTGCTACAATTAAAGACAAACAATGTTAAATTTTCAGTCCACTACTGGTCATCGTGCAAATCGTACATCCTTCATCTTCTAACCCCAGCGAACGCGTGTTCAGGAAGGTGCCATGCCCCACCCGCCTCTTGGTTAAACTGATTCTCCACCCCTCCCTCTCCATCCCCCAAAATGGATAAACGTAGATCGTCAAAAAAGGCATAACGGACTGGATACGCGACACTACTCCATTTTTTTACCATACAATAATCATATCTCTAAGCAGGACTGAGATATAATAAAATACTACTTGCGCATGACTAATGTTTGTTTCTATTTCAGAAGGAAACGGCGATGACGTCGTGGAACAGCGCTCGGAACAGCGCTCTCGGACAAGCTCATCTAGAGCCCATCCTCGAATGACTCTTATAAAGAGGCCGCCTTACAGCGAGGGAACCAGGAGGTAATTAAGAAGGAGAAAACAGTAATGACAGTGTGCGATATTAGAGGTGTGAGCCTGATTGCAGACTCATGTGTCTGCCGATATTGGCACACTGGACCTTATAATGAGTTATGGACTGTGATAATAGACGGTGACACGTGTTGGTACGAACGAGATTGATAGAGACTATAGACTGATGCCAGGCGTGTTTTCAGTATACAATGCTACCACTGACCCTGGTTAAAGGCACATATCGCGTTTGGTTATTTTTCAAAGTTTTGTTTGAAATTTTCCTCGAACCAATCAATTTTTTTTATTGTTACGATCGATCTTCTTACACGTTCATTGACGCGCGCCACTGATCGTGACGTCATGACTGCTGGGTACATTTGTACCCTACATAAACGTTCAACTTACGATCCCCACAAGAAACTGTTACACGCAAAAATAAAGAAACTAGACCGGTACACCGGTCCATTGCTGTGTGTACATTGGGTGACTTTTATGATGAAAACAGCTTTATTTATTTAATTACCGACAGCTGTTTTGATTTTCCTCTTTTTGAAGGCCATAGATTTTCACAAGGAAGACAAATATGCCACATCAAATAGAACTCACTTACCCGTCTAAGTAAATAGAAAATTAAAATACATTAAAACCTGATCTTTTATATCTACTCGCTGCGTGGGCACTGTGTCCTGGATTGTCTTTTTACGTTTGAAGTTGTTTGCTTTTTTGAGGATGTTGTTGCAGTTGTTTTCGTAATTTACAACCATTTCAATTTTCCCAACTCGATCACTGGAAACGTTGGTTACATTATATTCATATGAATTTTACATATACCCAATAATCCTCCTAAAATCACCTAAGTGGGAGAAATGCTTTCTTCCTAAAAATCTCAGCAAATACGTTGGACTATACATGAAGCGTCTAAACGCTCACAAAATGTCACGCGGTCTATTTCATTGCTCCGTCCGTGAAAACAAACACCCTTTTCAAACAAATTGCAATATAGCAAGTAGGAGTATGACGAGCGTGTAGTACTTTATTCCTATATTATTGCTGTATATACCCAGTCAAAAGTTAATAACAGAATAAATCAAGTGGAACTTCAATATAGCAGGTCTGTGCAGGGCCTAATAAAGTTTATGAAAATGTTTATTGAAAATGAGACCCCGGAAAGTACACCCCGACAACCGGTTCTCTATCGACCTGTTCGAATAAACAACCGTATGGTGTACGAACATCAGCGGATATTAATTATGGTGTTTCTAGCTCGACAATTAACGTCGAGCACGGCCCTGTGCTCATTGTAATTGAAATTTTAATTGGATGTATATGATGTGTGATGTATAACTAAGAGGTGTTGTGAGAATTTTAGTTGGTGAAAATGCTAAATGTTTACTGCATGCTATGATTGTCGTTCATGGGTTAAAGAGATCTTCCTTCTCACGCTATGCTCGCTACCGCTGAATTAGTAATCCGAGAGAGGTTTGTGATAGATGAATTATTATTCATGACTACATTATTTTTATTATCATTTGGGTTAAGTCATGGCTATATGAGTGTGATATAGTCCTATTGCATATTGTGATGCATCAATGTTATAAGATATTGTAGAAAATGTATGCTTATGATGTAACCTGTTGTTACGTGTGATATGTTATATAATGAATCAGAAAATACAAAACAGATGTACCAATGCAATATTTTTAAATGCCAAATTATATATTTAATGTGATATTTGATATGGTTAAAATGGATAATGCGATCCCTTAAAAGAAATCTAACTGATAGTGTACACAATATCGGGTGATACCTAACATTTGATATGTTATAACATGTGATAATATTATCGTGAATAATGAGTGAGTCAAAGTTTAACGTAATTCAGCATTATTTCAGCCATATAGCGACCGTGAATGATGCCTCATGTTATATTGTTGTATATCAGTGCGATATTATGTGGTACAGAGTGCACGATGATACAGTGTATTGTATCAACATGGCAGAAGATGTAAGATTAAATATTTCCAATACGATATGATATAGTGAAATATGCATGTCAATGTAATACAAACAGTAAGACGACATATGATGATTTATTAAAATGGTAGCAGATGACAAAGCATGAGCAACTATATTCTCCGATATGAATATGATAAATTTAGCACCCAAAGCAAGATATCATTTTGTAATTTTATTGGTCACAATTCACATGTACTTGATTTTATTATTATATTGTATTCTGATAAATATGTTTTTTGTCAGATCAATACTTTTTAAAGCTGATTTATTGTCAAATTTTACCTTATTGTATATTATGCATCAACACAATATGTACTTCCTAATAGATAAAATATGATAAGCATGATTGACTTCATAAGGACAGCGACGCCTGGAAAGATATGCCCAGTTAATCTCACCCGTTTTCAGTTTGTCTGTCGAGAGGAAATATCCACAATTTCCTCGTTCATGCCTCACCCCCAGATGCGAGTTGACGTAACGGAATGGAGGAAATGATATTAACAATAATAACTGAGATTTGTTTGCCCATCAAACATAACAGGTGCTTAATCGGCGATAACAGTTCCTACATCGACGCGCAAACTGCCCAGTCTTGCATTGACTCAACCTTGCTCTCTTTGAGCAATAATCCATCACCTCCTACCCTAAAGATAACACTCCCCACCCCCAAGATAAGATCCCCCACCCACAGAAACCATACCATCCCGTTCACCATCAAAGACGCCGATTTTTCCACGTGTTTGATATATCACGCGCGATTCCTGATATTGACAACTTTTGAAATAGATTGTTTGTAAACACAGCTTAGCGCACGTGCTCGCTCCATGCCGTTCTCGTGCAATGGCGAATATAGATAACATTGAATCATATGTTTACAATCGGGCGGAATTTGCCGTGCCTTTTGATGTGTCACGTACGTTCAGAGACCTGTTGTCCATTTCATACGGTTGATGAGAACGAATAGATACGTAGACACCCAGCTTTATTGCCCTTTTCAGAGCGGAGGGTGTTGATTTCATGTGATTAGCGACAATAGTGATTGTTGGAGGATAAATCGTCACACGAGTATGAACTAACAATAGTACCAAAGCGTGTTAAAGCCACCGAAGTGAATACCATTGTGTACATGACAATATTACTGCTATTCGAGACGTTTCTCTACATTTGTTTTATACAGATTCAGTTCACCGTTTACTGTTACATTATTAACACGAACCGCTATAATACGGGTTTTTTAAGAGCATCGCTGAAAGAAACATAGAGCTTTATTCATATTACGCGAAATCATATTGATAAAGTCCGATATTGTAATGATATTATTAAACAGGGATATTAATATAATGCATTAATTATTATATTGATAAAAAATGTGGTAACGGATTAAAGTGAGTTAGTGAGTTCATCGTTGCTGTGAACTATGTTTCCTAATTTTTACCTAATTTATTTTTCTATCGTTAAAACAATTTGTATAATTTCGTATTTCAGTAAATATATTTTTGATACACGTTGATACACACAACTACCGAGTAATAGCTGATTTACCTTGTCTTAAATTGGTTAGTTTACTGGACATCATTTTGACGTTCCTTTGCGTGTGTTTGTAAGAGGTAAATCAACAGAAGATCAGGAGACTCATCTTTTTGTGAAAACATGGTATTGTCACTATTTGATAGTAAACCATGTACATAATATTGTCTGTTGTACAATTCAGATTTTATTGTTTATCGATATGTTGTCTCATTGTTTATTTGTGTGTTCTTTATGTAGAAAAACAATTTCAATGATAAAAGTAAAAAGATATTTCCTTGTTTTTCCAACCATCGACCATCTAAACTGTTGGATTATATCTATGACAGCAATCAGTCAGTGTTTTAGTTTTGGTAAGGGTAACAAAACAATTGCTTGTTATCATGAATATTAAATAACTTCTTCTCATACATTTCATCAGTTAAAAACGTTTTTACGATATTTCATAAAACATAAATATACAGATTCTGTTTGCTCCCAAATTGATTGTATCTGACTTATGTATCCACACTGCTTGAGAATATTTCCACACATTCTAGATGAAATCTGTTACATTTTTGTGTTATATCTCAAATAACCTGAAATCAATCCGTCAAGCAATCCATAGTCTCTCTCTCTCTCTCTCTCTCTCTCTCTCTCTCTCTCTCTCTCTCTCTCTCTCTCTCTCTCTCTCCTCCCTCCCTCCTTCTCCTTCTCTCTCTCTCTCTCTCTCTCTCTCTCTCTCTCTCTCTCTCTCTCTCTCTCTCTCTCTCTCTCTCTCTCTCTCTCTCTCTCTCTCTCTCTCTCTCTCTCTCTCTCTCTCTCTCTCTCTCTCTCTCTCTCTCTCTCTCAACTTTATCACGTCAGAAACTACTAAAATTCTGAAACCCTCCCAACACCACCAATTGATATATGCCGCCGTTCTCTTAAAGCTTATAAAGGAAGTCTTGCTCTTTTCGTCAAAATGGTCAAATGTGGTACTAATAACTTTGGTATTGTTCGATATGTAAATCAATGTTCAGTTATATACTCATGCCAATAATGGTTGTCACCCACTAGAGAGGGGGTGTGGGGTGAGGTGTTGGGATGGGGGTGACAACCATTATTGGCATGAGTATATGTGTCAATCTATATTCACTGTTGTTAAATATGTATTCTCTCTTTTGTTGTTCCAAGTTATTTGAAGACAATTATCTCAAATAATAGCATTATTCAAAATGCAGCTTAGTTGAATCTTGAAATGGTGATGTATGTTCCGCCCTCGCTGTGGTTATAATGGGATACCTTAGAAGGTCGTGCATATCTAATGTGTATCGGGGGGTAGGGGGGTGTGTGTGTTAAGGGTAGGGGAGGAGTTGGTGGTGGTGGTGGGGGTGACAAAAGTCGCCGATGTCACTTCTGTCACGACGATGGGTGGCCTAGTGGTTGAGGGTTCGTTCGACACGGTTCGATACCCACGAGGGTGTTGTGTGTGAAAGATAGTTCCAGTACTCCCTGTCGAGACCATTCTGGGATGCTGCGTAAGACGGCGCTAAAACATCACTCAATTAGACCATGAGAGTGTAAAGTGTGTGTGTATGTCTGTGTGTCTGTGTGTGTATGTGTGTCTTCATGTGTGCTGTCGTTGAGGGAGAGGGGTCTCGGATGAGGACACACTGTGAGGGTTGGGGAATAAGTCATCGCTGAGTGTATTCTGTTTGTTCCAACCACGATCAATACCCAGTTTCGGTCTCCATAAAACCACAAGACAACCACTCCAAGCATTCAACACATATTCTTGTTTGATGATCATTGCTAGGAAACTGGCCGCGAAACTAAATGCTCCTGTTGCAACCCTACACAAACTGTTTCAATTTCGTCGAAGATGCTCAGTGGTAACCTTCATCTCAAGCAGTGACTCACCGCATCAGGCCACCTGCATATACCCACCATAATAAATCACCCATCGATGGACCCAAAACTGGGACGTAGTTCGCTAAAAATTAAATCTAAATTTAATCCTTCGCTGACTCGATCCCACCCGACAACATCTACCCAATGAGAAATACCTGAGTGCTGTCAAATGTGTTGCTGTGGTACAGAATATCTCACAGGTGAGTCATTCACCGCCCCCACCCCCATTCACCCACCCGGTCCCCCTTGCAGCGTGAACGCACCCAGGCCCGGACACCCCACTGTGCCGGGGTAGCGGAATGCCGTTCCAAATGTGATTCCCATGACGACTCCAGCACGTGCGATCTGCACTGTAGCAAGGGAGCGTGTCCATACCTGATATGTCCCTCAAGACATTGTCAGAATTAGATGTCATCTCGTGGATTTTCCTCTATATCGGGCCTAATTCTCAAAACCTTTTCATCAGCTTCCTCCACGCTTCACAAACTCTCCACGGGTGAGCGACAAATTGAAAGAAACACCCCTCCGGGAATCTGTCATGGCGTGGATCAAGCTTGTCTGGGAGCGTACGTCTATTATTAACCCTTGAACGGTCACAGAAACGGGTGCATGTTTGCCCCAAGCTCTGATATATCTACTTCCAGACAATTTGTTATTATTTCGACACATGATGATGTCTCAAACGCTAAAATCGAGCCTGATTGTACATATCTCGAATGTTCACCACACGCAGACTAAAATGTCGTCTGTCCGTTGGCCGCCATTTTTGAAAATGCTCATCAAAAAGTATTTATCCTCCTCCATTGGAAATATTATGGGGGGCAAGGGACATTGGATAGGTACTAACTGCTTGATTTATTTGTGGGATTTGGACAAGATGTTTTGGAAAATGTTCTGCCCGGGGCCCTTGATCCGAACCTCCGCATGGTTAACTCTCGAGTTATACATTTATGGCTTCTGGGGGCGGGTTTAGGAATTACAGTGCATTGTGGGAAATCCTACTCGACCGTTTCTAATTATTCCGACATGTTTAGATCTTCTCATCAATCAGGCTATCCATATCTTGTGTCGGTGTTATTGAACTTTGCAACAACACCAGTATAACGCCACACTTAATCTTTTCTATTTAATGTTTCTCTTTTTTCGCTTTCTGTTCGAATAGCGTTTTGCATTCACGTTAAAAATACCATTGCAAATATTCTCCGTTTGATGTTAATCCGTACGGTGTCAAACCGTGCCGTTGCCAAGTCAAACCGAATTAGTATAGTTTGAGTGCAGGCATTAAATGTATACAAGATATTCACGCTAATATATCCACATCTTGTATACTTGAAAACGGTTTCGTTCATGGAGAATATAAAACACTGTTTGACTTGACGTGTGGGCATGTTTGACATGTAAGAGCGTGTTTGATTTCACATGTGAGCATTTTCCTAAATGCATGGAAGTGTTTGACTTGACGTATGAGCATGTTTGACTTGACGTATGAGCTTGACTTGACGTATGAGCATGTTTGACTTGACGTTAATATGTTTGACGTATGAGCATGTTTGACTTGACGCTGGAGCAAGTATTTTATAATTTAATAAAACATTCCGTTTGAATAGATTATTTTTCTATCAGATTTGATCTATCATGAATGACTCGTTAGATTTATAAATATATGAAATGGTATATTTCGTTTCTGAATTTTCAGAAGTCTTTAACCACTGAAAGACTAAGTACAAGTAAATACCTTTTTACAAAACATACCCCAATCAGACATTGATTGAATGTGTATGTTGACGTAAATATAAACTTGCCAAGGATAAATTGCAGGGACGTCACATTCGTCATAAACCTGTAGGTTTAAACACGTAGGTTTTATGAAAGTTAAGCGTTGCACTTGATATTTAAGAAAGATCCAACAACTATACGTCAAACTTGATCATCCTGTGAATATAATGCTGAAGTTAAGTACGCTTTGCTTAACGAAAGATACAAAAACTAGGTGCCAAACCTAAACCAGTGCAAGTGTGACTCTAGAGTGAACTACAGTACCTCTTGCTTGACGCACGATGTAGCTAGAATACGCTAACCCATGTGTAGATGAAACCTCAAGTATTGTTTCCTATGCTGAACATACGATGCAACAAAGACATCCCAGGAATTAACACGTGCGACTGTGAAGCTATAGTGGACTGCAGTCCCGTTTTATTTAGTTCTTAGCAGCGCAACGACAAACTCACTCACTCACTGCACAGATACAGAAGTAAAGAGGCTTGACACATCGTTCCCTCTTCACGCCGACCAGTCTACTTTGAACCCCACAATTACCTCATGTCTACTAATTTAAGTCTGCTAAACACTCACTCACTCACTCACATTTGAACCCACCAATTGCTTTATGTCCATTAATTTGAATCTGCTTAAATCAAAATCATTTACACCCTCTCCTCTCCCTACCCCCTCTCTCTCTCTCACACACACACACAGGCACACGCACGCACACAGGCACACGCACGCACGCACGCACAACTGAACGCGTTCCGATAGAGATACTTCAAATAACCACATTTAGACTATTGTTTACATAAAAAGCAAGCCCCTCTCTTGACGCCTGGATCATTCATTATACATTAGACACATCAATCCTCCATTATCTGCACACACACATTTATTGACAAGAGCTATTTCACAAAATAAATACCCGATAGTATCGTGGAAAACCTGATACAAGGACAAACTCATCTCTTTTTGCGCAGTTATCATTATTTTTAACGTTTTGGCTATTGTTTATTCATAAAAAGTCAATACCGCCAGCGATACGCCAGGAAATAGCCCGATATTTAAATGTTGGGTCGGCTCGAATATAAATAAGTAAGATCAGGGGACGTGGTTTGACGAGTGTTCATGTGACGGCGTCGGTGATCATACTGATCATTTTCAACACCGTTGACATTTGGTAGCTCTTGAAATAAAACAAGAGTTTGTTTTCTCACGACTGACACAAGATCCTCACAACACATTCTACAATTTCTAGGAAGCATTCCAGTTATGTTTTGACTTGCTAGGTGCAGTGGGGGTCTTCTTCATTACAAAACGACGCTTTGGCTTAACGGATGGGAATATCAAACATGGCGTTCATGAACTATTCATGACAATGAATGATTAAACCATGTTTGTAACACATTCATGAACTGATCTGGTGTCATGAGGTGAAATATGGTTTAACGCAACGTTGTGGCATTTAAATACATACATGCACGTGTGTTTGTGCGTGCGTGCGTGTGTGTGTGTGTGTGTGTGAGATAGTATAAGTTGTATGCTTCTCTCGAGGGTAATACGGTCTGATGTCCGCCTCTTTGTAACAGTGTCACCCGAGCCAGTAGGCGTACATCAGACCGTATTACCCGAGGGAGAAGCACACAACGTGTTTATCTTACCGCCATGTTAAATGTACAAAACATTATTTTATTTTATGTTAAATATCGCGACCGATTATGACATGTAAACAAAATGGCGTCTGCCTCTCGACTGGATTTTTATAATCAGTGAATCATATTCTGACAAGCTTAAAACTGCTATAAAAATGGTTAATTATGTTTAAGTTGAGTGTGCAAACCACTCAATGTCTAAACTAGCTTAAATAAAGCAGTGAAAGACGGTAAAATAAATCTGTACAAAGTGAACACAAAAACAGCTGATCGAACGGTTTTCGAACTCCGGGCACGGCATGCGTCATATTATGACGTCATACGATTGTTAGCGCTTCAGCTTCTCGGCGGAGAGCTTGGCGGTTACCGTGGCAGTAATATTTTTTCCAGTTGTCACCCTCCTGCGAGGGGTGACACGGAAACTTGTTAAAGCGTCATTGACCAATGAAATTATAGTATTTTACATGAAGGTAAGATAATCCTGGTTGTATGGTGCTTGCACACTGAGATTCCATGCTGCATTTTAACACTGATACACTCAGGCAATGTACTGCCGACCAGTCTCTTCATTCATTTATTGAAGGAGCGGTGGGGTAGCCCAGTGGATAAAGCGTTCGCTCGTCCCACCGAAGACCCGGGTTCGATTCCATACTTGGGTGCAATGTGTGAAGCCCATTTCTGGTGTCCCCTGCAGTGATATTTTAGCAAAGCGGCGTAAAACTAAACTCGCTCACTCCATTTATTGAATGTGCGTCAGGCAAGGTAACAACAAGTACCTCATTTTAACGTCCTTTTTTATGGCGAGACCGGGGATCGAACCATTGACTCTTAACTCTTCTGGCAGGCGCTCTGTCCACTAGAGTGAGTGAGTATGGTTTTACGCCGCTTTTAGCAATATTCCAGCAACATCACGGCGGGGGACACAAAAAAATGGGCTTCACACATTGTATCATGTGGGGAATCGAACCCTGGTCTTCAGCGTGGCGTGCGAACGCTTTAACCACTAGGCTATCCAACCGTCCCTCTGTCCTATAGAACACAGATGTCGTCTTTCGTTTGAGTAAGATATAAGTATGAGATTACGCAGGGGCCACGTTTCATGCAAGCGGTTATAGTCATCGTTTAAGCTATTGCATTATCCTGAATTACGTTTTCTGCCACGCCAAACAGCCTCTCCATGTGACGTCACATTGTATGCACGCACCCGTGAAGACCAGGGTCAGAATTAGTCTTCAGCAACCCATGTTTGTCGTAAGAGGCGACCAACGGGATTGGGTGGTCAGGCTCGCTGACTCGGTTGATACCTGACATCGTATCCCAGTTGCGATGCTCATGATGTTGATCACCGCCAAATAGCTGGAATATTGCTGATTGCGGCGTAAACAACAAACAAACATTGTATGCACGCATTTCGAACTTGAAGCTTTTAAAAGCGAAATCTCTTTCTGTACTGACATGGTAGCAATCATGTTTATGTGTGGCGCTACAGTAAGTAAAACCATTCTCAGACTGGTTCGCTGTAAGCTGAGAGTTGCGTCACCTTTATATGCACTATGACAGAATACTGTCGCGATTTTTTCTGGTGGGTCTTGGTCAAAGATGTATTGTTGCTGTTGTTGGCGCATTGTTGTTGTCATTGTTGCTGTTGTTCATGTCGTTGTTATCATTGTTGTTGTTGTCATTGTTGTCATTGTTGTTGTTGTTGTCATTGTTGTCGTGTCATTGTTGTTGTCATTGTTGTGTTGTTGTCATTGTTGTTGTTATCATTGTTGTTGTTGTCATTGTTGTTATCATTGTTGTTGTCATTGTTGTTGTTGTTGTTGTTGTCATTGTTGCTGTTGTTGTTGTTGTTATCATTGTTGTCATTGTTCATTGTTGTCATTGTTGTTGTCATTGTTCTGTTGTTGTCGTTGTTGTTATCATTGTTGTTGTTGTTGTCATTGTTGTTGCCATTTCCTTCATGTTTTTAATGTCTAAGCGCGGCGTATTTAGTTTGTTTGTTTGTTTGTTTGTTTGTTTAGTCGATTTTGTTTGTTGCAAATGTAACAGTAGCATGTACAACAGAGTACGAGCATCTTGCAACTACATCTTAAAGGAACATCAAGGTGGAAGAGTTACAGTAACACGTGATCAGAATACGTCATATCGGACATCTGAGCCTGCACACAACACCTTTGTAAACCTACCTCTTAACGACAAGCAGTGTTAATAATATCGCAATATACAGTAACATAATATACAGTAATATAATATTCAGTAATACATACAGTAATTTGGATTTACCAGGAAATTCATTAATCCAGACGATTAAATTGGGCATTCTGCCATCTTGATGGAATATTTTACACTATACAGTATACCGTTATGCTTTGTTGGCATATATTTTGTCCATACACGTAAATCTCTTCTTGCGTAATTAATGTTAGATATTATCTTTCATACACAATTTCGTTCCACTCAAAATAATGTTCTCATTGACCTTTCCGATGGTCGTTTCTTCATGAAAGGTCAATCAGGAAGAATTATTACCTCGTTACAGAGGCAGATCAAGAGGAACATCGGTACGTCTTGAACACATATCAGGTTTCAAGTCATAAATCACTTTCATAAAAGTACGCATGAACAAAATTAAAGAATACATGAAACCTAATCACACAAAAAAATCAAATGTTACTTCTGTTTCGTCTCGCAATGGATGTTTTTCACCCTTGTATGTCTAAACCCTGCTTTTCCAAGGGATTTGCCTTGATTCGCGGAAAATATATTCATGTACGATTTGAGCCGTTCTTTTTTGCATGAATGACCGTCGGTGATGTATCACTAGCTATCAAAATACAGCAGACGAACAGCTTTGCCAAACAGACCGAACAGCGCGTTTTGTTCTTCCAACGAATGTTTTGTTTGGAATTTTTCACAAGTGGTTCTTTTCTTTGATTTTAGCTCACTGACTGTCGGTTTCAACGTAAACTCTCCATTGTTCAGAACTATAGGAACACGGAATCGTTGGCAAAGCGCTCCATCGACTCAGATTTATTTGTTCTATCGTAAATACTGCGAATGGTTCAAACAGATTACTTACTCTTAATAGGAACGCACTTCGGAGTTGTATGGGTTTGAATTTCCTTAATGGTGAAACAAGGGGCTCGGTTTCCAGTTCTCACTACTCCTGCTCAAAAGATGGCAATTTGCTGTATTATTACGCGCGCGATTTATGTTATTATCTCTACCGGTTTGGAGATCCTTCCGCGATAAAAACAAAGCCACCACCGTTTCAGGGTCATGGCGCGTACAATATTCCTTCATCTACAATTTCGGGTGTCGGGTGCCTCGCTAATCCCTTAGTTTCCCAGTATAGAATTTCTACCCTGTCGAACCGACCGAGCGCTTCGGCGCATATCGTGCTTTCCGATCTCCGCAGCAGCGTCAAAACCCACCTCGGAAAGACAAATGGCTGACTTGCGCAGCGCAGGGGCCAGTTGGGTCAAGGCGCGCAGTAATGTGAGACGTCGCGCTACAAACTATACCACGTGAGGACTACCCCCTGCTGAGAGGACCCGGATGAGCGATGAGCGGAACGTGTGCAAAAAGACAGCGTTTGGTCGACTGGATGTGTTCGCATCGTTGGGCGGTCTAATTCGTTCTTCCGGAATTTAAAAATCCATATTTGCGCTTGTTTACTTTGACGTCGATGTTGTAATTTATTTTGTACGCAATTTCGCTGACAGCAAGATGTGTTTTTTGTAGGTACTCTTTCCATCGGTTGCTTATTAAAATGAAATTGATGAACACTGATCAAGGTAAATAGACACAATGCAAAGCCTCCTGCTGTCATTTCAGTATTCAATCCACGAAACAAATTGTTTTAACCCTTTCACAAACAACTGCTGTACATTTTAAGTGCTACAACAACTTTATTCAAGCGATTCACCAACAATTACAGAAATTCATCATTCGGATGAACTAACTTTACACACATGTGTGTCAATGAAATTATTGCAATTTTGATACTCCAAACACTTTCTCGTATATTTTTGGGGGCGTTGGGGTAGCCTAGTGGTTAAAGCGTTGGCTCGTCACGCCGAAGACCCGGGTTCGAATCCCCACATGGGCACAATGTGTGAAGCCCGTTTCTGGTGTCCCCCGCCGTGATGTTGCTGGAATATTACTGAAAGCGGCGTAAAACTAAACTCAGTCAGTCAGTCAGTCGTATATTTTTTAACCTTGACTTGTGATTTGGATCAATATTATTTTATCAAAAGAGGGTAGATGGTTTTGATTGACCTGAAACAGCTATCACAAAAGCACACCTAAAATCGTTTGAGACGTAACGACACGAGTTGCTTCCCCTTTTTTCAGAATCCGCAGATTCCGGTTCGAGTCCCATATTCACTTCAATCCATTCATTGCCGTGAATGAATCACCTCGGGCTGTTGAACATTGTCACTGTTGTCCTGATATATAACCACCGAAATCAGCATGGAAAATGTGTAATTACTACTGATGCAGATACGGATCAAATGCAATCAATAAATCTTTGAGAATCGTATTCATATAATTTGTTATCGGTATTTCTAAACACAAGGGGAACATATTATATGTGACTATGATTATTTTGTATTTGTCAAAGAAGTGCTAACGACTGTATTGCGAAGATGATGATGATGGTGATGATGATGGTGATGATGATGATGATGATGATGATGATGATGATGATGATGATGATGATGATGATGATGATGTAGATGATGATGTAGATGATGATGATGGTGATGATGATGATGTATATGATGATGAAGATGATGATGATGTAGATGATGATGATGGTGATGATGAAGATGGTGATAATGATGATGATGTTGATGATGATGATCAGGGTGGACAGGACCGAAGCCCTAGTTTGTGTTACATGAAAATATTTGATAAGTACCACCGCCAACAACCTATATGAAAACCTGCCTCTCATTTTCTCCCACTGGAAGTTTTAAACATTAATGTATGCTAATCGAAAATAGGAAGCTGGTTTATTATTTCATCTGAGCAGCCTCAGTCTTCACAGAGAAATCATTTAAATATTTATCTAGTGACATCTGAAAGTTTTGTCTCCCAGAAGCATCACTCGAATAAAACTTTCCCACGGCGATACTGTTATTCCGTACAGGAAGATGATAGGCAACTGTCGGCTCTCCAAGAATGTAGATACTCTGCAATATGTAGTGACATATTGAAATATTCATGATCCGTCAACGTAAAGCATCCCAGGAGTCAGGTTCTGTCATGAGGCCGGCGCTGTCGGACTATAGCGGAGACGACAGCAATCATTTGGAAGATTCGTAACTGTCTTTTGTTCGTTTGTTTGTTGGCTGTAACGCCGCACTATATGGCGGCGGTCTGTAAATAATCGAGTCTGGACCAAACAATCCAGTGATCTACAGCATGAGCATCGATCTGCGCAATTGGGATACGATGACATCTGTGAAATAGGTCAGCGAGCTTGACCACCCGATCCCGTTAGTCGCCTCTTACGACAAGCATGGGTTGCTGAAGATCAATTCTAACCCGGGTCGTCACAGGTCATTGTCTTTGACTGTATGTTACCAACCAACCGTTGAATCTGTTTTTCTCAGATTTTGTTTCATTGAGTTGTCTGTTTTGATTTGTACCTGTTTATCAAAACTTTGTTCTTTGAGTCGTGACTGGTGTACCTAGTGCCCATTAGGGTCGGGACTTGCAGAGTGCGAAGTGCACAAAGGGGGATTATTAGTTGATATTGTCTTAATATATGTACTTGCATTTTTTGTCTGGGGTACAGATCAACAGACCTTAAAAAGTCGAATTTCCAAAGACCAAAAACTAAAAGCATGGACAATGTGTTCCTTAATACATTAAAGATCGCTGAAAAGTTAAATGGAATCCAAATGATTTATATGAGACCATATATTCAGACAACATTTCAACTATACTTGAGACTTGTTTGAGACAAATTTACAAACAGGCGCATTAACGAAAAGAAAGAATATTTGTAAATAGTTTAGCAAGTAACCCCAAACCTGACCCATCAAACACGTAACAATGCAGTTTATTTGAGCACATTAACATATATATTACCCACTGATTTCACTATTACCGTTTACATAAAAAGAAATTTCTGCATTATTCAGGATCGTTTCCAGTTTGAACGGGCTCCGTTTGCAGTGTCATTTGAAATTGATGGCATTTTTATCCGCGTTAACAGTTAGTTCGAATTTAAATCAATTATCAGAGGGATTAGATAAACACTCGGCTTATCGCTTTAATAGAATGAAACTTATACCCAGGGCTGCAGTCAGGAGCCGTTGATTGATGTGGACTGTGCGTCAAACATCAAACATCAAGCAGCATCAGCCCGTTTATGATGTTTGATTTATTCGAGCCTCGTTTTCGGATTCTTCACTTCCGGTTCCGGTCACGACGTGTCCACATGAGTTCGTGACGGCGGTTGAACCGTGTCCATATTCGTGTCTTTCGTGTCCATATTATTAAACCGCAGGCTTGGGTGGCGTCGGGCAGGAGGAGATAAGTTCTGTCCAAGTAAACTGAAATTGTATGATGAATAGTGAAACCCGGATAATCCGGACAGTACCTACCCAGTGTATATATCCGTGTGAACGAACTGTCCGGATTATTGAATCATAGAACATGGTCATGCGTTCTATTAGGTTCGCTATATAATTGCTTGTCCGTATGTAATACATAGAAGAATCAAGGTAACGATGATGGCAAAAATAATCATGTAAATGTGTCCTTTGTTTACCCTTCTCAGGCATATTTTTCTGATTTCGAGCAAACCACTCCTGGTTATATCCCGTTAATAAATAAATAGCATATTTACAAGTCTATTGGTATGGGTAACGGAGTAATTATTCCGAAAGCGGGATGTCCGGGATGGCGGGGTCCGAATTAAAGGAGTGTTGTTGACTATCATTGGATGGTTCTACACTGTCGTCACCCCGACTGGCTTGATAGGCGTAATACATAATGTGTATTTGTTTGTAGAAATTGGGTTTGGTTTGTTTATAGTTTAGCGCTGTTTTCAGTAAAACCCCAACAACATGACGGCGTCTGTATTAAATATCATGAGCTTAGATCTGCCGAACTATGGTACCATGACAATTCATGAGCCACGTCAGTGAACAACCCGATTAGATGTCTCGAAATCATGGGTTGCCGAGGGTCAATTGCGGTATCTTTAGCGGGCTCTTCCTGGGGTCTCGCTTGACGACTTGAAATTGTTGATGTTTATGTAGAGTTAATATCAACAGGACAAATGTTGCAAATGATGTTATTAATGCTGATTTAAAAAATCAGAATCCAGCTTATATCATTTTCATAGGACTACGTGTTTAAATTACTTTCTGTAATTTATCAGATAGGATTTTCTTGACCCAAACACATACATTTTGAAATAATCTACCCAAGCCTATAATTCCACATTATGTATTGAAAGAGTTAAATTTAATTATGGTTACATCTTGCGTGATTAATTGGAACGAATTTGACCGAGAATTATTCTTAAAAACAATTTCATCTTTCAGCCAAGCGAGACGAAACCGAAGTTGCGGAGCCACATGGCAGCGACCTCTATTGGGCGGGAAGAGCAGGTAATTACCACAGGAAGACGTGAATGCGCATGCTCAATGGAAATTAGGGGTTAATTGAAGGGTCACTGCGTGTGTTAGGTGGGTTCGGCTCATATTTGAATTTTACAAGGCTCTAATCATGACCGTGAATAGGCCCTTTTGTAACAGTCTATGCGAAGAGCCAAGGCAATTCTGTTCGCTAGCCTGAGTGATTACTGCTAATATGAGAATAAATAACGCAATATTTAGAAAAGATGGCGGCCGGTATCAGGGGATTTACTCCAAGCTTTGACAGAGCTACGGCGCAAACTATTTAACAAGGTTTCTGAGCAGAATTGATAATCCTGTACCAAGCATTCTATACAGCCTGGCACTTTTATGCTTCAATGAACTACAAATCATTTAGTGAAGTATACGTCCTTGTTTGATTGATTGACATCGAGAGTGGTAGATTGCAATAAATTTCACATCTTTGATTTCACGGCAAATGAAATTTGTTGATTTATTTTGACGAGGGTAAAGCGTGGGATTGAAACACCCATTGTGATTCCGAACCTTTAATAAATATTCCCTATAATTATTTGATGCTAATTTTTGCATCCACTATTGTGAAAGGTGTGTGATGTTTGGCTCCAGTTTGGCATTGTATATTTCACCATACAACGACTGTATGTCAGGAGGAGTTTCAAAGCACCTCGTATCACCTCGTTAATTATCTTATCTTTTATATATGTCGAACTAATCGTAATGTTATTAAATTTACACTGACACCGTAATCATATGATTAAAGTATTAATTTACAACGCGAGTGGCATGAAAAGTCCCCTGGGTTCCAAGAGCTAGACATCTTTCACAAATAGATAATGTATTGTTCTTCAGGACTTGTCGCGAAATGTCATTTTCTCTTGTTCTAGATCGCACGCATTTGTTTCCATTGATTGAGCCTGCCGTGTTTGTATTGCTGTTAAATGTTTTAACTTATAGTGTTGTATTTTTGTAATAAATCAGATATCGTTTGTATTTTGCTTCGTGTTTTTTGTTTTGAAGTTGTTGCTAGACTGAGTGTACATACACGCTTTTCACTGTGATATTGCTTCCAGACTCGCAAAGCGACTTTCCAAAGAAACAGGTTATATGTGGCATTTTTCGCAGAAATTCTGCAGTTTTCAAAGTAGTGCATTGTTTGTGTCGATGCAATTAAAACGAACCATGAGTCAATAGCATGGTGATGGGATACAAACAAAGCACATTACTATAAGTGACAATAACAGTCTCGTCGTTGTCAGTTCGCTTCTAAAGTATATCTATATGTTTGTATGTGAAACGCAGGTGGAAATCTTATTATTTTCCTTATGGTACATAGTCTCGTCTTTTTCTCTTTTTGTATCGGATCTTTGTTTTTATTCTGCTTTGTGCAAACATTGTATGTTCTGATTGCTTGAGGTTTTAGATGGAGTATGTTTGGCGGGGGAATACTGTTGTTTATACACCCTGCTTCTCCAAGCACGCATCCATCCACGCACGCACAGACAGACACGCACACACACACTGTTTAATATCTTGCAGTATCTGTATATTCTTTATCTGGCTGTGAAATAAACCTTAGTTCCAACGGACATGATTCAGCTAAATTAGATCTGCCTTGGGAAGTGTTATGAAAAAGTCACTTTAGTTTTGGTACAGTAACTACGGTCCGTTTGACTTCATTTGAGACCGATGATCTGCTCACTAACACAAAATCTAATACTTACAACAAAACCAAATTTGGCACAACCACAAAAATCGGGGGCTTGCTGGTAGGACGCCAGGTAATCAACAAGCGCGTGCAGTGAAATTTCAATTTCAACGTACAAGTCGCACACCTGGCTGTTCTACCAGCAAGTGGGCCTCCCTCGTAAAAAATAGCGATATGTAACAACATAATAATGATCGTTTGTTAAACAACTTTTTTATTCGGGTGTCCAAAATCATGAGACAAATCATCAGAGTTGGTCTGTCGATTTCATGTGACTGTGCAAAATTTGTTTTGTTTTTTGCGATTATTAGATTTTGTGTTAGTGCGTAATTCATCGGTCTCAAATGAAGTCAAACGGACTATATGTGATGTATACATCATCAGACTTCATTTTTTCTCATTTTCAATTCATCTTTTCTCCCTTCTTGCTCGACCGGGTTCTTTTTGAAATGATAAATTTGAAATACACATGTACAGGGGGTTGTACTCTACACCTATCACACACTTGCACCTTTTGAAGTAATGACTTTATAAAACACCTTTGAGCCATGAAATGTCAATGCGAGATAATAAGCAGCTTCTGTTATCAAAAGAAACACACCTGTGAAACTTGTATGAATATATGAACATTTAATCCTTCAATTCGTAAAACTAATTTGAAGCTTTCACAATTCTCTCAATGGTATTGAAGAGTTCCTACGGGTCAAAGAATCGCAAAGGTAGTTCCATGTATTGCAGCAAACATCTGCAATCGTATCTCCGTCACCCTTAAAGACTGTTGAGTGAGTGAGTGTAGTTTTAACGCCACTGCGAAATAGTATTTCTGTATCAAGGGTGGTTAAAGCGTTCGCTCGTCACGCCAAAGACCCAGGTTCGATTCCTTAAATGGGTACAATGTTGGGGGCCAATTTCTGGAGACTCCCCGTCATGATGTTGCTGGAATATAACTAAAAGCGGCGTAAAGACACACTCACTCACTCTGTCGTGTCATGCTCATATCAGCCTGGTTCAAGAGAATGCTCAAAGAGATGCAGGTCCTAGATGCCTGTCTATTTTCTGAAACCCACGAGCATAGGAATGATGCTGACAACGTCAACTTAAATATGACGACTCGAGATTCGGACATAAGACCAGCGGATCCCGGTTTTACCAAGGGCGCAACCCTCTACTGTGAATTACCTTGAATAAAAGGAACGTCTCTGTCCACAGAAAAACGAAACAAAACACACTGCGTCGACAGTGTTTTAACCTTGGAAAAGATTAGATTAAATCGGTGTGGCATTTAAAAAGCAAAATTGTTTCTCTGTTAACGAATTTACATTTTTAATGATGTATTTATGCCATAACTACATAAATGTAGAATGTGCTCATATTTGTTTATAGCGATTGCAAGTTGTTTTCGAAATAACTCGTCACACGGCGCTCACAAGGATGACTATGGTAGTCAGTGCTTAATGTAACTCTCTGAACTTTCGAAACATTTTTCTTTTTTTGGCAAAAACATATTAATCATGAATTAAATGATGTAATAATACCTAATATTTACGGCTTTACAGTAAAAATTAATCATATGCTGTTCTTTTTTACAAAAACAACACACAGCTAAATGCAAGTGTGAACAAGGCTCTCGGTGTTGAATCAATCACTTCCAAACAAATATGTAGACATTTAACGAATTGAAACGTTATTGATAAATGTACGAACACCCTCAACAGTGACGTCGTTTATTAACCCCAGCAGTTTATGCTGCCCCCGTTATTAATCATAAGCATGTCAATTTCAAAACCAAAGAGCGGTGTGCATTATTGAAATTACAACCATGTCATAAATCACGCTTTGCACGGCGAGGGGCACGTGTCAGCGGTAGCCATCCTAGATCGTAACTTGTAAATATTCCATGAAAAAGTCCAGGAATGCTATCAACATTTCAACCACCTCTGTCAAGCAGATTTTGGGTTGTGAAGGAATTCGTCGAAAATAATTAACTAGAGACAATTGAGAACACGATCCGTTATTAATAACGTATAGCGTCTGGACCGCCAAAGTGTTCGTGAGGTTCATAGACAAGAGATGAGACACTACTCCACCACAAAACCTCACATTCCGCTTTAGTGTAGAATGACAAAACTTTACTGGAACAAGATTTTCACAATGCGAAATTGCATTGATTTGTCTTTTTAATGAAGATTATCACTTGTATTTTAGGTGTAAAGTAAATCGCTATAAAAGATATTTTTAAAATGAGTTACGTGAATGTTGTTTGTGTTGTGTGTTGAGAGATAACCACACAGACATATTTCTGTACTGTTATCAGTTTGATGAAACTCATGATCACATTTACGGGAATGATAGACATATGAACCTTAGCGGGATGAACCTAGGGTCAGTAGATACTGCCAAGGGTAAGGGACGCAACTCTTCACACAAGTGAGATCACACAGGCCCCAATGATTGAGTGTAATTTTACACCGCACTTCGCAATGTTCCAGATTTATGGCGGCAGTCTGTAAATAATCGAGTCTGGACCAGACAATTTAAGGATCAACAGCATGAGCATCGATCTGCGCAAATGGGATACAATGACATGTGTCAACCAAGTCAGTGGGCCTGACCACCCGAACCCGTTAGTCGCCTTTTTACGACCAGCATGGGTTACTGAAGATCAATTCTAACCCGGATGTTCACTGGTCTAGGACCCCATGAGATCATCAACAAGTTTACATGGATTCGATACCAAACAATTTATTCATTCATCCATTCACCAAAAGTACCTGTTATGCAGGTTTAGCCATTCAAACGCACCACAAACCGATGAAAATTTAAGCCCAAGTATACAAAAACGATGAACTATATAAATGACTGCCAGAGAGAAACAGCTTCTTGAGTCTAGCACATAACACTCTTTTATCACGTTCATGTCTTAGAAGCTTTTTCTTGAATGCGTTGAGGAAAGTAGCAATTGACAGTATCGCACAAACTTTTAATGTTTAACCAACGTTACAGTTGCAAAAAAGTTAAAGCTGTAGTTATCGGTCACAGATACAACAGAAGATGCTAAATATAACATCTGATACACAATTCATACTTCTGACTCTAATTTTAAAGTCAAATCATGGATAGTCTCCCACTTCCAAACAGGAAGATCCGGACTAGAACTGATCTTCAGCTACCCATGCTTCTCGTAAGAGGCGACTAACGGGATCGGGTGGTCAGGCTCGCTGACTTGGTTGACACATGTCATCGTATCCCAATTGCGTAGATCGATGCTCATGCTGTTGATCAATGGATTGTCTACTACTACCAATACCACCTTTGTTGCCATATCTACAACTACTACTACAAAGACTCCTACGCAATACCTTTATGTCTACTATAACGACAACAACTACTACTACTACTACTGCTGCTGGGATCGTGTGGTCAGGCTCGCTGACACGTTGACACATGTCATTGTATCCCAGTTGTGTAGTTCGATGTTCATGATGATGATCACTGGATTGTCTGGTCCAGACTCGATCATCCACAAGTGCCGTCATATAAGTATTAAATTACAAAGTGCGACCTTAAACACCATGAAACCAAACAGGTACCGGTATCCAACAAGCTGTCATGTGATCTTCAGATCAACATCTGTTGACGGTCTCCAATGTCACTGACCAAAATATAAGGTGACGGTCATCACTACATGCCGGCAACAATATTATCAAACAACATCCCATTATAAATCAGAATAGAATTAGAAACGTTAAAAAGCATTCACGTCTTTTCAAGCAAGGCTATGGCTGGACCCGAGCGCTTTTGGGCACTTATAAATTGGAGAACGCAATGCACAATGATAATTTGATTCAGTTTAACGTGGATAGGACATGCCATATATTTCATCTACATGTCATATAAGACCTGTTCTAATACGAAAATAATAACATAATTTGAATAGTAACTATATGTATCATATGCTATCCGGCTCAAATTATAAGTGTATTGACAGAAAAAACAAACGTTGCATCTTTGAAACTACGGTAATTATTAGTTACAGCTCAGTTTGATAATTATTTTCCACTGCTATTGATATTGATGGGATCGAGTTACGCTTTAAAGATCTTAACCGAGAGACGAAAAAGCGTTGAGACAGGTGTGCCTAGGTTAAAGCAGTACGACGGTACTGCAGTGTCGGAGGCTCGAACAATTGGGCTTCGAACTCGGCCGTCCGCGTGATGAACGACTGCTTCAACCACAAGCCTAACCAACCTTCCAGGAGAAAGGTCTAAGTGTATCATACTGTTATGACGAATATTTTGTCAAAAAACTGGCCATCTTTCTCCTGTACATGACACACAAGGAAACCAATGTTAACGGAATGGCAGCGCTCCGAGTGAAATCAATCGCATTAACGAATGTCCGGATTAGTTCTTGATTAGCAATTATTGTCCGGTGGTGCAGAGGTTTCCAGATTCACAAGATCCGGAATTAAGACGTTTACTCTATTCCAAACATGACTGTGGGGTAGCCTAGGGCGTCACACTGAAGACCCGGGTTCTATTCCCCACATGGGTACAATGTATGAAGCCCATTTCTGGTGTCCCCGCCGTGATATTGCTGGAATATTGCTAAAAGCGGCGTAAAACTCACTCACTTACTCACTATTCCAAACCTCGACTAAACATGTTCCCACTATCGTGCTGCATCGTTCAAATTACCAGACCTCAATCTACAACATCTAAGATCCGACCCTCTCACTCTCAAACGCAAAGTAAAAGACAAGCTGTTAAACAACGTCGTGTTGGTCTCTTCTTGCTTCTGGTATCGCTTACCAATAAATGACAAATTGGTATGTACGTTTACATTAAAAGTTGTGATATACGACAGAGTCCCAGCCCGTTCGATTCAAAGCAGTTTTTCACTCTTTGTCCGTCTCGATTTTATCTATTCATTCTAACGCCATTTGAATTTAATCATCATTTATGAGCGAAACTCTCCTAGTTATTCCGCGCAATCTTTTTCAATACTTTGTTATTGGTCCACAGTGCTCTTCAGCGTTTCAACACGCGGTTTGTTGTAATAGACACTCTCCAACACGGTGACATATCGTCAGTAACAAAGTAGATACCAGACACTCAAGTCCTTTCCGCCGAGTGATGGAAGTGCCAAGCAAGCCTCGTTTTCATCTTACGAGACAAATTGACCAGCTTTAGCACCGATCACGGTCTTCAGTCACAAAGCAGGCTCGTCATATCCCGTGGATTTTCGGATATAAACCGAAGCTTGTAGATATTTCATTTAACGAGTCGGAGTTAATATTCCTCTTGCTATTCAGTGCGCGAGATTAAAAGAAATTCTTTGGTGAGATCTGCCACGATTCGGACCTCAGTGAAAAAGATTTATAATCTCAGCAAGTGGCTTTTAGCCTTGCTATGAGCGGTTGAACCTATCTAATCAGATTTATGTCTCATGTCTTTTTATCAGTTGATAAATTAAGAAAACAAATGCTACTGCAAGTGCTGCCCTATCAGAGAAATCCCCTCCGAGTTGTCTCGGGTCATAGAAGTCGTGCTTCTATCATTCAACTTGTATTCGTTTCAAAAGAAACATCTAAATCACCACGTTAAGATATGACCGGGTAGATTTCCAGCCACCTCTCCAGTTGTCTCCCTTTGTATGATAACATTTAACACTTGGTTGCGAGATGATGATGGGATTATCAGGGTCGGCGAACCAATGACCGTGGACATGAAGTGATTTCATCAGTATAACGTTGTGTTTCTGACAGCAAGGCTTGGAATCATGATGAGTAAACATGGCATCAAAACGCAACAATAGCAAGCGCGCCCTCTCATGGTCTCTGTAATAAACAGGGTAGGGGAAATGTCGCTGGCGCGCGGTTAGTGTTGGTTCTTGAACTAAGCGAGTTTGCCAAAGCCCTGAGAAACATTTAAATCATGTCACGGGGGTAATCTAGAACATCACAAACATCGGGGGAACTGCGGCGGAATGTCAGACACATGCGCGCTACCCCCAGTGGTGTTGCAGTTGGTGAGGGGTATTTGTTCTAACGACGCTTTTAACGTTATTTCGCCTATAGAGCGACTTGCACGTGTGAGCTTATAACTAATGCTGGTTCTGTCATTCTAGCCCACTTCGATACCTATTAGCAGCTTCCCATCGTTACCTCACCCCCACACACATATTTGTTACCCTGAAATGGCACATGATGCTGAGCGCCATGCAGTTCCATGTTTTAACGTCTTTCGGTACGACAAGGCGGGGATCGAAACTCGAGCGTGTTTTCGAAAGTCATGTTAAAGCGATATTTTGCATATTGAGACATGGTCAAGCGTGTTCTTGAGAAGGAAATGTGCTACCATACAGAGGCAGTTGCAGGTAGTGGAAAAGTAAACGAATACATTTTGAACCGTTTACACTTAAATTATGAGAGAGAGGAGGATGGTGCCAACGATTGTCCGAGCGTAAGGGGAACTGTAGTGGTTCTGATGTTTGCGTGCCTCGCAGGTTTGGATTGCTGTAGAAGGGCTAATCTCATACATGTTTACATAATTGAAGTGGCCATACCATGTATTTCATCAAAACAAATTGTTGCTGAAAACAAACTCCTCTTTTGTTTGTTTGTTTGTTTTAGTTTGTTAGTTAACGCCACACTCAGCAATATTGCAGCTATATAGTGGGGGTCTGTAAAAGTCGGGACCAGACAATCCAGTGATCAACAGAATGAGCATGTGTCAACCACATCAGCGAGCCTGTCCACCCGATCCCGTTAGTCGTCTCTTCCGACAAACATGGGTTGCTGAAGACACGATCGGTCGATACATAATCTGCTGTTCGATTCCCACCAAATTACGACGGTATATTGTTGTATACTTAAGACTTGAATTCAGTAACTCTGATAAAAAATAGTTTGAACAAGTCACATGACAATCCTTGAAGCCTTCGCAAAAAAGAACTGCAGATATATACACACCTTATAAATTATGCCACGCAACCCATCTACTGAACGACAGGTAGGCCACGCAGTAAAGGTGTTCGATCGTGAAGCCACAGTCCCCCGTTCAGTTCCAACATAGATGTAATTAGAGCGACACTGACTGACATCCCCGCGTATTGTGCTGAATATTCCTCAGGACCGTGAATTGTTTTCGTCTTAATATCTATATTCGCCACTCGGTTTGTAAAAGTTATGTGTATACATATAAATACACATAATACGCATATACACACATGAGAGAGTGTACATACAAAGGAGATATATACTTACACACACACACACATACACACACACACACACAAATATTCACGCATACATTTGTATACAAGCTAGTGTACAAGATAAAAAGTATTAGTTTGTTGCTAACAATATAAGTATGTTAGTGAAAATAATGATAATAATTAACAAAACATAAAAAATATATGAATAAATACAGAATAAAATATAAAAAGGACCTCGAAATCATTCTCACTCATTTTGTCTGCATTCAGGCAGATCGTGCTACTTTTGCTCATAACATTGACCCCAAGTTTTCCTGATTCAGGATTGATTAACAAACCATGCTAACCTGTATGTTCTTACTAACACTTCACTTCCACTCTCTGGTGATCCTATTCGCTCATGTTCAGGTGCTGATATGTAGAAACACATTCACTGAATAAGAATATTTTTTAAGAGAATTCCGATATTTCCCTTGTCAAGAAATCTGAATAGAATTGTAGACTGAATAAGCTACCCGTATAGATCCGGGTGGGAATTGGTCTTCAGTAACTCATGCTTGTCGTGAGAGGCGACGAACGGGATCGGGTGGTCAGGCGCGCTGACTTGGTTGACACATGTCATCGGTTCCCAACTGCGTAGAACGATGCTCACGATGTTGGTCACTGGATTGTCTGGTCCAGATTCTATTATTTACAGACCGACATCATACAGCTGGAATATTGCTGAGTGCGGCGTTAAACAACAAACCAACCAACCAACCGTGTAAGCTCCCTCTAGAGGAAGCGCCGTATAAGCCTGTCCACCCGAAATAGTTGTATCGCCGCGCGCATCCATGCATGCACCCCAAGTGCCCGTAACTACAGAGATCCCCTACAATGCGTACATGATTACACAGTGATAGAGTAATATTGCGAACTTCGTTCCCTTATTGCGGGACTGTTGTTCTAACTACTTACTATTCCCTTGAAAATCGGTTTTAACAAATTTCCCAAAACACTAAAAAGCAAAGAAAGTTTGTGTGATACGTAAACATAAACCGTCAATGAGAGAGTGAGGATAGTTTTACGCCGCTATAGGGACACCAGAAATGCATATGAGCTTCACACATTGTACTCATCTGGGCAATGGAACCTGGGTCTTATGCATGACGAGCGAACGCTTTAACGGCTAGGCTAATCACACCTTCGCGAGTGAGTGAGTTAGTGAGTTAGTGAGTGAAAATTAAAAGTTTAAAAATGTTAAATGACGACCACAAGTTGGCATATACACAATCAAGAGAATGGTAATTACTACATAAAGCATTTTAATGGGGGAAAAGTATGCCTGCTTATGAAATATTTATGTTTGTAATTTCCATTAATGAGAAAGATACAGCATATTAATGTGTTTGGTATTTTCATAATTGCGACCAGACATTTCCAAGTGCAAAGAAACTGTATTCGTGATGTTGAAACTTAAAATATGCTATTTTCGTACCAGATTACTTGCAAACATGTCGTTCAATTTAATGCTTGTTTAAGTCTATTTACATAACTGCAAAATAATGTATTTCTCGGAAATAAACCCAGAAGCTCATCAAAGAGGATTTTCTCAAAGGTGAACTAGTCAATGTGTCACCATAACATTTGGCACCCGGTAATTTCACATCCAGAGAGGAATAACCTTTCATGTTCCTGACTCTATTTAAGGAAATGCAGTGTTTTTCGTGATCTGAATCTTCATGGTGTAACGTTTAGAAAGATTTCATGACGAAGTAAGTGATTCGATTCTAAGAAAATCCTTTGGCATTGGTAATACATGCGTCGTCACGATTCGTTTAAAAGTAGGTTGTTCCTCAACAAATTCCAACTGTGGGGTAACTATTGGTGCGAGCTTTAAACCATTTTTTTACACTGGAACATTCATGTTCTTTGAATGTGTATTGTCAGGACGTGAGGCAGCTTTTGTGGGTACCAACGGTGAATCTAATCACGTTAATGTCGGCGTTTTCAAACATGTTTGAAAGTACATTTCCAAGGTCACAGCCTTTGGGTTAGTGTGAATCAATTGGAACAGTTTGTAAGTCCATTTCTTGTGCCCCACGCCGTGATGTTGCTACATATTTCTAATGTTTAAACACTCACACACAAATTAGTGTGTAAGTATGGTAATGCAGCTTTTATCTTGATTTACAGTTTTGAGAAAAACACAAAGCGTTTCCAAAAGGTTTTAACAATTTTAGAATCGAACCAGGATTTTGGTTTTACGAACACTTCATCTTTAACACAGATGTATCGGGTTGGTTTTCTTTCTTACATTTAGCATCTGCCACTTCTTTCACAATTATTTTTTTAAAAACGTCTTCATCCGTTAATTCATCTGTCCTTTACTAAATGCAGAGACCCTTCCGATATCCTGTCAGTTATTTTGTCTGTAGGAATTACGGAATACGTCTCCAGTTCTCCATTTTTATCGTAATTTTAGAACTTTCAATACCAAATTAAATCTTTAAAAATGTTTGATCGTATACACACGAACGACATTTCAAAATGACGCATTAGGGGCCAAAGTGATATCCAATGGCATTTCCTACTTTGAGTTGTACCATACATGTATGTCCCTGGGTAGGTACAGATGAACACTTGACTTGGTCATGCATGTGTTTGTGACAGGTGTCACCGGCGGGCAGGATACGCTTACCTTTTCGCGAAGACCTGATATCGTCACTATTTGATAGTGATTAATAAACACATGCTTATGATAAGTGGAAATCGTGTCACAGACCCTGCTCTTTGCAGAGATTTCCTTGAAATAGTTTTGTCTCTTATATTTCATTTCACTCACTCGCTTTCTAAATTACTCACTTACTTATTCATAACGATTTTTCTCTCCATATTTTCATTCTTTCACCCATCCATTTTTCCACCATAAAATATATAGATGGGTGGGGCAGCCAAGAGGTTATATTGTTCGTTAGTCACCCGAAAGACCCAGTTCAATTCCCCACATGGGTACAATGTGTGAAGCCCATTTCTGGTGTCCCCCGCCGCGATATTGCTGCGATATTGCTTAAAGCGGCGGCGTGAAAGTAAACTCACTCACTCCATCATAAGGGGCGGTGGGGTAGCCTAGTGGTTAAAGCGTTCGCTCGTCCCGCCGAAGGCCCGGGTTCGTTTCCCCACATGGGTACAATGTGTGAAGGCCATTTGTGGTGTCCCCGGTCCTGATATTGCTGGAATATTGCTAAAAGCGGCGTAAAACTAAACTCACTCACTCCATCATAAAACAACGAATTAAAGGAGAGAGCGGAAAGAGGGGAGGCTAAATCGTTACACATGAAGAGTTCGATCTTCACTACCAAGTTGACTGCCAAAAATATTATCACTGTACGGTAACCACAAGTTGAACATCATTATAACAATATAATAACGAAAGACTGACTGACTGAGTTTGGTTTTACGCCGCTTTTAGCAATATGCCAGCAACATCACGGCGGGGGATACCAGAAATGGGCGACACACATTGTACCCATGTGGGGATTCGAACCCGGGTCTTCGGCGTGACGAGCGAACACATTAAACATTAGGCTACCCCACCGCCCCCTGTAACGAAAGACGGCTAATACACTCACCAATACATCTGACTGTAATTTCTACTCTGACTGTACTTTATACATCGGCATTGTCACGCCTTTTCAACCTCTATATCCATGAAGATCCATGTTAGAACTGATCTTCTACAACCCATGCTTATCGTAAGTGGCGACTAACGGGATCGGGTGGTCAGGCTCGCTGACTTGGTTGACACATGTCATCGTGTCTCAATTGCGTAATCCATGTTCATGCTGTTGATCACAGGATTGTCTGTCCAAACTCGATTATTTACAGACCGCCGCCATAAACCTGTAATATTACCGAGTAAAACAACAATCAGTCGATAAATATTAACCTCCATATCACAGAAAACCTTCTGGACAACCAATAACCAATTTACACACAGAGAACCTTCTGGACAACCAATAACCAATTTACACACAGAAAACCTTCTGGACAACCAATAACCAATTTACACACAGAAAACCTTCTGGACAACCAATAACCAATTTACACACAGCGAACCTTCTGGACAACCAATAACCAATTTACACACAGAAAACCTTCTGGACAACCAATAACCAATTTACACACAGAGATTACAGTTTCCTCACTCTGAGGGCGTTTCTACAAGCTCTTCAAGCCTTTTTGTCAGAGTTCCTGCATCGTGATTGTTATTTTCCAATTAGCCTTATTTACAAAAATAAGAGTCTTTAATCATTATAATCCCCATAGGCCGGAAACTAAAGTAGGAATTATCAGTATCTCTACACATGTTTGGTTCGACTCGTCTACGAGGCTGCGCGTGACGGTTCCGTAATTGTGGCTTTTGGCACTATGCATGCACATTATCTAAAACCACCACTAGTGTTGTTAAATTACTGTTCAAAAACCGCACATTGTTATTTTTGCTCTATTCAAAACTATACAATGTATTTTCTTGTCCAGGGGTGTTGTTTTTTGTGTTGTTTTTATGTTGTTTTGTACGTGTTTGGGGCGGGCAATAATCATCAGAGACCCTAAAGGGTTTACAGTTAATTCAATTCATGAAATGAAAACATACGTTCACCTACTCCTCGCAGCTACTTCGCTTCAGTGTTGTTTTTGATAACAAAGGAATATAACTGACGTTTTACGAAATCTGAAGTTTATCGTCGCGCAAAACATATTGAGTATATTTGTAGCCGATGATGTTGATATCGTTCCACGTGTTGAAGGGAGCCGTTCACGGTCTACAACCATATTCAATTGATTGATTTGGAGGTTTAAAGCTGTGGACAGATCTACAGCATCTTAGGTGAGGTGAGGTGAAATTGGGTTTTACGTCGTACTTAAATATTTCGCTCATATGACGACGTGCATGCGTGTGTATGTGCGGCTACTTGTACTAGCCCAGACTTAAGCTGGTTTTATAGTGCTAGCCCACTGAGATGCCATGCCGCAGTGAAACATGAATACCCCACTCAGACACGTTATACTGACTCCGAGCCGACCAGTCCTTGTTGTACCCATTAATGCCGAGCGCCAGACAGAGACCAACAAGTACCATATTTTAACGTCTTTTTGGTATGACCCGGCCGGGGATCGAACCCGCGACCTTCCGCTCTCCGGGCGGACGCTCTAACCACTACACCACGGAGGCGGTCCTACAGCATCTTAATGTTTAGGATATCAAACAACCTAAATTCAGATAAAACACATCCCGTAGTCACGGGGCGGTAGGGTAGCTTAGTGGTTAAAGCGTTTGCTCGTCAGGCCGAAGACCCAGTTCGATTCCCCACATGGGTACAATGTGTGAAGCCCATTTCTGGTGTCCCCCGCCGTGATATTGCTGGAATATTGCTAAAAGGCGGCGTAAAACCCAACTCGCTCACTCACTCACTCCTCTCGCCACATAGACGATATTTTTATACTTCATTTCACCAACGATCGTTTTAAATCAGGTATAAATAAAGTCCACGTGTAATTATATTGGCAAAAAATGTAAACATAAAGCCTCATCACTTCCACCATCTGTACCATGCGAACGTAATATACACACTAGCTTTTGTCACATCACTGCCCTTAATTGTCATTTTTGTGATACATACTTACGTTACAGCGGTGAAAGAAGGGGATTTACGTTTAAATGACTTGAGTACCAGAAAGGTCAATGTTAGTGTATCAGATTCCGTCCAAGTCTTCTGATTCAAGTCTTCCTCACAGTTTAAGCTGTTGTTGAAGAAATATGGGTTGTATTTCAGTGATGACACAATGGACCTTCCATTTGGGGTCCCGTGAAGATCCGGGTTGGATCTGGTCTTCAGCAAACCATGCTTGTCGTAAAAGGCGAGTAACGGGATCGGGTGGTCAGCTTTAGTCGGGAGATGCTCATCACATCAATCACTGGATTGTCGAGTCCAGATTAGTGAGTGCGACGGTAATTATAAACAACAAATGAACAAACCAGGAATAAAGGGGGGGGAATAAACACAGGCGCTCCTCGAATATTTTTCACTCATGCTAAAAAAAATATTGAAATAGATACAAGTAAAAATTTAGAGAAAACACAACATATAGTGGATGTGATACTTCGTCTCATTACATTTCTGTTTATTATATTTGCTCTCTCTCTCTCTATAATCTGCCCTCTATATCTCTCTTACTCTCTCTCTCTCTCTCCCTCTCTCTCTCTCTCTCTCTCTCTCTCTCTCTCTCTCTCTCTCTCTCTCTCTCTCTCTCTCTCTCTCTCTCTCTCTCTCTCTCATTCAAAGAATGTTTTCTCAACAATATATAATCAGACACGACTAAAATTATGAAACCCTCCCAACACCACCAACCAATTGATATATGTCGCCATTCCTATTCTCTCTTCATCTAAATTCCACCCATACCGCATCTTCATCCTCCTCCCCGTACCCCACCCCTAGTCCCCGCCTTGTTGCCAGCCCCACCCTCTCCCTATGTCACCTTCCCTACCCATATCTCCGACCCATGGTGTACGGCGCTGTCATCCGCCCTGTGTTGTTCTGATGTAAAGCCGACCCTCTATAGCCTTTCAATTGTTGCGATATTAAGATCTTTGCGTCAATCGACTACACCAGGATTAGTGGGTTTAAAGTCCTTATGAGGATTACTCTTTCTCTACAACCCTTTGATCCCCCTGTGTGAGGGGTGCCGTGCAGTGGGGTAGAATTCCTGCTGTCGAATTGAGAGCAATATTTTCGGCGTCGGTGAAAGTGATTTTTACATTGGTGCAGTGGCGGATTTTGCTTTCGAGCGAGACGATTTAGAAGTTTTTGTTTAGTTTGGTTGCGATATCAGTCTGCATTCAGCAGTATCCCAGATTAATCGAGTCAGACAATCCAGTGATTGATATAATGAGCACCCGTCCATCCAAATGGTATACGGAGACATGTATTAACAAACTCAGTCAGTATGTGAGTGAGTATGGTTTTACGCCGCTTTTAGCAATATTCCAACAATATCACTGCGGGGGAACCCAGAAATGGGCTTCACACATTGTACCCATATGGGGAATCGAACCCGGGCCTTCGGCGTGACGAGCGAACGCTTTATCCACTAGGCTACCCCGCAGTCCCTGACAAAGTCAGTCTTTCACCCAACACAAAACTGGGTTGTTGAAGATCATTTGTAATCCGAATCTTTCGACATGCTTTGAACTGCTGAAGTTTTAAACACCCCCACCCCCTACCCCCCGGGTCTAGTGGATAAGAGGTCTGCACGTTGCGCGAAGGGTCAGTGGTTGGATCCAAAAGATGGTACTTTTTGTTACCCTTCCTGGCGTTCGTCAATAAGAAGACAAAAAAATCGATTTGTCGGCCCTGAGCGAATAGAATGTGTTTGAACAGGGTATCTGCTGAATTAAAGTTAGTTAGAAGAACAAGCATACATACACACACACACATGCACGCACGCAAACACGCATGCATGCACGCACGCACGCACACACGCTAAAACAATGAAGAGCATCCCAGTCTTTCATACAGCTGCGTTTTGAAATTGACACGATGGAGAAAGGGTGTCTCTGTAACAGCTGCAATTTTAAATGGGCAAGTTGTCTTTGGGAACTTTGGTTAACGTTACAGCTGAGGGGCGGTGTGGTAGCCTAGTGGTTAAAGTGTTCGCTCGTCACGCCGAAGGCCCGGGTTTGATTCCCCATATGGTACAATGTGTGAAGCCCATTTCTGGTGTCTCCCGTGATATCGCTGGGATTTTGCTAAATGCGCAGTAAGCCTACACTCACTCACTCACTGTTACAGCTGAAGTATGTATCGATACATGACAATATGAGATCCATAATTCCTTCATACAGCTGCAATGTTAAAAGGGTGTTCATGTAACAGCTGCAAATTAAACTGGGATCTTTGTTACAGCTGAAGTAGATATGTCTATATGAAGTCCCCGTCACATAGCAGTAATATTGCTGTGTACAGTGTATAACAACAAACAAACTATATGAGATATAAAATTCCATCATACAGCTGCAATGTTAAAACACACTAAACATTAAAGGTAATAGGTTCCGCTGAATATTTAGATCCTTCTGGATATATTAGGGTTGAGTGAAGACACATTTTGAGATTCTTAGCGGAGAGTGGGGGTGAATTAATTTTTTCCCTAAATAATGAGAAGAAGCCTGTGAAAGCCACTGAACGGCTTCTCGACCTAACACTTGACCAGGATACGAGGCAGGGAGTTTCCTTTCTGCACAATGTACAAGTGTTCCACCTAACACTACAGAAACGGTCAGTGTTACCATGGTTTCTCAAGCATAAAACGTCAGCGCTATAGAGTGTGAGTGAGTTTAGTTTTACTCCGCTCTCAGCAATATCCCAACAATATCACAGCGGGGACACCAGAAATGGGTTTCACGCATTGTACCCATGTGGGGAATCGAACCCGGGTCTTCGGCCTGACGAGCGAACGCTTTAACCACTAGGCTACCCCACCGCCCCACCCCTCTTTTTAAGCCGCGTTTTGGTTGAACAGTCGATGACTACCTTTAATTGTTTCAGTATAATAGATTTCAGAGCTAAGCATCCCAGAAAATAATGAAAGGTTGGATTGTCGGGTATTCCAACGACAAAAGGCTTGCACCTGGACTTATTAAATTCAATATTTTACAAAATCAATATCAAATGATAGAAATTGGCAGATTGTATTCATTTCATTGAGGGGAGATGATTAAAACCCGCTGCCATATGTTCAGTGTATTCCATGGACTCGTAATTACATCCAGCTTAGAATTTGCCAATCTACAGAAGAGATTTACATCTCGTTGTAATTTTCATGATTTATTTTCTATTGAAATGTCCGTTAACATCTGCTCTCGATGCTGTTTTGTGAACCTGCCATTTAACTATCGTAATAAACCATGCCTTCAATGATTAAAATTCGTTACTTGCTTATCCCTGACACGATGACAAATGCTCCACAGGCGACATCAGCGACTAGCTTAATACACATAAACCTCGTTAGTACGACCCTCGTTAATGCTAACCCTGTTATTCCGGGCACTTCAGTTTTAAGCGATTTGATGATAAATGCAGTTACATGACACCATTGGTGACTGACTTGTAAAAAGTGAAACCCTTACAATGCGAACCCCGTTAATTCGGACACTCTCATTCCAGGCGATTTGATGACTCGATTCGTTTACAAACAACGTCGTGCAGCTGTAATACTGCTGAAACGAATATACACTCATGATATTGTCGCAATTGTACAGTCTGCTCTGCTTTTAGCAGATATTTCTTCTAGATGTGGAAAGGGTTTTGTCGCTTCTATCTATTTGCACTAAATACAATGAAACTTCCTTAATACGGACCCTGTGATACGAATCTTGGGTAAGTAGATTTGGGAGCGCCATATAAGTGAGATATTAGAACTTAACAATAACTCGTAAATCTGAACTTTTAAAAAATATTCCGGACTGACGGGTTTTATTGTGTAGCACGTTTCCTCAACAGCTGTACTGACCCTCGGTAAGACGTAACCTCAATTACCCGACACCCTTCCACACTGACAGTCGTGTTACGTGTACTTTATGACCGTCTCAGCAATATTAATGGAATTAATCACGGTGCCAGCTGTCTTAAGATTGAATTCAAGTCCCAACTGATAATAATGTTAGAGTAACTTCCAAGGCGTAATTGACAGTCTCTTTAGGTCGCCATTTTAGCTTCCCGTTTGAGACCGGTTTAGAGATAGTTATTTTGTTTTTTTTCATTTTCTGAGTTCACGCCCAAACTAAAATCAAATTAATTAGTTGTTTGGTTGTTGTTTTTGTTGTTGTTCAACGCCGCACTCAGCAATATTCCAGCTGTATGGCGGCGGTATGTTAATAATTGAGTCTGGACCAGACAATCCAATGATCTACAGCATGAGCATTGATCTACGCAATTGGGATACGATGACATGTGTCAACCAAGTCAGCGAGTCTGACGACACGATCCCGTTAGTCGCCTCTTACGACAAGCATGGGTTACTGAAGACCAATTATAACCTCGGTCACAGGTTTAAATGTGATAACTATTGGTACAAGGCAGATTTTATCACTAACTCGTGCATTCGGATCCACTCGGCATATTCCGTTACCTATTAAATACATCGTGCAGTGGTAAAATAGTGATATTGCGGTTTATTGGTTCATACCGACCGAAGACTCTGCATATAGCCTTTTATCGAGACGGTTGAGTCGGAAGTCTATGCGTTTTTCGCCAAAGAAAGCAAACAGATATTTTTACATGGTACCATATTATAAAAGAGCCTGCCATCAGAATGTGTCCTGTGAAGGTGGCGTTGGGTTAATTTAATGGTTCTTTCGTCATGCCGAAGCTTCGGGTTTGATTCCGCCATGTTTGTCAATGTATGGAGCCCATGTCTGGTGTCCGCCGTCGTGATAATTGTATAATATTTTCTCAAAGCAGCATAAAACCTTATTAACCCACTGTTGTCACGTGAAAAGGTGACACTAGTATCACCAGCTTCGGTATGATTCCGGGGCGGTGGGGTAGCCTAGTGGTTAAAGCGTTGGCTCGTCACGCCATAGACTCGGGTTCGAATCCCTTCATGGGTACAATGTGTGAAGCCCATTTCTGGCGTCCCCCGCCGTGATGTTGCTGGAATATTGCTAAAAGCGGCGTAAAACCAAACTCAGTCAGTCAGTCAGTCGGTATGATTCCTCCTTGTTTCGACCAAGGTGACCCACAGGGGTCAGATGGGTGTGGTGCTTGCCTTCGACCCTGGTTACCGGTTGGCATCACACAGCGTCAGTCAAACTACGGAGTAAAGTGAGTGATTTTAGTTTTACGCCGC
Source organism: Haliotis rubra (assembly GCF_003918875.1). NCBI lineage: Eukaryota > Metazoa > Mollusca > Gastropoda > Lepetellida > Haliotidae > Haliotis > Haliotis rubra. The sequence continues at coordinate 598,823 of NW_025767034.1, read as the reverse complement.
CTTTTAGCAATATTCCAGTAATATCACGGCGGGGGACACCAGAAATGGCTTCACACATTGTACTCATGGAATTGAACCCAGGTCTTCGGCTTGACGAATCAACACTTAAACCACTAGGCTACCACCTATGGTTATAACTGTTGATGACAATAGTCGTCATCCCTTTCATCTAAAACTTCTCACACACAACTTTAAATCATACATATCTCAGTGGCCTGGTAATGGAAAATCGATAAAATATTTCATCTTCAGTGGACAACTCGATCTATTCTATTTTGCTTTGAACGATAAATGTTCAGGATACGCATGCGCAAAAGCACGATGATGTATACATTTAAAGGCATTTAAAGGTATACATTTAAAGGCATTTAAAGGTATACATTTAAAGGCTTTTCCTCTTAAGAAACATCTCTCCCCATACACAACCATAACTCCTGTATGCAAATCCACCATCAACCAACAAGTCATGATTATCTCTACCCATAAACAACCATCATCTGTACACGTATCCATCCTCATCCAACCCGTCATGATCATCTCTACCCATAAACAACCATCATCTGTACCCGTATCCATCCTCACCATACCAGTCATGATCATATCTTCCCATAAACAACCATCATCTGTACCCGTATCTACCCTCACCCAACCAGTCATGATCATCTCTACCCATAAACAACCATCATCTGTACCCGTATCTACCCTCACCCAACCAGTCATGATCATCTCTACCCATAAACAATCATCATCTGTACCCGTAACCACCCTCACCCAACCCGTCATGATCATCTCTACCCATAAACAACCATCATCTGTACCCGTATCCATCCTCACCCAACCCGTCATGAACATATCTACCCATAAACAACCATCATCTGTACCCGTATCCATCCTCACCAAACCCGTCATGATCACCCCTACCCATAAATAACCATCATCTGTACTCGTATCCATCCTCCCCCAACCAGTCATAAACATCTCTACCCATAAACACCCATAAACAACCATATGTGTACCCGTATTTACCCTCACCCAACCCGTCATGAACATATCTACCCATAAACAACCATCATCTGTACCCGTAACCACCCTCACCCAACCCGTCATTAACATATCTACCCATAAACAACCATCATATGTACCCGTATCTACCACGAACCAACCGGTCATTAACATATCTACCCATAAACAATTGCAACCATCATTATTGTGTACCCGTATCTACCATCAACCGACATAAACACCCCTAACAGTAAACAACAATCATTTTACACTGTTTCACGTCGATTTCAAACTAGATATCAAATACAAACTCAAATTGCAAAACTACTCACATCACAAAGGAAGATTAAAACTTTTTTTTAATTTAAATTCCAATACAACATTTTAATATACACAAATATACACAGATATGCACAAATAGACACCCTGTCCCTGATGGATATACTCGCGTATCTCAATCACGCCAGCGCCCAACTGACAGGTCGTGCTCCCGAACAGAACAGCCGGCAATCAGGAAAGTCACTCACTCGAGCTGTCCAGCTTGTCGACACATCGTGTCAAAATCAGAAACAGCGGTAATATTTTCCTAAATTGGTTAACTGCCAATAATATGTTAACTGCCGCCTCCAAATTTCTCAAGGGATCTCGCTACAAGCGCTTGGGGTGTCCGATTGTCTCAAACAGGCAGAGTTATCGCCCTTAGGAATGTCAGCAGCGAGCGAGATCCTTAAACGAGCGTTAGTCAGGACAGCATCTAATCATCACTTGATTAGCTCAATGAATCCCTTTCCTTAAAGCCAATCAGCGTAATTAGGACTGAAACAATTTGATGTGATTTGCAGCAAGTGTAAAATGGTCTTTAATGGTTTAGGGATTCGGACCAGCCCCGCTTTATTAGCTGGGAATGGCTATTGACAAGGAAGGGTCATTGGATGCTGTCGAAGCTTGCCGATGTAATCCGAATGTCGCGCTCGTGTTTAACGAGGTCAATAAATCTGATTCGGTTTTATCGCTGCCCCTTTGATTTGCCGATTGTTTCTGTTAATAATTCAATTGCAAATAACAAGGTGTTAGGTCTCAGCGTAAAAGATCGGCGTGATTAATTGCGGTTATATTTTGCTACTAAAACGTTTGAAATTTTCATTTACAGAAGTTCACGCATTTATGAATATGATCATTTATATAAAACGAAACATTTTTAAACTAGAGTCATCTGTGACGTGCGCTCAGACTTTTTTTCGATCCTAGACAACAGCGTCTTGTGATCTTTTTATACATTACGTATCATTACGCAACTATTGATATATTCGTACAGCAAGTGGTTTTGATGATCAAAGTTCAGTAAAATTCAAATATCAGCCCCCGAAATAATGGTATCAAAGTAACCAAATTAATAACGTTAAACATTTCAAGATCAGAATTATTATTAGTCCAAATTTTAAAGACATCACCCAAGATCAAAGAGTAATTTTACATAAAAAGACCATATGGCCGTCTTAAGATCAGGAGTAATGGAAGCTGACGTCAAGCTAATTTCGCGCTACCGGAAGTGGACTTTTACTGCGGTGTTAATGTAACACGTAGGTTAAAGGTCATGACAGAGTGAAATGCACATAGCCGTTCCATTTCCTGTTTTTCCCGGCACACGTGGGAATTATAAGCCCCAGCATTAATAAGTATGACATCAATCGACTTAGAAAATTAGATTAGAGTCACACAAAGGTTGTCAAGTGCATTCGGATTGATTAATCGTTAAAATCCGAACGTCGGTATTTCTCCCGAGTATAAGCCAGTATGTTGTCCTCCATCCGTGCATGCTTTGAGTGGGTGACTTTAATGCGAAACAAACAATACACCTAGATAGTTTGCATTTCACCCATGGATAAACATATTTACTTATTTATGTAACCAGTACTTACTTACATCAGGTAAATGAACAAGTTTAATTGGGTGAAAGCTTTCCCTGTGATGTTTAGTACTTTCTAACAGACAAAAAATACGACAAATAATATTTGAAATATTCACAGCGAGAAAGCTATCACACTTTCAGATTAACTAGAGTAATCTGGTTATTAGTTCAACTGAGGCGGGCTGTGTGAAAGCGTTCTACGCAAGAGTTGCCACTGTAAATATAATGAAATTACAGTTCTTGCTTAGATGTGTGCACCAGATGACCAACAAGATTATATCATACCTGTTATCCACAAGGGGACAACCTCGTCCTTGTTTAACATAGCCAATGTTTTGTGCCGGTTTCAACCTTGGGACTACATTTGCACGCGGAATATGCATGTAATACAAAAAAAGTAGTTTTTCAAGCATGTCAAATATGTCTCCGTGTCTCCACGTTTTACTTTTAACCAATCAGTGATATTTTGTATGTCAATGTATTTCGTTTTCTAAAATTTCTTTCAATTGAAACTATATTTAACAAATGTAAAGGTTGTTTTAGTGGTACTTTTTGCCCTGTTACGCCAATGTGTGGTCATTGGCGGATCCAGAGGGGATTCAGGGGGTTCGACCCCCCCTTTTGAAAATGACTGTAGACCACATTGAAGAATCTTTTTTGCGTTGGCGGAGCCAATGGGGGGTTCAGGGGGTTCGAAACCCTGGGGACCCCCCCCCCTCTCCCCTCAAAATTCCTGGATCCCCCCATGTGTGGTTGTGTTGGCGTGTCTTGTAATCGTGATCAATGTGATATTAGTATTTGGATGTGAGACTCTTGGCGATGGACAGGTCTTCCTACGATGTATTGTACGCTGAAGTCGCGCAGTGTCCTCCATTTGTCAAAGGGTTACAATTCATGTTTAATTAACCGTACTTCAAAGAATGTCTGTGAGCTTCACATAATGTCGTGACCTGAATGACTCAAAATATACGGACGTCATGGAAAGTATATTTCTAGCAAATGGTATATAGGAACTGAAATTGTCAATCCAGCCGTGTTTTATCATAGGATGAGACGGCAGGCTACACTTCCTGAAAAATGCCAGGTTATAAGAAGGTTATTTTCGCGCACCTGTTTTCGGACCTGGGTTCTCATCTACCCCCCTCGGGGCCCTTCCTGCGCATATTGCACGATTAAATTTCCTAGCACTTGGAAAATAGGTCTTTTGTGTTTCTCAAGGAAGCGTGGAAGATGTCCAAATGAAATACAAACATCGCTAGAATGCCAAAACGTAGCCCGGGGCTATGAAGCATCGCATTGTTTAGGATTTGGAGCTAGATGTTTCTTGGGAAGATCTGCCAATATTTCTCAATCTAGCAGGAGAGAGGCGGTAGTGAAATTCAATAAACAGCGCGAATATTATATAGGACAATTCCTGTCTATGCTGATTCATCGATTTTACTATGCAAAATGTCAATCGTGATTAATATTTTGTTCATGGATTTAGGTATTTTGGTCCGCTTGTGCAAAGTGAACTTCAGCGACGGTTATTTTCGGGTATATTTCATATTTAGGTGTATTTATGTCTCTCTTGATGGTGTAGTCAATACCCGAATTTCAAAGAAATTTAAAGAGGGTTGTATGTTTTTCTGATTCAGTTTATTTGCATGTTATTTAGGAGAAACAAATATTATTTTAATCAAGTGTATTTCTGTATCATTATGCGTATGTCAACATAAGTAAATATGCTCATATATTCACCCATACTGTATTTGATATACTAACTTACATACAAACAAAATCCATTTTATTATGTTTGCGTAGATTATTAATGTGTAACATGTATTGTTTGTGAAAAAAGGCTAATTCCTATGACTCAACAATTTCAAATGCACACAACATAGCGTTAAGTCACGTTCGTTGAATAGGTGACTACCCAGAGTGTTGTGAAATTGGTTTCCGTTACCGACTGTTTTACCTTGTCCAGTGTTCTCACTCTGGTATATTTCAGCGTAACATTATGTCAGAAAATACCAAGGATTGTTGAGTCTAAGTTCAGCTAGTACATGGAATATTGTACAACACCAGTGCTTAACCGCTAAAATGTTTACGCCCAAGTTAAGTAAAAATGCTGACACAGCTTAAATCAGTGTAAGCTGTTTCGTAACGAATGTTACTGGGACTATTAAAAATTTTTTTGTTATTATTTGAACAAAATTGATCTTTATAATTAATTTTACAAACGAAATATTTCAGTCGATGTGTTTCGTTTGTTTTCTCTTGATATTAACAAAGACAATATAAAACAATGTTTTCGTGTGAAGTATTGAAGGAGCTTTAATTGCTGTTAGCGGAGGTCTGGTTGTCGTTGACCTGTTTCAGGGTATGGCTAAGTAACAGTGTTATTAATTGTATTGTTACCTTTGTATCAAAGTGCCAACCTGTTTTTGTTCAACATTACATTTTTGAAAATATTTTCCTTTAGACAGTGGAACCAGCCATCTATGTTGTACCAATACCAGTCCAATGTACCACGTGTGACAATACTAATACCGTATAGCACGTGACAATACCAATACGGTATACGATATGTGACAATACCAGTCCCGATTACCACGTGCGACAATGCTAGTTCTGTATTCAACGTGTGACAATACGAGACCTATATACCACGTGTGACAATACGAGACCTATATACCACGTGTGACAATACGAGACCTATATACCACGTGTGACAATGCCAGTTCTGTATTCAACGTGTGACAATGCCAGCAATGACAACCGAGACCTATATATACATGTACCACTTGTGACAATAAAAGCCCCGCATACCATGATGCCAATACCAATACCGCGATACCACGATGACAATACCAGTCCCGTATACAACGTGTGACAATACCAATACCGCATACCACATGAGACATTTATTTATCCATGAGCTGTTTTCGTCTTCGTTTTCTTCTCCTTCTTCAAGAGCGATGTAAACATTCTTCAGTCTCTTCTAAATGTCGATAATAAAACCAACTAATTTCTAGTGTTAATTACAATGTCATGTATAACATAACATTCTACATATAATTTATGAATAAAATGATAAAAGACCAGTCCTAAAATATCCGTTTTAAGAATTCTTGTGTTTTATTGTATTATTTCAGTCTAGAACGAACATGCTTATAACAATATGGCGGCGGGGTAGTCTAGTGGTTAAAGCGTTCGCTCGTCACGCCTAAGACCCGGGTTCGATTCTCCACATACAACAGTTATAACCATAGGTGGTAGCCTAGTGGTTTGAGCGTTTATTCGTCACGCCGAATACCTGGGTTCAATTCCCCACATGGGCACAATGTGTGAAGCTCATTTCTGGTGTCCCCCGTCGTGATATTGCTGGAATATTGCTAAAAGCGGCGTAAAACTAAACTCACTCAGTCGTTATAAACGTAGTGTATTGTATACAATTTACAACGTGGTGGTGGACGTGTTGACACCTAGTATGATGCCAACCCACACACCGAAGGGATAAAAATAGTTTCGTTCAACTTTCTCTGCAATGAAACGGGATTTTTTCTTCTCAGGACGCCCTCATCAACACGTTCCAGTCTCACAAAACGTGCAGATGACTTGTATGGAGTCCCAAGCCCATCCGCTGTCATCGGAGTCAAAAGCTACAGACTGTGTCAGGTAAGTAAAGTACCTGTCGTCGCACGTAGGACACCTGTGTAGGACACCTGTGAACTCGCTCAGGCTGCTGTTTAAACGTGTGTAATTTGCATATTCGTATCGTCTCTTACAACCGGGGTCAAACGGTACTCAGAGATGCTGCTATTATCGCGACAGTTGCTATACCTGAATGCTTGGTTAACGAATCGATTCTTTCTCTTCATACCAATACAAAATGCTTCTAAGGACTTTGTGAGTTTATGTTCGCGGATAATGTTTAAACAAAGAACCTTTTTAATCAGATTTGTGTGTAAATAACGAGCAACTAGTTATTCCGTGACACATTTTTGTTCCTCATCTGTCCTTAAGGAAAGTCGATGGGGTCAAAACATAGATGTCTCAACTTTTTTGTTGAAGAATTAAAAGAATATCATTGTGGGTAATGGGCGTATATGGACCTTTTAACGCACAGTGGTGTGTTTGGATCGACTGTGAGAGAGTAGTATTGTTGTGTATCAATACTGATGAACCCATCTTGTCATCAGAACATGTTTGTCTGTATGATTGTAAGTAGTGACACAAACCTTCACTGTCCGCTTCACATGTGATATTAAAAGGACATTAAAAAGACATTTGTGAATGTCACGTTTAGTCAAATATCGTTTGAGAGGTTGTAGTGTAAGTGGCATTTGACACTGGTAATAGTGATGAATTAGAATTCGTTTGCTACGGAATGAATATTATGAAACAATGTTTCTTTTTATGATTCTTGTTAAAACATTTCAAGAATCATCTTCTTAGTTTACATGTAAAACTGGATTTATGATGGGTAGGTTTGTCGTTCGTGGTAACAACGATATTATAACAGTAGTATGGTAGTGGTAGTGGTAGTAGTAGTAGTAGTAGTAGTAGTAGTAGTAGTAGTAGTAGTAGTAGTAGTAAATAACAGTGAGTATTATTGTCTGTCGCTCCATTACTTTTCAGTAGTAGTAGTAGTAAAGACTTCAGTGACATATAACTTTGATAACGGAAATATTCCCAATACTTTGAATGTAGTAGTCCTCGTAACTTCCAGCAGAAATGTGTCTCGACCCCTCCGGGGCCTCGGCTCCATTATTTTTAAGGAATGGAAAGGTAAGCAGTAGTAGTGGTAGTAGTAGTAGCAGCAGCAGCAGCAGCAGTAGTAGTAGTAGTAGTAGTAGCAGAAAGTAGTAGCAGTAGCAGTAGTAGTAGTAGTAGTAGCAGCAGTAGTTGTATTAGTAGTAGCAGAAGTAAAGGTAGTAGTAGTAGTAGTAGTAGTAGTAGTAGTAGTAGTAGCAGTGGTGGTTGTTAGTAGTGGTGGTACTAGTAGTAGTAGTAGTAGCAGCAGAGCAGTAAAGGTGTATAGTGGTAGTGGTAGTAGTAGTAGCAGTTGCAGTAGTAGCAGCAAAGTAGTAGGTAGTGGTAGTAGTAGTAATAATAGTTGTGGTGGTAGTGGTTGAAATGTCAGTGGTGGTGTTGGGTGGTAGTAGTAGTAGTTCGTCGTAGCAGAAATAAACACCAGTCGTTGTAGTGGTAGTTGTAGTAGTTGGTAGTAGTAGTTCGTACACCACGACATTGCAAAAGTATATATTTGCGACGTGATACAAAGCTATCAAACGGCAATAGGCAGACTCGGTCCAGTTGAGAGTGTCTGCCCAGAGAGTGGAGGGTCGGCAGTTCGATCCCTTGGCCGCGTCATACCGCAAGACGTAAAAAAATGGTACTTGATGTTGCCCTGTCTAACTCCCCTAGTGAAGGGATAAAATAAGGAATAGTCGACTAGTGTGGTATCTTAGTGGGCTAGCACTATCAAAATGGCATTAGTAGAACACAATATGGAATGGTCGGCTAGTGTGGTATCTCCATGGGCTGGCACTATCAAAATGGCATTAGTAGAACACAATATGGGATGGTCGGCTAGTGTGGTATCTCCGTGGGCTGGCGCTATCAAAATGGTATTAGTCTGGACTAAATTAGTCTAAGATGTCACCTCTGCACGTGCATGCTATGTAAGTACGATAACTTTGAACGCAGAGTCAACCCCCTTTTCCCCTGACATCGAACTTTAGCTGCAAACAATCAACAATAACATGATTGTTGCATGACAGAGCCTAACCCTGGTTCACACCGACATGAGACGTCAGACGGATTTATTGATTCCAAAGTTTGAACGATATCGATTGGTACACGAAAACAATACCCCGTCTCGTAGATGCGCAACGTCATACGAACTTTGGTTCTTTATTCCTAGTTAAACCAACTGTCATCATCGATTACCCGTGAAGCATAACGGTGAAGTATTGAACGAAATCACACGGGCTCTCGTCGGTACGAAATAAATTATGTTTTTGATATTATTTTGGGGGTTCAGCTTCATTTGTATTGGCATACATTCCACAAAGCGTTCTCAGGCCTACAGCGGTTGCACCGCCGATACATATACTGGACAAAATATGTTAGGGATATTGGTATTTTTATGATTTGATATTTTATCAGAGTGGTAATGAATAAATAGACCATTATTTATAATTTTAAAATTTACACATATTCCTAACTATTTTTGTCCAGTATAGATTAGGATGGGAGATATGAGCTTTCGTTGCCGAACATCGGTGTATATTATAAACTGTAATTCTAGAGAAGATATCAGTTTCGTTTGTATGCTGAACCAAGTTTCATTGGGTATAAAAGTTTAATTGTGATGAAAACTATATGAACGGATCGCTGAAAATCAGCGACGACATCAGGTCTTCACGAAAGGGTTAGCGCGTCCTGCTCTTCGTAGCTTCAATTTCTTAAGAAAGTGGGGTTTTTATATTTGCCAAAAGCCATACCTAGCTTAAGACTTGGCATGTGAGTCTGAACAAAAAAATTAGAAACATCATTTATTTAGTACTGACAAGAAGCCGGGAGATTTCGTTCAACATTCCACCGACCCATGACTGCTTTCCTCGTGGAATTTCCACTTCAACAGGGGATGAGTCTCACTATGACTTATGTGTGACGTCTTCGTACAAACTAGTCAATAAGTCAATGACAACATTAAGAGCTAAGACAAGTGTTTTTCAGGCTTAACATGGCTGGAGCTGAACATTTAGCTATGCTTATAAGTTTGCTCGTTGTACAAGCATCTCTGTACGTAGATTAAGGAACATGTCTAGCACTGCTGTAGAACCTAAATAAGGTTGACACACGTTTCATGATCAGACTGTACAAGTAAACACAGATGCTCTCCAGTGTGAGACATGACTTATTGATGTAGCCATTACATCTGCACGTTCGTTGGTAGCGAGAACATATATGAGAAGTCATTACAGCAAATACACTTTCGAAATTATTACTTCAAAGTGACACTAAAATGATATATAATACTGCCACTGATGGTACGATCACATACACGTACACGGGCAAGTCAATTATTTACCTAAACAGAAGGGAATAATAGGGATGTCAAAAAAGGGAATCACATCGGACATTTTCATTTCAGTATAAATGACAACCAGTTTTGACTTTTCACAGAAATAGTGTCATGTAATTCCTTTGTGACATATTTGCCAACAGCAATTATAAGTCCCGTTATTTCTACACTACAACCATCGGTTTTGATGTTTTTGTTATGATTGTCAATGAACCGGTTCCAGTTGTATTAATATCACATTGTGTTTCAAATATTACCATAATTCATATTTCTCTTTCTAACATTTCAATAGAAACGATATTTCAACAATTAATTATGTTCCAAATGTTTAAAACACTCCCCTGTATTTCCTCCAAAACTAATTTGCGGGTACTTTGGTGTTATAAATCGGGTAATTAAATTTCATATTTATGTGTTATATTTAGGTGCAATAGTGTATCAAAACCGAAAATATAGAAACTATTTGTTATTTTCGCCCGGGACCTACCAAGCTATCATGTCGAAACACATCAATATGTTAATTGTGTCTCAAGAATGAGGAATGCGGAACTGAAAATTGTCCTTTGTCTAGTCGGGTACAGATTGGGACAGATAACAATCTTTCGCATCTGTTTTGTTTTGTTTCGATTCGTTCCGCCTTTTGTGTGTACCCAGCTCTCGCTTCATGATCTTGCCTTTGCTATTGATTGCTGTGCGCATGCTCGGCGTAAGCGCATCAAGGTTTTATTGACCAGTCATACGTAAATACTAAAACTAGATGGAGAAAACTGCACCTGTATGTTTTAAATGTTAACACCTTATATTCTCAAACAACTGAAGTAAACAGACACATGTACTGAGGTTATTTTAGTTTAGATGGTTTATATGATGCAGCGAGAGGTGTTTATGTCACTATTCTAGGGAATTTATCCATGGGTAAAATTAATTCATTTTAACTCATTTAAATTCGGGTTTTTTTGTCTAGCCGCAGCGTACACGTCGGAATCTTACACGACGACGACATTGATGCCAATTGTCGATTTGAAAAGTGTTTCTTTTATGCAATGATTGCATTAAAATTCAGTCTTTCAATTTAAAGGCTAAGCACAGTGTAGATGTTTTATATTGGATTACATTGCTGAACTGCTAGTATTTGTTTTAATTGCTATGTAAGTTTCATAAAGCGTGTAATCTGAAACAGTTTGTTAGTCGTGATACACGTTCATAGACTGACACAAACATAGCAGACATTTGATTTCGATATAAATTTGATATGATGATCGTAGCTGTTGTTGATGATGACAATGATTTTGATGATGGTAGTTTTGTTCTTGGTGATGATGACGATGGTGGTGTCTTGTTGATGACAAAGATTCAGATTGTTGTAGAGATGAAGAAGATGATTTTGATCATGGTGATGGTGATCTATTTTTTGACGATAAGCTCTTCTTGATGATGAAGAATTAAATTCAGTCAGAGATGAAGGGCATAATTTCGATTACGAATATGATGATGACGATGATTATGATGATGATAATGATGATAGCTTAATGATGCCGAAGAATACGATAAAGATAGAGATGACAATGTGGATTTTATGATGACAATGATACTTATGTTGCTGCTGGTGATTGTTTTGATGATGATTACAACTACGACGACGACGATGATGATGATGATGATGATGATGATGATGATGATGATGATGATGACTGTAGCTGTAATGGGCGAACAACAAAGCATATGCACACATGTACAGTTCACACACTGAAGCCTGTATACGCCGGCAACTCGTAAGCGATATGATATGATATAACATTGCAAAATAAACAAGGACTCGGTTGTAACTGAAAGTGTTAAAGAAAAGGGAAATGTGTCATCTCGTCTTGAGCCTCTCCAAGTATGGGAAGTTGGAACTCTTAAACACAAATATCGATTTAGATAACATCTCCATCAATCCGTTTAGCTTAAGGGGACTTCTGTTAAAGATCCATGGCAGTTAAACAATGCATGTTCATTTTTAGTCAAAATGGATTTCTTGGTTGAAAGATAACATCTGCTAAATCTATATATCTTGTGTCATTTGCTGCTCTGTCTTTAATTTATTTATTTCCTCCGTGTTGTGGTTGGAATTTGGACAAAAGCTTGTATACTACTCACCCGTGTGGCCGTGCGAATATACCAGTTTTATGTTTATTGGTAACCAGAATTCCGAGTGAGCATTGTGCATGCCAGAACATTTCATTTTTTTCAACGTTTAAAAAACAAACAATAATTTCATACTATTTAGAATAGGACAGGAAGATGCAATGTGCGTTATACTCCGAACAATTTAGTTTTAGAATTTCATCGTTTATTGTTGTCTGGCATTTAATTGCTGGATACGGGGCAAGAAAAAACAAATAGTTACTTGTTTATGTATGTTAAATGTTGTATGATTGATGGGCGATGGACTGCCTTGTGCCTGTTGGCAGACATCTGGTTACAACACTGCCTTTCAATTCATAAATGTAACTTTCTTCACTTCAATTCTTTCTTAAAATGTATAGTTTTCTCATTTATTTTAGAATTCAGTTCATTTAAACGACATATTTTCAATACGCCATTCCTGATCGGATGAAGTTTTTAAGACGACTCAGTTTTTACTTGATTAAAAACTGAAACGAAATAGATACATTTGAATTACCACTTTCACTGGATGTTTTGTGTATACCTTTCCATGGGAGGTCACGCGTATTTTCAATGCGTCAATGAAAATTTGGATATTAACTTGCACCTCGTATATCCTCAAGTGAATAAATTGGCGAACGAGTGTTTTCATATTCTCTTCAACCCGTTACACAGGTGTGTGATGTCAAGTCAAGCGCTTCTGTCAACTAACTACACCTATCCTCGCTAACGGTAATGTCAGAGAGGCCTGTCTTTTTAAAATGGCGCCAATTAGCAGACGACAAAGGGCAGACGAGAGAAGAAAACTCAAGCTAACCCTGCGCCCTCTGGTGACGCTTATGATGAGCCTCCGTGGCATTTTCAAGTTGCAATTTGTTCTTTAATTGGAGCGGAATTCTAAATTCTTTGGGAATTTGTTGATATTTAAATTTACGATGATTGTGAAGGATTGCTGTTCTGACCTACAGGATAGGTATTCAGAGTAAGTCAATACCGTGACTATTCCTTGTGCACAGGGCTTAACAAACATTCAGCGTTATCTCAAATGCACGTGTCTTCTGAATAAAGATGAGTCGGTAGAAATAACAGATTCAGAAATAACTGTTTGATTTTATTAGTCCACGTATAAGCGACACCTGTTAGCGTCAATTTTTCTCGTGATTATTGTAATTTTGTGAAGTAACAGCTTCGTCGTCTGAGCGCCTACAACCAGCCATCCTGTGTGTTATTCAGACTCCTCTCCTTCGAGTATAACCGGAGTTCATTTAATCCAACCTACGTGGGACTTCCGGATGAAGATGGGTCTTACGTAGATCTATATATGTCGCAAAGACAAAATTAAGAATCGGAGAGGGGGTGGAGGTTCTGGGTGGTGTGTGTGTGTGTGTGTGTGTGTGTGTGTGTTGGGGGCACGATCTGTAACCCGTTGACCTGGACAGTTGGTCACACTTCGGACATCGGTTCGACTGATCCATACTCTAGTTGTCGTAATATAATATAGCTGAGATATTTATTGTTGCCCCTGGCGTAAAATAATATTCACTCACTCCGTTGTCCATCGATATTACCTGTTAATCCAGATGAGTATTTTGTTTTATTTACCTGGGCATTGAGCATCATCTTCATCAATTATACTCTATTTGAATTTCAAATAAATGCATTATAATCATTAAATGTTCATTATTATAGAATTTTCATATTCCAAGACATGTATTCCCAAATAGCAGAGCTGTTTCCACGAACAACAGATATCATCTCTATTTAATGGTGATTCATAAAAAGCGACAAAACCGTTTTCACATATATAATAAAATATCTGCTAAAAACATAACCTATTGTACAATTCTTACTATATCGTGAGCATATTTTTATCAATTACTGTCAGAATAGTGATGATACAACATAATCACAATATAGTCGAAATAGTACACTCAGCTTTTATGAGACATATTTTATAATTATGGATTTTTTCATCGCTTTCATTTTGAACGGTTCCCTCACTATATCAATTTAGTTATTTTCCAAAATGACAAAAATTCTATTTGCAAAAACACACCAAAAGAAACAATTGAAAGAACATTAGAATAACTATTTTCATTATCAGTAAATTTAGAAAAGTGGTTAATATCAACCATTATCTGTCTAACTCATAAAAACACATTTCAGTAAATTACAACGTGCATGGTTGTTCTTGCACATTATGGAGGACCTCAACATATTTAATAATAGTAGCTAATTTTGTCAAATATATGTATCAGACTAAATCATAAAAAAAAATCAATAACTGAAATAATCACTTAATATCAATTTAAATATTGTCTCCATTTATTACCCAGACTCTCCCCGTGGGAGCGCATCTAAAACTGATACTGGCGGTATTGACGGCCAAGCTGTTGCTACCATCATGGCAGTATGATCGAAACGTGATGATACATAGAAAATCTGTTGCCAATGGTGTTTCATAAACCCTGCAAGTGTATAAACTGTTCGCAGATACTGTGAAGCTATTGTGATCTTATCAACAATACTGATATTAAACGCAGCCATTAAAATACTTACAAGTAGGAGCTGTGCTCGTGTGGTGGTACCAAGCGTCAACAGCAGCATCAATTAAGCCTAGCTACTATTGTTCGTTTTGTCGTATTGCTGCGCCAGGTTGTATAGTGGAGGTATCTGATTCATCTCATCTTGTGATGTTCTGTTAATGAACTGTAGCATTTTCATCATGGACTGATAGACACATTATCATTATATTATGTACGAATCTGGTGTTAATTTAGTTATTAAATATACCTGTTGTTTGTTTCTCTAATGAATTCATAGGATACTCTATCTGGTATCTTAGCGAGAAATGATTGATGCTCTCAGACGCATAATCTGTCAATAGTCTTTTTACATGCATTTTTAGTCAATCTTTTATTCAAAGAATGTGAATGTTTTGTCCGTATTTTTTGTAACGAGAAACACGTGACTCATTTTTTCCATTACATATTATTTTTTAAGAGTTGTTTTCACAATTGAAGGGTGAGTGTTTATTCGTTCAAATGGGATGTCAAATGTCCTTTGGAATTGTTAAAAGTTATGTGATTGATGTACGGTTCCCCACGTGGGGGCGCGTGGTAAAAATGGCCCACAGGACCCGGTGATCGTTGTAACAGATCGATCGGGTGGATAATCGCCACGCCTTGGATCGATGCTGCTACTATCAATCACTAGATTGTCTGGTTATGGTTTGATTTAATGAAATAGCCGCCAAACAGCTGTAATTGTAAAGTTCTCTCTCTCAAAAGTTGAGCGGCAAAGTTGATTTGGCGACACTGCTCCCTATCTCTCTCTTCCTCTCTCTCTAGCCCCTCTCTCTCTCTCTCTCTCTCTCTCTCTCTATCTCACGCATTCTGTGACTGCGTAATTGTATATGGGATACGCATCAACAGTTTTGTATTAGGCAAATAACATAGTTTTTAAAGTTTTGAATCATGTTATATTTAAAAATAAAACTATGCGGAAGATATTTTCCATTCAGAATCTTGACATTTGATAAAACACAGCTGGGGTTTACAGTTGCCGTCTACACTAATTCACAGACCGCTGTTCTCACAGATAGGAGCAACTACTCTAAACTTATTTATAAACTTCAAAGAAATTTATACACTTATGAAAATACAAACAGTAGGAAATCGTTACAAGGCTGAAACCAGTTGCCAAACCACTGCAAATGTAACTCCCCAAACAACGCTGCAATACCTGCATCAAATACATGGGCATCACCATCGAATAACCATTTCATGTTTCTGTCATTTTTTGTTAAAACTTTGTTTGTTTCATTTTGCCAAGGGCGGTGGGGTAGCCTAGTGGTTAAAGCGTTCGCTCGTCACGCCGATGACCCGGGTTTGATTTCTCAGGTTCGATTCACCACATGGATACAATATGTGAAGCATATTTTGGGCGTTTCCCGTCGTAATGGCGCTGGAATATTGCTAAAAACGGCGTAAGACTATACTCACTCACTCATTTTCAGCCAACATTAAATATCGATGTATACTTACAAGCACAGATAATAACAAAATTTAATAACCAGATACAGATAAACCACGTTAATCAGGACTTCTCTAAAGGTGTTCCGGATAAAAAAAATCTCCGTAATATCAAGGTGTACGTACTCTACTGATTCATCATCATGTGTCGGATTACCAGGGTTTCCCTCATCCTGATCATCACTGCGCCCACAGACTGACGTAATAAAAAGAAACATTAATGATGCGTGGAAAAAAACAACATTAATTCCATTCCCTCCAGTTGACACTGAATATTTAAACACGTTCCACAAGACAACACTAACGAAATTTAAAATAACCGAGCATGTGAAAAATTGATGATAATTCACCAGTAGTCCCTTAGCATGTGGTCAAGAGTTATAAACGGGTATTTTACGGGTGTAATTTTCCCCACTGGAATACTGAATTATTGATTCATTTGATGCCATCAAAATAATAACCGTATCAGCTATTCTGAATTTATGAATAAATTAGGCTGCAACCTCACTGTGTATTAAACAATGACTGAAGCATATTTCACATGGTCATAACGCTTTAACACGAGTTACATAAAGAGTCACATTCTATAGACTTCGGTAATTTCGAAAACCTGAAATGCGTTTGTCAACAATGCTCCTCGTCGGTTGGTTGTTATTTGATTGTTTACTAGCACAGTACGGTTCCATTAGCGAGTATCCGTTCGTAAATATTGTAGCCTTATTATGATATGTATAGAATGGGGTGTATGTATAATTTATCAAAGTCTGTGTGTTGGTTGTTAACTGCGTCATTAAATCTACTTTTGACAATTGGATTGCATCTTAGTTGATGAGGGATTTAAAGTTGAATTTGTAAGGCTTCAGTAAAGCTTTTAAAACGTTCTTCAGCGTTCTTGTATTAATTTGACGCATCTGCGAAAATAATCAATTCCCATTTCAGATGTAACACGTGTTCCTGTGATCTTTTCAGACGAACGGTTGACTTTCCTTTGCATGTGTTTGTGACATGATGCGCTACCCTCAGCGAGAACCCTTGGTCATGTCACCTTTTTTATAGTAATTCTTAACTTAGAACTCATGATATGACTGTCATAATCTTTCTCTATTTTCTGTAGGGAAAGGCTTTTGTAATGTGTATTAGGATGACATATTCTGTGAATCTCGGCCTCGGCCTTCTCGTCTTTGTTTACTGTAAATACGTTTACTGCTTGTTTACATGGACGCCAACATCTATCTTTGTTCACACGTAGATCCTTATTTCAGAGCAAAAAATAATCACCGTATCGTCAACAACAAATACAACTACATCAGCATCAACACCAACATCAAACCCAAAACTAAAACCAAATCCAGCACGAACATCTAGATCAACAGCAACACAAACACTACCAACACCAACACTGACACAACATCACTACCAACACCACTACCAACACCAACGTCAACACCATCATCTACACCAACACCATCACAAACACCAACAACAATACCAACACCACCATCAATACCAACATCAACACCACTACCACTACCAACACCAACACCATCATCGACATCAACACCACTACCAACACCAAAACTGACACAACATCCCTACCAACACAACACCAACACGACCATACCAACACCTGCATCAACACCAACACTGACACAACACCACTACCAACACAACACCAACACCAACAACACCATACCAACACCTGCATCAACATCAACACAAACACTGACACAACATCACTACCAACACCACTACCAACACCAACAACACCATACCAACACCTGCATCAACATGAACACCAACACTGACACAACACCACTACCAACACAACACCAACACCAACAACACCATACCAACACCTGCACCAACATCAACACCAACACTGACACAACACCACTACCAACACAACACCAACAACAACACCATACCAACACCTGCATCAACATCAACACCAACACTGACACAACACCACTACCAACACAACACCAACACCTACAACACCATACCGACACCTGCATCAACATCAACACCAACACTGACACAACACCACTACCAACACCACTACCAACACCAACAACACCATACCAACACCTGCATCAACATCAACACCAACACTGACACAACACCACTACCAACACAACACCATACCAGCACCTGCATCAACATCAACACCTACACCCACAACATCGACATCAACAGCAACACCTACATGCACATCAACATCGCCACCAACATCAGCACCGTCACCATGTCCACATCTGCATCCACATCCACAACCACACCCACAGTTCACCTGTGTTTCCAGTATAAGCGTGTTTGGGTGTGTCTGAACATAGCATGTGATCGTCACGGCTGTCTTACACAGTAGGTACAATTACACTACACCATAAGAACGATTCGTTCGTTCGTCCAGACTTTTGTTGATATGAAAGACTTCACTTAAACGGCAACACCCATATTAACGGGATTTAGCATTGTTTGTTGGAAACTAGGTCAGCTGTTATGAAGCTTTAAGGACAGACAAGAGTTTAGCTATAGCGATGACATCACGATGCACCTCTGTGTGATATACACTGTCAATGATAAGACGTCATTATAATATGTCAACAGTCTATTATCATGCTAAGCAAGAGGTGTCGATTGCACGTCAACACGCATGTCATGTGACTTGTCAATAACAGTTTACGGCTAAAAATACCCGAGGAGCAAACTAACTGCTAAATTACAATTTTAATGGTACCTGGGATTTATTTAGGAAATGTTAGCGTTAAGGTTTGTTTATTTTGGTGGGTTTTCTCTCGCTATCTAGCCATTTGTGGACGTGTTGCCTAAAGCCATCTTTGCAGATTGTGACAAGAGAAAGCAGCACTTTTATATGTGTTCCTTCAAACATCTTTTCTTCTAATTAGGTAATGAGAACTTTCATTAACCACATAATTAACTTTAACGTATTTACAGAAGTTAAATGCGGTTAAGTGTGTGAGTAAGTATGGTTTCACGCCGCCTTTAGCAATATTCCAGCAATATCACGACGGGGGACACGAGAAATGGGCTGCACACATTGTACCCATGTGAGGAATCGAACCCAGGTCTTCGGCGTGACGAGCAAACGCTTTAACCTTTAAGCTACCCCACCGCCCCTTCTTGTCATAACATGGTACTCGAACTAATGGTACATTTAAAGTGAGTTCTTACTTACTCCGTTCTCAAAACACGTGACACCTTTTAATTTCTTTTAACTATGTAATATCTACGACTTTTATATTCCAAATATATATACTTTTTGAAAAATGTATTTCATGGGTCTCTACTATTTCGTCTTGGGGATAAACGACTAAAACATATATTCACTCACTCACTAGATACGTTTGTTTTAGCCTCTTTCAGATCCTGAAATGCAAGTATTTGACAATGTGTTTGTGCGTCATGGCATCGTTCTTCACAGTCATTGTCTCATGTTGTGTCGTGTGATGCATACTGCGCATGGTCGACGTGGTGCAACTTTGAGACTATTTGTGGCTCATTCGTCTAAGGTGCTGTAGGTGCTGTGCAGAGTTGCGTCCCTTAGGCGCTCCAAACTATTTGATCGCGGGTTCGAATCTCAGTGATTTGTGTGGATTCAGATTTGTCAGCCAAAAGTAGTAAAGGCCAACAATATTCACCAATTGGGCTACCCCACAGCCTCTATGGTTAAGGGCATGCGAATACATAATCTCAAACATATCAATACCTTTTGGGGCCAAATTTAAGTCCAAATGAACGCTGTAAAGCTTTGAAAAGAAGGACCACGGACAGCCTGTTGCTGGAAATCGTTATACAGAGTTACGCCCCTTGATCGTACCAGGATCCGATGATCGTTTGCTGCGAAACTCAGTTCTCCCTGATAAATATCCTTCGTTTGTCAGTGCCCGTACCAGAGGGTTTCACCGAAGTGTTCAATTTTATAATGTTGATTTAAACCCCAACTACTACAACACAAAGGCTCCTAGTCAAGTATATTTATTAATCATTTCAGCTAAGAAACAACAGTTTAAGAATTATCTAGACGTCAACCCTCAAAACTTGATAAATGATAATTGTGAAATGTGACCAAGTAAGACCAGGGTTCTTCATGGTTTGTGTCAATAAAGTCTGTCTGACTGTCTATCTGACTGTCTGGCTGCTTGTTAAACGTCAAACACCGTACCTACGCCAGTACAGGCTTGTCAGCCGACACTTTCAAATAGGTATGGCATACTGGTCAACGCGGAAGTAAATCCACCTCACTCACTCTCTCCAGCCTATCTTAACGGCTCACCGTTCAAAGAATCATAATACGAACTGTAACACTCATTTTATAAAGAATGTCGTAGAATGTTTATTTTCGTAGAATGTTATCACATACAATTTGAAACAGTGGTATTCCTATAACTCTTTTAATCTTAAAATACATAAACGTGGGTTTGGAAACAAATTTCTCGATGAAGATATTTCAGGAAATCTGTTAATACTCTAGAATCGTTGTTAAACTGCAGAAACACCCATACATATACCGAGTGAACCCCTCCATATGACAGCCAGTGCCAGTTGCACCCCAAAAGAATATCGCTCATTTTATGCGAACAGTTTTATTTTTATATTTCAATCAAACTTGAAAATCCTCCATCTTCCTTCCAACTTGTCAAATAGCGGAATGGGTGTAACGTGCAATGTCTCTGCGTTCGCTACGAGCCTCGTGGCCCAATACGATAATGGAACCACGGAGTTATAGGCTATCATGGGACGACCTCAAATTAGCCGGAGTGCTGTATTTCGGTATTGATGATCTAGAGGTTAAAGTTATAGCCCAGGCAATAGCTTAAATGAAGCGCCAATTTCAAGCAATATGCTCCGCTTGGAACAGCCTCTCTGCAATGTCGCTATCGACCGAAGGATGCAGCGTTTTACGAGGGCCCAATTTCTTGTTTTTACAAGCAAAGACGGCTATCAGTAGCATATTGTAGGGGCTTTTCATTGGCTTTGTGAAAAAGACCCATTTTCAGTCAACATGGTTTTGCTTTTGAAAGAGCTCTCAGACAATATGATCGTCTTGAAGGAAAGTGAAAGTGCTTGTGTTGAATAGGGGTATCAATGGGCGTACGAGGCACACAAAAACTTAGGATGAAATAATATAATAAAACATCACTTTTAGTACATTGAGCTTTGAAATGATCTTTAGATTTTATTTGTCTCGAAAGCCGGGTTCATTATCTTCACAGTGATTGTATCGTCGGATGGCAAAACTCGGAGAGCTCGTGGCTTTTGATGAAAGGACATTCGCCATCTTTATTATGGTCACGTGACCTAGACATCCTGCGTTATGACATCGTAGTGAATTGGATTATTGCTCCACAGTGGGATATTGATAATGGGTCATAAATTAGATATTGTAGGCCAGTGTGAAAGAAAAATAAACTTTTAAAATGTCACTTTACGGGTCTATTTTACTCATAGATTTCAGCGTAGAGTCCATTACAATGAGACCCCGTGAAATGGCTGGGATACTGATGCAAAAAGACGGTGTAAATCTCGACTCACACACTCATACACTAAATCACTCACTTACTCGTATGAGAGGCTCTGTATCACGCGCAGATGAAACTAATCCAAATCGGAAGACATGGTTTTACTCTTCTCCGTTTTACTCTTCTCCGTTTTACTCTTCTCTGTTTTATTCTTCTCCGCTTCTTGTTTCATCAGCGCTAGAAGGAATTCATTTTCAGGAACGAGGGATGCAAAATCGAACGCAGGCACTGTTAATGCATTATGATGATTGTTTATTTGCTAATGGTAACTTGTGTACGGATTTGAACTCGGGTCTAAGTCCGCCTAAATCCTTGTTTTCTAATACGATTACCTCGGATCAGACGCCCCAAGCCTTCTCAGTCAGTATACTGTAGAGTTGTCTGATCTTGGTCTTACGCTCGCCTTGTCACTAATGCAGTCTTCAATTTCTACACCTTTCGTTTTGTTACAAGCTGCAAGCATGGAATCCAATTATGTTTTCCGGGTCTTATTTCTTGAGAATAATTTCTCAATATTTTTCACATCGAAAATCGATGAAGATTTCAACATCGTCTGCCTCGCTGAGATTTTCCCGCGCTTTTTAGGCCAATCCATCCCATTACAGTGATTGACGTTGACAGCCAGCTCAATCTACACCGGCGTGTGCGCATGTCCCAGCACGTGGTACACGAGCGATGCACGAGCTAAATTTCTCAGCAAATGTTTGATTTTTACAGTTGCATTTTGGGTAATTCCTTTGAGACACACGTCGCCGAGATTTTCAAGGTTCCAAAACCCATCCAGCTCGCGCCTGCTGATGGTGAAGGCACGTTTCTCGAATGCTGTCGATATCTGCTTGCTGGTTCTGAAAACCGTGCTTCCCAAAGACGGATAAGTCTAATTTCTCCTATGATTAGTTTAATTGAAAGGGACTGGGCTCCTGTTCTGTGCAAACAGAGCCTTGAGTGGTTCGGCAGTAAATGTAGCCTTGTCCGATAGCCATCTTGACAGGGCAAGCGATCCGCGTTTGTCTCCCTGCCCTGCAACACTTTATGTTACAAGAAAAGTGTTAACACTCTCTACTTCAAGGGTTCGTTGAGGTTTCGAGAGTAATTATTGTCAAGTTCGTTGAAGAACGAAGATGAGCCGCACAACAAAACCAATTTGCATATCTCGTAGTTTGGCCTTAAATCGCCATTTTGGAGGGACAATTAGGACACCGAGTTCTTTTCTCATATTCATCATTATCAGAACAACCATCCACAAAATAGATGTGTATGAGCCAGGGGCGGTTTTGATTTTTAAGTTGCGTGTTTCGCTATTTTTGGGCCAAACATGAACAGAAGTCCAAATGGCAGATTTTTCTTTATTATAGGAATATAACACTGTGTTCTGACATCACCGTATCATTAGTACTGTGAAGACTCTGTAGTGTTGTAGGTAGTCATGTCTGCTGGTGTTGTAGGTAGTCCTGTCTGCTGGTGTTGTTGGTAGTCCTGTCTGCTGGTGTTGTAGGTAGTCCTGTCTGCTGGTGTTGTAGGTAGTCCTGTCTGCTGGTGTTGTAGGTAGTCCTGTCTGCTGGTGTTGTAGGTAGTCCTGTCTGCTGGTGTTGTAGGTAGTCCTGTCTGCTAGGGCTGGTGTAGGTAGTCCTGTCTGCTGCTGGTGTTGTAGGTAGTCCTGTCTGCTGGTTGTAGGTAGTCCTGTCTGCTGGTGTGGTGTGTAGGTAGTCCTGTCTGCTGTAGGGTAGTCCTGTCTGCTGGTGTTGTAGGTAGTCCTGTCTGCTGGTGTTGTAGGTAGTCCTGTCTAGCTGGTGTTGTAGGTAGTCCTGTCTGCTGGTGTTGTAGGTAGTCCTGTCTGCTGGTGTTGTAGGTAGTCCTGTCTGCTGGTGTTGTGTGGTAGTCCTGTCTGCTGGTGTTGTAGGTAGTCCTGTCTGCTGGTGTTGTAGGTAGTCCTGTCTGCTGGTGTTGTAGGTAGTCCTGTCTGCTGGTGTTGTAGGTAGTCCTGTCTGCTGGTGTTGTAGGTAGTCCTGTCTGCTGGTGTTGTAGGTAGTCCTGTCTGTGTTGCTGTTGTAGGTAGTCCTGTCTGCTGGTGTTGTAGGTAGTCCTGTCTGCTGGTGTTGTAGGTAGTCCTGTCTGCTGGTGTTGTAGGTAGTCCTGTCTGCTGGTGTTGTAGGTAGTCCTGTCTGCTGGTGTTGTAGGTAGTCCTGTCTGCTGGTGTTGTAGGTAGTCCTGTCTGCTGGTGTTGTAGGTAGTCCTGTCTGCTGGTGTTGTAGGTAGTCCTGTCTGCTGGTGTTGTAGGTAGTCCTGGTCTGTAGGGTGTTGTAGGTAGTCCTGTCTGCTGGTGTTGTAGGTAGTCCTGTCTGCTGGTGTTGTAGGTAGTCCTGTCTGCTGGTGTTGTAGGTAGTCCCTGCTGGTGTTGTAGGTAGTCCTGTCTGCTGGTGTTGTAGGTAGTCCTGTCTGCTGGTGTTGTAGGTAGTCCTGTCTGCTGGTGTTGTAGGTAGTCCTGTCTGCTGGTGTTGTAGGTAGTCCTGTCTGCTGGTGTTGTTGGTAGTCCTGTCTGCTGGAGTTGTTGGTAGTCCTGTCTGCTGGTGTTGGTACAGCAGTTTAATGGCGTCATGGCAGCAGTGTTGTCAAGTGGCTCTTTGCTGGTGTTTTCATAATATGTGTAATACCGTCTGGTATTTTCTTTAATATTGTAGGTTGTGCAGTCTGGTAGTGTTTCTTTTATGGTAGGTTGTAGTCTGGTGTTTATGGATGTAGGATGTGCAATCTGGTAGTGTTTCTTTTATGGTACTGTAGGATTGCAATCTGGTAGTGTTTCTTTTATGGTATTGTAGGATTGCAATCTTGTAGTGTTTCTTTTATGGTACTGTAGGATTGCAATCTAGTAGTGTTCCTTTTATGGTATTGTAGGATTGCAATCTGGTAGTGTTTCTTTTATGGTATTGTAGGATTGCAATCTGGTAGTGTTTCTTTTATGGTACTGTAGGACTGCAATCTTGTAGTGTTTCTTTTATGGTATTGTAAGATTGCAATCTGGTCTTGTCTCTTCGATGGAATTGTATGCTGTGCAGTCTGGTCGTGTCTTTTATGGTTTTGTAGGTTGTGTAGTCTGGTTGTGTCTCTGCTATGGTATTGTAGTATATTCAGTATGGTAGTGTTTCCTCCATGGTATTGTAGGTTGTGTAGTCTGGTTGTGTCTCTGCTATGGTATTGTAGTATATGCAGTGTGGTAGTGTTTCCTCCATGGTATTGTAGATTGTGAAGTCTGATCGTATCTCCAATGTAGTATTAACGGTAATGCAATCTAGCTGCATAAGTGTCCACACGATAGTGGAGTAGGTAGTGCTGTCTAGCGGCTTCGTCTCTTCAGTAATGTTTTTCTTGTAGTCTAGTGGTAACTTATGTATAGCATTGTACGTAGCGCAGTCTAGTTATGTCTACACTAATGGGCTTTTTACAGGTTGTGCTGGCTGTAGTACCTAGTTGCGTCCCTTAGGTGTGCCAGGAGTCCGGGACACCAAATTCGCACTGATTATTAGCCTTGCTTTGTAAGCACCACATCCATGTTCTTCTCACTATGACCTGACATGTCCACAGTACAGCAGTGTTCAGTTCGGCTACATATCCAGCTTATTCACCTGCTTCTATTGAATTATATAACTTGGATAAATGTATTCCGTGACAAGTAACGGAAATCTTGTGGACGTTAAGCCGATGGAAGTAGACATGAGGGAGAGGTTGACTGACTGACTCACTGAATGAGGGAGAGGCTGACTGACTGATTCAGTGAATGAGGGAGAGGCTGACTGACTGACTGACTCAGTGAATGAGGGAGAGGCTGACTGACTGACTGACTGACCCAGTGAATGAGGGAGAGACTGACTGACTGACTGACTCAGTGGGAGAGGCTGACTGACTGAATTCAGTGAATGAGGGAGTGACTGACTGACTGACTCAGTGAATGAGGGAGAGACTGACTGACTGACTTTCTGACTTAGTGAATGAGGGAGAGACTGACTGACTGACTCAGTGAATGAGGGAGAGACTGACTCACTGACTCAGTGAATGAGGAGAGCTGGCTGACTCACTGACTCAGTGAATGAGGGAGAGGCTGACTGACTGACTGACTGACTGAGTGACTCGGTGAATGACTCCAATGAATGAGGAAGAGCTGACTGACTGACGACCAGTGAATGAGGGAGAGGCTGACTGACTGACTCCAGTGAATGAGGCTGACTCACTGACTCAGTGAATGAGGGAGAGGCTGACTGACTGACTCAGTGAATGAGGGAGAGACTGACTGACTGACTGACTCAGTGAATGAGGGAGAGGCTGACTGACTGACTGACTGACCCAGTGAATGAGGGAGAGGCTGACTGACTGACTGACTCAGTGAATGAGGGAGAGGCTGACTGACTGACTGACTGACTCGGTGAATGAGGGAGCGGCTGACTGACTGACTGACCCAGTGAATGAGGGAGAGACTGACTGACTGACTCACTGAATGAGGGAGAGACTGACTGACTGACTCAGTGAATGAGGGAGAGGCTGACTCACTGACTCAGTGAATGAGGGGGAGGCTGACTGACTGACTGACTGACTGACTGACTCAGTGAATGAGGGAGAGGCTGACTGACTGACTCAGTGAATGAGGGAGAGGCTGACTGACTGACTGACCCAGTGAATGAGGGAGAGACTGACTGACTGACTCCAGTGAATGACTGAGTGACTCTCAGTGAATGAGTGGGAGAGGCTGACTGACTGACTCACTGAATGAGGGAGAGACTGACTGACTGACTGACTCAGTGAATGAGGGAGAGGCTGACTGACTGACTCAGTGAATGAGGGGAGGCTGACTGACTGACTGACTGACTCAGTGAATGAGGGAGAGGCTGACTGACTGACTGACCCAGTGAATGAGGGAGAGACTGACTGACTGACTACAGTGAATGAGGGAGAGACTGACTGACTGACTCAGTGAATGAGGGAGAGGCTGACTGACTGACTGACTGACTCAGTGAATGAGGGAGCGGCTGACTGACTGACTGACTCGGTGAATGAGGGAGATGCTGACTGACTGACTGACTCGAAGAATGAGGGAGAGGCTGACTGACTGAGTGACTCAGTGAATGAGGGAGAGGCTGACTGACTGACTCATTGAATGAGGGACTTAGTGAGTGACAGCATCATCAACGACTCATGCACCCGGAATGCGATTGCACAGAGACAGGATTGCAACTATGGCAAACATAAATATGTAGCCGAAATTCAAGGTTTAGTTATGGCTTATCTTTAGGACGCAAATAATCAAAGATTTACATTAGATCCCCATTCACCAAAAGGAACATTTGAGCAATAACGTACATTTGTTATTCCTATGCTGTAACTATTGATAAAGGCCTAAACTAACGCATTCACTGAAATGACAGAGATACATTTAAATCATTAAATAGACACGCTGGAAACAGACAATGCTGAATAAATAGAAAACTCCATGTCGAAAGATGGCATTAATTTGATTCGCGTCACCCTCCATTCTACCCGTGTTTTGACCTTTGGCATTTTATTTCAGGTGCTTGGCAGAGTTCGACCTACGGACAATTACTAGCCCCAATTAGCAGCACGCTGTCCACTCTTGCGACGGCGAGATCTCGTGCCACTGGAGACGAGACTTGGCCAGCAGCTCCAAAACACAGCCCTAATTAACACGGAAGAGGTCCCCGCTCCGCCCCATGTTGCCACGATCCGGAAATTACCCGAGCTGAGTTTTGAGAACACCTGAAATTGACAAGATCTCGACGGAAATGACATGGGAAAACTGTCTCCCAGTTACCAGCTTGTGCATTTCAATTAAGTTCGGTGTTTAACACTTGTTTTTTGTCCCGATTCACGGGCCCTCAAGGGGATTTCGGGCAAGAAAATCGCACCATTTTGTGTTTAATTAAACCATGTGTTTTTGTAGTCCAATTTGAAGCAGTATGAAAAATGGAATCGTTAAATTTTGGCAGGATATGAAGTTTTAGTAACGACATTGTTTCCAAACCACAAATTAGTTTTCTTATGTTGTTGAATTTAATTTAAACAGCAAGATGTTTCTGTGAGCATCCTAGCGGATATACCTTTGATGTTTAACCGGTTTTTGTTCGCGATTTATTCAAGGTTTGCAAATCCAATAATAGATGTAAAAGAGAATTCTCATTGCATTCGTGCAATGATGATGGCACAAAATAAATATTAAATGATCTTTTTAACTTGTGTTTATAATTCTAATTTATTTAGAAGAATATTTTTTTTATTCATTATCATACTTTACTAGTTATCTCGGATTAGAGGAATGACGTTGTTGTTGTTGTTGTTGTTGTTGTTGTTGATGTTGGTGTTGTTGTTGTTGTTTATCTTAGGTGAGCCTTTGATATCTGCATCACTTACATGCCATACCGGGGCGGTGGGGTAGCCTAATGGTTAAAGCGTTGGCTCATCGTACCGAGGACCCGGGTTCGAGTCCCCACATAACCCATTTCTGGTGTCCCCCGCCGTGGTGTTGCTGGAATATTGCTAAAAGCGGCGTAAAACCAAGCTCAGTCAGTCCGTACATGCCATACCAGACCGCCTACGTTGATAGGGCAAGTGTCTTGAAAGCGTAAGTTCGGTGGTTCGATCCCCGCCGAGTCATAAAAAAGTGTTAAAATATGGAACGTGTTGTTACCCTGCCTGGCGTTCGGGATTAAGTGGATAAAATACTGACTGACTGAGTTTAGTTTTACGCCGCTTTTAGCAATATTCCAGCAATATCACGGCGGGGGACACCAGAAATGGGCTTCACACATTGTGCCCATGTGGGGAATCGAACCCGGGTCTTCGGCGTGACGAGCCAACGCTTTAACCACTAGGCTACCCCACCGCTCCGTGGAGAGAAGAAGGCCTCTCCGGCTCGGAATCAGGATAGCGTGACTGGATATTCATATAAATCTGTGGCATAGTGTCTCATAGTAGTAGCACTCTTACCCCGACATACGTTTGGACTGTTTCGTCATACGAAACAGAAGACACACGCACGTGCACAAGCACACATACGCAGGAACACACAAAAACGTCGCCAAGGTCGATAATCATAAACGTTAAACCAAGTTTCTTGTGCCCACGTTGCATCTTCAAACGTTATGCTGATATACTGTGATATCGCTTGATACTCACTCACTCACTCACTATGATTGCCCATCTATGATTTTGTTTTCAGTGTACACGTGGTGTGTGCTGTATTCCTTACAGAGCAATTTATGCAATCTGTTTTGGGAAGAGAGGATAAATATTCCTTCCTTTTATACAAATGTGGATTTCATGTCATTTTTGTTTTTAAAAGGCACGTATTCCATGTGAGTTTTATAATAATTCTATAAATGCTTGGATTTCATGTTAATGTCATGTTTGTTTTGTATTGCATGCATTTTATGTCAATTTCATGCTTGTTTTACCATGAATGCACGTTACACCCAGACTCCTTTATCCATAGAACTGTTTAGGAAGGCGAAAATGAGGAACCTGGATGAAAGGGTTTAAAATCAGGCTG
Organism: Haliotis rubra; assembly: GCF_003918875.1. Classification (NCBI taxonomy): domain Eukaryota; kingdom Metazoa; phylum Mollusca; class Gastropoda; order Lepetellida; family Haliotidae; genus Haliotis; species Haliotis rubra. The sequence goes on along the minus strand of NW_025767034.1, from coordinate 569,563 downwards.
TATAAATTTCTATCACATGCTGAAAACAAAAAGATGTCTTGGTGGTGACTTAGGGGATATTCTTTGGGGCAGAAACTTAATAAAGAGAACCAAAAATAACACCCTTGTCACATCCTTCATTATAACGCGCGTGTTGGGAGAAACAGTTAAAGATATTCATGTAGCCATTGCTCGAAGACATTCGATTAAAACGTAATGACACGTTCCGACAAGATCGACAAAACATCTCAAAAGACATCTTTACAAATTCACTGATTGCGTTTCGAAACATACGGTGTTAGTTATAGCTTTAGGGACGATTTCTGTGTGTTTGATTTGTTCCAGTGGTGCAATGTTTACCTTAAGAAACCAAAATTGTCCGTAATCACTACTTACACGATGTGGCGACGACGGACGACTGCAGCATAGCAGACGTCGAACGGTGCTTGTGTTTAGCTTAGCGTGTTTTGGAAACCTATAATTTGGCTTCGGATTACAAAACAACACTGATCATATCAAATTAGTGCTTGTGTGATGTGTGTGATTTTCATTCCGTTTCTCAATACGAAATCAGACTTCGATACAAAATCAATACTCTTCTGATTGAACGGTACACCAAGGCGTACTTTCTCTTGTTTCTCGTTTCGGTTTCGACGTAGGATTTGATTTAGTGAGATTGGAACCCTCTCCGCGGTTGAATCGCCTAATTAATTTCGGTTCCTCAGAAAAACGCAAGTTTCATGCAAATGTATGTACGACATTAGCGCAAGGAGGTCGTCATGGGCAGATCCCTGAGACCAGTTTAAGGTGCACCCGTTGTATATTTGCTCGGAAGAATAGGAGGCCTTTGAAAACGATATTGAAAATTAAATTGCAGTTTCCACTGGGACCGGCTCCGGGGGATGGGACCGCGTGTGGATGCTATCAAATCATTAGAATAAATAGTTGTGCTCCATTTTATCTACGGTCTCTCCTTAAGGGAAAAAGCATCATATTTGGCCACAAGAAGACGTTGTGGCGAAGTTGTTAAGATAAACATATTCAGCTCCCTCTAGCCGTCGACAAATCTCGCTTCTTTTCCCGCCCGACTTTCTAATCAGAAATCTGGAAGCTGATTAGCAACCGGCTTTTGTTCGACTGGTCTCTGATCCTTCATAATCGAGCCGTGATTTGAGAAGACCATGTTGTGTTTGGTGATATTAATCAGTGGAACTATTTTCTTCAATGAGGAAGAATATTGCTCGAGTCTGCGACTTTCAATTCCAATGCCCCTAGGGATTCCCAGACGAAAGCCGCTCATAAGTGCATCAGCATTAAACAGCTCAAGTCACGACAAAGCTCAGAGGGGGCGAAAATAGGAGTCACATGAACGATGGTGGACGGAATGGCTCCACGAACAGAGGTTTTGGGGCAATCTGAGGCCAAAGGTTGGGGCATTCGGGTATTAGACATGATTAACGTGCAATTGGGTCTTCCAATATGCTAGCGTCAAAGTTATTTTGCTGTCAGATTCCATTTTGGCCATTTCAACGTGTTTGTATTTGACGTGGTGACCGTTTGACAAATTCCGGAATGGAATGATTTAAACTGATTGCCAGCTGACGTTTTGACAAGGAAAGATTTTGAGCTTAGACTTATACACCCCAAAGGAAAATTATCTTTCCTTCTGAAGCGAAGTCCTTGCTTCCTCACATTTAGGCTGCCGTGGCATAAAGGCTTAAGAAGGGGCAGCAGTCACATGGATTTTATTTAATAAAAACTGGACATGGAAAAGGTTTATATTTTTTAGCCTACAGTGCCCTTGACAGCTGTTATTATGTGCATGTCTGTGCTTGTTTGTTTTTTGTTTTGTTCTTTGTTTTGTTCGCTTGTATAACTTCGCACCAAACAATACTCCAGCTATATAAAGACTCTGAGGTCGGTGAATAGTCTAGTCTTGACCAGAAAATACAATGATTGATATTATGAGAATCAATCCTCTCAATGGGGACATGCTTCAAAGTCGGAGAGCCTCACCTCCCGATCCCTCTCGTCCCCATTTACAACAAGCTTGGTTTGCTGAAGACCGATTCTATTCCGAATCTTAATGGGTAGACAGATCCTGAACACATGACCAAGATACCTGATGGTATAGTGGGTATATGTAGTCATGTATAGCCAGCCATTGTATAGTGTGTCAAATATGACCCGATTATGTGTATCAAGCATCATTTGGTAATAATTGTGAAAACGATTAATTTCTGTCAAATATGCCCCTTTGATATCTTCAAGTCATGTATCTCAGAGAATTATCATCAAACGTCTGTCAAAGATTGTCATTAAAGTCTGTCAATTCAGGTTGTATATTCTGGGCAATATGGTGTAACATCTTCTCTTAACATCAGCCAAACATGGTATTTAAATATCTGCCAAGGATGGTCATCAACATTAGGATCATGTGTACTGATTTGCGTATAGCAGCGATTGAGGCGACTTGCGACTCGCCCTCTTTCGTTAGAGAGAGAGAGTTCGACCTGATCCGCCCCAAGTCTTTTTCGTGATTTCATACATTGACCATCTAGCAAGCCCTATCCTTTATCTTCCTGCAACTGTGCGAGTGAATTGGGTTTTACGCCGTACTGTTGCAAGGAATAACAGACACGGTTTTCTCACAGGGAATGTATCGAGAACCGAACCCGGCCCTGAAGCGTGTAGCAAGCTAACGTTTTAACCACGTACTGTAGGCGGCGCATCGCACTCGTCCTCGTGAGAACTGACTGAGCTCTGTCTTCCAGACATTGATTCATTCTGACGTCAGAACCAAGGATCGTGCGTTTGCTTCTCTGAGAATTCTATTTGGTTTACCCGAGCTCTGGTCTATTTTAGATGTAAACGCCAAGGATATAAAGACTTAATTCACCTCCGTGTTTCCAGCACTGTGGAGTGGCAGAATTTCTGCAAAACAATTTTTAAACCAAGTAGAAATTAATTTCAACACTTCACCATATTGCTTGATTTAAAACCATGTCTGCACCAACAGACAAATCCAAAGTATGGACCCATTTCCCAAAATGCTCAACTGATTAATGACATGCGTGCGTCGTCCGTTTAAACACTGCGACTGTTTTAAAGGATCCCCTAATCTCTCTCTTTATCGCCAAATCCCGTAACACTACGCGAGATCTAGAGCTGGCTCTCGTCCGATCCACAAATCCCTCGCATAGAGCCCAAGCCATGTTCCTGACGTGCAATTAATTGTTGGGGTTCCCCTGGGCTTCGAACGGGAGGGGAATAGTTTTAACACGAGCAAATTATTTCACCAAGCGTGTGCTCCCCGCCTAGTAACCAACTTCGTTATGTGTCTTTTTCTGATCCTAACTCGGAATCAGTTTCTCGCAAACTCCCGAGAGAAATCGCGAGAGCCGGCCCGAGCTGTCAAAAGAAACAGATTAAAGCGTAATTGGCGAAGTCTAATGCAATCGCGAGGGAGAAAAAGTAGTAAATAGAATTTTGCGTGTTGATTGCACGAGTAAAGCAGGTTAGACTCGACCCTTGACCATCCCGTAGCCAGCCAGCGTTATTGCATTTACTTTCATTTCTCTTGAATTCTTCTTTAAATTATGGGCAATTTGTGAGTTCTCTGCGACCCAGCTCTCGTCGCGTTGTCGAGATATTGCGAGAACTTGGATAATATGGCCAGCTTTGAGATGGATTAGATCTTGAACCTCCCCTGAAACAAAGCCGATTGGGATATCAATTCATGTTAGGTGTCGTGTTATTCTTTCGGGGGTGTTTTGGGTCTATGCATTTCAGGATTAATCGCTTAGTCAGAATAAGAGGAAGCTTAATATCATCAAACCGCAAACCAACTTAAATAACGATTTAAGACAACTCCTAACAGGTATTAAAGTTTCTGTACGTTTGATTTTGAGTGCTATATGAGCTGTTCTGAATAAATTGAATATGGTTCTTGTTTGAGGATATTTTACTGATACACACCCGGATAAACCTTCTATAAATTTTGGAGTTGAGTAGATGTGTTTCAAAGAGTCACCATACCCGTGAAGATCCGGTTAGAATATTGATCTTCAGTAACCCATGCTTGTCGTAAGAGGCGACTAACGGGATCGGGTGGTCAGGCTCGTTGGCTTGGTTGACACATGTCATCGGTTCCCAATTGCGCAGATCGATGCTCATGCTGTTGATCACTGGACTGTCTGGTCCAGACTCGATTATTTACAGACCGCCGCCATATAGCTGGAATATTGCTGAGTGTGGCGTAAAACTAAACTCACTCACTCAAAGAGTCACCCCCATACGGAGCAACTGAGTTACATCATGGCGTGTTATATTATGGTTCCAACTGATGCAGGTCTGAGAAGTTTACCATATTGGAACGGTACCACGGGTATGGTGATGACAAACATTATCAGAACTGGAATTTAGGTGAGTGAGTGAGTTGGATTTTACGCCGCTTTTAGAAATATTCCAGCAATATCACAGCGTGGGACACCAGAAATGGGCTTCACACATTGTACATGTGGGGAATCGAACCTGCGTCTTCGGTGTGACGAGCAAACGCTTTAACCACTAGACCACCACATTGCCCCGAACTGGAATTTATATCACAGGAAGGCTAAGTACGGCGTCACTGATCTCTGGGTTATGCGGACTTTCCTTAAAACGACATGTATGTCATACAGTGTTCCTTGGTTGTCTTTGCATTTTTGCAGAATTATTTTACAAGATTTAAATAATAACAATAATGCCTGGCACTTTGTTTATTGGAAAGTAAACCAAGCACCATTAGTTGACAGCGATGGATCAGCAATAAGTGGATATATATGTTCTGTATGAAAGCACATTCAAGCTATGCTCTTGTTTTATTTTGGTAAATTTCAGCGACATCACAAAAGATATTATCCAATCCTGGATCCACACGTTGTGCCCATTCAGAGAATCGAACACCGATCTTTGCTATGCCGACCTAACACTTTAACCACTCGGCCACCAATCGACTTTCTGTTTTGTGAAGACATATTACGTACGATATTACATTACCAGCACCCAAAGTCCTGCATCCAGCCCGGACCCCACTTAACCGCATCCTGTCTACATAACAATTGAGGCAAATCATGAAACACACTGAGACTGAAACAACATTTTTTTCATCCACGAAACCTTTAAAGATTTTAATGAAAAAATCAAACCAGACCGACAAACAAAATTAGGGACGTTCACAATAGATAGGATACATACTGGCGATATTTTAAAACATATTACACCTGGGGAATATACGATAGAGATGGGGGGGGCTTGGAGATTTATTGTAGACAGAATATATATTTGGCTATTCCTTGAAGGGAGGAGCCACACACATTTTGGCAAAGCCCAAAACATATTTTCCCAACAGAAAGTTACTGACATCTCTAGGTTTTTGTTGTTCTTTCGGGCTTTTTGTTGTTGTTTTTGTTGTTTGTTTTTGTGTCTTTTACCTAAATTTGTTTCGGTGTTTCTGTTCGTCTTCTTTGTTCTTTTTTATGGGTGTTTGGGGTTGTTTTGTTTTACCGGAACACTTATTCCTAACCTTCCAGCATCTGCCTCCTGCTTCCAAGATTATCGTATGACTTGTACTTCACCGTACATCTACGTACAGTTCGCGTACAGTTTGCGTACGGTTCGCGTACAGTTTGTCTTGAACACACTTCAGAAAGGCTTCACTTTGATCTTGCTCTTACAAGACCCAACAATAACCGACACAAGTCCATCTAAAAAAATTACCAACTTCCTGAATTTTCTGGCCAGGGTATAATTGACTTATAATTCTGGGTGGATGTGCCCCAGTGGTAGATCGACTAGATTAAAGGCTTGATAAGCCCGAGTCTGATTAGCACCAGATTGAAGGTAGCATATGTTCTCCAGAAGATTGCTTTTGCTGATGCCCTAGACGCGACCACAACCAGGCGATACATTAGGGCGATAAGATGGCGCTTCAGAGGGTGAGGGGAGAATATTGAAAATAACGACTAGTTAACTACAAAGCCGGCTGCCATTGTCAAGCCGCCGTGAGAGCACCGGTAGGCGACGGCTTTATAAGCAAGGGTGGTAATAGGCACTCGCATATAACTATGACACTTTATCTCAGTGTGGACGAACATGTGATGATTTTAAGAATCGTGATGCATTAAGATTTTGGACATTTACGATTTTTTGGAAATTTGAAAATGGTGTACTCGAATATTCCGCCAATATCCCAGCTCGTAAATATTCGAATTATTGAGATAGTGAGATATTTCGATACTTCAGACAATTTTGAGAAAATTTTGAAATGGGTGTACTCAAATATTCGAGCAATATCATAGCTCGAAAATAATTGAATTACGCTCACCATTGGTCTATCCCCGGTGGACGGTACCATCATGCACAATCTGACGATTGCAAGTCAGCTATTTTAGCCATCTGATTCTTTTTTTGTCGACTTTTACAAGCATGAGTGCTGGGTACTGTCGTTTCTGGAATCCCCACGCGTTAAACACTCGATACGTGACCAAAAACATGATTATGATATGTTCATTGTTACAAGTCCATACAAATTACAAAATACGATTTAAATGTTGATTGAATGGCCACTATGGAGGTATATGGATGATACAACCAGTCTGTCATGCTGTGTCGACCTACTGAACGTTGTTCTTCATTGATGACACATTTGACAGATGATGAGGATGATGATGATGATGATGATGATGATGATGATGATGCCTAACCACTAGGCTACCCCACCGCCCTTTTAAATATTTTCAATTTATTGTTTTCAGGATTTTGTTACATTGCGTAACTCATTTTGTTCCGTTTATTACTTGGAATTATTTCTATGTAGTTTATAGCCACAAACAATATTCCCCACATAATCAAACCTGGACCAGGCAAACCAGTGGTTGATATGTGAACACACTACGTCTGGACAGGAAGACACTCAATCAACCATCCAGCCTGGCCACCCAATCCATTTGGTCGCCTCTCTCGGGAGTGACTGAGTGAGTGAGTTTAGTTGTACGCCGCACTCAGCAATATTCCAGCTATATTCCAGCGGTCTGAAAATAATCGAGTCTGGATCAGACCATCCAGTGATCAATCCAGTGATCAACCATGAGCATCGATCTACGCAAATTGGGATACGATGACATGTGTCAACCAAGTCAGCGAACCTGACCACCCGATCCCGTCAGTCGCCTCTTACGACAAGCATGGGCTGCCGAAGATCATTCTAACCCGGATCTTCACGTGTATCCTCTCTCGGGAGACATAGGTTACTAAGGATCTATTCTAACCTCGAATCCCCAAAGTGGTCACCTTGGATTAAGAATGTTTGGTTTTCTGAAGCGATCGAGTGAATGACGCCGATCGGGTATTGTTCCTGAGCGTTGGCAGTTTATATTTATGATCCATCTGTTTACGGTCAATTGGTTTCCTCAAACCGTTCTGGCGCAATGGATGGACACAGTCCAGTAAACATGGCATACTCGAAACTCTGCCTATAGTCATAAACGGTTATGGAATTTTCGGTATCCTACTTCATAAACGGGGGCGGTGTGGTAACCCAGTGGTTAAAGATCGGTACAATGTGTGAAGCCCATTTCTGGTGCCCACAGCCGTGATATTGCTGGAATATTGCTAAAATCCGCGTATTAACCAACTCACTCACTCACTCTTCATAAACGGTTACAGGGTACAAGAACGCATGAGGGGTGCACCAGCATACACATGTACCAACAATGTTACTTTGAACCCTTAGCGCAACACGAAGATTTAAAAATATACAATAAGCTAACAACACTTTACTCCTGCAGTTCGTGATTCTGTTTCAATCAGCGTGGGTATTTGTAAGGTCACATCCTTTGCATGTTAACTCCACATCTCTTAAATCGATCAAAGAAGTTAAATTCAAGTTAAGCACATAACACAATTACCGCTTGACCGAAGAGAAGCCCATAATGTGTCTGCGGGGAAGTACTTTTATCGGTTGTCGTAAGTGAGTCGCAATTGAACCCAAGCGGAAGTAGTTACGTAAATGAGCTCTGTCCACCAATGAAAAGTCTTACGCAACACCGCCCAGCAGATAAAATTAACTTTATTTTGATTGGCTATAACGAGGTACATTACGTCATGTCCGGTCGGTTCAGGTATAATGGCATGAGCGATGTTATTGAGTTAATGGCTTCCCTCAGTGAACCTACAGGGATAGGGCACTTCAGATTCCAATGCCAAATTCGATTCTGTTTAGTGCCCTACAAATTCGGCTAGCCTCTCCTCCGAGTGCGGCTCAATTATAGAAATGACTGGCACTCCAGTCATGAATTTCGTCATAATGTGTTTTCAATACGAAATGGTATCACGTGACGTAATTCATTACATTACGTCACATTACGCCACTAACTGCGGGGCTTTCATCTAACAATGCGGGCACCGTAGAGTAACATAATGGCTTTGGCAATGACACACATCTGTAACAAGAGCTTGCTACATTGTTGTTTTCTCTTATAAAGTTTATTACATGTTGCTACATGTACCTACCTTGTTTACGTGGGTGTGATAAATCAGAATTACGCACTGGGGCAATCATAAATAGGTGTTTTGTTGTCCTACGAGTAAGTGCGTGTGTATAGAATGTTAGATATGTAAACTGTGGAATGAAACGGAGGAGGAAGTGTTTCACAGAGTTTTCATTACCTCGAGTGATGTAATTACACCATTTATACCACAGCTTTTGCGGTTGGGTAGCCGACTGGTTCGATCGTTATGCCAAAGGCCCGGTTCGATTCCCGATCATACAGGTGTGAAGTCCACTACTGCTGTTATATTGCATGCATATTGTCCAACATATTGCGACGTAAAATACAGCTTACCCATTCATAGTTCAGGTGTATGAACCTATGACGGAATGGGTCTCTGTAGCCTTATGCTTGAGAATAAATAGGGATCGCATTGTTTGGTTTTGGTATCGTCGTAGTCTGGCTGGGAGCTCATGCTTTCAATCACTGGCTTTCTGGCCACGATTCTTTTTGCGGCACATAGCATTCATTGATCTTTAAAATAGCTGCGTTACCCCATACAGCTTGAAGATCACTCTATAACACGGGTAGCTCCCTGAAAGTTATTCCGGGTAGGAATACAACCTTAGCAGCCTTTTCCGGGTAGGAATACAACCTCAGCAGCCTTTACTGGTCGTAAAGGTCCACTTCATGGATCGGGGAAAGTGAGGCTTGTTTTCATGTCATCCTAACCTGTCATTATTGCTCATTATATCAATCACTAGAAACGGGTTGTCCAGACTCGAGTATGTATATGCCGCCACCAAAAGTGCTGGGTGCGACGTTAAAGAGTGAGTGAGTGAGTTTAGTTTTACGCCGCACTCAGCAATATCCAGCTATATGGCGGCGGTCTGTAAATAATCGAGTCTGGACCAGACAGTCCAGTGATTAATAGCATGAGCATCGATCTGCGCAACTGGGAACCGATGACATGTGTCAACCAAGTCAGCGAGCCTGACCACCCGATCCCGTTAGTCGCCTCTTACGACGAGCATGGGTTACTGACGACGTTAAAGAACCAAACATAACCCGGTTGAAAAAACGAAAGTGTTTACTGGAAAATTGGATTTGGTCTCACACTCAGTGTGCGAATAGGCACTGGCCCGCTAGCCCATGGCTAGTAAAAATTCTGTCGGGCCAGTAAATCTCCACAGTCATGGGGTCATTTTGTAAATACATTTGTATATCACTCTCTCCGACGTGTTTAGTTATAATACACTTTTAAATCGTTATGGCCTGATAAAACTGTTCATCATATTAGCAGCTTAGTGATGAAACCCGTGTCATGCCGTCAATATTTTATTCTCAACTATTTTTGTATTCTTTTGGTTAGTTTCTACTGTCAAATTTCGGGCTAGTGAATTATCTTGTGGGCTAGTAACTAGTTTTTGAGTGAGTGGGAGGAGTGAGTTTAGCTAGCCCGACTGCTCCAACTATAGCTGTAAATAATCGAGTCTGGAAACTATATTTCTGCGCAATTGGGAACACTGTCAGGTACTTTCTACACTTATTGAGCCGTTGCTAGTTTAAAACAGTAGCCGAAACACAACAACAATGATACCCTTATAAAACACTATTGAAATAACATGCCTTGTTTCTTTTTCTTATTATTTCAGCCCCCATCAAATATAAAGACGCAAATAACACCTGAGCTCTCAAACTATACCTTACGTTAGCGGGAAAGTATCCACAAAATGTACTGGCTCATAGTCGGCACTCAAATAATATTTCCTCGTGGTTCAATATATTTTGGACATATTTCCATTTAGAACTTTGAATATTTGTTTAATAACATAATACACAACCGCTTGTATTTAAGTCAAATTGAACAAAAGTTCTTTCTATACTCATGCCAATAATGGTTGTCACCACCCTGCCCACCCCAACCCCCCACACACCTCACACACCCACCCCACATCTCCTCTCCAATTAAAAAATTGAAGGGGATGACAACCATTATTGGCATGAGTATATTTTCAATTATAAAAATACGTTCTTTGCCCCACAGTTTACCTTCCTTCCCGTCAACTATAAAACAAACTGAACATGAGCACAAGCAGACCAGCCGGCAGAGAGTTGAGCTTTTCAACCTGAACAGGATCCGCTGATAAATCTACAATTTGCCGTGATTGTGGATGTTGATCTATCCTCAGCAGACATCCAGGGATATTAACTGAAATCAAAGCGACGTTAATCCACATTTTTTTTCCACCTAACCACCTCGTTGATCAAGCCATAGTCGAGTATGTCTGTTTTTAAAGTCCACATCGTACCGATTCTGAAGACTTTTCTCAAGCGTTATTTTATTTCATATCTCTATTCACATTCGAGAGCATGGGTCCATGTTGAGAAAACATTAAATGAACAATCATATGTATATTGGAACATATACACTCAGTGTAACGGGTACATAAACAGGAACATATGCACAAACAGTAACGGGTATATACACAGGAATATATACACAAACAGTAACGGGTACATTCACTGGAACATATACACAACAGCAACGGGTATATACACAGGAACTAAGTAACGGGTACATAAACAGGAACATATACACAAACAGTAACAGGTATATAAACAGGAACATATACACAAACAGTAACGAGTTTATAAACAGGAATATATACACAAACAGTAACGGGTACATACACAGGAACATATACACGAACAGTAACGGGTATATACACAGGAACATATACACAAACAGTAACGGGTATATAAACAGGAACATATACACAAACAGTAACGGGTATATAAACAGGAATATATACACAAACAGTAACGGGTACATACACAGGAACATATAGACAAACAGTAACGAGTATATACATGAGAACATATACACAAACAGTAACGAGTATATACATGAGAACATATACACAAACAGTAACGAGTATATACATGAGAACATATACACAAACAGTAACGAGTATATACACAGGAACATATACACAAACAGTAACGAGTATATACACAGGAACATATACACAAACAGTAACGAGTATATACACAGGAACATATACACAAACAGTAACGAGTATATACACAGGAACATATACACAAACAGTAACGGGTATATACACAGGAACATATACACAAACAGTAACGGGTATATACACAGGAACATATACACAAACAGTAACGAGTATATACATGAGAACATATACACAAACAGTAACGAGTATATACATGAGAACATATACACAAACAGTAACGAGTATATACATGAGAACATATACACAAACAGTAACGAGTATATACATGAGAACATATACACAAACAGTAACGGGTATATACACAGGAACATATACACAAACAGTAACGAGTATATACACAGGAACATATACACAAACAAACAGTAACGGAACATATACACAAACAGTAACGAGTATATACATGAGGAACATATACACAAACAGTAACGGGTATATACACAGAACATATACACAAACAGTAACAGTATATAATGAGAACATATACACGGGTATATACACAGGAACATATACACAAACAGTAACGGGTATATACATGAGAACATATACACAAACAGTAACGGGTATATATATGAGAACATATACAGGACATGAGAACATATACACAAACAGTAACGAGTATATACATGAGAACATATACACAAACAGTAACGAGTATATACACAAACAGTAACGAGTATATACATGAGAACATATACACAAACAGTAACGAGTATATACATGAGAACATATACACAAACAGAACATATACATGAGAACATAACAAACAGTAACGAGTATATACATGAGAACATATACACGAACAGTAACGGGTATATACATGAGGAACATATACACAAACAGTAACGTATATATACATGAGAACATATACACAAACAGTAACGGGTACATATACATGAGAACATATACACAAACAGTAACGGGTATATACATGAGAACATATACACAAACAGTATATATACATGAGAACATATACACAAACAGTAACGGGTATATACATGAGAACATATACACAAACAGTACCGGGTATATACATGAGAACATATACACGAACAGTACCGGGTATATACATAGGAACATACAAACAGTAACGAGTATATACATGAGGAACATATACACAAACAGTAACGGGTATATATACACAAACAGAACATATACATGAGAACATATACACAAACAGTAACGAGTATATACATGAGAACATATACACAAACAGTAACGGGTATATACATGAGAACATATACACAAACAGTAACGGGTATACATATACAGGAGAACATATACACAAACAGTAACGAGTATATACACAGGAACATATACACAAACAGTAACGAGTACATACACAGGAACATATAGACAAACAGTAACGAGTATATACACAGGAACATATACACAAACAGTAACGAGTATATACATGAGAACATATACACAAACAGTAACGGTATATACATGAGAACATATACACGAACAGTAACGGGTATATACATGAGAACATATACACAAACAGTAACGAGTATATACATGAGAACATATACACGAACAGTACCGGGTATATACACAGGAACATATAAACAATAGTAACAATACCTGTACCACTCTATGACCGCAAACAGTCATCTTACCAAACATGTGCATCTCTTAAAATATTCAGGACTTACATGAGGTTCCCGAAATGCCCGCAGATGTGACCATTATTGAAGCTATTGGAAAAACTTGTCTGTAGAATCTGTCTCTGTTTAAACTATGTGATCATATTTCCTATTTTGGGAGGTGATTTCAAAGCCATTTGATTACATAGATTTGTTTGCCTCTAGTACGGCATTTTCAAGTCGTTGTTTCACAGAATGATATTGTGATGTTAAATGTATGTACAGCCACATGTTTTCATCATTGTTTTATCGTACAGCTGATACAATAAGACCTGCTTTCTGATCAATATGAAACATATGGAATGGGTCACAAACGATGTTGATCTACATATTAGTAAAATCATAACATTTCGGCCAATATTACTAACATTATACTTCCACATCAAAGCCAAAACAGAAGCAATAAACATCACAGAAATATTAATATCTAAACATTACCATACATCTACGGTAATGAAATTCCTGGAGATATTAAAATCAGGTGGCACATTTAAAGCTATGGGTTAGGCAAGGAGCCGTGTTTGAATCCCTTCCATCAAATGTCCCAAATTCGACCTCGGGTCATTTCCAATATCTCCATTTGAATGTCAACCCATCAGAGCCTACGAAGCGGAAAATGTGTATTTGAATTGTAAAAGACCATTGTTGCTTGTGTTTGTCCACACGATTTATATCCACCTGTGTCAGCCCCTGTCAAGTAATTTTTCACGGATTAGAGTAGTGACAGTTTTTTATTTGATTTGATATCAAAGAGGGGCGATTCCGATGGTTTAGACACCTCTCGGCTTGTACGAGGTCTTTATTAGACTGTACCGACAATATCCTGCTTTCCCGATGTGTAGAGGTGACTACATTCTCATATTAATATCTAATAAACCAAACATATTAGAAAGGACTTTTCTCCCTCTGTTAACATGCCATGGATTTGAGAAATGAAAGAGAAGAATGCAGCTTTGTGTGGGAACCACACTTAGACTTTGCCATTATCCAGACGAAATGCTAAGGCGTCGATGACAAAAACCCTGACTCGCCTTTCATAATGTGGAACTATAAGTTAGAAAAAATATTGTCAAACGAGCAATCATTTTTCCATTTCCTTTTTCCTTCATATTTATTGTGGATTTAAAATCTCGTAAATTTAAATTCGTCTCAACCACTACGCTCGACTTGTCATAAATATAATACTGTAAGCATTTGCTATGTAATGTTGATCGTTACGGCAAAGAATGTATGAATCAGCTGATATACTCTCTGATGTATTTATGGCTGTGTGTACTTTAAACCTTCGTGTCGTTGCAAGTTGAAAAAAATGATTCTGCAGCCAACTTAACCAGTTACCAAGTATGTAAGTCCCGCTATATCAGTATCGTTGTGAGGCTTTTGGTTTGTACGAGGGCCGAATCAAGTAAATTTTACGAATAACCTGATGGAAATATATCTTTAATCTTAGAACACGTGCAGTACACGAAGATGTTACTTGAAATACAAAGTTCGCAGGAAAACAGTACTTCGGGGTTTAAATTTTGTTGCAATCGCTTTAATCCCAAATACTATTTTAATACAAAGTATATAAAAATATATTTTCCACTGTCTACTAGGTTTCTATCTAAACACACACACTGGAAACAGAATGTTGTTTAGTTTCGGCACACAATGTTTCGGAACGTTCGTGGTGTTTTTTTATCTACACCTTGAGGCTAAACGCTCACGCATTAATCTCTTCATTGTGTTCATGACAATGGGCTTGTAACGCCGTTGTCATGATGAATAATTAAAAGAAATGTTCGCGGTATAGTAGTCGAGGCACGCATCAAAATATGGCAATACCCTTGCAATGGTTGTACTTATATTGTGACAGTAAGACTGCAATGTTGTATCTTGTGTAGTCGTAGCTCTATTGCAATGTATAGTAGCTCTATTACAGTACATAGTAGCTCTAAGGCAGTATATAAAAGCTCTATTGCAATATATAGTAGCTCTATTACAGTACATAGTAGCTCTAATGCAGTATATAGAAGCTCTATTGCAATGTATAGTAGCTCTATTACAGTACATAGTAGCTCTAATGCAGTATATAGAAGCTCTATTGCAATGTATAGTAGCTCTATTACAGTACATAGTAGCTCTAATGCAGTATATAGAAGCTCTATTGCAATGTATAGTAGCTCTATTACAGTACATAGTAGCGCTAATGCAGTATATAGAAGCTCTATTGCAATGTATAGTAGCTCTATTACAGTACATAGTAGCTCTAATGCAGTATATAGAAGCTCTATTGCAATGTATAGTAGCTCTATTACAGTACATAGTACTTCTAATGCAGAATATAGAAGCTCTATTGCAATGTATAGTAGCTTTATTACAGTACATAGTAGCGCTAATGCAGTATATAGAAGCTCTATTGCAATGTATAGTAGCTCTATTACAGTACATGGTAGCTCTAATACAGTATATAGAAGCTCTATTGCAATGTATAGTAGCTCTATTACGGTACATAGTAGCCCTAATGCAGTATGTAGAAGCTCTATTGCAATGTATAGTAGCTCTATTACAGTACATAGTAGCTCTAATGCAGTTATATAGAAGCTCTATTGCAATATATAGTAGCTCTATTACAGTACATAGTAGCTCTAATGCAGCATATAGAAGCTCTATTGCAATGTATAGTAGCTCTATTACGGTACATAGTAGCTCTAATGCAGTATATAGAAGCTCTATTGCAATGTATAGTAGCTCTATTACAGTACATAGTAGTTCTAATGCAGTCATATAGAAGCTCTATTGCAATATATAGCAGCTCTATTACAGTACATAGTAGCTCTAATGCAGTTATATAGAAGCTCTATTGCAATATATAGCAGCTCTATTACAGTACATAGTAGCTCTAATGCAGTATATAGAAGCTCTATTGCAATGTATAGTAACTCTATTACAGTACATAGTAGCTCTAATGCAGTATATAAAAAATTTATTGCAATACAAAGTAGCTCTAATGCAGTATACAGAAACTCTATTGCAATCCATAGCAGCTCTAATACAGTATACAGAAGCTCTGTTGCAACCCATAGTAGCTCTAATGGAGTTTATAGAAGGTATATTGCAATCCATAGCTGCTCTATTGCAATGTATGGTAGGTCTATTGCAATACATAGTAGCTCTAATTCAGTATACAGTTACTCTATTGGAATCCGTAGCAGCTGTATTGCAATACATAGTAGCTCTAATGCAGTACATAGAAGCTCTATTGCAATCCATACCAGTTCTATTGCAATACATAGTAACTTTATCAAAATATACTCATGCCAATAATGGTTGTCACCCCCTTCAATATATTTGCCCAGAATGGATGCAAGGAGTGCAAAACACGGTCAAATGTTAATTCAAACGATATGGTCAAACACGAGACGGGGGATGGATGTCTACAGTTCATGAGTCTATGTAGTTCGTGAGACTGACCCTTTAAGGACATCGAATTGTTGTATGTGTGCAGTTCATGAGACTGACCCTTTAAGGACATCGAATTGTATGTGTGCAGTTCATGAGACTAACTGTTTAAGGACATCGAACTGTTGGATGTGTGCAGTTCGTGAAACTGACACTATAAGGACATCGAATTGTTGGATGTGTACGGTTCGTGAAACTGACTCTTTGAGGACATCGAATTGTTGGATGTGTGCAGTTCGTGAGACTGACACTTTAAGGACATCGAATTGTTGGATGTGTGCAGTTCGTGAGACTGACGCTATAAGGACATCGAATTGTTGGATGTGTGCAGTTCGTGAGACTGACTCTTTAAGGACATCGAATTGTTGGATGTGTGCAGTTCGTGAAACTGACTCTTTAAGGACATCGAATTGTTGGATGTGTGCAGTTCGTGAGACTGACCCTTTAAGGACATCGAATTGTTGGATGTGTGCAGTTCATGAGACTGACTCTTTAAGGACATCGAACTGTTGGATGTGTGCAGTTCATGAGACTGACTCTTTAAGGACATCGAGTTGTTGGATGTGTACGGTTCGTGAAACTGACTCTTTAAGGACATCGAATTGTTGGATGTGTGCAGTTCATGAGACTGACCCTTTAGGGACATCGAATTGTTGAATGTGTGCAGTTCATGAGACTAACTGTTTAAGGACATCGAATTGTTGGATGTGTGCACTTCGTGAGACTGACTCTTTAAGGACATCGAACTGTTGCCTTCCCATAACCATTTACCTACTACAATACCATGTAGACGCTAGTAACGCTTTCAAAACATCAATGGCAGACCTGTGAAGGACATTTCCAAATGCACTTCCCAATTCTCGTTTGTATCACTGAGTGTGTGAGTTTAGTTTTACGCCGCACTCAGCAATATTCCAGCTATATGGCGGCGGTCTGTAAATAATCGAGTCTGGACCAGACAATCCAGTGATCAACAGCATGAGCATCGATCTACGCAATGGGGAACCGATGACATGTGTCAACCAAGTCAGCGAGCCTGACCACCTGATCCCGTTAGTCGCCTCTTACGACCAACATGGGTTACTGAAGACCAATATTCTAACCCGGACCTTCACGGGTCCGCTTGTATCACATGCAGTGTGAACAACTGATTTCCTTTTCTTCATTCATTTCAGTGGAACGTTACATTTATACATGTTCAGGCATACTTTTTTCAAGTACATTGTCAGAATAAATGTGTGATGGGATACAGCCGTGCAGAACACAGCTGATACTTTGAACATCTTCATACTTCTTGACACATGAACAAGGTATCTTATTAGTTGGAGCTAGAATGTAACTGCATATAAAAACAACCATGCATTATATGGGTTTAACGGTTATAAGCTGCAACAAAAATGACTATTTTCAGGCAATTTCTATAAATCGAAGGCTTGTAAGAATGTCATCGAGTTTGTCTTCATATATGTTTCATACTAGCAATGACGCATCATATGAATAGTTAACCGTTATCTGTGTCAGTGATGGTCGGTATTTCAACTATAGCTATCCAGGAGCAGACCGTCTTCTGAGGCATTGGTCAGGAATCGAGAACACGATTCCAAAAACAGAAATCGTAATAACTGCACGCATTGCCAAGGCAGTGATATCATGTGAGCCCTAGACAACATAAAACTTCTTTCAATAGAATAGGCATTCATGACGGGGTTATATAGCACAAAATAATTCGTATTCATGTGTGAGCTTCGACAAAACAAGTCTATATTCTTGAATTAATACTTCATGTACTTCATTAGTCTTCTGGAATTCCACACTCTTAACGGTTATTCTTTCTGTAGACATTCTGGTGGGAAAATATTTGATCGTTCAGAATTAAAGATCTCAAGCTAATAAGATTGCTATGATGTTCAAACAAGCATTAAATATTCATGTCACAATTTCGAAATATGTTTCATTAGATTTGAAGATGTTTTTAGCAATTCCCTTGACCATTTTCCATGCAAAAGTGTTCCATTTGAACAATATCTTTAATCAGTTTTTAGAACACGTCTAATACTAGAAATGCATATATACTCATGCCAATAATGGTTGTCACCCCCTTCAATTTTTTTTAATTGGAGAGGGTGTGGGGTGGGGGTGTGAGGTGTGTGTGGGGTTAGGGTGGGCAGGGGGGTGACAACCATTATTGGCATGAGTATATATATATAGATAGATAGATATTTTCTCTGCGGATAATAGCATGCAAAAACATTATGGTCAGTTTCAGTTCCCAAAAACACTGCAAAAGCATTTTTATCAAATAGACTTTTAATATACAGTCAGGTCGTTTGAGCACTTCATCACATGCTCACAGGAAACAAAGTAGTATTTTCTATTCTCAGGTTTATCCTCACAGAAAGAACACACGTTTTCGTATATTATTTTCACCTTTTGTAATTCATTTTAGCATGTACTGTCGGGTGAATTAAAGTTGTACTGAAAATCGACTTAGTGTGTTTTTTGCATCTTAGGTAACTAGTAAATATAACCTTTCATAGTTGGGAAATCGTGCATTCACAAATGCACCGTAAAAAGTTATGCATCTGTCTGAACTAAATCCAGCAACGCATTATTTCTGGTGTTAAGGCTTACTTGAACGGTATCGTTAACAGTCTTTCGTCAGACTCTCCTGGGAATGTGCTTGATATCCTTTTCAAAGTATAAGTAAGTGCCTTTAACGTTATATTTCATCCAAATGCTTCAAAAGTCGTTAAGCCTTTAGATTTGCCTTGCCTTTGCATGTGTTTAAGACCGGTGACACCGGTCGGGCAGGATACGCTCACCTTTGCACAATCCCCTAGCGTCATCTCGATCTGATTGGGATTCATGAACACATACTTATGATAAATTCGGAATCGAACAATCGACAGAGACTTCTTATCACCATGGAAATATTTTTGTCGCTGTTATTTATCTGACATGACGATTTCCAAATTATTTGCCATACCGGAAAAGCCATAGCTTTGTGTAAACGGAACATTGTTCCCAAACAGTGGATTTTCACGGATTAAACGTTACGTAAAAGATCAGTTGAGGCGAATAATATGACTTGCTGTCAAATCACAAAAAACTAGAGATTTTCGTCTTATGAGACAACAACGTATGCATATTGCCTTCGCTGTTAACCGCCTCACAGTGTTGGAGTCGTCTCCCCTGGGAGCCTTGTACATTATAGATGGCGGTGTTGTGTCAAGGGGCCGCCATATCTCTCGATTGTAAACTGCACGCCGGTCTAAACTAGGTTGCGTTTGTGCAGCTTCTCCCTATAGAATTCTTTACTCTGTTACCTAGGATAAAAATTACAAATAATATTTTCTAACATTGTTCGTGAGTGGAATTGTCATTGTTTATTCATAAAGTTCCATTTCACGCGCGAGAAGGCATTTACTTGGGTGTATTTTCCAACGGTGACGATCACCGTTCATGATTCCCTTACGTCGATATTGAAATAAATTTTCGATGAGATTTCCTTGTCTGCCAGCACCACTCTCTCACTTGGAGACAACACATCGCGACAAGTTTCCTTTCCTCAAGCGTGACACTATAACACCCGTGCGTCTACAAAAACAACAAAGAGATTTTCAGAGTTGTCGATGATGTATGCAAATTACGTGCGTAATCTTTCCGATCAAATACCACGAGTACTAGTTCGATATGATCCCTGAACGTCCTGAGAGAGTGTATCGGCGACTGTTTTCAGTCCAATAAATGTTTTGATGACGCTTGTAATATTTTGGTCCAATCCAGTTTTCAAGGGTATACTTAATCTTTTCTGACACTGTGACTACGTCCAACACATTAAGCATAGATCGGAACATGTTACAAACTTGACGCTGGTCGCTTCACATTGTTCGAAACTGAGAGAAAGTGTCGGATGTATCGATGTATACATATACAAGCTTAATTTGACCCAAGTATGCGACATACCCCAAACCACGAAGTTATATTTCGTCTCTTCCCGGGGAAATATATATGATACTCTTTCTTAAACTTTCTCAAGACGTGATGATAATGTTATTTAAATCAGCATAGTTTCTCATCGTAAGAAAGACCCTGGTTCCAGGACGTGGCATATCCTGTACGTGGCACTCGTGAATGTCCAGGTTAGAATGAACCTTCAGTAACCCATGCTTGTCGTAAGAGGCGACTAACGGAATCGGGTGGTCAGGCTCGCTGACTTGGTTGACACATGTCATCGGTTCACAATTGCGTAGGTCGATGCTCATGCTGTTGATCACTGGATTGTCTGGTCCAGACTCGATTATTTACAGACCGCCGCCATATAGCTGGAATATTGCTGAGTGCGGCGTAAAACTAAACTCACTCACTCACTCACTCCTGTACGTGGCATAAAAAACTATGCAAGGTAAAGGCCGTTTCTTTTGGATGTTTAATTGCATATAAATTGGTTCACTATTCTGCATACAGTCTGGCCAGTCTCACCGTTTGTCATATTCTGGTATATTGTTGACAAACCAAAGACGAGTCTACGATTGGAACCAACAGCACAGGATCCTAGTTCCTCAAAGAATGGAACTCGTTAGAGACTTGAAGGTCAAGTTTCACTCCTGGTACATTGTTTTTCTTGAAGAACTGAAGAAAGTTCCGTATTTTAGAATATATAGTTTTTATATTATACATGTGTAAAGTAAAATGAATTTTACGCGAATGTTGTATTTTGGGTTTTCATTTTAAACATTAGAGTACTCACAAAATGCTTTATGGAAAAGATCCAAAACTGGCTGAAGTGAACGACTTAAAGCAAGTTTATAGGTTTAGGATGTGCCGCCTGCTTCTGCTGTCAGGATCCCAACGGATTAGCAAATACGGCATAATGGCAGCAAATAAAACGTTAGAAATCTGGACTGGTGAGAAAACATCACATAACACAAAGAGCAGCGATATTCCTTTGTAATTAGATAAAGACAACGGATTTATGTTTATCCATTAAAACAATAGCATATTAATTGCAATGCAATCACTCCCTGGGCAGTGCAAAGCGGATCTGAGTCTTTGCTCTGTAGCCGGCCGTGTTTGTTTTTCAGAGATGAGAAGGACTAGGAAAATACGACGTGTTTTTTCTGGACATTTCGCTCGGGAATAATTCCCCGCAGTGTGAGATCTGAAACAATGAAGTGACGACAGTCGACATATAGGAGGAAGCGAACATCTTGCCAACAGAGGGCGCTCTCGGCTGACGTCACGACACATCACAGGAAAGACGCTAGCTGCTTAAGCCGGAGTACGTTTCAAGTTGATTGGAAATTCCATTAAAACAATGACAATTAGCACTGGGGCGAGCGGACTCTGCAATCTAACACAGTAATCCGATTAAAAGGGCATTACTCGCGTTTACCAATCGTCCAGTCACACGCGTGTTAAGAGACGGGAAAAATTGTTCGCTGGAGCGTGAGTTCCGATTAAAACTACGCCGGGGAAAGTCTGCAAAATGGAATCCATCAAGAAACGAAGCGTCAATGGCGGATGTCGCGATGTCAGTCGATGTTTACAATGCTGTCACATTCGCTCGGAG
Organism: Haliotis rubra; assembly: GCF_003918875.1. NCBI lineage: Eukaryota > Metazoa > Mollusca > Gastropoda > Lepetellida > Haliotidae > Haliotis > Haliotis rubra. The sequence continues at coordinate 547,350 of NW_025767034.1, read as the reverse complement.
TTAGCAAAGTTGGGAACGAGGATCTCGGCTGACTCAGATACCATTAGAGTAATTGCCATCACCTTGAGGAACTAAACCAAAACCATCCTGGCCATTGGTGGGCCGGGCATCATTTCCCGCCATTTACCGCTTGCCGCAGACGACACTTAGGAAGGCTGTGATTGACGCACGTGCTGACCGAACGTGTGTGGCACGTGCAGACCCCAATATCGAGGTGTCAGTTTTCTCCAAGACCGGAATCCCCCCTAATCTATCTCAACTTGTGATAAAGAGATTTATTGCATAGTAAAACACGCTTAAGTTCCACAACGTAATATTTTCGTCTGAAGTTTCTTTTTATCTGACAAATTTTGTTAATTTTGAAAACGAAACCTTCCATTTTGCAATTAATTCCAAATCATTAGCACACATTTGCTGGTATAATTACCGTTCTCTGAATATGAGTTGATTGGTGTTTCAAGTAAATGTTATACTAGTTCTTTTCGACACAGCATCATGGCTGACAATGACACACGTGTGGATACCTCTTCCCTGTAGCATAGCCTTGTTGTGAAATGTTGCACTATTTTCATGAAAAATATTACCGTTGTTATTCCAGGAATACGACACGGTAGTTGTCATCGCATCGTCAGTCTGTTCATGGCGCCACGGGTTTGCAAATACTGTGATGACGGCCTTCACTGTGACCTTACACGTGACCTTGGACCTGTGTCACGGTCATGTCCACAGAGTTCAACGAAAAGATCAACATTTTTAATATGTGTGAGCTGGAACCTTTGTTTATGACGCCGTATGTGTATCTAACCTCCACGACGTCATAAATATCCCAGCAACCACGACGTCATAGTATTACGTCGAAAACGTAACGTCATATTTCTATGTGAAAGGTTTCTCCCTGCGGGATGTGCTTAATGGTGATAACTCAGTATCACATCAGACGAATATGGATATTCTACAGTCAGTCCATGGATTCATTCTTACATCAACACGATATGATTCATAAAAGATTTGTAGTTTCTATTATTTTCTTGTGTGTATCAACTGGCCACGAAACAAAACTAAGGTAATTTGTTAACAACCAAGCTTGTTATCATTCAGAGAAAACTTGTTCTTGTTTTCAAGGCTTGTTATAATTATTATGTACAACACTATGTAAATAACTCAACAAATATATTACTCAACAAAATGTTAAAGAACAACCATTATTGGCATGAATATTAAATACGAATTTCAATATTATATGAATTATATGAATCATGATATGGACTATTAAATATTTTACTATTGACAATTGGGGGGTCTCAACTTTTTGTTGTTGAGTATATAAATGTGAACCTGTACATTTATTATGGAGCGGCATTAATATAAGCCAGTTAGGCTTGTTTGCCAATCTTTTTCATTTCTGATCTGAATGAAATATGTTTAAACCAACACGTAACGTCAGCTACACACGTAGCATATTCGTATTGTGACGTCGTATGTTTTACCCTCGTTTACGAATTCGTAAGCATACGTAACATCGCATTTGTACCCCATTTTCGAAATCGTAAGTTGACTCGTATCGTGTACACCTCATTTGTAGCGGACGAATGCCTTGACTTACGACTTCGTAAATATGTCTCGTAAATTGCATATTTGCCATTACAACGTTGTACGCACACATGCCTTCCTTCATTTATGAAACCCTGCATACGCCATTCATTACGCATGCATATCTCAGCTAGCACCTCCGCACATTCATGTCTTGAATGAATGAATGAATGAATGTCTTTATTTCCTCCAGATAGGTCCGAAGATCCTCAAAACATCATGGTTATATAATTAACAAATACTCAACAAACATACACACACACATATATATTATATAATAAATGTACATACATAGAATATGGGAACATTTCCCAAAATATATACAGGTTATTTACAATCAGGTATTGGCTAGATTATTACCACAGGCGATTGAAGATATGTTTTAGTCTATACAAATACTTTGAGAATTCTGTAATAGTAAAATGCCATGTTATTTCATAAATATAATTGTTATTGGCACCAAGAAAGAATGCCAGCATGTCATACTCTTCCATCATCTCTATCTCAATGCCTCCAGGTGTTCGCATAAAGGTGTTCGCATTTGAGATGTCTGTATTCTTGTCCATCGCAATTTTTCATATTACGATCTGTGCTTATGTTTCAGACAAACACTGTCCACAAGACTGTATGCTTGTTTGATTGTTGTTAAACGCCACATTCAGCAATATTCCAGCTATATGGCGGCGGAATGTTAATAATCGAGTCTTTACCAGACAATCCAGTGATCAACAACATGAGCATCGACCTACGTAATTGGAATGTGTCAAACAAGTCAGCGAGCCTGACCACCCGATCCTGTATGACTAGACTGAATGACAAATAGTAATTACTTCAACTCTCCAATAGCCAACTTTAAATTCATGTCCAATATTTCAGCTGCCCAGTCCTGTTGTGGCTACATGCCATTTCAGATGTCATCTAGGATGGGTCTTTTCGAAGCTTTTCCGATGGACGTCAACCGACTATAGCTCAGAAGTTGTTGAATGCATGTTCCAACATTAGGTCTCAGTAAATAGGTCAAAACATAATACCAGAAGAACATTTGACGCCTTGACAAAACTGTTTTAAGTGATCAGTTGCACTTGCATCATGTTTGTGAAAAGTGCCAAAGATGGAGTTATCTTTTTATGAACACATGGTGTAATCACAGTGGTAGTCGCATGAAGAACATTTCCAAATTGAGGTACCCGTGCAATTCCCTATTTGACATGTACAATATGTCCCCGTGCAATCCCCTATCTGATTTTTACAATGTGTCCCGTGCAATTCCCTATTTGACTTGTACAATGTGTCCCGTGCAATTCCCTATTTGACTTGTACAATGTGTCCCGTACAATTCCCTATCTGATTTTTACAATGTGTCCCGTGCAATTCCCTATTTGACTTGTACAATGTGTCCCGTGCAATTCCCTATTTGATTTGTACAAGATGTCTCGTACAATACCCTGTTTGATTTGTATATGTCCCGTGCAATTCCCTATTTGACGTGTACAATATGTCCCGTACAATTCCCTATTTGATTTGTATAATATATCTCGTGCAATTCCCTTTTTGACTTGTGCAATATGTCCCGTACAATTCCCTATTTGACGTGTACAATGTCTCCCGTGCAATTCCCTATTTGATTTGTGCAATATGTCCCGTACAATTCCCTATTTGACGTGTACAATGTGTCCCGTGCAATTCCCTATTTGATTTGTACAATGTGTCCCCTTGTTTTTTAAGTGATAATTTGGCTTGGACTTGCCTCATGTTTGTAACGGGTGCCAAAGGTGAGGACTGACTGACTGACTTAGTTTGGTTTTACGCCGCTTTTAGCAATATTCCAGCAACATCACGGCGGGGGTCACCAGAAATGGGCTTCACACATTGTACCCATGTGGGGATTCGAACCCGGGTCTTCGGCGTGACGAGCCAACGCTTTAACCACTAGGCTACCCCTCCGCCCCCCAAAGGTGAGGAACTATACAGTAATCTTTCTGTGCATATCTGGTGTCAACACTATTTTAGACAGCTCATGATAGAAGGATTGAGGTCTATTTCAGCTAAACCAGGAAATGTCAGCTTAACTTTGGGTGACATGGAATAGTGGTGTTTAATTCAACACCCTCGATCACAGGGATGGGCAGACCCACAGTCATAATCAGAACCATTCTGGGATTCGAACTCATCATCTACTGAAGCTCTCAGCTAAGTAAAGCTAGTTAGCGGGCTTCCATACCAGGACCACTTTGCTTTCAGTTTGTTAGTGAGGGAGATTAGTTTAACCCTGCTTTCAACAGTGTTTGTGGGGCGGTAGGGTAGCCCAATGGTTAAAGCGTTCGCTCGTCACGCCAAAGACCCGGGTTCGATTCCACACATGGGTACAATGTGTGAAACCCATATCTGGTGTCCCCCACCGTGATATTGCTGGAATATTGCTAAAAGAGGCACCAAACCATACTCACTCACTCACTAACTCACTCACTCACTAAACAGTGTTTGAATCATATCACGTCTCCTCAGGTATACGTTTTCCATTCTCAAAAAAACAACGAGCACGGTTTGTACTGACAAACCTACAAAACCTAAACTCACCAAATCTGGGATTCGACACTTTCTGGCACGTCCAAACGACTCAACTCTACACAGCTACACACATGATTTTGAAAACCTCTATTTCTTACCAACATTTTTATAATATCGAAACCTGTATATATACCGCTGTTTACGTGCATATTCCCTCTTATTGATCTCCAACAGCTGTTGTCCGTTTCATAACTCATATTTAACAAAAAGCTCTATTTCATCAGTTTGGCCAATCCATCTGCGCCATTTCAATGCCGGTCCAGTGAACCGTCGCGCTCTTTCACACGTTGTTTAAGCTGGAAGCGTTTAATATGCGGCTCTGTATCAAAAGGTTCAAGGTTACAATAAATGAATTTTCTGTAATAAATAAATCTATCAAAATTCACATTCGAAATAAATGTGCCCGCAGAGAAGCATAAACTGTATAGATTTCATATATTCATATTTATAATCCATATACACTTCCAATGGCAGCTTGTAAAAGCATCATATTATGCTTTAGTAGTACACGAATACGCACTGAAGGAATCTAGGTTTGAATGTGTACATCTTATTTCAACAAACTTATCAATTTGAATATTATTTTATAACTTGACACAAATATATTTTCCCGTTTATCATTTTCTGAGAATAATCTTTGTTCAATGAGAGATATGATCGATGAATATCACATTGTACGATGGCATGAAAATATTTCCGCGTTAAGAGAGCTTAATGCGCAGAAGGAAAAGCATCATTTAGTCTTGTTTTATTTTAAAACTTTAGATTTTAACAATTTTTGCAAAATATATTCTTACATACTACCGTCTTGTTTCCGTAGGAGGCATGGATGACCAAATGTCTGTATCACAATGTAGGCAGATTTGCTTCTCTTAGATGCGTCAGAATGTGGGTTTGAGTGCCGGATTTATCCGAATTATTTGTAAACTCCATATTTGAGCTCGATGGTTTTAAGAGTCGTTTAAGCCTAAGACATATCTTAAATTTCACATTGAGATGGCATCATAGTTTCGTTGTGTGATTTCAATTATGGTAAAAGTTTTATACCTCACTCAGGCACTCACTAAGACACATACTCAGAAGCAAGTATATGATTCAAAATACCATCGGCTGAGGGTCGTCCCATTTTTGTGAATGTCTGTATCACATGGAGAGAAACAGGCCGACGATTTCAAGAGCTAAGCTCACGAATCACTTCCAGTGTATAGGGATGACACCAGGTGTTCGGTGAGGTGAGGTGAGGTGAAATTGGGTTTTACGTCGTTTTTGAGAATATTTCGCTTATATGACGACGTGCATGCGTGGGTACGTGTATGTGCGGCTGCTTGTACTAGCCTAGACTTAAGCTGGTTTTATAGTGCTAGCCCACTGAGATACCATGCCGCAGTGAAGCATGAATACCCCACTCAGACACATTATACTGACTCCGAGCCGACCAGTCCTTGTTGTACCCATTAATGCCGAGCGCCAGGCAAGGACCAACAAGTACCATATTTTAACGTCTTTGGGTATGACGCGGTCGGGGATCGAACCCACGACCTTCCGCTCCCCGGGCGGACGCTCTAACCATTACACTACGAAGGCGGTGTCTTGATCACTTCCAAGAGGTGTCGTAAACAATTACCAACAGCGTGTTCGACAAATTCACCTAAACTCAACGACCGCCAATGTTATGGTTACTCTGGCCCATATTATCTAAACATATATAAATTGCAAAGGAACAAATAACCACATTTAAATTAAACTAAAAACCAAATGGATAGTAAAATTTTGGAAAATCTAGACCTGTTTTAGAGCTATACCATCACAACAAGAAAGAAAAATGGTATGGTTGAATGGACTGGAAGGCAGATTTGGAGGTTCGATTGACATGCTGACAGGACCGCCTCCGTGGTGTAGTGGCTAGAGCGTCCGCCCGGAGAGCGGAAGGTCGCGGGTTCGATCCCTGACGTTAAACTATGGTCTTGTTGGTCCCTGCCTGGCGCTCGGCATTAATGGGTCCATCAAGGACTGGTTGGCTCAGAGTCAGTATAATGTGTCTGAGCGGGGTATTCATGCTTCACTGAGGCATGGTATCTCAGTGGGCTAGCACTATAAAACCAGCTTAAGTCTGGGCTAGTATAAGCAGCCGCACATACACATACACACGCATGCACGTCGTCATATGAGCGAAATATTCTCAAGAACGACGTTAAACCCAATTTCACCTCACCTCACCTTCCTGACAGAATCACTTATAGAACGGGGCCCAGTCTCTCAGATGCAAATCTGGGCTCCGTATCAGAAGGCGATCTTTCAGACCGACTATTTCATATTCCGGGGATTGGACCTTTTTAGAGAAAATATTATTTCAGACAGCACTTCACAGCTTGCCATTTTTATCTACAAGGAAACAAACATTGTTGTCAGAACCCCCGGCTTCCCAAGTAGACGCTGAGGGGGTTTCCAAAACACTGAGGACAGATAACTGTTATCCAGTATTTTCACAAACAGATGTATTTTTGTAATCCCAGCCACCACCAAGAATAAATATAGCCTTCCTTTATATTTATGACTGCAGTTGTTAATTTTTTTAAATAGTCCTGTGATAGTGTTAGTGCTGAGGTCGCTTCGTGGGGACGAGTAATACAATAGAACTTTGTCATCAGGTACACAGTTTCTGGTGATAGTGAGTGAGTTCAGTTTTACGGCGCTTTTAGCAATATTCAAGCAAAGTGCTTTCTTGTTGGGACACCAGAAACAGGCTTCACAGAGTTACCCATATGGAGAATCGAACCCGGGTCCTCGGCATGACGAGCAAACGCTTTAACCTTTAAGCTACCCCACTGCCCCTTCTTGTCATATCATGGCACTCGAACTAATGGTACATTTAAAGTGAGTTCTTACGTACTCCGTTCTCAAAACAACGTGACACCTTTTAATTTCTTTTAACTATGTAATATCTACGACTTTTATAATCCAAATATAACTTTTTGAAAAATATATTTCATGGGTCTCTACTATTTCAGCTAGTGTGTAAACGACTAAAAAATATATTCACTCACTTAATAGACACGTTTGTTTTGGCCTCTTTTCAGATTCTGTAATACAAGTATTTGACAACGTGTTTGTGCGGCATGCATGGAATCGTTCTTCACTGTCATTGTCACATGTTGTGTCGTGTGATGTATACTGCGCATGGTCGACGTGGTACCACTCTGAGACTAGGTTTGGCTCTTTCGTCTAAGAGGTGCTGTGCAGAGTTGCGTCCCTTGGGTGGGTTCGAATCTCAGTGATTTGTGTGGATCCAGGTTTGTCAGCAAAAAGTAGTAAAGATCCAAGGCCAACAACATTCACAAATATTTCCTAACACGCAATGCCGGTCAAAGCATTGCGTGTTAAAGCATTGTCATGGGCGGTAGGGTAGCTTAGTGGTTAAAGCGTTCGCTCGTCACGCCGAAGGCCCCGGGTTCGATTCCACACATGGGTACAATGTGTGAAGCCCATTTCTGGTGTCCCCTGCCGAGATATTGCTGGAATATTGCTAAAAGCGGCGCAAAGCTAAACTCACTCTCTCATTAATGCATTGTTAAACCCAACTAACTCACTCACTCACTCACTCACTCACTAACACATTTGAAAAATATTTCGTGGTCCAAAATCTTGTCTAGTCCCTATGGTGAACACCTGTGTTTATCTAAATAGTTTTATCATCAGTACAGTAATATTTTATGAAAAAGAAAGTATAGTGATAAACTTTGTAAATTCTACACAGCGTTTGTCAGTTCTTTGAGCCAGATATATTTTGACAATTAACACAATGAAGAATAAACATGTTTTTTGGTCAAACGTCACATAAAAACACTGCACGGAGCTAACGGACAATGTAAGCGTGAGCGGGTGAGTTCAGTTTATCGCCGATCCCAATAGGATCACGGTCGGGGACATCAGATATGTGTTTTAGACATTGTAGAGACCATTTGAGACCATTTGGGGAATATAACCCAGGCCTTCCGCGTGACCCCATCGCCCTTCTGCAACAAGAACACAATACATGATGAAAGACAGTCGTATCAATATTAAAGACATTATTTATTTTATTTATAAAAACTGAAACAATTACATTTACGTTCACTAAGCCGATAAAAAAAGCTCTATAAAAAGATTAACACTGTATGGCCACGGAATCCTGGAACCGTTAAACCACTATGTATTATTCTCTTTGTGAGCGAGCAGTATAACGAATCTCTCGAGTGTGACTAAACCCTACCGACTTGTCACTAAATATCTCCTTTCCACCTCAATTCAGCTACCTTCCTTCGTTTGATATTGATTCCAGCTTTTTGGTTTATTTATAACATATTTGAACCTCGCATCACGCCTTTAGTGACAGGTTTGTCTCAGTAGACAGACAAAAAACATCATTTCCCAAGGCAAGGTTTTTTTCAATTCTGGTTGTACCGTGTGTAAATGGTATCCACGTCTTGTCGGGTTTATTCCGTCTATGTACATTGCCCTGTACTTGTTGCCCTTTCAGGGGCGATGTTTCTATTAAAATATTATACGAATTTAATGTCCCTTTTCCAAGTTATCGCACAGGGATAATGACGATTAGCAAAGCTTTGGTGGCGATGTACAGCTATATCTCGCCTTTAAATTCCACCGCTAAGAGGAAAACCGCCCTGTTTTCCATCAACTGACGACCCATGTTGCCCGTCTGACGTAATGCGCGTAACAAAACATACCAGTTCCGGTTGATGCACTAAAACAATGCGCGAGGCGGAGGTGCTAGGGTGTGATAGGGTTCTGGTAAAGTAGACCATTTTCTAAACATGGCCGACTTCCTTCCAAATAGATTAAAAGTCGTGCAAACAGTATATATTTTTAGTCCGTGAAATTTGTTCATGTCTACTGCCTCCGAACAAAGATCGAGTCACTAACCAAGAGTGTGAACGAGTTCTCCATGTTGGTTTGAAAGGAGTGGCCATTGTTTCTGTACACGAAGTAATGTAACGAAAAGGGGCGTCCAGGTTTTTATAACTTTATCAACACAATTCGTTTTATATTTGTAGCATAATGTTCGCAAATCATTAATATGAATGGACTTATAATGGAATAAAACACTTTGTCCATTGTAGTGGTTTAGATTGTCACACGTGTTTTATGTACATTTAATTCGATTGAAATGAATTGTAAGAACTTCACTGAAATTTATTAGAGCTTAGAGAATTGAAAAACTCGCCTGTGCGAACGCACCTGTTAAGAGTATCACTATGATTAAATTCTCCCCAACTGCTTCTTCCCTGATGAAGTGCAGTTTCACTTACGATTAAAGTGAACCCGTCTCTTAATTCTCTCTTTTTTACATTAATTACATTAAGAGGAGGTCGGATAAATCGCGTTTTAGCTTCAGTGTGTATCTGTGTTCTTACGAGGTGTAACAAATAACCCTTACAATGTCAATATCAATGTAACCACAATGTCTTGATATGTATTGTGAATGCTAATAAGCCGTTATCCCCCGCTGTGATATTGCCAAACACCGGGGTAAATCCATATCTCTCTCTCTCTCTCTCTCTCTCTCTCTCTCTCTCTCTCTCTCTCTCTCTCTCTCTCTGATAGTGAATATATGGGCTGATTTACTACCTTTTTCGCTCTCTCGCTCTCTCTTATTTTTCTCACTATCTCTCCCTCCCTCCTCTCTTTCTCTCTCTCTCCAAATTGATACTTGATATGTATCGCTGTCTTAAATTTCACTAAAAATAAAAATCGACCCAACATACTTCGTGACAATCGAATATTTTGTATTTAAGCTCAGTTACAGACCTCATCGTGAGTCATATCAATTGAGACTAGTGTCAAACGAAATCCTAATTTACCTAAGCAATACCAAACAAAATCAAGTCAAATAAACTTTTAACCAAAGACACTAACTTCAGCGGATGAATAACGGATACATTCTCAAACCATTTCTTTCCTGATTTGAGTCATCTTCAACATGCCCTGTATCACCTGTGTTAGTGACAACTAAAAGAGTGGGGAGGCTCTTTCTCCCCAAGTGAAGAGTCGGCACCTCGCACCCGCAAGCCTCTTGACGAAATCTCTTTTTTCTTTAACCGGGAGCCTCCATTCTCCCTCTAGAACTGAAACTTGTCTTGTTTCGATCAGGTCTGTCTGAGAGTGGCAGGCCCGATCTTCCAAAGCTGCTGATGTATCGTAAACACCGACCTTGAAGGACACAATAGCCAATGAAATTCGATCACTCTCTCTTCCCACAAGTAGAAGACGCTGGCACGATGGGGGGATATTCCTCAAGCAGTGATGGGGAGACTAGAAAGAGGGGTTTTCACATAATTATCTCATTTTTCTCGCTTAAGTAGTCACTTGTGAAGCAATCAGGGCGACGGGTTTTGAAATTTCCCAAGAACAGATTTTCAGATTTTCTCCTCATAGGAAACTTAAGTATTTTATATTTGGACGTCACACGAGGAATAATGTCTCGGAAGCTTTCGTCGTAGATGCTGCTTGGATATCATATTAATTTCAATATTACAAAGTTCAATAATTCTACGTTATTAATCCTCGTGGTAATATTTTTCGATATCTCAAGATTATTAGAAATAGTGTAACTTCGCGGAAGGATTTTCAAAATTGTAATTAATAGGTCAATCATGCAGGTCAAGAACTTTTATGATCGCGGAAACATTATATCAAATATCGTACTCAAGAAGAATATTAATAATGCGTAGCGTTCATGTTTTCTATTAAAATGTTGTTACAGAAATAATAATTAGCCTGTTATCTGGAAACTCTCAAATGTAGGCACTCATGGGTTTTCTCTTGACATCTTTTTTTAGTTTCATTCTGTAACGTTGTGTATTAAAACGTAATTTGTACACAGCTGGAAATGCTATAATTGGAAACGGTTAAGTTCATAATTCAGTTATGCATCACAGTGCACAAACGAAGGCCAAATTGGGTAAATAAAAAGCGCAAAAACAATTTTCAAAGTTACAAGAAATCTGTGAAAGATAGTCAACAGTATTCTAACTGTACCAACAGTATATGTATATAGGTAACATTATACATCGAAATGTTTATGTTACTTTGGACGAACGTTTTTATACTTGATCTTTTCTATAACTACCAATGATTATGATTCGTGCTTTCTGGTGAAACTTCAAACGAAAAACTTAAAAACAAAGTTGTATAAAATTTCATTGAAGCCAAAACAGTATGTTCCAATTGTGAGATATGAACCCACCATTTAAATTGTTTTTACTTTTCATATGAAAGTGATTACTGGGAATCATTCTCTGTTTTCATGCATCCGTTTCATACAAAGACCTTTATGTAACGACTCTTTGTCTAAATTTAAAACCACCACACACACAACTCATTATTTGGCGTTAGGTTTTTATCACCATCAAGGACCCTTCACGTGCAGGTTTTAGAAACGTTCTCCCTTGTTTTGTGTAGACGTCTCCTATAAATGACATTTTAATGTAATACATTGTAATTAAACTCATTGAAAAGCAAACTACCTAGGGGGACACCCCTCCCTCAACGTTGTCGCATCTGGGGCTTCTCACGGGGGGTACCTCTTCCTCCACCCTCACTATTTTCGTCAAAAGACATGTGTTTGACGTTCTTACCCTAAGGACTCCTTGAGTACCCAGGGATGTATAAAGAAATTGGGGCATAATTAAAAGAGAATTTTTCCCCATGTTTGCTAACGCCCCAAGTCGTGTTTTAATGGAATTTGACGAGTGAGCTCAACGGAATATTTAAACGTAATTTCTCACCAAAATATTGTCCGAATTTTGACAACCAGCAAGGTCAAGGTTATGTTTGAAGTCGACCCCTGTGACCTCATTCCATTATGGCTGACGTCCTGTCAGCAATGCTTTCAATGGCTATCATCCATTTCACTCTTTTGACACATACTCGATTTTACAAATTGCTGTTTGTCTGATATTCAATGTTTTATGATAAATGTCACGATATGCCGAAGCCGCAGACTTAGCATTTGAAGCTCGGACATCATAATAAATCCTGTCTGAAAAACACTGACCAAGCGGTTTTTGAAAACCATATATTTCGTGTTTCAGTTATGGACTAAATCTCGCTGATGTCAGTGTTGCGGATCATATGAATAATTATGATTTAATACATGTAACCTCTTGTCAGGTCACACACACATTTCAAGGTATGTTATGAATCATCATCATCATCATCATCATCATCATCATCATCATCATCATCATCATCATCACATCATCATCATCACCATCATCATCACATCATCATCATCATCATCATCATCATCATCATCACATCATCATCATCATCACCATCACCATCATCATCACATCATCATCATCATTACCACCACCATCATCATCATTATCATCTTCATAATCAGCAGCAACAAACTCAGCATTATCATAATCATCATACTAATCATCATTATCATCATCATTTGAGTTGTTATTATCACTAGTATTATTGAGATTTTCAAGGTATGTTATGAATCATCATCATCATTTGAGTTGTTATTATCGCTTCTATTTTTGACATTTTTATTATTATCATAAACTAACATTGCTTTGAGTTATTAAATACACACATGACCAGAGGAAGTGATGTAAATGTTCCACGTATCTAAGTTATATAACATAAGCAGTATGTTATGGTAAAACGGTAACCAGACATCATGCATCAACAGAAGCGTTGATTATGGCTACGGTTTGTTGGCGTCTACTTCTGAAAATATTTCCAAATAAAAACACATTAGAGAATGATATGAGGAGAACATTAAAAGTATACACTTGAAAATCGGATTTGACTCCAACATTACAAACAATATCTAAACGTTACTGAAAACAGTCGCCGAAATATTGCAAATTAAATGTAGAAAACATGTGGTACCAGTGTAAAAAACACTGCCATTGAACAAATATTACATTTATATTTCATTTTAGACACCACATAACATATATATATATATATACTTTCATTTAGCTGGCATTTTTGCTCATCATTTTAACGCACGTTCTCATGATATAGTCACAATTGTACAAACGAGTCTGCTTTTAGAAGAGATTTCTTATGGATGTGGAAAGGGTTTTGTCGCTTCTATTTAAGAGATTATTGCAAGAACAAACTGTCTCAAAAGTAGTGGCACCATGTTTAAACATGTCTGCACCGATAAATGGTAACATCTTCTCAGTCTCCGTGCTATTTTACATTGATCTACATGTCTGTACTTGCGGATCATGTTATGTACATACGTGTTATGGGCATATATATGCATCTGATATCTACCACTTTGACAGGGTTCAATACACATTTCATTTCAGAATAAGCATTTCAGTTTCCCTTGATAGAAACAATATATTCATGCATCCGATCATAACCTTTTATTATTTCAATACACCTGCATCTTAGACTTATAGACGTAATGAGAGTTCAATATTCCTAACACTAATAAAACGTGTGTGCATCGTATCATAATTATGTAGTGCTTCAGTACATCTTACGAGTCCAACTAATAATATCAGTCTAATGATATATAAAAGTTATTGACAATACCTTCGTGAATTAACATCAAAGATAAAATTACATGGGCAAATCATTCAAAATCTTTATCTTCATCAACAAGTAAATAGATGATAATGTGATACTAAACGATTGTCCATACTTCTGTACTAACCTCACAGCTGGATGTGAATAAACAATTAAAAAGTTTCGAATTAAATTTGTAAAATTTCATGTGGGTCTTCACCAATACTGTTCATCAAACGTGACATATTCCGATACAAAAGCCATATAATGTTCAGATCTGTTGTGGGCGGAATGCGAAATATAGCAAGGGTATAATCTCCCAGGTCCATTACAGCCTTCAGATGTACACTCATTGTATGTATGTTTGATTGTTGTTGTGTGTGTGAGTTTACTTGATTTAACCTACCTTTCCAAACAGGCTTTTCAAATAAATCTATCGTCTCTTTCCCTTTCGAGAACTACTTAAAGTCACCGACAATAATGACACTTCTTCAGTAGTCACATTTGATCACAGAATTGTTTACCAGCGTGATCAATTTGCCTTCAAAAGGAACATCTTTAGTGTTCGCAAACTGTTAACAAATATGTAACAAATCCTTAAGTGCAAATCAAGATAAGAGCATTAGAATTCATAGCATTTATTTCCCAAACCATACATTACAAATAATGATATAGCGAAACGTCAGTTTCAAATAAAAGCTAAAACTTATGCTAACGCATGATGTTTTATTACGATTTACCGTTGTATATTTAATGACATGTATACACACATGCAGTGCTATTTCAGTGACTTCACTGTTGTCGCTCCACACAGTCTACCATACAAACCACTTTCAGTAATTACCGCTTTGTTTACACTTTGCAGAATATCTTTTCCGGGGGGATTCTCGCACTCTGAAACAAAAAAAATCATTTTTATTACAAATATCATAAATATTTACAATGATACTCTGTTCAAAATTATACGTGACATCCAACACACAACTTACACCCTTAGACGTTTAGTAAGTAAATAGAAAAGTACAGTCCGTTATGTGAACTAATCTTAGACAGTGTTTGTTCATTAGAGAGCACATTAGTACTCAGATTCCTTATATTCCTCAGTTTCTCTTATTTATGTTTGTTTACAAAGGATACTGATTCTCGGTTTGGTAATATTTGCTATTAACGGTTAAACCCCGTTGCAAGTCATATCTAGAATGCAGTTGATAGTTGAACAAATTAAACCCCATGTACACTTTTAAACTGTACAATATGCAACTCTCGAGTCAAAACGTCATTCTGTTTTGACAACATTTCATACTAATGTTAAACACCAACCATGTGTATGTGCATGTAAATGTCACAGATTAAAATCATAGATGCATATTTCAAATGTATATGTGCAATGCCAGTTTATACTTCCTCAAATATGTAACCATGTGAATATATGGGATCCATGTCTATAATTATACCTGATGGCAAGGCTTATATCCAAACACATGATAAATGATATCATATATTTCAGATATAAGCATGAGAAAAATGATCATCAAATTTTCTATTATTCTCAACTATTGTGAGAAATCATTTAAGAGGTAAATACTAATCGCATACGTACATGACAGGGCAAAGACGGAGCTTTACCAGATCAGTCAACACTGAACCTCGAATAAGAGTGCAAGCAATAACAACGAATCACATCCACTAATGCAGTTGCACTTATCTATTTCCTCTACCACTGCTATCCCAGTGTTCTATTTGAGTTTGCAAAACTTGTTCAACAGACAAATTAGAAACAATTGTTGATGTTAAGACATTAAGCGCTAACGATTTCTCTGTCGGAATAATCTCGTTTGCAAGATGTAAAAATAAACATTTTTCGCAAGGGACATTTACAGAAATAAGTTTAGCGTGAAATTTAAATTTCAACGGGCATGATTTACACACAATAGAAAGTATCAAAAATATCTAAATCATTGCGATTGAGACGGGAGAGTAGAGGGGGTTAAAATGCCTATAATAAATCAAAGAGTTATGAGAAGAAACAACAATACCTAGTGCGATAATTATACCGGTCGGCATTGATTCCTACCAGCTCCAGGCGTCATTCTATAGTAATTATCGCTAACGGAGGCTCGGCATAAATTGATGCGTGGCAATAAATCCTCATATGGCTGGTTTCGCCACGAAAAAAACACAACTAGTCACAAACACCTAAAGAGAGAGTTTTTGTATCAGTTTGAAAACAATTTCCATGAGGAATTATTTGTGCTGATGGAGAAGCATATCGTTCTAGCAGCTATGTTCTTACCTATCAGCTATATAACTGATACAAATTAAAAGTTTATATAGTTTGGATATTGTTTGTTGCTTGACGGATTAAACAGTACTGGGGTATATCAGTTTAAATGTCACAATGAATCTTCCAGCACTATAAAAGTCTTTCACAGAAGTTGTATATCCATAAAATTATCTTCATTCTTCATATGATGTATCAATCCAAATGTCACTGTGCTCTGTTATAAATAATGTAGCAGTCCTATAATAACAAAGTATTATATCTTATAATAAATGTTATGTTTAATATTTTCAAATATGTATTCTTACTTTGAATGATTTGTATTCTTTTGGTCAAAATGATTGTCACAATTGGAAAATGTATGTAGAATGTGCAAGTGTACACATTCTACAGGCGATACAGGCTTTCTTGGATATGGAGATTATACATGAATGCATCCACTGTGTGTCATTATCCATGTCCCTGGACATAATTATCATCAATAACATCGAAAGTATACATGGAATATACACGCCACTCAATGGTTACTTATGGGATACTTATACACAAGTTTCTCTTGGACCTTCCATCTTGTATGAACAATGTACATGAAACAAACATGTAACTTATTTATATTTTCTTCAAAAAAGCATATTGATACAAGCATTGAACAAGATACACGCAAAGACATGTAACGTATCTGTGCTTTCTTCTAAAATGACATTCTCACAAACCTGGGGTTTATACATGAAAAAAGACATGGAACTTATATTTACTTCAACCTGAATGTCCTCACACACATTGAAATGTACATGAAATACACACGCTTAGCTTTCATCTCTTTAATATAAGTAATGTCAACTATGGAAAATATACATGAAGAGAACATGTTGCTTTATGTGTTTCTCGTTGTAGAAACATGGCAATCTGTCCTTCACAATTAAACACTACAATAACTAATAACTAGCAATTAAATACACATATAATGTATGTTATACAGCATTAAATACCATGTATATCTAAAACTTGTTACGGATGTGGAAAGGGTTTAGTCGCTTCTATTCAAATATTTACAACAGGTAACCGTTCGTTCGTTTGTTCGTTGTTACCTGAGCCACTGTTTCTTTTCAGTCATACAAACGTCTGTCATATTATTAAAAATTATGTATTTATCTTTCCCTGCAACATTTAAATTTTTATGATGAAAAAAGCAGAATTTGTATGGATACAAAAGTATGTATTTTTACATTCGAAATTTCATTTATTGGAATGCTTAATTGACAACAATGGCAATGGCTATATGGTTTATTCAAACTGGTTCGCGCAGTTTTAGAATAATAGCAATTGCGGTTTTTCAGATCTTCATGCCGGCTTTTGATCATAAAATGATGATTTCTTGGCTATTCATTCTTAATGTACAGTAATAAGTCACGACTTGTAATGTGAAGAGAAGTGCACGCTTGTGTGTTGCAAGTTGGCCTTTTCATCGTTTCTGATCACTGGCGATGAAAGCTGTAGGGATACTTTTCTATAATGTTTTTGCATAGGTTAATATCAAATACATGAAATTTCATTATACTCATTATCCTTCTGAAATCAGCTTCATCACCACAAATGAAACACCTTTGAAACATCTTCAAAGCTAATAAAACATATTTCGAAATTGTGACATTAATATTTCATGCTTGTTTGAACATCATGGCAATCTTATTAGCCTGGGATCTTTAATTCAAATATTTTTTCAACATATCATTCGGGCACAAAGTCTACAGAAAGAATAACCGTTAAGAGTGTGGAATTCCAGAAGACTAATGAAGTACATGAACTATTAATACAGGAATATAGACTTGTTTTGTCAAACTCACATATGAATACGAATTATTTGGTGCTAATACCGCCATGAATGCATGTTCTATTGAAAGAAGTTTTTATGTTGTCTTGGGCTCAGATAATATCACTGCCTTGGCAATGCACGAAGTTATTCCGATTTCAGCTGTTGTAATCGTGTTCTCGATTCCTGACCAAGGTCTCAGAAGACGGTTGGCTCCTGGATAGCTATAGTTGAAATACCGACTATCATTGACACAGACAACGGTTAATCATTCATATACAGTCAACCATTCATTGCTATTAGGAAACATATTTTCAAGACAAACTCTAAACAGATACCATTGAAAACTTTCCATTTATAGACATTGTCTGAAAATATTTTTTCTGTTGTAAATCATAACCGTTAAATGGATTTACAATATGCAAAGTTCTTTTTTCATTTATGTATATAATCGCTTGTGCTGATAAAATTATGTGTCTATCATGTTTCTTAGACGACCTGAGATTGTTTGAGTAGTTTGTCTATACTTTGCACATATGTTATATGAAGACCATGTAAATTCCTTTTGGGCAGTTGGTAAAAACAGTACCATTACCAGTAGAACTATGGTTCATATCATTACGTACATTAACGAATGTTACGCCTAGACAATGTATATTGTCTCCTAAAATGACTTCCAAACAGTTTCTTGTACTAAACCTCTTGTGCTAAAGTTTAGAAGGAAAATAAAATACAGCCTTCCTTTGTAGTATTTCATACTCTGTGCAGATGTAAATACATGACTTGAACTCCAATAAATGATGACGAATCGTCGAAATATACTGCTCAAATTAAGTTCAAGAACACCCGATGGCTTCATGCCACGACTGATTAACTGTACTTTAGTCATAGCAAACGATTTGGAGTTCTTAAACTTATTTTGAATAGTATATTATACAAACATACCAGTACATAGGTACTAGCATACGAGCATAATTAGCATCATTAAATGCAATGCACATACGGTAAGAAGGAAATGAGGTAATTATTAATATGTGAGAAAATCCATGAATATGCATATAGACACTTGATACAACTACATGCATTCAGCATATCAATGTTTCCCATATCTGAAAATATGTTGGTTTTTTACATTTTTGCACTGACATAATACAAAAACAACTATATCTTAACAAATATGCATAAACGTTGTAGCAGCTGTATTAACTTTCATCTTCACCGATGTATATTAGCATATACCAAGGACATCATAAATAACAATCTGTAAAGCGTTTATGATAACATGTCATCAAACACAAAAAGGTATTCTCGTTGGATATGTGTAAATTATTCTTGCAATAGACATCGTGTAAAGTTCTCTAATAAGCTTCAATACCAGAAAATGTAATACTATAAGGATTATAACTGTTTATGTCAGTGACAAATTAAATGATTGATTAAAAATTGAGTGTTTGACAGTATTATTGAAGAAATAACGAAACAAATGAATAAGCTGACACTTTTCTTATCGCTTGTGTTGATAATATAACATTTGTCGTCTAACCAAATGAGCGATGTCTATAGAGTCCCTTAGCAAAAGCTGTTGATGAGAAATCGACTTTTACATTCTCCCATTGTTACCTTCATAAAATGAAGAAATATTGTGCACAGACGTTGGCACATATGGTGTTCTAACCTAGTCTTCATATATTGATAACGAAAAATCGAAAGGTCTTTGAAGCTAGTATTAAATACATCAGAGTAATTTATACAGTGCGTTCGGATGCCCATTGATTAGGTATAACGTATGCCACAACTATACACTCTGGTACTTTAACCATGAGATGTGAAGGACAAACTGTTGCTTTGTGTCCAATTTACTGTCATAATTTGTTACAACAAAGCTATAATGGTATGAAACACACACTGCCTCTATACATGTAAACGTTCTAACATCTTTGATTTTCTTTTGAACCTGCTTGAGGATAATACTGAGAAGATTTCACACATATATCAACACTTTTAAATGAATTCCGAGTACAAACATTCGGGTACTAGACACTGATATTTGTTTTAATCTTATATTGGACATTTGTTGACAAAATTCTCTTTAGCATAAGGTACGTTACGTTTGAAGCGTTCACGTATTCATTTATATTTCTTTTACAAAGGACAGAAACTGGTATCTGATAAAAAAAACAATAGCTGTTACATTTCTGGGATTATGGTACTGAAATAGGTTTGTTATATAACTGAAAGCTACTTTATGCCCTCGCACATGTATGCGTTTTTCTACATTCAAAAATTGTAAATGAAAGTATATGAATTAGACAATCTGATCCGAAGTATGAAAAGTTGACACAAACGTTTCTTATCGCATCTGTGAAATACTGACGGGGTCAGAACATTAAATATGATCAACATAATAAAAAAAAGTATCGTACCACATGCAGATGGGCTATTCAACAATACTCAATTTCAACAAGGAAAATCAAACGCTGAAAAATTGTTTAAAGGGACGTGAAAAACCATTCAGTGAAAACTAGGAAATAATATTCCTCTTGTGACACCGTGGTCTGTATCACGAGTCCTATTTCACACTTGGTCTTATCGTGATGAAGGTGTAACCATTTCAGAAACCTTCGTCGATACGGATGATGTTATTGCAATTATTTCACGAGAGGATTAGAACCCTGCGATTAATACGTGTCTCTTCTATAATTCGGCGTATCATGAAACACCGTGCCCAGCCTTGGAATGAATAAAGTATTTGCAAACACATTTACCATATATGAAAACCAATTAGCGATATAGAAAACCAATAAGATGGGGCGAATCTTTACAATGCGATCTTAAGCGATCGTTCGCGGGGGTCCAGAGAGAAGAACCCAGCACACAGCAGGAAGACATTAAAAACATGTCAGAGGAAAATTATGACGAATTCATGAGACGCAAACATTGGTGAATTGGGGGGAGGCATGCTGGGAGGGTCTTACTCTGACACTTGCTGTGACGCTTCGTCGCAGTCACCATGGAAACGGATTTCGGGTAGCTGAAGAATTTGGTTTAATCACTACCCCGTCGTGAGACAGCAAGTCGGATCGGAATTGAGGATCAGCGACAACAAAAGCCTCTGCACACCCCAATGACCTTCATTCATTTGACACGGGGTAGAACAGGGACCGACAGCTCTTTATGTTTTAGTTATAACATATCTAGGCGTTTGATGTGAAGTCTTGAGCAAGCCCTATACGACGGGCTAAAACAGTGAGCTGAAGCGCAAGGAAACGCGGATCTGGGGGAGAAGACTTTCAAAAGCCAAGGGTTGACAAGTGATAGATTGGCCAAAGAGCCAAACCCCCTCTAAGACACACGTTTGCTGGTGAATTTAACATTTTGACGCACATTGGACTATTAAGACGAATCGTCACCATCCTTAATGACCCGTGGTGATTCGTGGGATTTGATCATCTTTTAAACAGGATTAGGTTTCTTGGAATCGAATCACAACGTTATATATCATATTTTGTTGGTGACGTGCATTTTCGTAATGTTACAATTATTTCAGTTTTGGTGTAAGTTTTGCAGTTGGCATTGACATTACAACAACAGTTCCCATGTTTACAGTATCCGCTAATACCAATAAACAGTTCCAGGACTGCATGAGGTGGCAAACTCCAAACCAATCTCATTGTTATCCCGAAATAGAACAAGACAGAGACCTTTCTCTTGGCCGTTGTGACGTAATTCAACAAACAAAAAGACGTTGTCTTTTCCCAATGTTGTTACTGTAGCAGTTATAATCAGCGTTTCGTGTACATTGCTCAGAGAGTCAATTACATGTTTAAATTGCACCCTTCTTTGATGATACCGGTACCGACACGCCATTCGACATCAACCCTAGTGTCACTCATCACCATGCTAAATATCATTTAAGACATTTTCTCTTGTAATAATATTTTGGGTGTACAAATATTCTTGCGGCAAGATTTTTGGACAGGCATGACAATAATATTGTCAATTTCGATGAGTATTCGCCACGTGTTAAAATCGTTACGATCAGGCCTGTTTTTGTAGCTCTCAAATCACGAATTGGGCTTTTCTTCTTTTTGGCTCGCCCCAGGGTATTGGTCCTAGTGTCTCGAGCCCTAATTGCGTGGAAAAGTGTTTGTCTTTAGAAAGTTGCAATGCCGGAATGACAAAGACTAGGGGATTACCGTCTTTCTCTCTACTCTCACGTCCTCTTGCTAGAAAGCGGTACATCTGCCTCGAGCCAGTTTTGTAAACTCGGACAAATGTAATTTTCTCTGCCGTCCGGAGGGGTGTCTAGGCGCGGAGAAAACGTGCTAGACGGCCATTTTCCTCGGTGAACGCTACGGCTAAACATCTTGTCTCTCTGACGAAACAATACTCTCCAATTAGCATTATTACACTTCGGCCCGACCACGCCACACAAGGCGGTCACTTACACCAAGTCTGTTACAATCTCTACGTGGAAAAAGACATGTGAGAGAGGAGGGGTGGGGACGACTCACTCACTAAATCCATCCGCTCGTCATGCACGTGCGTTCTAGGACACATGAGCCAGAGGCTGCATCGTTTGTAACAGTAACGTATCCATCTGCTTCTTCTTGCAACATGGCCGTGTTGACTGAGGAATTATCTCAAACCGTCTTACTCGATGGCCGTTTACTGCTATATCACACTCCAACCCAAATGTGTCTGTTTGTTTGGTCAGCTTTGAATCGGCAACATTTACCTCAGAAATGCCTGTACTATGTTCTACACGGGATTCAATCCCTCAGAAAAGAGTCAGTCGTTTTAGTATGAAAGCCTTGCAAAATTGCCTTTTCACGAATACCTCTCATTTGTTATACAGGCGCTCGGTTTACTATGGTACTGGGGGAAATAATGCAGATAGCTGCAAGAGAAGGTCAACCTCTTCTACAACCGTGTCTGTTTACACTAAGAACTGCAGTTGTTGTCGGCACAATTGGGGCACATGAATGTTTGGGCACAAACAGTTACCTCCACCATACCAATCACCCATTGTCTCGAATGACATTTGCTTCAGGAGCATATCGTCTAACACCCATATTTTCTCCACATCAATTATTTTTATGTATACTTTTCATAAAGCAAAACCAATAAAGACTCTCTCTTCAAATAAATACGTTTCTTAACAATTTCATCTATACCTTCATATTCTAAACACATGTCAATTTGCTACATATTTCTAATATAAAAACTGTCCCCAATCTTTTTTCCTTTGTATATTTTTATAATAGCATCCAAATCAGTGTGACCAGTGTTTCAGTATATAAATATGGTTTGTAATTATGATAAGTTACGGTGTGGCACCCCTTGTTATAAACATGATCCATTCATAATATGATTATGAATCATAATAATGCCCTTTGTAATATGGGGTACATAAACCCTGCAGGGGTCCAGTTTGTCATTTTGTTTGTCAATGAATGACGACTTTTATCCTTTTCTCTGTCTGTTAGCACAGTTTTTGTTGCCGAAATAGTTTGGGTGTATTTGTTTAAATAAACAGCAGATGAATTATTTAGTATGAAAAATGCAAATGTTTTTTAAAAGTTCAACATATATTCAAAATAAGATGCATTAAGGTGGACCATGATATAAATGTCAAGTGCATTTTATGACAACAGTCGAATGCATAGGGTGTTTATTTCTGTGGATTCTGTCAACAACTTATCTTCAACATCATCAGTTTACAAAGAGATGAAAAATGTCAACATGTTGTATATTATTTTTGTTTATATGAGATCAATAGGAAGCCTAACACTTCACTGCAAATCGCGTAGATGTATCATGTATTTACAAAATGAAGCGTTTTAATGTATACATCCTTGTATATACAACGGTTCTGCATCAAGCAGAGACTTTATTCTGTGTTTCAAATGACACAACCCGTCTTTACACACACTCTAACACGTTATCAAAATATTTGTCAGTCAAATGAATTTACAGGGATAAAATTCCACAAGAAAAAGTTCCTAATGATTCAAATATGCTCTGACATTCGTTAAACGGAACACTAAGAAACACTATGGGTTTCTTCCAGGGTCCAGCGATCTGGCTTAAATCTGATAGCTATGATACCGTGCAACAAAAGAAGCTGTACCCTCACGACACAAAGCACGTTCAGCCGTAGTCGGGTTTCCGAACCGCTAGCTTCTAGATCGACAATTATGATAAGATTGAGTTTACGATCCCAGTCAAAGATGTTCCCGCAGGTAGTTACAATAGCGTTTACTCAATCCGTGGAAATAAATGATCGTCATATGGCGAAAATCGTGTCTATTATCATCTCATAGTATCGCTGATAGTCTTTGACATTTCAATTTGTGGTCACACTATTACTGCAAAAATTCCCCGATTTCATTGTTTGAGGGGGAAATCTGTAAATGATAGCCTTGCATGATTGTTTGTTTGTTATTACTACAGAGTCATATTTAATGCGTATAGGGGGAATTCGTGTGCATACATGGTTTGTGGTTGTCTTGAATTATCGTTTATGAAATTATCATTTATCACAGCTTGTCAACTCTTCTAAGTGCTTGGTTAATTAATGAATTTCATTCTGATATGAATTCTATCGTGAAATATTATATTTAATGACATTCTGTCATGAAGGTAAACAGTGTTTGAGCTATACTGAAACGTGTCTTCATTTGATATACATATACCATTTGACAAAACGTGACGTCATTTCTTTCATATCTTGGATGAAAGTAATGCTTAAAATGAAACACAACAAAACTGCACTACGACCGATTGAACGTTTATCCTAATTCAAAAATAAATAAACGCATTTAAGTAGTATTTGAATTTTAAAAAGTTGGTATGGTATTTTCAACATTTTCAGTCAAAACAAAAGTATACAAACTGAAAATAGTATGTTACATTTATAGATATATCCATCATCACATTTCAATAAGTACATCAATGATAATTTACCTCCCGTTACAATATATACGTGTGTGGCACTGACTTCAAAGTTCTTCTTTGCGAATGTTATCACGCTGAAAACCCACGAGTCGTTCATAATCAATTACACGATTGGAGAATAAAGATAGTAAAATCTCATCATGTCTAATATTCTGGGTTTAAATATTCATCATTGACAGGTTCAGCTGATATTATTAGATCGTCTATCACAGCTTGTCATGTGTGCATGGGAATTGCCACTTTCTACAACTTTTCTGCCCTCGAAATCACGAATTTAATTGTGAGACATTCAGATCTGATGATTTCCATATAAATGCCCGATAATTAGAGGCTAAATTTCAGATAGTACGATTTACTGTTTTCCAATAAGCATTTTAGCGAAATCTTTATTAAAACCGTGTGCTTACTTTCAGGGTCTGTACAAGTATTGCCTTGTGTCTAAGAGGACTTAATGTCTTAATAAATGTTTTCAAAATATATGATTTATCTTTTATCCTGAATCCTCTCGTGAAATCATATCTGGTTTACACCTTTGAGACGGGTAGAGACGTAGAGTTGTCATTCCTTTTTAGAACTTAAGGGCTTAATGTCTTAATAAATGTTTTTAAAATATATGATTTATCTTCTATCCTTCATCCGGTATACTCTCGTGACATCATTGCTGGTTTACACCTTAGAGACGGGTAGAGACGTACAGTTTTCATTCCTTTTCAAAACGTTTTAATGTGTAGTGAGTACTTATGTGTAAACAGACGTAGATTGACTTAAGTCTCATGTATACAATGTCGTGGATATCAGGTAAATATATTTTTTAAAAACACAAAAAACTCAGTTATGTATTAATAAAACTACAATTATATCTTTCATTTTTCTCAAATGATATGTTTATTTACTGATTTCATAATCTTGTTTTGTTATTTACAGATAAATTTATACAAGAACATATGTAAAATATCCGAGATAAATGCAATACGCAACTGTTTATTCTGTACAAATAAATTTATTTTTCTTCAACTTTAAACACTGATATATCGGTTTTGAATACATATCAAAGGTTTCAATAAAGTGTATAATTCTGTATTTAAATCAAACATAACATAAACACATGTTATGTAACTCGTAAGATCCGAGTTTACGTGCCTTTGTAGACTTCTGTAGTTTGTAAACACGCCATCATTTTCATATCTAATCATCGCCGTGACTTTTATTATCCCCGAAGAAAGAGTGTATTAGGCAACAGTATTTCAAAGAGCACATCGTGATGTCTTGAAAAGCTTATGCGAGTCTCTCTATAGGCAGTTGGGCTCGAAGCTGTCGTCCCATCCTCCGCTATTATGGATACTGTTGAAATCTCTACAATGGCGATTTTCAATTGTTCTGAAACCTGATACCGCTCTATAAGCCAAGTTGAACAGCGAGGGAGTAATGCCATTCTGGGTGAGGACTTTGGGGGAGAGATTTTTCATCTTGTAAAGAAACGAACGCTTGTCTGGTGCTATCAGTTTCACGGTTTTACAAAATAAACTAATCGGCGAAGAATAAAATTCTTAAGGTCAAATTGCACCCCCTTGTAAAACGTTTGTATATATCTGTGTTGGGAAATACGATAGTGTTTTATCGTGTGCCTTACTTAAAGGGATAGCCTCTAACGAATAGGGTTCGATGTCGGGGCAGTTTGGGCAGCTTCTCTTCGCGGAGGGTGAGATCTGGATTCCCTGAATCCGGGTTTTATTACATTGTTTCGATGGGTCATTAAACCAGCAACGACAAGGTCAAATTTACAGCTATCAATGAAGGGATTTTCAGCTTCGGTTGTATATAAAAAAGAGCCCTGTGATATCAGAAATAATATAAAAAATGTCTGCAGGGAACCTCTGCCAGTGTGACTGTCTGCTGTATACCCTGTCCCCCATCAATTTTACAACAACCCCCCGCAACATCCCTCTCCCCATTAGTGTATGTTTAGTAAATATTCAAAAATATGTACACTCATTATTCATTTAAATCTCATGATAACTTTAGCAAGAGTTTTAACGGAGTGATTATTCGTGCACGCATGTTGTATCTAATTGTTTTCCCTGAAATTTGAAGTACGGAAAAACATATTAATAAATATTTCTAGTTTCATCATAACGACAGGAAAATGACATGAAATAATTTATAATGGTTCAATTAATATTTTCAAAATCAAACATATTATGCTGGATAAGTCTGAGAAGAATTTATGTAAAATATTCCGTTGATATTAAAGCTACCAGATATGTTTTCAAATAGTATTGATGAAATATAAACATGTTTCAAAGAAACACCTCCATACTTGTGTTTTCTATGAATGGCATATATTAAATGAATATTCATCATTTTGCCGATAGCTTTGGGAGATATTTAACACTTGCCTTGAATCTGTCACCATCTTTGAATTTATATGAAAATGTACATACTTTTCATGTGTATGTTCAACACCAAAGCGCGCTTGTCAATAAATTCTAACAAATTGTATGCATGTTTGTATATGAAACATAAACTTGAAGCCATGTACAGTAAACATTTAATATATGAAACAGTATCTTCTCATTTTTATATCAGCTGTGTATTTCAGGAAAATGTTATATCTGAATATGCAACGTTCATGCGTCGTTTTAAGCATAATACGCGGTACTGTAGGAATATACACATATTTACAATATATTAACAAGAGCTTGCACTTCCAAAAGGCGTTAAAGCTAGCCAAAACAAAACCAAAATTACCAGAATACGAAATGCTGAATTAACAAATTTACATACATGTTCCTTACACACAAATATTCAAATAAAAAATACCCAGCTTCGCGTCATATAATTCACTTACCACACAAAACATAACCAAAATGTACCCTAACTTTTTTACAAGCCACAGAGGTAACTATAAAATTTCTGATAACAATTCATCTTTTCATTTCTCAGCAAATATTCTTTAAATTGTCTCTGCTTGAATCGCTTGGGGAGATGTTGTATAGCATCACTGCGCCAAGTGAGTTTTTATCATATTTCAACTATAAAACTGCCTATTTTATAAAACTTTCTATGAACATGTTAACGTATATTACACTACAGAGTTACTGATCCTGAACGGAGTCTCGCGGTTGCATGACGTGCTATTAATCTAAGGATCAAACACCGAGAGCAGGATAGAACCTTCAATGTACTCACTTTCATATTGTCATAGAATGTTCAAATGGCGCCATTTACCTCATGGGGCCTTCAAATTTTACTTTTATTAATTTTATTGGGTGATAGCGCGCGCTCCGGGTAATGCATGAAAGAAACATTTTGTTGTAAATCTCGTGCATATGAACTTTATGAAATTTTAAGATTGAAATAAGTTTTCGAATAAGCAGGATTTAGTATAACAATTTGCAATTTTATGTTGTAAGTGTCTTAATAAATTTAAACTAAATGACATTTACAAACCTTTATACTTCTATGTTTCAAATAACACAACAATGCCCCTAAGATTAATACCTTTCAGTATCCAAATAAGAAAAAAGGAAAACGATTTCATTCTGAAATGTAACATATTTTTAGTATTAACTTGAAGTCACGTTAAACATCATCTGATGAATATATATTTTTAAATTTTAAATTTATGAAATACACGAAACATATACTATGTAAGTCTAATAAAATTCTCTCAAAATGATTTTTTGTTAAATACAGAGACTTTGAATGTTTCCAAATAATATTAATTACTGACTTCAAAGTAGGACAATATATATTTTTGCGGGATCTTTGTAGCGGAGTTGAAGTCATGACGTATTAGCGTTTGACACCTTTGTAATCAAACAAAGGAGTTTACACAGAGCTTGGTGCTTGCTCAGAGTATGTGTCAATGTAACGAGAAATCCAGTAGGTAAAGATAGACAAACATGCTTCCATTTGCCTACTACTGCCACTAAAGGCCGGCTATTTTCTAACCTGATTAATTAGGGCAGCTAGGGATTTGCCGAGCTTTTCTGTCAACAAAGTTCAAGCGATTTTCCTTGCCATTAATATTGCGTCACAAATTTAATTTATCTTCTACCAAGAACAAAGTTGTTGTTGCTCGAAAAACAGGGTGTAAATATTTACTTAGAATTTTACATTTCATTAAAAGTTAATACAAAAGTATTTGGCTGCAACATTATACGAAATGGGAATTTATGATAATATTATCACTAATTCGCTCAAATGAATCCTGATCAATATATGATATTTTAGTAAATAAAATAAAATAGAATTTCATAAATTTCATTATTATCTTCTGATAGATCGATTGATTAAATATTACACTATTTTCAAATAATTACTGCAAGATCACCCTTGAATTTATATATTAATAAGTATTTATATCATTCATTTAAACTTGAATTTAGGTTACTCAATTATTGATCAATTGCAAGACAGTGATAACTGGACTTATTACAATAATTTCTGTTTTTAGTTACTTTTTTAAAACTCAAAGGTCATTATGATTTACCAATCGAAAGTACCTTCAAAGCCTAATCAATCGATTCTCCCGTTGCCATACTTAGGTAATTACACTGAAATATTTGTCCTTCTGAAGCTTCAAGGCATCGGTTCCAGAATAGAAAAAATGTTTAATAATGCAGAGATTTTGTTTGAATGCCAGTAAGTCTACAAATACTTAGCAACTTTAGCAGCTAATAGCTTTAACACGTTAATTTCTAATAGATGAAAATAATTTATTTATTGCAGTGAAGGTCAGATTTAGACACGCACAATGATGATACGACACAAAGATGCAGTAATTTTATCCCTTTCATTACTGATGTTTTAATAGTAATCCCAAACAATACCAACGCCGTCCTCATTAGAAGACCACAGGGAACGATAACAACATCGCGATTCCGTATTTCAACTGGGTCTTGCACGAAAAAGTTTTGGCCAGGAGTGCTGGGTAAAATGGGATTGTCTGACGTCATCACTTGTACACGACACGGACACAAGACACACGGACACGACAGAAGTAAATGTTAGAGCCTTACTTTTTCAGGGTGTTGAAGCTAGTGGCTTCGTCCTGCGTAACGTTTACTCCTCCTTGCCGCGTCTGCAACATCATCGACTCCCATTGATCCAGGGGACGTTGTCGAGATGGGCAAACCCACTAAGACAGAGGGTTTGGTAGAAATAGGCCCGAAACTGGCTTAAAAGGGACTTAGAATGACGAAATCATGTCCGTATCTTCTACAGTATTCCGGCAATTACAGCCGTATGCTCAGACTGGCAAGACTACAGGGGCCTTCTTCGATCGCGAGTTATGAGAGCGGATTTAGCCTTTCATATGGCAAAGAAAAGACCATTATTCCTTCGCGAGGTTCATTAAAGACGCCCGTTGCATCTACGTTCTAGAAAGCACTGTAGCCTATTTCATATTATCGAACTGCCAACACAAATACGAGAACAGATGATAAACGCAAGGGGGACCCAATTCATCGCACATCTCGAAAAAGATTCAAGGAAAAGTGATTCTTCCGTGGCCTTTGTGCTCCGGCTACGGCTTGCGGGAAATCGAGTTACTTTGCCCGGGTCTTTCAATTCATTTCTTGTGCTGTTTCGCCCTGGACAATGCCCTCATAACGCGCTATTGGGAGCGACACCATACCCAGTACAGAGCCTCGGGAGTTTAAAGTGGGAACTGTAACTTCAGCATACACCAAATTTACCCGCACCGCACGAGTCAATTAGTGCGCCTTAAAACTTGTCAACGCCACGCAGTGAAGTTTAAAAAAGGAGAAAATGTATTGGAAATGAAGAATTTTTTAATCAGGGTTTAAATACATTACGTTGTGTATGGCGGCGGTATGTAGAAACACACGGTCATCTACACTGCTTGGTTTTAAAGGGATGGTGCGATTTGATCTCTTTAAGATGTTTGCGGTTTGGATCTTCTCGCCATCTCAAGAAATCCTCTTCACTAGTAGTCAAGATGGGTCTGCCTCGAACACACTCCGAAAGCTAAAACTTTTTTCGCTTTCATCTTCGGGAACGTAATTAGCACGCGGAAACTCGACAGAGTCCAGCCTTTCTCTTGCTTGATAGCCCCCAGCGTTAAGATCTAATTAAAGCGGATCAGGCAAATGGAACATTGCAGCTCCACCCCCTGAAACGCCCAGTTTTCATTCTCACCTGAATCGCCTAATTAATGTCTGTGTCCCTTCTTTGTCACCTGGCTTCACGGGGGGTACCAACAAGTAAAATGTGGGTCATTCTTCCGTCAGCCTTCCATCTCCTTGTCTTCTGTTTATGCGGCCCATGCGCTAGGAAATGGGTTTCAAGAGCAAAGATTTTCATTTGGCATGTTTACAGACAAGCCGGTTACAATGACGCTATTAGAATGGAGGCGCTTCGATTTCATCATCACGTTATTTGCCTATAACGAATGTACAACTACGGATGTTAATGTGAGAGATTTGATCGAAAAGTTTTCTTTCAGAAAAAATGTTGGCTTTGTACGATACAAAACATGTTCGGATTAATCCTCGTACATATAATTATGGATAATAGGCATGGGA
This sequence comes from Haliotis rubra, assembly GCF_003918875.1. Taxonomy (NCBI): domain Eukaryota; kingdom Metazoa; phylum Mollusca; class Gastropoda; order Lepetellida; family Haliotidae; genus Haliotis; species Haliotis rubra. Next base: position 516,044 of record NW_025767034.1, on the reverse strand, counting down.
AATCTCCGTGCAATACACAATCCTCTTCATGCACATCATAAGGTACGCGAAATGCCACTTTCTAATATCAAATTATAATTCAGCGCGACTTAAAGAAAACATGCCTTTTCCTTCAAAAAATATAATAACTTCAATAAATACCTTTATGATCACTAAACAATTAATTACGAAGAAGCTGAGAAAAATGGAAACAGTTCCTTTGAAGTTTGCCACTGTTGTAATTTTACTTTAATTGACTACCATCTGAGATTCCTTCTACAAATCTTCAAAAAGACATTTATGCTTTATTCTTCAAGGAAACTATATTTCTTGGATTATTCTCTAACAGAAGTTGAATAATGCTTGATAATGGAGATACCGATATGTGTATCAAATTCCACATCTGACATTCTAATGTTGTTAGTCCACGTTTGATCATTCTGCGCATGCTCCGTGGCCCATATCAGTCGTCATAAGGGAGTATGTTTTTATTTGATGCATATTACTGTTATTCACCTGTGGAAGTTTCAAGAATTATTAATTTATCCCTTTTCATTATGAAATAGCGTAAAGCGGAACCTCCTCTATCTGGACGAATGCTGTGGTAACATTCATGAATAAACATATGACATATGCATGCTCCGCCTCAGTGAGTTGTGAAACTGGAGTTTTTAACTGAAATGATTTTACTGGAAACGTGGTTTCATTATATCCTAACTGGCCTATTAAGACAAAAGACCATGTGGCAAAATTTCGATTAAAATCCCGATTAAACGAATTATTGGTGTGGGTGATGTCCCCTTGCATGTATTTGAAAAAGTTTTATTGACGTGACATGAATGATATGTGAAGTTGAATTAAATTAAACTTTATGTTCTATGTAAATGAAAAAAATAGATATGTGTGTGTGAGTGAGAGAGAGAGAGACAGACAGACAGACAGAGCGAGAGACAGACAGAGAGAGACAGAGAGAAAGAAAGAGAAATATGGATTTACGCCGGCTATATCACGGCGGGGGATACCAGCTTATTAGCACTCACAACACAAATCAAGACAGTATGATTACACTGATATTGATATTGACGTGAATGATATGTGAAGTCGGTTTTAAACAAAACTTTATCTTTTATCTTTACGAATAATATACAAATGTGTGAGGGAGAGAGAGAGAAAGACCGAAAAAGGGTAGCGGAGTTGGTGGTATTAAAAAATCAGCCCATATATTCACTATCAATCAGAATGAAGAGTATTTGCAGAAATTCAAACTAGCACAGAACGATCTGCAGCTGCCCAGGGACTGAGATAATATGGCTTCATCATGACACATTTCGCAGCTTAAGTATATATGTCTGCATATTGAAACAAGCCTGTTCCATGTATATCGTTTGTTTTACACGTATTTGGGTGTAGGTTTGTAAACTCGCTTCCCACTTCCTGGTTCATGTGAAGGTTAATATCAACAATTTTCAAACAAACCGGAACACTTACACTTGTCCTTTTATCAGAATACCGTATCTCCAACATCCGACAGTTTCCTTTCTATGATCAAATATTCCGCAACACGTTCTTCCGGGTGCTCGTGATATACTACTTCGAAAATGCCAAAATTATTATTTATAGACATGAAACGAATAATGTGCGAAATTACATCACGACGGATTATATTGATGGTAATATCAATAAATACTATTGTAACACATTGCCTACCTTGTTTTTATGAAATTAACGCTGTAAGAATGAATATAGCTAAGATATGTCTTCAATTTGTTTGGCAAAATCCAGTAAGGCTGATGGAAGTCTTTATAGATATGTGAAAAAGGTTAATACACACTAACGTAAATATCAATACATTGTCACTGAGCGAACTATCAAAATGAATGGCATTTCACTTGACAGACCTATCCAAACACATCCCGAAGCCTTGGTAAAACATACAGTGTACTTAACCCATTTTCATTAACAATTCACTGGAATTGCTTCGAACTTTGATAATAAACAATCGGAAAGGAGAGGAAATATCCCGAGAAATCAATTGTTATCCCTGCAGAACAGCGTATGTCTAGCTCTAAGATATTGCCTTCATATATGTGTCACAGGTGCGTGGAAACGAAAACAGGTAATCGATTGAGGTAACCGATACTTGGTTATTTACATGAGAAATAGAATTGGATTGTTAAGTTCATATTTGGATATTGCTTGCGTTTGTAATGATAACATTCTGTTCATCTGCTATACATATCAAGATCCATTTTATGGCTTTAACTAAACACATGACCTGATGACAAATCTATGAATATTTGTGATTGAAGAATTGCTCTTAAACCACCAGCAGGCTATGGAATGGTTTAATATTTACATCGCAATATTAGTTTTGTAAATGAATGAACAGAAGGTTATAAAGTCATACATCTGTAATCACACATAAAAGTTAGCTCACAAACTTATCTAAATTCATCTCAGTCATTTTCATGTGGAATATTATGTGACGCTAATATTTTTTAAATATTCTCAAACTGATGATATAGATACTGAATGGGTTAAATGAAAGGTTTGAACTTGCTTCAATATATCCTGCTTGTTGTGAACCATTCACGTTTCATAATGCCTATATTCCTGTACCACATTGCATTTAGGCTGACAATCACCCATCATCATATTAGCAGAGATTTCATATGGATTCGCGAAGAGTTTTGAGGCTCACATTTCCTTATATTTTTACATAAAACATGTAATTGAAAACAAACATAACGCATGTGTTTTTCATTGCATTCTACTTGTGCTCTATAAGTCCAAAGCCTTGTCTGTTTTCATTGTACAAAATCAACTTTCATCTTTAACCTAATGGGTCATTTTGATACCCAAGTCATACCCTATGATTATATATATCGTTGGAATTTTTAAACGTGACCAGAGTAATATGGATTTTGAAAGTATTTTCAACTTCTATTCCATTATTTTATGTTACTGAAATAGTTTGTAAAATAGTGATAAGGTACAAGCAATTTTGAAAATACATAGTTCCATATTTACAAAATAATATATTAATTTACACGAATTATCGTTCCTTACAATTATCCTGAAAGTTATCAATACTTTTTGTTAATAATCAAGCAATTGCACTCAGAACATCCTGGCATCGTCTGAACAAGTGCGTTCCTATCAAGCTCTCTTTTATGACTGTTGTGTCATTACTTATAGAAAATATTCTGTCAATCCAATTTGACAAAATTAATGTTTGCCACATCCAATTGTCACGCTATTGCCAACGGCAAGTCAAAATTAGCACGTTTATTTTATTTACTTTTGTGAAATTGCAGAACAGTGTATACATGCAAAGCACATCTATAAAGGATTTCCTATAGACCCGAGGTCCCTATCCTTACAAGCAAGTTCTTTACCAGCAACAGATTAGTGAATGTCTACATTAGTTTGTTCCGTATGTTTACACACTTTAACCTATTTATTGCCCTTCTCAGAAAGTAATAAGAGTCTGACGGCTGAAGGGGATGCTCGGGCCCTTACTAATTGGGGGCAGGGAACTTGAAGAGGGGTGTGAACAAGTTAGACACATGAAGCAGCAAACGGGCCAAAAGACTCGGTTTTGTAAGGAAATGATAACACTGGATAGCTATTCAACTGGTGAAATTTGACGTGTCATCTACAAAGAATCTTTCAGTTCAAGGACTCCTAAACCACACCGCGAAATCTTTCTGCTCCATAATCTGAGGATTTGTCAAATGTATTACTCCCAAAAAATGAAAAATGAAACTTTCTTCATCATGGAAATTTAATTAGCTTGAGTATTGCAGCAGAGTTCTAAATTTTCTTTTGCAGCAAAGGACACTGGTCACAGACACTTTCAACACTTGCTTGTGATAATAGTAGCCTGGCGGCGTACACATATGCTCTCGGCTGTGTGCTTTATATCAAAAAACCTTTTTGTAGCTGTGTAAGGAAAACGTCCAACTCCATGTTACAATACAGAGACGCTTCAATCATTGACAAAGGTTTCTCGGCAAATATTAAACATTACAAATAACGCTGCTTGTACAAAAATACTTTCTTATTTGGCAGAAGTGAGGTATTGTGAATGTCAACTATGCATCATTCTCCCTATCAGAGGAAGTTAGGGCGTCTGGATGCGTCTGAACGAGGGTCTTCAAGCAGTAGCTATTGCAGACGAGATGGTCCTTCAAATGTTTTCAGTTCTGATCTTCACCAGACGTGGGAATATATCATTCAAACACTGTCGTCTGCCCTTCATCCGTAGCAGACGACATTCTTCCATATCTCGCAGACGACATTCTTCTAGAAAAGGTGATGTCTCATATTTTTGAAGGAATGTCATTGGAAATAAATTTTTAAAGGTGGTTCATTCAATGTGGTCAAGTAAAGGTAATTTTTAATTCATAAAATTTGACAGCTAGTGTCAACGTTCATTTGCGTTCATTTAGCCATCAGAAGCGAACCGAAAGAGAATTTATATTGGTGCATATATAAAGATAGGACTTGATCCGCTGAAAGTTGTCATCGATCATATGTTTTTTTTGTAAATTTGTTGTGAAACTCGAAAGCTCAAAATAGCCTCAATCGGTACGTTTTGAATGTTGAGGTAGAAAAAAAATGACAGTAATGACGATGATGGAATTGTAAAAACATTATGCTATGATGTTTATAAGCTCTTTCACATTCAGAAAAATCTATACTAATCCGTATTCGTATTAATTAAAACAACAGATGCTCAAATACATTAAAAAGTATCAACAGCTTACTGTTGTTTCAATTCATATCGGGTGCTCTTCGTTGTGAGTGGGAACGTGCATAATCAGCAGCCTAAAGGCCATAAGAATTTCAGAACAAAAGTGTATAGAAATGTCAAAATGGATAAGATCAAGCAGCACATTTGCACTTGGATATCGTTATATCGTCCGCCCAATTTCCATCAACATCCGAGAGCTTTAAAAAATATCATGATGCAAATCGTGAAATGTATCTTATCTGTGCATACAACCGTTATGTGTAGAGCGATGTGATCAAGCTTTGTTGCTTGGTGTGTACTGAAGTCTGAAACCTCAGTTATATATTATTCATAATTGGTGGACGTGTATACGTCTAGTATATTTATGAAACATATATATAAAGATAAGATCTTTACCTGGGATGGAGATGGTTTTTTTGGGTTTTTTTGTTTTTGGGGGTGTGGTGGTGGGGGTGGGGGTAGGGGAATGATTTGCTTTCATGTTTATATTTTCAAGTAAATTAAGTATTTATGTCACGGTTCCATAGCTCTGTACATACATGTTTACATCACAAGAATATTTAGTTCTGATAAAATGGGCCATAATAGGAAGCAAAACAAAGCCTACTTTATATACGTACATGAACATATGTAAAATGTATGGTAGAGTACTGATTTGACTTTGGGTCAGAGATTACACGAGGCGATGGATTGAACTAAACACATCGCCAAGTATGGATTTTTCATGAAAATGTCAGATGCATGGTATACAGAATCTCCCTTGGATTCAATAAAATACATTTCGTTTTTTTAAACATTAACTTTCAAATGTTCACGAACGTTTTGGTAACTGTTTGAGTACATATTTGGTGTCAAAGTTAACACATTGGAAGAAATGTAAATAACAAAACATATGAAACAAACATCATTTTGTTGTCAAAGTCAGTCGAGGTGGCATAAACTTTCACCCGTTCCCAACAATACCACCTCGACAAACCGGACTGTCAGAAATACAGGGTTACCGGTCTAAAGAGGTTTCACCCAATATGTTACTTAAGAAGTTGTATATTCATCCCGTACCCCCTAAAATAGTTTTACTGGACAAACAAGTATATTGTTTTAACGGAAAATAAGCCACATTACTTATACTTTAAGCTTCATTGTGAAGTACTGCATGAAACAGTAACTGTTATCAGAGTAGTTAACAATTAGCAACACAGACAGGTGTTCCGAAGCATATATCTGGTGGGTTCTGAGACTGATGCACCTGTGATATTAAAAGTCACTTTATTCATAATAACAATACTAATTGAAAAGAAGTATCCTTGCATAAAGTTATTAAACATCCAAATTAGGTGTGAGACAAAACACTATACTTCTTTCACATTTTTTAAAAACTTTGTAAATTCCAAACAAGCATACATATTAAAAACTCCTTTTATGCAAATCTTGTCATAAAGTTAGTTAGATAATGAAACTGCCCTTGTCTCTAATTATCAATTGCTACTGGCAATTCGAATTCAGATATTTTTTTGTGTTCTTAGCCACATAAATGTTCAGCAGACTTCTTACGTATTTCATTCACATAAGCCCAAGCGAATTATGGAATTGTTTATCAAGATGGCTGCATTCAAGGGATCTGAGAATGTTATTAAAACGGGTTTCATTGCATTCTATGAACATATCAAAATACGCCTAATGGTTTCAGTTTCTCGAGACAATTGCTTGACGTTTGCTGGCCTATTGTCAAACAGTAGTGATCCTGTCACTAACTGTTTTACCATTGTGCACTCACAAAGAAATATCCCCTAAGTCATAACACTGCTAAAAACAAAACTAACAGAATAACGTGCATTGAATTAATTTTACTCAAATAAAAGTGTAAAAAATCTTCCATAATTCAGGACACATTTTACAAACCATCAAACCAATATGGCTCTTATGAAATCAAATTACACTCTCAATTAAACAAATAGTGAACACTGCTATCGCTGTTGTTTTTGGAGGCTCTGGTCAATGATGTTCCATATCACTTCAACAGGTAATACAATATTGTTTTAGATCACAAATCGATTCTTAAAATGAATGAAGCATCATTGAACAGACTGGGAAAATATTACATCCCTTACCAGTATTGAGCTCAGAGTGCCTAGACGGTATTCTTGTTTGTCCATGATTACTTCTTAAAGAGTGAAGGAGGTGGATTCTTTCAATAGGTGTTCCAGTAAGTTCAGGATGTCGGTGATTCATTGATTGTGCATTGATTATCACGTCAAGTTAAACTCTAGTATGGACTATATATAACATGTTTAGGGTCAAGTGTTATTGTTTACTGTGTAACGTTTTCTTTGACCAGGGGATGATTCCTTTGACGTTATATTTAAACGTGCAACGATGAACCAAATGACTCTTTATTGGCAAACTCACACTTCATGTGATGGGCTAACCTGTAACAAATATTGAATTCACACCAGTGTTATTATGAATGATATTAGAAACAGGAGACCAAGAAAACTGGGCTTGATATCGTGTAACAAAACAGTAAATCAATAGAAAACATTTATTTATGATTCATAGTTCGTCTTGTTTTAACGTGAAGAAGTATTTTGCCATGAGCCATAATGCAGTGCAAACACACAAATGAATAACAGGACACTTAATGTGAAATTGTGAAACATATAGGAGTAAATGCAAATGAATTGTGCATGTGTATAATCAATATTAAAATGTGTTTATATAATATATTTTGCAGTTTTCAATATTTCTCTAACATGGTTAAATATTACACTATCAATATAAACGAAACATTATGTACGAAGGAAGCAATTTGTGTAAGACTCTGCAAATATGTGTTGGTGGTAAATACAGTGATATATTTGGTTGTAATGTGACCTATTCAGGGACGATTGCAATGTATTTTAGTTTACATATGGTGCAAATGTTAACAGAATACACAGTTGATATGTTTTTGAAGATAGTATGACATATTCATGAAACATTGTAACGTATTTTAATTCACATATACTGCAGGGGTAAATAATATATACTGTAGATATATTTCTGTAATAGGTATGAAATATTAATGAAACATTGTAATGTATTTTAGTTTACATAAGCTGCAAAGGTAGATAGAATACGCAGTTGATATATTTGTGTAGGTAGTATGACATATGCATGAAACATTGCAATGTATTTTAGTCTACATATGCTGCAAAGATAAATAGAATAAACATTTTATATATTTGTGTAGGTGGTATGGCATTTCCAGGAAACATCGAAACGTATTTTAGTTTACATATGATGCAAAGGTAAATAGAATAAACAGTTGATATATTTGTGTAGGTGGTATGACATATTCAGGAAACATCGAAACGTATTTTAGTTTGCATGTGATGCAAAGGTAAATAGAATAAACAGTTGATATATTTGTGTAGGTGGTATGACATATTCAGGAAACATCGAAACGTATTTTAGTTTGCATATGATGCAAAGGTAAATAGAATAAACAGTTGATATATTTGTGTAGGTGGTATGACATATTCAGGAAACATCGCAACGTATTTTAGTTTGCATATGATGCAAAGGTAAATAGAATAAACAGTTGATATATTTGTGTAGGTGGTATGACATATTCAGGAAACATCGCAACGTATTTTAGTTTGCATATGATGCAAAGGTAAATAGAATTAACAGTTGATATATTTGTGTAATTGGTATGACATATTAAGGAAACGTTGCAACGTAATTTAGTTCGCATACACTGCAAAGGTAAATAGAATATGCTGTTGATATATTTGTGCAGTAAGTATGACTCACGAAACACAACAACGTATTTTAGTTTACATATGCTACAAAAGTACCTATGTTGTTAGTCTGACGTGTTCATGAGACATTGCAATGTATTTTAGCTACATAGATTTCAATGTACAATAGAATATATTGCTGATATAGTTCTTGTTAGTCTGACGTGTTCATGAGACATTGCAATGTATTTTAGCTACATAGATTTCAATGTACAATAGAATATATTGCTGATATAGTTCTTGTTAGTCTGACGTGTTCATGAGACATTGCAATGTATTTAGCTACATAGATTTCAATGTACAATAGAATATTTGCTGATATAGTTGTTGTTAGTCTGACGTGTTCATGAGACATTGCAATGTATTTTAGCTACACAGATTTCAATGTACAATAGAATATATTACTGATATAGTTGCTATTAGTCTGACGTGTTCATGAGACATTGCAATGTAGTTTAGCTACATAGATTTCAATGTACAATAGAATATATCTCTGATATAGTTCTTGTTAGTCTGACGTGTTCATGAGACATTGCAATGTATTTAGCTACATAGATTTCAATGTACAATAGAATATATTGCTGATATAGTTCTTGTTAGTCTGACGTGTTCATGAGACATTGCAATGTATTTAGCTACATAGATTTCAATGTACAATAGAATATAGTGCTGATATAGTTCTTGTTAGTGTGATATATTCAACAACAAAAACATCCTAAGTATTTTAAATTTTAAAATGTAGAATATACTACTGGCATACTCTCATCTTAGAATGACATTTTCAGGAAACATTACAATGTACTTGACCTACATTTTTGTGCCGCTTACCAAAGACTGGCATGTACATAGTATGTTCTTGTCACAGGTTTCACATTTTAATTGATGCTATAGTTTCTTGTTCGTGTGACATATGCATAAAACATTACAACGTATTTTACCTTAAATATGTTACAATGGTAAACAAAATATACAATTGATATACATTTTAATTTCATGTAAACTGTTTTGCTACCAACCAAAGACCTGTTTATGTTAAAATCATGTTTCATGACCTTGCTTTAAACAGTTTGTAACAGAATCTTAAAAAGATCTTGTTAACGTAAACAAAAAAGCATTCGGTTCGATTCCGTGGTGTATAATTGCCACACCTTTCTTATTTTAGGATAAATAACTTTCATATTGGTTACCTGTTTTGGGTGCAACTCCATACCCGAAAGAAGTATCTTATGAAGGTGACTTTCATGAAACAACTTAGGAATATTACAAAATGAATGTACTGATACAAATGCCATTGCAGTCACTTGCCAATAGAGATATCAGGCCTAAGGTCATCACATATTGGTGACCACATTTATGGCAGCAAAGCATTGAGAGTAGTTCGCCAAGTTGTCGTGGTTTTGAGTGATGATGCTTGTTTGTTCTTGACAAAAGCAGCTCACACCTGCTGTGGTCATCTTGACCAGTGATAGCTCCTCTCACGTTCCCTAAGATAGCCTCTGGTGGACGTTGAGGAGGAAATAAGAACCTCGTCGCTAGCTCCAACACCGGTGCTGAATGGCCAGAGAATCATTTCTTAAACCAAAATGGTTTCCTGAATTCTTATTGAAAAATTCCATAATTCTCATGAATTTGATCACATGGACACCTCACTGACTATAATCGTTAAGCATTTGAATGAGTGATATTTATCGTAAGGTTTACTGTAATCTGACTGTGATTGCAGGAATGCTGGACCAAAGCAAGAACAATTATTTTTATTAAGGTATTTTACTGTTTTAGTGATCATGTACAACATTTGTAGAAACAATTATATGTAAGAGATGATGTAAGATAAACGTTTTCACAAATTGTGATTAGCATGGTAAAAGCATGCTAATACATATCACATACATTTTCATTCAGTCACTTGTATAATAGTTGAAAATATATATATACACGGATCCGGTTGGCATTGTATATTTTCGTTTTCAACTGGAATTCTTCTACAGAAAGCTTACATTAAGGTCATGACATATGAATTCACTTCTCCTTGGTCATGTCTTATAAAGTCTTTTTAACATGTATTATATTATTAAAATAACCCCACTACTCTTGATGTTACATATAATCACAATTTGAACTATTTAACATACGAATTTTATTGGGTTCTGGGCTATAAATCTTTCAAATTTGCAAACATGTGTTTTATGACACCACAAGGGAAATATACTGAAGTGAAAATCATGCATTGTTTTTCACTTCTTCATTATCAATAACCAGCTAAAAATACACTTGTCGTGTAGTAATCTATGTAAGTAATGGTAAGATAGATATTATGCCAAATTTTGTTCACAGATTACTTATTTTATATGTTAATATGAACATAGGCCTCGAGCAAAACTCGTAAAATACGTTACAACCACAAATGATTAAGATTAAATAAACAAGGTAGAAACGTTTTTGACATGAAGCACTGTCGACATATTATACACAATACTATACACATGTAATTCACATAATGTCATCAATATTCAAAATCTTCTTTAAGTGTCATTTCTTCTTCGAGAACTAATAGAGTGAAAGTCATAATCATTGTACCATGTGATCAAAGGCCGTTTAATTGGTAAATACAGAACTTGAAATATCTCTCTATTGGCTTAGTTGTCAAAATTGAAAAACACTTGAAATTCGTCAATTTTCTTCTCATAGCGAAAATCTGGGGACTTGGCGTACAATAGCACAGACAATCCTAAACCTGTCAAGATCAGTGATCATGCGATTCTTTAGACCAGCACACAATATTCATTGACCACTGAAGGAGAGAAATGAACTCCGTCAGCAGCTACAGCGGTCAATACAACCTCGTGGACGACCCAGCCGTGGTTAAGTGCGGCCATTACAACACGAACGATGATGACAAGTGGAAAAGCTCAAACATCTTGACCACAACCACCGCCTTGACAATAATGTCATCACTGGGGCTATTGTCACGTGCATTTCAAAGCAGGTGCTCACTGCAACCCTAGTAAGGAGCTGTGATCATCCAAGGCAAATAATCATGTCCTTATACGTCTGGGGTCATAAAGCGACTATTAAGATGGCCAATGCGAAAGATGATGTACCAGATTTGGAATGACCTTCCGAATCGGTGAGCTGGTGCCGAGGCATTTGCTTTGCATGTGTGGGTAAATATGCCCGTCACTTCTGACCCCATGTATTTGTGTCCATTGAGGGAAAGGCTGTCCTTCTCCCCCAGTTGACATTCGCACCTGGTGAACTCTAAAACGACAATTTTGCATTATACTCAGGTGTGGAGAATCTTATTATATAGATTAAAGGGAAATAACAAAGGTTCAGGACTGGAGTATCTGGGTCGAAACTGTAGGGCAGTGTCTATTGTTTAGGGGTGACTTGCCGGATATGAACGCTGCCAAGCGAATTGTGTTCCGAATCTAATATGGGGGATTATCTCCACGGAGACACTGGGCAGAGTATTAACTTTCCAAAATATTACAATCGGACAATAACGGTGATCGTTCCTTCTGATGGAAGCAGTTTTATATTCATAGATTGGTAGTTCCTGACAATGTATTTCACTTCAACAAAATCATGAAACTCAATAAAACTTGAACACTTTTCGATCGAAAAAGCATTCAACAAGTATAGTGCAGTTTTCGTTACCTTCATGTTTACACAGTGGACAGAAAGTTGCAACGAATGGATATTGATAGGTTTTTCTGTTACATGTGACTAAAATCCCCTTATTAAATAGCTACTATTAGTCTATAATATGACTTTACAAAAAGATTGACAAAGATGGAGTGTCGCATTACGAATGTAAAAACGTTGAAAGTGCCACTACTTTCAAATCACAATAACAAACAAGTATATTTCTAGATATGATTTACTTGACAAAGATGCAAGAATATACACAGAAACGCCGATCTCGATAAATCAAGAATCTACATCACAATACACGTTTATTCATGGTATACAACTTCCAAACCACTTCTGAAAGATACCAATTTGCATTGGTTTAACACACCAACAAAATAACAAGCGTAAATGCTTTTTAACGTTTTAGTTCGCTAACAACATTTTCTTCTCTATTTTTGCAAAACTTCCTCTTAGGGTTTAGTTTGAGTTGAAAACGCTGAATATGCTATTCCCATACAAAGACGCTATTGGGTATGTACGTATACGTCAATTTTACAAGTTCATATATATTCATTCTTTTACTTCGAGGATATAATCATCACATGAAGAAAGGAATGAATGGACGCGTCTTTGTTTCCCAGAAAGGATCCATAGCATGAGAAGCCTTCAAACCCTAAATTTTCAAGGGATGCTTTTAAATATTTGAATATAAACGAGGGTAAAACCTCCCAACACCGATTCATTGCATCAAGCAGGAACATGTTTTCAAGACCGACGGTTTCGGAACACTAATGGCGTTCCTTGATTTAGTATTCCCACTGTTGATTTAACGAAATCCGGAAATGTCTACTTAGGATTGAAATAAAATCCCCAATTTCTCTATGTTGCATTTCTTTTGTGCTGAAATTGACAAAGTATTATATCCAACACATTGCCACAATCGCCAACTGCGTATTTCTCCATTGACGCCGTCTTAAGCAATTCATTTCATGCCACAGACTTACTGCCAACAGCTCATATATTAGAAATGGCATTTTGATTTTTCTCTGACGCACAATATGGAATTTTCATTTACGCATGGACACAAAATCTCGGGTCAGGGTTCAAAATACCGATATAGGCGTTTCGTCAAATTCGAGAATTCTGTGCACGGTTGAGTTAGTCCGTATGGATATTATATCGCCCTATTATCGTCTTTGTAAACGGAGCTAAAACTCGCAGCGTTCCTTTGGTACTATCTACTTATTATGGCCATTAAGACTCGATTAGGTATACACGTGTGTGCCCCTATCTCAATACACGCATGCTTGTATCCGATTTCGATTAAATTGGAGAAATTGTCAGTGACACATGGAGAAAGTAATGAATGAATATGAATAAACCGAGCGAAAATTATCCCCTCACAATTCACGCACACAGTCTCCAAAGAATAGAGCGAAATTCGCGAACAAAACCGCCATTGAAACTGGCGGGCACATCTTGTAGAGAGATCAATCTTCGCTTTTCACTTCGTAAGTCATAAAAGCGAAACTTATGTGAGCTGAGCTACCGTGTCCTGGCGTGGGCAATGTTTACGAGACCTCGACTCATAATCAGCCAAATTCGTGTCAAAATCCAGTCCCACTTTTGAAAACATCAAATGAATTTGAAGGCCGAAATGAACCCTATACTGCCGCATACTTAGGGCTATAGCTATTAGCTATGTTCCCTCTGTCGTTAATTGATAATCAATTCTGTCTGTCCCGTGGGCATCAAGATATAATTGCGGCTAATAACTAGAAATTGGAGAGAAAAAATATAAGTGATTAGACTGCTGTTTTGACACACTGCCTGACCAGTAAATAACATTTGGCAAATATTTATCTTCGTTGCCAAGAAGTTGCTTTCATAACCTTTCGCTTCTAATTCTGAAACGAAAATTGGGACTTCCAAAGCAGCAAGTTTCTGTAAAAGAAAGTCACGACAAATATTGTAATGATTCAGACAGCACTTAAAGGTGACATTTTGATCGAAACAAAATTAATATGATGGTAAGGTGTATTTTAGTGGTAATTGCAGTTGTTATATGACCAGATTATCCTTCAAAGCACTTTGATAATAAATGTTCTTAACGGTTACGCTCATATATATATGTACTCATTAACTTAAAGGGAGTTCTACAAAACCCTGGAGAAATCCAAGTTTGATTGTAAAATTGATCATGTTGAAAGTTTTATTCAAAGAGTTTTAAGAGCAGAAGAAAGGAATATGACCCAATTAAAAGATACTACTAAACAATATGCTTAATTCGTTTGCATATAGAGGGGGTTATCTCATACGGTAGTAACAAAATATTGCTCCATTCGGCAGTAACAAAAATGCTTCAGTCGCCAATTGAATACGGATATATGGGTAAAGTAAAAGATTATACCAAAATCGACAGATGCTAAAATTGTACATTGAATCCATAGAAGCCGACGCAACATCACGGAGAAGCCGATGATACCAAATTCAACACGCTTGTGAAGAATTAACAACAAATTCGTTAATACAAACGGTACAATAGATCCTAAATGTTTTTACTTAGAAAATAACCTTGTGAAGATACAAAACATTAACAAACAAAACTTAATCAACATGTAGTCCTAGATCCTGTTGGGCGCGTAGCAAGCCAATTGTTTCGTGTAAGCCCGATAGGTTGCAAAACTTTACATTTTTTAAATAGTATTGAGGGCTTGCCCAACCTTTTTAGCAACAATCATGTGTAAGCCCGGGTTTTTTTCATAATATAAGCTACGCCCCTGGTTTTAGCAGTAATATAAAAATATTAACTTTAGAAGTTCTCCCGTAGAGATAGTACTCATGGACATTAAACGCAGTTACATACAGTTTACGTAATAGACCCAACATGCGTTTGCCTGCTATCTGAGGATTCGGGTTATCTTCATTGAATATTCTCTTTTAATACTATGCAGGAACTGGATATGGTTCGCTATAAACAAGATAAAGTCCACATATTTCCTGTCGTTAGTATGCGTTTAACTACAGACCCATTTACATACGATTTCAATCGCTACCTTTTGATAACGTTCAAATTATCTCCGCGGAAATCGATTTGGCGGCTATTATGATAATGCTTCTACATTATGACGTGTAAAGCGGCCGGTGCAATCTTTGCCAGAGAAGAAACAAATGTAATTTCTCCAACCATCTGGATTAAACCGGGACGAGAAATAAATCTGTATTTAATCAACGCTCGATAACAGTGCTCTGTGTTTCACACAAAAATGGAAACTATTTTCCTCTCTGAGCACAAACCCATATTTTCTATATAATTTAATGCGGGTTTTATGTTCCGTAAAATTCATAAATATTCAATTAATGTCAATTTTCAGTTTTGCCGTCATGATAAACCATGCAGGCGATATCACTTTGAGACAGTGAATGAAGCCAGAGAGACGGTGTCAGAAAGCATATTCCTCTTGGACGCAATGGTGCGTGTGATTTGACCGAGGATCAATTTTAGCAGGGTGGAGAAATTTGCGAGAACTTAATATCGCTGTGAAGAGAATATCTGATATCTTCAACTGATGCGCACGTGACGATACTGGAACCGCCAAGACGAAATTATGCACCTTCTTTGGCTGAACTTAAACCTTCTCTCGATAATGTTGTATGCATGTATGTTTTTAAAAGAAACTCTTTCTCACTTCATTTTTTATATTTTTGGTACCAATTAAATGTACGTCTAGATTAAATTGTGTAAGGGTATGTGTAATATTACGTGTTGTTCTACAACCGTAATATCCATGTTCCTTGTCAATAAGTACTTATTAGTGGTGATCAATTGTTTCAATATTTCTGTTTATTATTCAAAGTAAAATGCATATTTCATTAATGACTTTATGGTTGTTGGGTCTGTAATATTGTTCACATCCGACACGGGTTAAAATTAACAGCGAAAGGCATAATTTATAAAACCATAAACAAACTATAATTTCTGTGCATACATTACAGATCATACCTGTTGTTTTTTCCTTGGTTTTAAACTTTTTCTTTTGTCCCGAATCGCTCTAGAATTCGTGAAACTGTTAAAAATGCCCTCAAGTAACTTATGAAACCTATTACAGCGAAGCCCCATCGATCCGCAACGTATCGTCATATTGATATCGATCAGATTCACAAAGTTTCGTTTTAACAAAGGTTCGGTTTAACGAATGATAGGTACATGTGGTGCACACCAACATTGGCAAGGCAAGGTTCTGATTTAACAGGATCCCGACTAACGAAGTTACAGTGTACGTATTATTTTGACTAAAAAGTGGAACTTGGGCTCGTAGCTAAATTTCTACGATAAACTTACATCTTTCATTAAAGTATCAAAGTAAATATTTATCATCCCCTCTCACCCAATCACTCAGCCAATCACCAAATCAATCACCAAATCAATTACCAAATCAATCACCAAAACAATTACACAAATTAAAAATTCCCTAGCGTGACCCTTATACGTGCCTGTGCGGTTTTCATGCTAAATGCAATCATTCAAACTCGAAAGATAAATTAACTTAACATCAACGGCAGCACACCTGAATTCACATTGTTTTTTATTTGTGCGCAAGGTTACACTTGTTATCCCCTGTAAATAAACGAAGTTTATCAACAAGCCATGTCAGATATAACTGTTACCTAGATACGAAAGTTAAAGTAGGAATTAATTAAACCATAGTGTAAGAAAGCCGTGTTCAGCGTATTGGATTATTGAAATTTAGCTAAGAGTGTTTGGTTCCTTCAGAACCTAATCGGCCTAATGGGGGAATAGGAGGCAACATGTTTTAATGTTATTACGGAGAAGAATAGGCAAAGTCGTCACGTGGTTTGGCTCGGGGGTTATCCAAAGTAGCGAGTGAACATGAAGCGCGACGATGCACGTGCGTAACCGCCTCAAACAAAACGAAACGAAATTTATCACGACAATTTCAAGAAGAACGTTTAGGGGGATTCTAGGGTGGTATTGTGGGTGGAGGTAGTGTTTTGGGTTGAGGGGCCATGTCTTTATACCATCAGCGGAGTATCGATTTTGTTGTACCGAGAACGAAAACACGAAAAGGTTTCTAGTTCATTGCGAAAGCTTTCCCAAATTACACCGAAATCCTTTAAGGGGGATCGTTGCCTTACAACTTAAGACTATGACAACTCCTCGGCATTAAAATGATTTTTATTTTTCACGAAGTCAAGATTTGATAACACCATTCGGTCGCTCCTCAAGTCCGTCTCAGCGCAATCCGATTCCGCTTTAGAAATATGTCGTTTAGAATCTTACTTTTTGATTAATCATACAGGGGTCAATTAGAAAGAATGCAGCCTCTTTTTATTCTTGCCCTAAGCTGGGGTTTAGGACTAAGTGTATAAAAGTGATTAGTGGGGATGACAAAATGTGAATGGGCAAATCTTATGTCAAGCCCGACTGTAGCAGGACATCCACCTGTCAGCCCACAAGAAATCACAATATCAAATATTTGTTCTATCTGGGCAGTTTTGCAATCTTAGGAATTGTGCTTAAGCTTCGTTTCAAACGGATTTTCCCCTGCATTATGAAAAAGTAGGGAAAAAATACATGGCTTTGCCCGAATAGACTTTTTTCATCATTTATATTGATTTCTGAACATAATTTTACCGTGAGTTCGATAGGCCGTTTTCGTAAAATTTGCTTGAGAAAACTCTTCGATGTAGAAATATTTGCGTCTGTATTTTTATGTATTTTGAAAAAAATGACTATGAAAGGAATTGCAAGTTATCGTTGACTTTCGACCAGGACTGTATACCTGAATGTGTTAACATATTTTTAAAAGTTCAAGCGTGATATAACATTTAAATAGGATTTTTACAAACTGATTTTATTTATTTTTTTACAAGTTGCAATTGTTTAGCTTTCATTGTTAAAATATATTATTGAACTACACTGTTATTATAGCGTTCATAAAATAATATTTCATACATTATAACATCAATATTTTGATATGAATTTTCCATCAAAAGCGAAAGTTGCACCAAAATAATCAAACTAAACTGTACTGCAAAAGAAAGTATACACCTAAAACGCATGTGACAAATAACGCGTTATAAATGTTACTATCCTGAAATCAGTCGAAAACACAAGTGGGATTCCTGAATCAAATATATCACCATCGAATAACCATTTTCTTGATCGTTTCATTTTAGCCACTATCAAACATGGGTGATAGTTTCTTTTGTGCGTCAGTTTACACTCTCGATAATATACCAACGTGAACAAAATAATTCAGAGTAACATACTTTGTTACACAGTAAAGTAACTTAAGTCAATATCACCTTTTATGCCCAGCACGTGCTGACCACGCGCAACGTGTGGACAATCACGTGACTCCCAATAACACGAAGTGGTCAAGTCCCTGTGGCACCGCCTGATGTCCTAAACCTATCATGGCGGTGTATTTAGAACCAGAGAATGCCATTCTACAACGACCACAGCGAACTGGAATAACTGGCGCAAGCAACACCCGTTACCATTATCGGCGGGGAAATTAAGCTGGCTGGGTGTGATTACTGCCTTCCATTATTGTTCGTTCCATGACAATGTGATTATTGCTCATTGTCTTGCATCGTTTGAAGGGAGGGGAGTATTGAGGTCCTGCATGACTGACGAGCGAGATACGGGTGACAGTTTGCACGGGTTTGGAGGTGTTGATGAAGAAATAAATTGAAAAAAAAATATTTCACAGCCGTGGGTGACCTTTGTGATTGGTTTGTATTGTAATAATGTTTACATTAAGTATGATACGCCCGGCGTGTTGCCTAGGCTAGAACCGCCTAGCCATCTAGCCATAGCAGGTTGGAATTCTTTATTGACTATGCACTCGTCAACATGATTTGCTGTAAAATTAACATACTAATTCAACCGGACCGACGATCTTCACCGGGAAACAACAGCTGGGTTATTGTTGTTTTGAAGGTGTAAAACATTATTGATTTGAAACAACGTGTTTTGTTGTTGCCGATTTAATTCCGCTTTGAGATGTCAGCCCCTATTGTCAAGCGACAGTGTGTTCAAACGGCGCGCAACAATGCAACACTTACATACATCTCACGGATGGCAAGTCGATATGTGGAGTTACGTCCCTTGGGTGTACCGGAAACCAGTGATCGTGGGTTCGAACCCTGGATTCGCTCTGATTAGTTTTTGAGTAAAGTGGTGAACATCTTTGTCCCGCCTCACTCACTTTTGTCCAATATCCACGCCAAAGACCCGGTTCGATTACCCATATGGGTACAATGTGTGAAGCCCATTTCTGGTGCCCCCCGCCGTGATATTGCTAAAAGCAGCGTAAAACTAAACTCACTCACTCACTCACTATCCAGTATCAAGCTGACAAGTCGTGACAGAACTGGAAAGCTGATCAGTGCGGCGTTAAACCAAACTCACTCACTCACTCACTCCTCCACATAAATCAAGCTATGGATATGTGTTTGTCAGTATGTTCTTCATTTACCAAACCAACAATTATAAATCTATTTGTATGAAATATCGTTGTGAAAGCATAGATAAAACAATTTGTACTAAATCATAAAAATACACTGTCTACCTTTTCAAAGCTTATTGACATGTATGTACTCTTTGACCCTGGATTAGAATGTACCCAGCTAACCATGCCTTGCTCACCATGGATATTCTAAGGCATTGCAGATCCCAAACACCCCATGCTTGACTCCCTGTAGATATACCAAGGCAACGTAGATCCGCAGTACCCCAGGTCTCCCTGTGGAGATTCCAGGAAGAACCGATCCAAAGTTGGCCTACCTCGGGAGATTCCAGGGAGGAATAAATCAAAATACTCAGTGCAGCATACGAGTATATCTCTTGGTCTTTCTCCTGGTCTATCTCCTGGGCGCCGTTGTTCAGAACAACTTTAGCGCTACGACAGTCGCAAGTCTATGTTAAGGTACGGGATTTGCGATCACCGTAGCCCTAAGATCGATTTGTACAACGACACCATGGTCTGTCTTATGGTCTATCTCATGGTCTGTCTCTGGTCTTATGGGTCTATCTTATGGTCTATCTCATGGTCTGTCTCCTGGTCTATCTTATGGTCCATCTCCCTGTCTATCTCCTGGTCTGTCTCCTGGTCTATCTTATGGTCTATCTCCCTGTCTATCTCCTGGTCTATCTCCCCGTTGGTATTGTAGGTTTCCGTGTCCTGTCAGCGCCGATACCTATCCATGCAAGCAAGTATTATTCTGTCTGGTGAATGCTGATTACGGCGCAGAATAACACTTACTTTAAGCCCTAATGTTCTTATATACTTTTAGGGTAAAAAGGCCATTGACCTGTCACAGAAGGATGTCCATGTTTAAATAATACTCCTGTGGGACATGCGTGCACCAAAATCAAAACAAGGAATGTTCCATGCCCAATAACCAAGGAACATCTGTACCCGATGCTGATGCTCTGTACTGATGCTGGCCTTATCACCTAATTTCATGAATTTATTTATTTTATTTTCACTTTTCAGCTCAACATTCCAAATCAAAACGAAACTATGATAGTTTAAAATGTGTTTTAGACCTACTCATACTCCAGGGCACTTCATATACTTTTATCTTTCTTCAACTACGACGAGTTGTGATATTAAACTCCTGAGAAGACAACTAAATCAACAGCATTCTCGCTCTATCTACTGAACCAGGTGTTAGCCATGGGAATTCGGCTGCATACCCATACCCTAGCTTAATGGGGAACAGAACAAATATTTGATTTTATTAGCCCAGCTTTTGTATCCTTACCTAGATTGCTTTGGTTCTGGATAAATATTAGCTCATCGCGGACGGGAAATTCCATTAGCGACAGCTTACACAGTCAATATGCGTTCGTCAAAATGCAGTTCTTGTGTTATTTTGTCGTTGGACACGGGACTGTGAGCACGCGGCCCAAGGATATTGAAACTCCGAAAAACGTAATTTAAATTTCGAAATAGTAATTATAAATTTTCTCAGGGGCAAAAAAGGAAATTGTCTGAATGATAAGCAATAAATCATGTCTAATTGACCTCTGACCCTTCCTTGACCTTAGCACCTGCCTGTCCGCTCTCTATGTTTTCCTTTTCATTGGTGAAAATTATTTGAAATAACATTCTTAACACGCAATGAAAAGAGAAGGAACGTTGCTAGAGCCTTGTCTAACGCCTCTCCCCAAACCTTCGCTTGCACGGATACAAGATAATTTGTATAAGCACTGCCTCTAGGGGACTGTGTTTACCTTCGATTAAGCCAAGTGTGTGGCAAAGGCTACCGGCAACACCGCGGGACATTATTTGTTTGTTTTCGATATTTGGATTGCATATTAGACTCAGTAACATAAAAGAATGCGCGCAGCTACAACTAAAGAAGGGTCGTTCCCACAAAATGGAGCTGTTTTATTTTTCGGGTGCTTGTTGTATTTTTTCGAATGAAAACACAGCTGCAAATGTCTCTATCATATTTTCACAGCCAAGGTTCTTAAACCGTATGTATATTGTTTGAAATTAGTGTGTCCGTCAATTTATACGCCAGTGTGAAATGCACGCGAGTGTGCGTTCAGTGTATTTGTCATCCCTACTTAAGGAAATGTACACATTTATGTTTTGAATTGGGACATGTTTTGCGTTCCATATGTTTAAGTGATGTTTCTTCGTGACAACTTTTATGATCACGTGACGTGCACGTGTTAAGTATCCACGAGTTCATATAAGTACAGGTTGACGAACTGTTTTACACAGGATGTGCATTTTGTTCCGTCAACATTATCTGATGTAATAAAGTTTTCTTGGTTTTCCGGGTCTGACTAAATCATCAATTCTCTAGTCTCTGTGTACAGTTGTGTAAATGAGGATAGGTGGATGTCAGTGTGTGTGACCTGATGCAGCGTTATGGATACATGGCGTGGGTCGAATATTCGTAGCCACCGAAATATTATTCACTCAGTTCCTTGTGGGTAGAAGTGCTGCAATTCAATGTGCGAAGCACCCTACCAATACGATGCGTGTCTTACAGCACCCTACCAATACGATATGCATCTTACAGAAACCGCAATGATATGATTAAGGTCTATGAGCACCGTAACAATACGATGGACATCTTACAACACCATAACAATATGACCCTGGTCTGTCACCACCGTAACAATATGACCAAGGTCTGTCATCACCCTAACAATATGAATATGACAATATGAAAGGTCTGTCACCACCGTAACAATATGACCAAGGTCTGTCAGCCACCGTAACAATATGACCAAGGTCTGTCAGCACCCTAACAATATGACCAAGGTCTGTCAGCACCCTAACAATATGACCAAGGTCTGTACCCTAACCGAGGTCTGACAATATGAGCAAGGTCTGTCAGCACCGTAACAATATGACTATGACCAAGATCTGTCATCACTGTCACCACCTTGAGTAACAATATGACCAAGGTCTGTCAAGGTCTGTCATCACCTAACAATATGACCAAGGTCTGACCAGGTCTCATCACCGTAACAATATGACCAAGGTCTGTCTTCACCGCAACAATATGACCAAGGTCTGTCAGCACCCTAACAATATGACCAAGGTCTGTCACCACCGTAACAATATGACCAAGGTCTGATCACTCCTAACAATATCACCGCAACAATATGACCAAGGTCTGACATCACCCTAACAATATGACCAAGGTCTGTCATCACCGTAACAATATGACCAAGGTCTGTCAGCACCCTAACAATATGACCAAGGTCTGACATCACCTAACAATATGACCAAGGTCTGTCATCACCGTAACAATATGACCAAGGTCTGTCAGCACCGTAACAATATGACCAAGGTCTGACATCACCGTAACAATATGACCAAGGTCTGTCTGTCACCGTAACAATATGACCAAGAGTAACAATATGACCAAGGTCTGTGCAGCACCCTAACAATTTGACAAGGTCTCTGAGGACCGTAACAATATGACCAAGGTCTGTGAGCACCCTAACAATTTGCCAAGGTCTGACATCACCGTAACAATATGACCAAGGTCTCTGAGCACCCTAACAAGTTGTTCAGGTCAATATGACACAATCATGCCAGTCTAAGATGTTTACCATTTCCCTGCTTACAAACCTGGAAGCATCATCAGTCCCAATCTTGGATTCGAACCAATGATCACAGGTTTTGTCATGCCTGACGGACGCAGCTCACTGGGCCACCCTATCCAGTATGTCAATCAGTGTGAAAGCAGAGCAACCTACGCTTATGACAATGATACCTTCCCTTCCGAGTTACCACAGTGACTTAGAGTGTGGTTTCACGCCAACTTGAGCTGCATTCAGCAATACCACGGTGGGGGACGCCAAAATGGGCTTTTCACATTGAACTCTTGCGTGGAATCGAACCTGGCCTTCCAGGTGATCAGCGAACTTGACTTGAATGCAAAACATATACATAGAGCAAAGTGAACATCCATTTGTTCTTAGCACACTCTAAACTGTCTTGTTTTCCCGATAAAAATATTCTATTGCCTCCCCCGAAGTCCCTCTAAAGTCAGGTATATGGTCCACGCCTCCATTCGGCACCGCTCGCCCTTTTCCGTAAACTGCAAGAATTGTATATTGTTTTAGGCATAGTTTGTGTCATGATATATTCCAACGTTTGACACTTAAAAATATTTAACCATACGGACTGGCCAATAAGGTTTAACCCCGCTTGCAGCTGTATTCCAGTTACATTACGGCGTGTCAGGTTTATAATATAGATACAGATCTCCCTTTCCCACTTTGATGAAACAATGAACATAGTTATGGTGCTGACAAATTTAGATTCATACCTAGGACATAGGTTCCTGGCAAGCTCAAGGGACGTAACTCTGACAGGCGAATTGCGGCACCTTAAGGAGTAGGGTGACCCGTGACCCATGGACACCATACTGAGTAACAGGTAGTTGGAACCTCAATATTTCATAGTGATTCATAAACACATGCTCTGTCATCGTATCGCATGGTGACAATCACTTGATTGTCTGGTTCAGACCCGATTTGTTTACACACAACATCATACAGCTGTAATACTGCTGAAACACATATCTGCTCATGATATAGTCACAGCTGTACAATCGACTCTGCTTTTAGCAGAGATTTCTTATGAATGTGGAAAGGGTTTTGTCGCTTTTAATTACTTTAACGTATCAATATAAACTACAATGCAAAGGCTTGGGCATTTGTCTTTCCGTTAGCGTGAAGACGGAACCAAGTTGATGAAATTGCCACGAGACAGGCTCGAGTCTCCGTGACTTTAGGGACACAATGCCATTTACAAAGTGATCAAATGTAACATATATTATATTTGGGATTGCGCTTTCTCAGTAAAGTACAGATTCTAGTACTTTTGTTACGTTGAGTCCCATCCGGGATTCAAACCCATACTCTCAGAGTCAGGCACCTAATCACCAGCGCACAACGTCAGCCGTTTAACCCATTCAGCCACCTCGGCATCCGTAAGGCTTGACCTTGAATGTCCCGATGGTATAACCACGTTTCCCTTTAACACAAAAGGCGATACATTTTGAGTTTTGTTCCGTGAGTGAAATTAACAAATAATAACGCACATACGTTTTCAACAGCGAACCATATGTAGTTAATGGTGTGTTATATCAGACTACATAGACCCCTCAAAGTTCCATAGGTATAGGGAGCATCCAGGGAGGATCTAGTCCCCAAATGTTCAAAGTAAATTTAAACTTACCAATTTTTTAACCGCAGTATATATGTCATTTTAATTTATGGCTAGATTGTCCAAAATTGATAATAGCTGAGGGTCCAGCTAGGGTCCATGCAGGAAGTAAATGTACTGTAAGTCCCCATGGTCCCTAGTGTGGTGATCTACCTTCAGTTGTTGGCAGTCTATAGCCTGTTTTTTTACATTGTATTGTCTTTCATAGTTAAGATGTTTTAGATTTTCACACTAGTTTTACATTTATAACTGGGGTATTCTAGTTATTTTACTGTCCTTTGTAGACAGGTGAGTACATTATCAAACTTTGCTTTTATTCATTAATTAATTTACAACTTGCTCAGTCACGATATGGCTGAAATACTGTCAATGTTACTTTAAATTTTAACTCACTCACTCACTCCAGGTAGGATCTGAATGTGAGCGATTGCTTGGACATGTCATACAACTTGTGTGCGATCCAGGGCCTAGATTTTCGAAGCTCTCTTAGTGCTAAGATAGTCGAAAATTAATGTTAATGTATGGCACTTACGACTATCTTAGCGCTAAGAGAGCTTCGAAACTCTAGGCCCTGGCATGCCACTACTGTAGGTGTAGCTTCACTTCAAGCTGATTAAACATATACACAACTCAAAACCTTCGCTTTTGTCGTGTTTCGCTTCGGTATGAAACGCCTCCGTACCCTTATGAAACGCTGAGCAGTATATAATTTTCCGTTGAAGAAAGTTCTCGTACTAACTAATGTATCAAAACATGACCGCCTCCGGGTCCTTACATCAACACAACCTGATGTTTATTTTAATCACACATTTGTTTATTTCACACTCATGAACAAATTAGATTTAAAGATTTCCATAATTTGTTAATAAATATTTAATCGTTCTAATTAGCCCAATTCCGGGATAAATGTATTTCAAACTTGGAAAAATACCAAATCCCTCCAGATTATACCATCACGATCAACCTTAATCTAATTACCCGTATCTTAAGAAAATCGAACTCCAATTCGATTTATATTATGTTTTTGAAACGAAAACTCTGCTTTGGTTTAAGAAAGCTTTGTGAAAAGTCGACAATGTAATTGGAAAGGAAGAACCGGAGATCTACTCTGTCCTAAAACGTTAATCTTTAACGCAGAACGTTTTTACGTGAAAGAAAATATGGAAGCACTGACTTGAGCCCGAGACAGCGCGGATGGATGACTTTAATCCCATCTAAAGGGCTGTTTCTTTTGTTTGCATTAATCGTTATTCGCAAATCTCAAACAATTGGATCGATGGCAAAGAATATGTGTGGTTGGGACCCTTCGGAAAATCATGCTTCCTTTCTCAGACTTGTTTGAATACACTCAATGAGTCAATTATTCCTCCAGAAGACATATCATTCTCCAAACCAAAAGAATATTGAATCCTCCTTGTTTCTTACAAACCAGCATGCTTGTAGCCATGCAAAAATGAAATCTGACCAAAAGCCTTTCTTTACATACAATAGCAACAATTCAGGCCTTTTCCCAACTACAAGTACCTTTGTATTGTAGGGCTTGTTGACTCTTCTTCTGAAAATAATGGTCTGAAAGGATTGACTTGCGATGGTTTAAGAAATGCTGTTCCGGGCTCAAATTTGGTAGCCTTGAGCACGAATTGCTGCTATCGTGTCGATTCTTAATGATTCGAACAATACCGGAGATGAAATAGTGTAAAATACCTTTTAACGAAGTTTACATTCCTTTATCGATCAGGTTATTGTTCAGATGCTAAAGATACACGTGCCGTGACGTCACGAAGGTTGGAGGTCATTCTGGGAACGTGCGGACCTTTATGAGTTCACATCGAGGTATATTTATAAGTGTAAACTGACGTTTCTGTGACGTTGAATCATATGTCACGTGCGTCTCAACCGATGATGATTATAGTCATAATAACCCAGGTTTCAGAGTACAACAGTACGAAAAAAATAATCCGTGTATTAAACGGAACCCAACAGTGGACTACTCTACCGATGCCGAGTTAGTGCTTTTTAGGCGTGAATTAAGCACGTTGTTGACTCTTTTTCAACTCTAATGTCGCCTCGGCATTGCTTTAGCCATACAGCGACGAGAACATTTTTCCTGCACACACACAGAGAGAATCCTGAATTCAGAGTTTTATTTGGACTTATATATATATAAATACATACATGTAACTGAGTGTATGTTCTCAAAACAAATCCCAATTGCCACTGAAAATGTCAACATGTACAGTTGAACAGTTGTAATGTATCGTCGTCCACGGTAATTTCTTATTGAATTTACAAACTCATTTATCATGTATGTTTCAGCTGAAGGGTTTAAACTGTTGGCGAAATAACACCTAATTTGTATCTCCTATTGGGCAGACATCATGTTTCCAAGATCTTGATATCTTGAAATCTATTTTATAATTTGTGAAATTTCCTTTGCTCATTTTTATTACATTTTTATTAAAATAACCAATTATTAAATGAAACTGATTCAAGTGTTAATAGAGCAAAATTGTTTATTGTTAATATACTATTAATGTTTTGCTTACATTGCTTACAATGCAATATTTCTTGTATCATATGTCTCTAATTTCCCATCTATCATACCCAAACAATAATATAGTGTGTATGTCAAAAGTCAGTTTGTGAACTTTTGAAATATTCAATTGGAATGTGTCCCTTGTGAAAAAACTAATAAAGGTCAACGTAGGAAAACATCGTTTCGAGACCCTTATTCAAACGAGGAGACACTTCAGATAGCATCTTCCCCATTAATACATACACATGGAAAAAGTTTCGAATCCCTCGGTGCCATTCCCAAAGAAATCAATCTACATATCTAAAGTGTTAAGACATTGCCAATGTTGCATAAATCATACCATTGTCCTACGGCATCAAGCATAGCGCCAAGAATTATGGTACCCACCCCTTTATGAAATTTTAATTCGTCTAAATGGAAATGAGACGGAGGTAAAACACATCCCTGCCCAACTCAAGGTTAGACCAAATTCCCCTGGGAAACGATTTCCAACCACCTATGGTATCTGACCTAGAACCGGTGGATAAATAATGTATCTACCGCCCTATGCGTTCATGCTTTCGTAAACACATGGCGTACGCAGAATGTGTGGGCAAGCCGCCATCTTGAATTTTTAACATGTCAATTTCTCATAATTAGCCGTATTAAAAAATACTGATGGGGAGAGAATTGCATGAAATGATAAATAAATCTACATTAATTCTACACATCACATAATGTGATAGAAAAGTTATCACTTAATGTTTGGGGTTTTGCTTTCGGTTTTTTTTTATTCATACATATTTTTTTGTCCTTTGGTTCTTGAGGGATGTAATGGTAACGGGTTGATATCATTGTATCTTTGTCGTGGCCTTATAATACCTCGTGTGATATACATGTATGTATCTCGAGGTATATAAACCGAGAGTAATCGAAGAGGTATTTGGCTAGGATAATAATTATTTTTCACAAATTCTCTTTTTTAACTTCAGTGTTAGGGTGTCCATTGAACTAGAGGGCAAATGAAAGTAAAGATCATGATTGATTGCAGCTGAAACTGAAAGAAGTGTTATTCGATGGTGACATATTTCAGACCATAGGCGGATCCAAGGGGGGGTGGGTTTGCAGGAGTGCGCACCCCCCTCCCCCTTTTGTCCTGAAACATTGAAATGACCATTGAAACTCTCGTGTCAAAGAAGTGTGAACCCATTCACCCCCTTTCTCAAGAGTGTGCACCCCCCTTTCGCAAAAAGCTGTATCCGGCCCTGCAGACGGTTATTGCATTGTGTTTTGGACAGTATGTTACAGTGTTCCGGTTACTGTTCTCAAATTTTCATGCAATTTTGTTTTGTCACATTCAATTTTCGACTGTATACTGTCTTTTAGTCGTTCATGATTTTCAAAGAGGGGACCAAAATATCTTCCTACTCTCACCGTATTCGTTTCATATAAACCATGCTTATTCAAAGCATGACTCGTTTGAACAACAATACTTTCACTTAATGACCCAAGTTTAAGTAGAGATGTGTAAAAAAATTCCTCAATTGTCGGAGAATTCCGGGTCAGCTGTAATGCGATCTAAATCATGTCAACTGGTGAACCCACTTAAGGGACTAGCATATGGCACATTCTTCACCAGTTTCACCAATATCGCAAAAGATGCTGTGTAAATTACAAACCAGCAGCACGTAGATAAGGAGCCAGATTGACAGTAGCAGCATGCCTTTCTGTTGTAGGAAGGAGACACGCGCCGTTGTATAGAAGACTAACACGCGCCTTCCCACTCCGATCTCCCGCGCTTTTTGTACCTAGCCTCGAACCACAAGTCTCCACGTAATAGTCTCTACACCTGTCAAGTCCTCTTGTTACTTGACCCGAGTTCTCGGTACAAACGTGACCAAGGAACGAGATAAATTTTGCGAATTTCTTTATTTTCCGCAATCCTACGTGCGGCGAAATACAAGCCGCGTGGCGTTGATAAATTTGGACAGTTTTGAGGAGAATAGCATGTCGCTTCACCGTAATGACGTTTTGACCCAAGCATTCTATTCAAGGGCAGATAATTAGTGGCTGACTCAGGTGCTAGTGAAGATTAAAAAGGGATTTCATTAGGCTCCTAACGATATTCCTGGTAAAAAAAACGGGATTAAAAATCTCTGAGAGCAAATTACGCGTGAGATATTCATTTTTCTTCCCCAAGTCCAGGTGTGTGTGATATCGTGTTGGCGTGTAGATTGAAATAGTGGCAAGGGAAGCAGTATCACCTTTCAACAGTTGCGGTCAATCGTAAATATCGTGGAGCGATCATAAAAAGTGCTGAATCGACAAATTAACTCGCACTGAAGACTAATCTGTTTTATTCAAAGAACAGGAATTAATACAGTCTAGATTGACATGTAATTGTTTCTTGTAATCAACACGGATATTTTATATGGTATCAAAGAAGAGATTTTGATCAATCACGCAGATTATGAAATGACATTTGATCGATTTAACGACTGTGATAAGATTACTTATGGCAAAAGAACACCAAATTGGAAACGCACGTGAAAGACTGAGAGTTTAGAGAGATTTGGGGTGACACCAGAGAGAGAAAGTGTGGGGAATCGGGGTCTTTGAGAGAGGACGCTTTGGAGAATGAGAAAGACAGGGGAATGAGAGAGAGACTGTTTTAAACCGCGTTCAGCAACATTCCCGCTGGGAGAGACCAGAAGTGAGTGAGTGAGTTTAGTTTTACGCCGCACTCAACAATATTCTAGCTATATGGCGGCCCAGAAGTGAACGTCTAACCTTGAGAGTAAGAGAAAGGAAAGGCAGAGGGAGAGACACAGAGAAATGGGTGAGGAGAGAGAGAGAGAGTGAAAAGAGTGAGGAGAGAGCGTTCGGTGAGAGGATAAAGAGAAGGTGACAATGGTTTTACGCCGCTTTCACCAATAACCCAGAAATATCAAGTCGGGGGATATAACAGAAATGTGCTTAACGTCTACCTCTAAGGTGACTCAGACCCGAACCTTCGTTGGGAAGAGTGAGTCAGTGAGTCAGTTTTGTTTTACGCCGCCTTTAGCAGTATTCCAGCAATATCACGGCGGGGGACACCAAAAATGGGCCTCACACCTGGTACCCATGTGGAGAATCGAACCCGGGACTTCGGCGTGACGAGAGAACGCTTTAACCACAAGGCTGACCCACCGCCCCAGTAGTAGTAGTAGTAGTAGTAGTAGTACTAGTAGTAGTAGTAGTAGTAGACGCTTTAATCACCAGGTAACTCCTGGTTTATCCAGATCAGTGTTTTGACATCGCCTAGAAATACACTTACTCCAGTGACGTGACGTGACGTGACGTGACGTAGCACTTGCGTGAGACGTTGTGACGTTCTTCATCACTGCTGCGTATGGGCACCATTTCAGTCGAATTGTTCCGGGGTGTCTTTAATATACCGAAATCTTTCTGAGATCTATTCCGAATATGTTTTGTGGTGTAGCCTTATGGTTAAAGAGTTCGCTCGTCACGCTGAAGACCAGATTCAATTCCCCACATGGGTACAATCTGTGAAGCCCATCTCCGGTGTCCCCCGCCATGATATTGCTGGAATTTAATATTGCTAAAAGCGGCGTAAAACTTAAGTCACTCATTCACTCAACCGCTAAAGTGTCACTTTGTAAAATTAATGTCATTCTCTCGCTACACAAGGACTTTCAGATGAAGAAAACACTCTGATCAGCAAACGTGACATGTTACACTGCATTAATGAAAAGCGACAAAAAAGAATGTTTTGTGATTTTCGTAAAACTCTGTCGTTACAACAACTGGTTTTTTCATATTCATTGGTGCAGAGACACATAAACAGGAAGTTGTTAAAATGTTTTTTTCTTTGACAAAAGATTATTCTTTTTAGCAAACAAAAATATCATTAGAAATGAATGTAAAAGGCATAAACACATTACAGGCAATTGTTCTTGTAACGGAATGCATTAAATCAACCAAATTATGGTCAATACGTGAGTGAACGAGTTAGTGTAGACTAAAGAAGTGGGCTTCGAACCCGGAATCGAACCCGGGTCTTCGGCGTGAAGAGTGAGGAGTATGGTTTTACAATATACCAGCAAATCACGGCGGGGGACACCAGAAATGGGCTTAACACATTGTGCCCATGTGGGGAATCGAACCCGGGTCTTTCGGCGTGACGAGCCAACGCTTTGACCACTAGGCCACCCCACCGCCCCTAGAGAGAGAGAGAAAGTGTGGGGGTGAGAGGGAGGGAGAATGAGAAAGATAGGGAGAGAGAGATTGTTTTAAACCGCGTTCAGCAACATTCCCGCTGGGAGAGACCAGAAGTGAGTGAGTGAGTTTAGTTTTACGCCGCACTCAACAATATTCTAGCTATATGGCGGCCCAGAAGTTAACGTCTAACCTTGAGAGTAAGAGAAAGGAAAGGCAGAGGGAGAGACACAGAGAGATGGGTGAGGAGAGAGAGAGAGAGTGAAAAGAGTGAGGAGAGAGCGTTCGGTGAGAGGATAAAGAGAAGGTGACAATGGTTTTACGCCGCTTTCACCAATAACCCAGAAATATCAAGTCGGGGGATATAACAGAAATGTGCTTAACGTCTATCTCTAAGGTGACTCAGACCCGAACCTTCGTTGGGAAGAGTGAGTCAGTCAGTCAGTTTTGTTTTACGCCGCCTATAGCAATATTCCAGCAATATCACGGCGGGGGACACCAAACATGGGCCTCACACCTGGTACCCATGTGGAGAATCGAACCCGGGACTTCGGCATGACGAGAGAACGCTTCAACCACAGGCTGCCCCACCGCCCCAGTAGTAGTAGTAGTAGTAGTAGTAGTAGTAGTACTAGTAGTAGTAGTAGTAGTAGACGCTTTAATCACCAGGTAACTCCTGGTTTATCCAGATCAGTGTTTTGACATCGCCTAGAAATACACTTACTCCAGTGACGTGACGTGACGTGACGTGACGTAGCACCTGCGTGAGACGTTGTGACGTTCTTCATCACTGCTGCGTATGGGCACCATTTCAGTCGAATTGTTCCGGGGTGTGTTTAATATACCGAAATCTTTCTGAGATCTATTCCGAATATGTTTTGTGGTGTAGCCTTATGGTTAAAGAGTTCGCTCGTCACGCTGAAGACCCGGATTCAATTCCCCACATGGGTACAATCTGTGAAGCCCATCTCCGGTGTCCCCCGCCATGATATTGCTGGAATATTGCTAAAAGCGGCGTAAAACTTAAGTCACTCATTCACTCAACCGCTAAAGTGTCACTTTGTAAAATTAATGTCATTCTCTTGCTACACAAGGACTTTCAGATGAAGAAAACACTCTGATCAGCAAACGTGACATTTTACACTGCATTAATGAAAAGCGACAGAAAAGAATGTTTTGTGATTTTCGTAAAACTCTGTCGTTACAACAACTGGTTTTTTTTCATATTCATTGGTGCAGAGACACATAAACAGGAAGTTGTTAAAATCTTTTTTCTTTGACAAAAGATTATTCTTTTTAGCAAACAAAAATATCATTAGAAATGAATGTAAAAGGCATAAACACATTACAGGCAATTGTTCTTGTAACGGAATGCATTAAATCAACCAAATTATGGTCAATACGTGAGTGAACGAGTTAGTGTAGACTAAAGAAGTGGGCTTCACACATTGTACAAATGTGGGGAATCGAACCCGGGTCTTCGGCGTGAAGAGTGAGTGAGTATGGTTTTAGCAATATACCAGCAATATCACGGCGGGTGACACCAGAAATGGGCTTCTCACATTGTACCCATGTGTGGAATCGAACCCGGGGTTTCGGCGTGAAGAGCGAACGCTTTAACCTCTAGGCTACCCCACCATTATGGTCAATAAAGGTATCCTATTACCACATCAGACTGATTTTCTGTCTATGAGCATGCTTCCGAATATTTTTGTATTGTCTCAGTTGTCAGTACACGGCATCAGGTCCGTCCTTCTGTCGATCTGTCCTGTATTTAAACAGGAGAGACAAATCATGATTTGTGTAGTCTTAATAAAAACTACTTTAAGTGCATTTTTCATTTCAACATATATCGAAAAAACGTTAAGTGTTAACCATGTTGAATTAAAGGTCGCACGTGGTTGTATAGAACTCGTTGTATAATTGAGAACTCATCATACATTTACTCAGATCAGTACTACAGCAATTGAGAGTCTTTTCAAAATCGGCAACAGTAGTAGTAGTCGTCGGAGTAGTAGAAGTAGTAGTAGCAGTAGTAGTAGTAGTAGTGGTAGTAGTAGTAGTAGTGATAATCATTGTTGTCGTAGTAGTAGTAGTAATAGAAGCAGTAGTAGTTGTCCTTGTCATCGTAGTAATCGTTGCAGCAGCAGTAATAGTAGTCATTGTTGTCGTCCAAGTAGTAGTAGTAGTAGTCGTTGCAGCAGCAGCAGTAGTAGTTGTTGTTGTTGTAGTAGTAGTAGTCGTTGCAGCAGCAGTAGTAGTAGTAGTAGTAGTAGTAGTAGTAGTAGTAGTAGTAGTAGTAGTAGTAGTAGCAGTAGTAGCAGTAGTAGTCGAACCTAAGGAGGCAGCACCTGTTTAGGAAACACTAGAGAGCCAATCCTTGAGCACGGACTCCTACCTACCACCTACCTACCACCTATCTACCTACCATGCACCGCCAACGATTCGTCCTATCTGTTGTATATGTGGTAGTGAGTGAAGCACCAGTGATAGTAGTAGTGGAAGCAGTGGTATTTACAGAAGTAGTAATGGTAGTGCTGATGATAGTGCAAGTTGTCAATAGTAGTAGCAGCAACCACAACACCACCAGCAGCAGCAGTACTTGGGGCAACAGTCACGCCGCTCACAGCTACATCCCAGCCATATGCTAAAAGCACAATATTCGTAGAAACAGCTATAGCGAATTACACTTGAACATCACATCGGAGCCAGCGATAGTTCAGTGATGTCTCCTATCAATATCACATCACAAACACAATCCAAGATTAGGAAAACTAAGAAGTCATTGTTGTGTAAATATTATAACGTCAACCCTATGAATGTTCCCAAGAAATAGTGAAGGTTTTGAAAAGGTTAAGGAAGTATATGGACAGTAAGATGGTTGACAGCGAACGCTGATACTGTTTCATTTTAACTGTTACAGAACTGGTCCGTACAAATGACGTGTGCCTTGTATTTGACTATTAAGCTGAATAACCAGAAGCAAATAGGACTCAAGGACTAGTTAAGTTGTTCTATCATGGCTGTTCTATCGTGATGTTCCATTGTACATCAATGGTTATATTAGGATATGTTGTAACACCTGATAACCATGATTTTGTAAAGTAACTTAAAATATCTTGTATTTTGATAAATCAATTTCTCTGCATCTGAAGGGAATGTCTTTGAGGAAAGGGACAATAAATGAGGCTGAATCTTAGCAATGTATTTTGTTTTGAATGTGGTTTGTGCTCTTTTCAAACCAGGGTGCCCTTTTCCGTAGAACTTCCACCCTGCGCTTTTTTGTAGTCTGGAGGAAACACTATAACAGAATGCAACTTTTGTCCAAAAAACAAAAAGTAATTACATTAAGAATATTTAAAACACCAGTGGATGAGGGATGAAGATACCGGACTTATAGTTGACGCACTTTGTACTTAAAAAACAAGTTTAATATAAGGAAAAAGAAAGTAAAGTCCATTTTTCTATTTCACATATTCTTTGTTGTCAAATGTGTTGAGAACAGCTTTGGATGATAATGATGATGATGATGACGACGACGACGACGATGGTGATGTAGTCCGGGGGGTGTTTAGAATGACAACATCTCGGAGGATGCGTTTCGGTTAGGCATTAGTGATTAAAACTGTAAAATGTGTGCACTCTTTGAATGATCAATTATTTCAGAAAGTGTCATTTCTGCAGATGTCGAAAGATTATTTTGGGAAGAAAGCAATAATATTAACAAATTAACCGTGACTCATGCAAGTCAAATCACGAATGGGCATCTCTTTTGTGTGCTGTGATTTTATAACCCAGGCAAGGTGTTGATGGCCCGTAATCTATCTAAATTTCAGGTGCCCGGCAAGAGCAGGCTTGACACCTGTACAAATAAAACGAAATGTAGGCAACAGTCCGTTCAAATGTCGCTCACCTATAGTGAAACAGAAACGGATACGGCGTAAGGTTGTCACCCGGGCGAACTCCATGATGTAATATGTCATTGAAGAGGAAAATAGGCTTTTCTGAGAAGGAACTTCAATCTAAAGTAGAAACTGACACTAAAAGAATTGAATAACGTTATTTAGAGGTTATTTTAATGGGTAAACCCTGACCCTTAACGTCAGTGGCCTTTGTCTGCAGGTTCAAAGGGTCTGATTTGTGACTGTTTCAGTTTCAACATTACACTTGGATGAA
Source organism: Haliotis rubra (assembly GCF_003918875.1). Classification (NCBI taxonomy): domain Eukaryota; kingdom Metazoa; phylum Mollusca; class Gastropoda; order Lepetellida; family Haliotidae; genus Haliotis; species Haliotis rubra. The sequence continues at coordinate 480,236 of NW_025767034.1, read as the reverse complement.
TTCGATGGAAAGTTCGTGGGTGATATCCTGGTAAGATGTTGCAAGATGGACTAAACCTGGTAACTTCAATGGGTGGTTTCATCCTGCAATAAATGTTAAGGGCGAGGGTTCCTATTGTCTGCGGTCGTTCCTGGCAGGGGGTAACGTGTACAAAAACGATTATTTTCACTTCCAATTGTACCTAAACAGCCACTAATCTTTAGAATTGTTTGACACAAAACAATTTACACCTCTAAGTGTAAAATGAATCCTTTTCTGGGCTGACACAGTTTTCATTCAAACAAGATCCTCTTTTATACTCCTGAAAACATGTCACACATATTTATTCAGAAAACCAGTGACGAACCATTAGCTGCGACAATCTGTTGTGTTTGATTACGCACGCCATGGATTAATCCGTGTTGATTTTTAAGATGAGTTCAATCTATTCTGTTTGCAGAGGAAAATGAAGACGAAACATCTATCATGTGTATTCAAAATATTATCTGTCAGGCCATAAAGAGTTTTATTAAGAAATAACTTCTCTCAATGGAGTTTGTGAACCGACAAACTCACATGTGCTACTGATTAGGACAATGTTACACTATATTTTCAGTACACACCAAAATCTCCCTTGAAATTACATTTTTCAAAATTTTAATAAATATAAAGATTTGCTAAAAAGCGTAAAGGAAAAGATGTGGTATATCGCAATTTTATTTTTGTTTATAAAGACAATATAAGCATACACTTCGGTTCCGTTTATGAGAAATGTGAAAGAAATACGATTGTATATTTGTAAAAAAAGAGGTACTTCAATAAATAAGATTGTCAATAGTCTTCAATAAGCATAAATACATTTTTCAATAATCTGTTAATTTAATGTAGCATTATTGCATGTTGCGCACAGATTTCGGTTTAATCATGATTAATGAGAGGGTGTTTTCTAAGAATCTGTGCCTGAGGGTAAAATCTGCTTTTACACTTTATAAATATGTATAGGTGCAAATCTGCTACATGACAATGTTCGCCCCTTTAACTGCTAAATGGGTATACAAATGGACAATAGCAATAGTAAATAAAACGTTGGGACTGCCTGCGACTGAATGTACATGTGTTCTTTTCGCAATATTATGCATTTAAAATATTTCGTCTTGCTGTTTGGATATTCAGTTCATCACTTGATCGACGTGGAAGCTATTCACCGGGAGTGAAGGCAAGTATTAACCTGACAACTTATGTTGAAAGACGTCATAAAAACACGTACTGTACTATTTAAGCCTTTCACAGACAGTGATAAGCAACGCAAGTGAAAATGCAGCTCTCAGTTTCTATATTGAATGTTAACAAAACACTAAGGTCTTTTAGGCCTCTATGGTACATTATATACTGGACAAAAATAGTTAGGGATATATGTACATTTTGAAATTATGAATAATGATTTATTTATCCATTGACACACTAATAAAATATCAATCACAAATATACATATATCCCTTACTTATTTTGTCCAGTATATAGTATAAAATAGCTAACTTTAAACATTTTAGGCTGTTTTTATTTTCACCTGCGAAACTGGTTACTCTAAAAAAAGAAATGTACTACCACATGTAAAAAATTAGATATATACAAACCAAGAAAACGAGGCAATTAATTGAAATGCGAGCTATTTTAGTCTCGAGAAGATTTTTCGTTAAAGTAACATCTTTAATATAGGCCGTTAGTGTCTACAGCAAAATGAAAGGGGTCCAACAATTCTGTGTATGAAACGGTCTTGTTCACGCGAGAATGACAGGCCAAGGCACGTAGAAAGGGAGGCAACTCCTATCTATCCTCGTTGACGACTGTGGGAAGGCGGAAGTTAATTTCCGCAATGTATATGCTGTAACTGTACATTTCTGACAGACATAAACACATTACTGTTATGTTTTGTATTTTCTGGGTGTAGTTACTGGTGATTTATTTCATTTCGTTTAAAATCCCTTTACTTTGGTTATGTCTGAAATACAAACATATATTCACCGAAGTAAGGACGTTTTATAATTCCTATCAGTGATAGTTATGACGTGTTTGTATCTATTAAAATAGATCTTCTGCGGATATTTATTTCTTCTTTTTAATTTTTATATATTCGTAAAATAACGTAATTACAATAATTATTCCAGTCTGTATGTGTCTTCTCTTCCAATGTTGATGTAAAGTCGGTGTGAAATATCTTCAGAAAACAAAATACAATTTCGTAAATATATTAGAACAAAATTATCTTTGTGTTCTAGTGTGAAGATATAATCACCTATTATTAATTTAAGCATTCAACGTTATATCACTCAATTGAATAAATGGATACAAGCATACATTATAATTTCATCTTTGAAATCGTGTTTTCATTTGTTGATTAACAAATTAACATCTTACTAAGACATTATTTAGATTAATATATTGTACGGCTATATTGAACAGAAGCGGTAAACATGAATTTACTTAACATAACAAATCAAGTCATTAAATAGTTACAGAAGAAAAAAATCAGAGAAACTGTAAAGGTTCATATTTGAAAAAAATATATATATTGGGTTTTTTGTATACTTGAGACGCTTTACGTCCAATAAACTATAAAGATTAAAGACGGCTTATCCAGTGTAGTGTCATCCTCGCCAATAGCGTGTCCGGGTAACAGGCTTGTATCGAGCCACATTGCAACACTGAAGATGGCCATTGAGATATATAGCTATCACGCCGTGACATTTAACAAGTCCGTTACCCCTTCCCGAGGACAGACAAGAGATGTACCAATATTGATGTCATTGTCGGCCCGTCCGTGGGTCGTCACATGAGTGGACATAATACCAAATGATGACGTCTCCGGTCATCTAATGGCGGGCATGGTTATTGCTCATCGTCGAACGCCGGACGCCGTGCTATTAGAGCTGTACGTTGTGTGGAGGGGATGTGCGTTAGATGGATGAGAATGATACCGGTTTATAAATCTCTGATAATCCTCGAAGTATTGACAAATATGCTTTTACGCTAAGCTTGGCACAACTTCCGATTCCGTGCTCTACTAATGGACACGACTTGCCGCCATCTTGAAGTAAACTGTTGAAATCTTTGGAGAGTGCTCTTGAGCAAGTTACTGGTCGATTATTTGTTTTCCCGTCTGCTACGAAGCCTTCTTTCTTCAGAGTTTCGATGACCTCGGGCTTTTCCTCCATAATTCTCCAACGCGCGTTACCATTTCGGCGCGTGAGAAAAAATAGCTAGACCAACACCAAATAGTTCGGAAAAGTTCGGAAACCAATCGACCCTTCCCGATCGATTTTCCCATCCTTACGCGCTATCTCGGATTTCATGTCGGAGTTGTACTCCCGGACAACTTCATATCTTAAAAAGTTGAAATAACGAAACATTACCAACCAAAGTTAAAAAAACCCACCAAACCTGATACCAGGAAGAGAGAACTTCTCATTCGTGTGTGTTCCCAGTTGAACGCATCGTCTTAGTCTTAAGACTAATAATAGTCTGGAGGTTAATAATAACACCCCTCCTTAAAGAGACCCAATGAAGAGGGTTGTTGCTGGATTTAGACAAACTACACTCCGTCCAGTTTTCATCTTAATTACTTTGGACGATGATTCTCAATCGGACTCATTCATACTTGTTGGAGTGAAATTTCAAGGTCACGTGGCTTGTACTTTAAATCGCAGACTTTATTTCAATATGAAAGAACGCTAATTGACTTGCAGGGACCCACGTTATCAAAGGCGCTTAATTTTCGAACTGGAGTTTAAACCTCTCAAACGATGCATTGTTATTCAAATTGCTTCAAAGAAAAATATGGAAATTGTAGCGAAAGTTTCGTTACCTCTCTTCATTGCATGAATAGGGAGAGTCTGTGGTGTTCTACTAGCTATGCTTTTCTTCACTGACCATATGTCCCGTCAATACAAGACGGGGATTACTTCAACGACAATGAAGCTTTGCAGAATTTCAGCAAAGAGGTTTTCTCAACGAAATAATAGGACACCCATTCCGTTTTCATATTTAGATTACGCTGCTTTGATAATGTTCATAAATCACGAAGTGTTTTGAAAATGGTTCAAATGCTGGATTGTAATATGTTGATTCTTTTCCAAAACGGCTAAACAAGTGTCCGATAAACGCGAGCCTCGACAGGCAGATATCAGCTGGGTTTTTTAGCCAGCTATCATTATAGGATTTGGGGTTAGCGAAAATATTGAAATGAAAATAAAATATTAACATATGATGCGTTTAATTGGTGCTTGGAAAAAGCATCTCTTTATATTCCTGAATGGCATTGTTGCTTTTGTAAGGGTTACGTTTGTGCGGCTGATGTTTTTGTTTAACAGCGAGCGGGTCATGCTCCCCTCAACAGGAAGAATTATTATTAAAAATCACATAAAGAAACGCACAACTCATTATATATTAAATCTTCATCACGAAATATTGAAAACACTATCGAAACGAATACCATTATTCTTAAAAATTTCTATGCTTTTCAAATCTGAAATGAAATTCACACAGCCAATACACTCTGCACAATCAAGCGAATAAACATTTTCGGGAAAATGTAATATATAAAATTTATATTTTTTGAATGATACAGATATACTTTCTTAATGCAAATTAAACTATATATTAAGAGCAATATTACTATCGATTCATATCCAACATATTTCACGGTCGTCTATTTAACATTTGAATATTTCAGTCTTTATTCTCTTTTCGATTCAACGGCCAATAAATTTTATTAATAAATAATAAAAAGACAGATTTTAATGTATTTATTGATAGGTTATTAATAGTTTCGTTATTTTAATGAATCTTTTTCAGACACTGATGAAATTTCGAAATCCCGAGCTCTCTGCTTTACCCATCAGTGTCATATACTCAAGCTGTATTGCAGCGATACCTGACTACATCAAAGGCTTCAATGGACGATCTAAGAAGCTAAACGATCTTATATAGTTGTAGTAATAACATTTGTAGTGCTCATCAAAGAAAGTCAGAGTGTCTCAGAAAGAAACTTATTTTGTCAAATCATTTGGAGAATACAGAGGTCAGGGAAACGGTTTTCCCAAAGAGATGGGTCAGAGGGCATGTTGACAGATTGGAGTTTGCCGTAGTTCAAAGAATACACTGCTGGGATCTATCTCGACGTTAATGGCAACGTGGAGGCGCACGGTCATTTTTTGAGTCACGATTCTTAAAATCGCTAAAGAAAAGGCAGCGTGGAGGAGCCTGAATCGCGAGGATGGTAGTTGTAATTTCCTGTACAAACACACAACATGGCAGAGGAATGATAATTTAACGTTTACTCAGACGTTGACGCAGGAACGGCAACCCCCAGATCTGTCTCCCTCGCTGAACTGTAGCCCCACTAATAGCCGTTATATCCTACCTCCTTGAAACCTTACCCCCTCGGGTCAAGGGTCTCACACCCCTGAGACGGTCAGCCGTACCCCCGGCATGAAGCAGTCACCCACCTTCGGGTGTACTCCGTTTGATCACGCAGAGCAATCACGGCCCGTCTAGTGACGTCGCGTCGTTGAAGTATTACACCAGTTTAGGCAGACACGGGACTGGCTGGGTCTGGGTGGTTTATTTAACATACCAGTCGATGTTTGTTTCTAAAATCTTCTCTGTGTGTTACATGTTTGTATTGGATTTTTCAAATGTTTTTTTGACACTATTTATTTAATCAAATCGAGAAAAATAGAAGGAGCTTAATAAATGCCAGTGAAGAAACAGTCGTGTTCTACAATTTGTCTGGGTTTTTTTTTTAAGAAGTTGAACTTTGTACATTGATTAACTGATCAAAATTATGATTGGTAATTATAATGTGTGTGTAGTTGTATAAAGAGCGGTGCACATAACGGTAAATGAAACAACGGAACATTGTATAAAATTATACAACAGAATATTTTTTTTTGAAACGGTAAGATGAATACTGTAGAAAATGATACAACGGAATAACTGTATAAAATGATACAACGAAATACTTTATAAAACGATACACCTCATAACTGTATAAAATGGCAGAACAGAATACTGTGTGACATGATACAACTAAATACTATATAAAATGATACAACGGAATACTGTATAACATGATACAACTGTATAATATACTTCCTTTCAAAAGTTTAGACTCACTGAAGCACTCACTATATGTTATGTAGATATATATATGGTTACATCGAAGATTGATTTTTCCACTAACTTGGGGGAACCAACTGCAAACCTTATGCAGATGAATTGCACGAGGATCATGCATCAAATTGCTGAAAAGCATGTGCAAATATCGTGCATGTGAACAGCTGCGTTTGGTGTAAAGTTGTGTTAGAATTCGCCAATTGTCACTGATGTTGGTCATTTATTGAACTCATGACAATAATGTTTTCAACATTACGAATTGTTTTACAATACATCAGTTCATGTGTAAACAGTACCTTTAAACAGTATGAAATATTTTGCAAAATTTAGTTAAGAACAGTTGCCTGAAGTAAGTGGCTATATTTACACTAGTGAGTCTAAACTTTTGACATGAAGTATATATAAATTGATAGAACAAAATACTGTATAAAATGATACAACGGAGTAATGTATATAAAGAAATAGTTTAAAACAAAAAAGATCAAATTGATTCAATATTCAAAATAAATCTATGCTAAAAGACCGATATATTTTACGATATCCGTGTATCGTATCACACACGGATCACAGCAATCAACGAAAACGGCTTTATCAAGCAAAGTTCAAATGGTGGAGTTCAACCGTTCCTGTGGTTGATTAAATGTCCCATCTTCGTCATACAGCGTTCTTGGATTTCATCAAATCTAGGTCCTGGATTTATTCGTCATTACCCTTGACGATCCGGTTTAGAATTGTCTTAGAATAGTCTTCAGCAGAGGCGACTAACGGGATCGGGTTATCAGGCTCGCAGACTTGGTCATTGTATTCCAATCGCGTAATGATCATTATGTCAATCACAGGATTGTCTGGTTCAGACTCGATTATTTACAGAGGGTCTTCATTCAGCTTGAAGATTGCTGAGTGTGGAGTTAAACAACGAACATCTTCTCCGCCTTTAAACTGGCACCCTGTTAATTACAAGAGGACACGGAAACGTTAAATCGAAATAACTCGAGCCACCTAAATGAAGAAACAGGAATGTTTTTTAACATATAACTATTTAAACAAATCTGCCATATACCAGCGTTGTTTGCCAAGCAACGTCAGTGTTTATTTGCTGAAAGCTTGTTGTGACACATACATCTCGTGAAGGGCCTGTGTGGTCAGTCGTTTTAAGTAGCATTTTGTCAGTTTGGTTGGTTTCTTAGATACGTGATTTGAAATGCATGGTACTGAATGTATCGCATGATGAGGATGGTTGACGTGGGACTGTTGGAGAGAAATGTTTGGTTTAATCTCTGTCCTTCCTGGTCTGTTTAGTTTGTTTGCTTGTTGTTTGTTAGTTTGTAGTTTATTTACGGCGCGCTGAGACATAGTCATCTACATCTATATGGCGTCGATCTGAAAAATATCAACTCAAACCAGTGACTGATATCCTGAATTCTAACATGGATCTTGGGATTGAACAAGGAGAATGTACTTCATGTATAAGGAGAATGTAATATAAGGATATACTCTGAATTTAAAAGCAATCGTGAACACCTCTCGATATTATAAAAGTACAAATACACGCACAACACACAGAGAGAAACACAGCTAATGCTAATCACACATATCCGCCAACAATGTACCCCAGGGCGACATGACAGTGGAATGTGTTTTTAGAACCTTACAGGCCCCTGTACCATCAAGGTAGTTAGGCTTCCGATTACAAATGTTCCTGTATACATTTCCACCAGCATATTTCCTGTAAATATTTAATTCAATCAGTTCGATCTATACCTCGTTCCAACTGACAGGCAGTTTTTCAGACATATTGAGTGAGTGAGTTCAGTTTTACGCCGCACTCGGCAATATTCCAGCTATGTGACGGCGGTTTGTAAATAATCGAGTCTGGGCAAGACAATTCAGTGATCAAGAGCATGAGCATTGATCTACGCAAATGGGATACGATGACATGTGTCAACCAAGTCAACCAGCCTGCCCACCCGATCCCGTTAGTCGCCTCTTACGACAAGCATGAGTTATTGAAGATCAATCCTAACCCGGACATATTGATTGACCAAAGACATAAGAAGGAAGAACAAGAATATAGACACAGAGCTGTTAACGTTATTATTTTTCTGTCAACTACCTTTACCCACATGTGGCTGGAACATGTAGATTTCAGAAGCTTGTACATCTTTACCTGCGAAACTAGCCATAAGTAGAACAAATATTTAGTTTTGCCTCATGAGCAAATAACACAAAGCTCCCCCAAGTATCGTGTTCAAGTGTCCTGTTCTGCCAAAGATGACCGGCGGTCAGTTTCTGGGTATCGTCTGCTTTGGGTTTTCCCACGGTGCTCGTGCAGTGTGAGATGCTTGTCGTCTGCGCCCCGCCTTTCTTTACGCCTGCGCGCGCTTCCGTGTTGGGCAGACGACAATTGGAAGGGGTCAGAGGTGACATACCGCTACTCACATCTGAAGCTATGGCCGCCTCTACGCCCCGCAATGCAAACACATCCTGCATGCCTCAGACCCCTCTCACCACTACAAGATAAACTTTGAAACCTTTGAGCAAACTGCAAACGACAACTCTCGCGGTCCGCGGGAATTAGTGAGAGATTGTGGTCGCAGCCATCTTAGATTCTGAAGGCTACTTGATCCAAGTCGTGATTGGCATTGACCGCAAACATGACCAAGTGGCAGAGACTAGTCCAGGCAACAAATAGATGTGTGGAAATTCCACAGTGAAAAACACAAGTAATTAGACCTTTAAAATCCTTGCTTAATTTCCGCGTGATCGCGGTAATTGGGATATGGCGTCTTAGGACTTACATCAAGGCTCCTGAGAAAGAAAAACCCCGTTTGTGACGTCACAGGTGTCAATAAAATGCGCATCACGTGACATGCTCGAGAGTCTGAACATGTTTGTGTAATTTACTTATTTTTATTCGCTCAAACGAAGGTGAACGTGCTATCGTCTTAGACAAGATTCTTGCCCCCGTCGCGACCCCATTTTCAGCAAGAACTGATGACGACGATCACGGGTCTTTGCCTTTGAAGTGTCTGTTTTCCCTCTGATGTGGCGGTTGGTCACATCTTTCTAACGCCCGTGCAAAAATCTTCCTTCCTGGAGAACAGGATATGGTATATAGGATACAGTAGTGTCGTGCGTGTGTGGGCGGTTCCAAAGTGCTTGGCAGATAGGTATAAATGTATATATGAAAACACTAAGTGTAGTGTATAAGTGATAATTAGTCTTGGGCCTATCCTCAGACAGTACTCCCACTCGTTTTAACGGAAAGCCATCCATCGGGTCCATATGTGCGTGCGTTTTTTATCAACGTTAACTTTCTGCCTCTAGTCATCCGAGTTTAGATGGGGTGTGTGTGTTTGTGTGTGTGTGTGCGTGTGCGTGTGTCACAAGAAGGTGCGGCAAAGTTGATCTGACCACACTGCGTCATGTTAATCACTGTCAAAACGATTAAACCTCTCTCTCTCTCTCTCTCTCTCTCTCTCTTGGGGGTTTTGTTTTGGGTTTTGGGGCGAAAACATTTTGAATCAACGTAACATTATTTCTGAGCTAATGCTTATGTGTTTTATGCGAAAACATTTTGAATCAACGTAACATTATTTCTGAGCTAATGCTTATGTGTTTTATGTGCTTAGATAAGACAGCATTCATGAGCTGTTCCGGTTTACTGCGAAACGATTTCAATGGACACAATTTGGGGGCATGTTTGTCATATTTTCTCATTCGTCAAAAGTAAATATTTCTTCAGGTAAGCAAGCTTCTGAAATCTACATGTTTGAGATAAATTTGATGACAAGGTGTAATCACGATGAAACTGTCTGTCAGTGGTAGTAAAGTCAACAATATTGATCCCAACGAATGTATATCTGATTTACACTGGGTTTGGTTTTGTTTTCTTTAGTGCCGGTGTTATGGAACGGATTGTCTTGTCGTCTCAGGCACCGCCGTTCGTTGTGTAGAGTTGCGTCCTTTAGTTACGCCAGGATCCTGTGATCCCATTTTTAACCTGATTATATACATCTTTCCTTCCACATTAAAGTGACCTTTAGTGATAGTGACAAAAAACTTGAAAAACTATTCATAACACCGTTATTAATTCCCTCGCCCACTCACTCACTAACTCACTCACTAACTCACTCAGTATATGGCCCTATCCTATAAGGACATCATGAAATGTCTACCACGTCGGAATTAATGTGGGAATCGAACAAACAACACAATTTCCGTTTTTAAACCGTAGTCATTTATGGACTTTATATTGAAGTTTATTACGCTCAACTGAGGTTTTTTTAACTATTACGGAACAATACCCAAGAGATTCATTTCATTAGTTTCATCACAAAACGGTTTGAATATAATTGTTCGGTGCATTTAGAACTTGTGTAAAATCTATTGATTTTTCCATAGGTGTTGGTTTCTAAATTTGATCAGTTGTAATGTTAATCTAGCATTAGGTAACAGTTATTGTCGCTTACGCATTTGCAAATGTTCAAGTCTGAGAACGTTGTATCATGTTACGTATGTTGAATAAACTCCAGCCAGCGGTTTAAGAGCTCAAATACTTTACTATCACCATAATTCACAGAAGTGTAAATACAGATAGAGATGATGAAATAATAATTGACATTGAATACCTTCCCTATTGCAAAAGACACGCCCCACACGCGGGCAACAAGCTGCTTCTACTCAGTCTGTGTGCATAGCCAGGATGACAGTTCGTTAAACAATACTATAACATAATTTCTTTGTCAATATCGAATTACATAATCATTTGGATGTACTCATGAACCGCTTAGTCTCGAGCAGTCCATGAACTTGACTTTTCTGATGTTCCTTAACGACCAATCAGAATCGTTTATATTTCCGCCATGTTTGTTTTATCATTTGCTGCGGAGTGGTTATACATTTCACATCGATTTTGATCAGGGGTGATATTACCGAAATGTAAAAGCGATCCTAGTTTCTATATTGGCCAAATGAAGAAAGGTTAATTGCCCGTGATGAAGGTTCTTCAGTACATGTGGTGATTGGCACGATTCTACGACCTTGTCCGTGTACAAAGATGGCGGCGGATCACGTCTGCTTGAAACCGATCCACCCGTCACATTGACAGACAAGCAGCGAGCGGCCAGAATGAAACCGGGATGTGATTTAATCAGGAAAGAGGGGTCTGCCACTAGGGGACGCTGTGATCTTCGGCAAACCAATGGCAATTACGTGTAACGTACACCTGTTAGTGTTTTGGCGGGAAATACACGTAGAAGCAGAAAAACAAATACATTTGTAAGAGCGGTCAAATTTCAAACGCGTACTCACCGCAGCATTGGCATATTTGAGCTCATTGCTTACTCCAATTGTTTTCTCCATATATTTCGTTCTGGCCCCTTACAGTACAAAGATATTTGAAGAGAAAAAGCATAGAATACCTTCCTCGAGTGCTAAGCTAATATTGGAACATTTGCAAGCAACGTAGTTGTAATTTGATCAAACTTGGTAGACTTAAAATCAACAAAAACTACGATTGAGAAAAAAATCAACATAATACAGTCAAAGTAATTGAATATTTCAATGTACGTATTTCTTTAAATGGTGTAATTGGATTTCATCGGATACTATTTATTTATGTATTTATCAATTTAACTGTTAAGGTATTATAAACCAATCAAAGCCGAGAGAAGAGTGGACGTGTTTGTCTTTGATCTCGTCGTGTGTAAATGATTCTACATGTACCACGACGTGGATAAAGTCAGAGGATTGTGCCCTCAGCAGGAAACAGGGATTCCATTCTCTGATGTACGATTTGTAAAGGTATTTTCCTCGTTCCATTTGCTTACAATGTGTTCCATCAATATACGATGTGTTCCATCAATATACGATGTGTTCCACCAATATACGAAGTGTCCCATCTACATACGATGGGTCCCATCTACATACGATGTGTTCCATCTACATACGATAGGTCCCATCTACATACGATGTGTTCCATCAATATACGATGTGTTTCATCAATATACGATGTGTTCCATCAATATACGATGTGTTCCATCAATATACTATGTGTTCCATCTACATACGATGGGTCCCATCTACATACGATGTGTTCCATCAATATACGATGTGTTCCATCAATATACGATGTGTTCCATCAATATACGAAGTGTCCCATCAATATACGAAGTGTTCCATCAAAATACGATGTGTTCCATCAACATACGATGTGTTCCATCTATATGCGATGTGTTCCATCAATATACGACGTGTTCCATCAATATACGAAGTGTCCCATCAACATACGATGTGTTCCATCAATATACGACGTGTTCCATCAATATACGATGTGTTTTATGCGATGTGTTCGATCAATATACGATGTGTTCGATCAATATACGATGTGTTCCATCAATATAGGATGTGTTCCATCAATATACGATGTGTTCCATCTATATGCGATGTGTTCCATCAATATACGATGTGTTCCATCTACATACGATGGGTCCCATCTAAGTACGACGGGTTCCATTACATACCATATTCATTCAATCCTTGTAAACGTAACAGCCAGTGTGAAACCGATAAACATATAAACCAAACTTACACCTACGCGTTTGTAAGCTACGAGGGGCGGTGGGGTAGCCCAGTGGCTAAACCGTCGATAAAGGCCTGGTTTCGAGTCCCCCATATGGGTACAATGTCTGACGCCCATTTCTGGTGTCCCTCGCGGTGATATTGCTGCGTTATTGCTAAACGCGATGTAAAACTAAACTCACTCACTAACTCAGAAATCTTTCACATTATGGGGCGATGACGTAGCCTAGTGGATAAAGCGTTGCCTCGGCTCAAGAGAGATCCGGGTTCGATTGCCCTTTTTAGTATGAATAAGCCCCCCACCACCCAACCACCCCTCCCCGTGTTGTTGGAATATTGTTAAAATCGGTATAAATACATAAACATCCCCCCAACCCCTTCCCCACCCCTACTATACACATGAAGCACCATCGAGATCCGAACCTTCTCTGAATTCAATAGAGGCCATGTGACACCCTTGCCAAGCCTCCTAAGTTTATCAACATCTTCAGTCTCGGAGAACCTTTATTCGAGCGGTCTTTGCCTAACTGAAACGGAATAACTCCTACAAACTATTTCCAGAGAAAATAATCCTAGATCAGGTAATAGCTTTAGGCTCGCTTCCACATATTTCAAATATTTACAAATCCTTTTTTCACGTTTACACGTTTTACACCGGTTGTGTTTTGTCCTGAAAATATTTACTTGGCCTTCCTACCGTGTTTAAGGATACAAGTATGTTTGCTGAGTATAGCATTAGTTATAGTGAAGTATGTAGGAAGTTCAATAGCAGTATTCATGCTTCTGATTTATATTAGTTAGCTAGGAAGCTCGTCTCGCCACGCGGTACCAAGATGAGGACTGCTACAATGAAATGAATACAAGTTGAATTTACATGTAACCTAATTTGTCACTTGCAACCAATTCTCGCGTATTTATGTCCGCTATGAATCTGCCAAGAATTGATATCTGGCAATAGATGACAGAAGTGTCAACACTACCCCCAGGACCCAGATCCCGTCCCCCCAGGCTATGGGTTTAACAGACGCCAGTTAAATGACAAGCTAGAATCTGTATGGGAAGACCTCTTCAATGAAGGCGAAGCGATGGTGGATCGAAGCGAGGGGAATAAAAGCGAGCAACTCCCTATTGAAAGTAAATGGTAGTGAGGAAACACTGCACGTTTCGTTCCAATTGATTCGTCTCTTGGAAGGAGAACATACCCCGAGGGTTGAACGAATCGAATTATACAGCAAAACGTTTCAGAAAAATACCAGTTGTGCTGAAACTGAGAGTAAACACGATGCTGTCGAAGTAGCCATCTTGGTGTCCCCTCTCGACCCCTTCATTACGACATTACGTGGAATTGCGAACAGGGTCAATACATTTCGTTTGCTCTTTAAAATTATGAAAACACAGCAAACGCACCCGGAGTCGCGGATTGGAGATGTTTATTAAATTACTCCTGGCATACAGAGCCATCTTAGACCAAAGGGAGCGAACCATGGTAAGCGAGACCCTTTTAAACGAGTTAAGAGAAAATGAGATCAAACATGGCCGCAAGATGGCGCATCTGACTGGATTAGCCGTGACAGTTTGACGGTGGCTATAACAGCGTCAGTTTTCGTGTGATGGGAGGGTTATACAAGCATGGCAAACGTTGGTCAAAATAACTTTCACGGTTATCCTTTACTTCTCTGGCAGAGATTAGTGTCATCAAGTGAAAGAAAGTGTGAAAATTTGAAATTTTATGTTCAAGAAGATTGATCCGAGTTTTAGCATTAACATCATGTTTGAGTTGATCTGTTGGGATCACCGATAACGGAAAATGTCATGTTTGTTGGACTGAATTAATACGAAGTATTTGACAACTGCGTATTTTATCAAACCTTTTTCGGTTTATTTAAATAGTTGTCAGGAAAAAAGTATCCAAACTGTAGATCCCGCCTCTTACAGTAAAGGGGTTGATGAAAACCAATTCTAACACTGATCACCATAGAGGGAAAAGCGTGGGTTGCTGAAGACCAAAGCCCGAATCATCCCGGAAGTACGAGCGTGGATTGCTGAAGACCATCACGGAGGATAAATCGTGGATTGCTGAAGACCATCACAGAGGATAAAGCCTTGACTGCTGAAGACCAAAGCCCGGATCATCTCGGAAGTACGAACGTGGATTGCTGAAGACCACCACGGAGGATAAAGCGTGGATTGCTGAAGACCAACCCGGACCATCACAGAGGATAAAGCGTTGACTGCTGAAGACCAAAGCCCGGATCATCTCGGAAGTACGAACGTGGATTGCTGAAGACCACCACGGAGGATAAAGCGTGGATTGCTGAAGACCAACCCGGACCATCACAGAGGATAAAGCGTTGACTGCTGAAGACCAAAGCCCGGATCATCTCGGAAGTACGAACGTGGATTGCTGAAGACCACCACGGAGGATAAAGCGTGGATTGCTGAAGACCAACCCGGACCATCACAGAGGATAAAGCGTTGACTGCTGAAGACCAAAGCCCGGATCATCTCGGAAGTACGAACGTGGATTGCTGAAGACCACCACGGAGGATAAAGCGTGGATTGCTGAAGACCAACCCGGACCATCACGGAGGATAAAGCGTTGACTGCTGAAGACCAAAGCCAGGATCATCTCGGAAGTACGAACGTGGATTGCTGAAGACCACCACGGAGGATAAAGCGTGGATTGCTGAAGACCAAAGCCAGGATCATCTCGGAAGTACGAACGTGGATTGCTGAAGACCAACACGGAGATACCAGCGTGGATTGCTGAAGACCACCACGGAGGATAAAGCGTGGATTGCTGAAGACCAAATCCCGGATCATCTCGGAAGTACAAACGTGGATTGCTGAAGATCAACACGGAGATACCAGCGTGGATTGCTGAAAACCAAAGCCCGGGTCATCTCGGAAGTACGAACGTGGATTGCTGAAGACCATCACGGAGGATAAAGCGTGGATTCCTGAAGACCAAACTGGAGGATAAAGCGTGAATTGCTGAAAACCAAAGCCCGGATCATCACAGAGGATAAAGCGTGGATTGCTAAAGACCGACCTGGATCGTGACCTTGGTTCAAGCTTGGTTTGCTAAAGACCGACCCGGATCACCATGGAGGTACGAGCATGGGTTGCTCAGGAGCTACCCGGATCATCTCGAAAAAAGGGCGTGTCGCTGAAGGCCCACCCGGAACACAATGGAGTTACAAGTGTGGATTGATAACGACCAATTCAAACCCGTATCTTCTTGTGGGATTATGAAGTAAAAATGAAATTACTTACCTCAGCTGATCATGGGTCTCGTCGTTATTCCACCCGTTTGTGAGTGATGGTAAATACACAGAACATATATACACCACCTGTATAAAGTACTTGAACATGAACAATTCTTTGACCGAAACCGACTTTTATCGGAGACGGAAGCTGCTGGAGAAGAGTGTACACTTGAGAAGTAGATTCGCCCAAAAACTTAAAATACGTCATCAGAGTGTGACGCGGCAGAAAGACAGTCACCAAAACACGGCCAAAACAATGCACCCTCCACCCGGCATACACCCTCCACCCTTTTCCTAGTTCTTGGTTTTTCTCCTGAAGTTGAGTCTTTTTCTTTCATGTCAGCTATTTGTACTTTGAGAGGCGAGAAGTCAAAATTCTCCGGTGTAAGTAACGTGCCAAATTACTGTCACCATGTCTGATACCATACGTTCCCAATTCAGGTGAACAATTGGCTAGACTTAGTACCGGTGCCACCGGTGGGGCAGGAAACGCTCATCTTTTCGCGAATCACTGTTTCATAGTGATTCATAAACATATGCTCTGTCATCGTATCGCATGGTGACAATCACTTGATTGTCTGGTCCAGACTCGATTTGTTTACAAACAACATCGTACAGCTGTAATACTGCTAATATATACTGATGATATAGTCACACTTGTACAATCGACTCTGCTTCTAGCAGGGATTTCTTATGGACGTGGAAAGGGTTTTGTCGCTTTTATACCACTATAACAGTGTGCGAAATAGCCACTGGCCCGCTAGCCCGTGGCTAGTAAAAATCCAGTTGGGCCAGTATTTCTCCACAGTCACTGGCCCGACTGGCTAGTTAATGTCCATAGGGCCGTTTTGTAAATATATCACTCTCTCCGAAGTTATAAAACACTTTAAAATATGCAAGATTATGGCCTGATAAAAATGTTCATCATATTAGCAGCTTAATGATGAAACGACTGCCTCCGTGGTGTAGTGGTTAGAGCGTCCGCACGGAGAGCGGAATATGGTACTTGTTGGTCCCTGCCTGGCGCTCGGCATTAATGGGTACAACAAGGACTGGTCGGCTCGGAGTCAGTATAATGTGTCTGAGTTGGGTATTCATGCTTCACTGCGGCATGGTATCTCAGTGGGCTAGCACTATATAACCAGCTTCAGTCTGGGCTAGTACAAGCAGCCACACATACATACACATACACACGCATGCACGTCGTCATATGAGCGAAATATTCTCAAGCACGACGTTAAACCCAATTTCACCTCACCTAATGATGAAACCCGTGTCATGCCGACAATATCTTATTCTCATCTATTTTTGTAATCTTTTGCTTAGTTTCAACATTCAAATATCGGGCTAGTGAATTATCTTGTGGGCTAGTAAATTTCAGGGATATCTAGCCCGAATGGCTAGCAAAATGTGGAAACTAGTTCGCACACTGCACTATTACCAAATTTTGAAAATGTTTGACATTTCCTTTGGTCAAAAAGTGCACTTATACCACCTTGTCCTTTAATTAAAATATGGTATTTCACGTATGATATGATAAGATGAATGGTGATAGATGATACAATAATTAGACATTATCGCCGAACTATCAATATGAAGGTCAACAATATCTTCCGACAGTAAGCGGGACCTTACAGATGTATTTATTTAAAGGGGATCTCCAAACATCTTAGACGAAACTTCCTTAGTCACGAGATAGTGGGTTGTGGACAGCAGACAACCTTATCCTGAGGCTTGAGCAAATCATCTTCTATATCCGGTGCACGCGACCAATGATCTCGTTATCGCGAGAGATCGTGAGAGTTTGTTGACGCGATATATCGCGAGATCAGTAACATTAATCTCGAGATTCTTCGCGTCCCTAGAAATGCCAAGAAGACCAAGCATGTCCTAGCCTGTATAATGTCGCCAGATGTGTACTTGAGACAATTTATAATGATTCATGAATACAAGGAGGGGGTAACTCAGGGTGAAATGTATTCAGCTGAGGTAAGGCCGATGGTGAAACAAGCTAATTTGACAAGTGTATTTTACAAGTGTATTTTACAAGTAACTGCCCTCGTGGAGATTCGTGAGAAGGAAAGGTCCCCATGCTCTTCGTCAAAGTTTAAAATACAATATCACCTTCAGCCATCAACTCCGCATCCTAGTAGGGCTAAGGCCCCGTTTATGGAAGGTCGGTGGTTCGAAGCTCGGTTGCGTCTTACCAAGAGACACTTTTTGTTTCCCTGCCTAGCGCTCAGCATTAATGGGGTATCACAAAGACTGGTCGTCTGGAAATCAGTATACTTACCAGCTACGCCCTGCATTGCATAAAATTATCTGTTCTAAAAACCTTATGCCCCATATCCTACATTCTACGACCATCCCACATTGTGCCTGCGCCTTATGATCTACCTGACAACATCTGTCATGCACCTTCACCCTACAGTATGCACACTCTACCCTACACAATACACCCTCCACCCTACGTCATGCGTCCTCCACCTCACACCATACACCCTGCACCCTTCTTCTGTTTACGACGTACCCCCCACCCTAAGATTTACACCCTCCACCCTACGACATACACCCTTCTGTTTACGACATACCCCTCCACCTCACAACAATACATCCTCCACCCTACGAGGGGCGGTGGGGTAGCCCAGTGGTTAAAGCGTTGGCTCGTCACGCCGAAGATCCGGGTTCGAATCCCCACATGGGTACAATGTGTGAAGCCCATTTCTGGTGTCCCCCGCCGTGATGTTGCTGGAATATTGTACTCTCTCCACCCCACAACATACACCCTTCTCTTCACAACATACACACTTCTCTTCACAACATACACACTTCTCTTCACAACATACACACTTCTCTTCACAACAAACACCCTTCTCTTCACAACATACACACTTCTCTTCACAACAAACACACTTCTCTTCACAACATACACACTTCTCTTCACAACATACACACTTCTCTTCACAACAAACACCACTTCTCTTCACAACATACACACTTCTCTTCACAACATACACACTTCTCTTCACAACAAACACCCTTCTCTTCACAACATACACACTTCTCTTCACAACAAACACCCTTCTCTTCACAACATACACACTTCTCTTTACGACATACACCCTTCTCTTTACGACATACCCCTCCACCCTCTGCCCTACGACATACAACCTCCACCCTACGACATACACCCTCAACCCGACATACGTCCTCCACCCGACATACACCCTCCACCCTACGACATACACCCTCCACCCTACGATATACGTCTTCCACCCGACATACACCCTCCACCCTACGATATACACCCTCCACCCTACGACATACACCCTCCACCCTACGACATACGTCTTCCACCCGACATACACCCTCCACCCTACGACATACACCCTCCACCCTACGACATACACCCTCTACGACATACACCCTCCACGACATACGTCCTCCACCCTACGACATACACCTTCCACCCTACGACATACACCCTCCACCCTACGACATACGTCCTCCACCCTACGACATACACCCTCCACCCTACGACATACACCCTCCACCCTACGACATACGTCCTCCACCCTACGACATACACCCTCCACCCTACGACATACACCTCCACCCTACGACATACACCCTCCACCCGACATACATACACCTCGACATACGTCCCTCCATCCCTACGACATACACCCTCCACCACTACGACATACACCCTCCACCCTACGACATACACCCTCCACCCTACGACATACGTCCTCCACCCTACGACATACGTCCTCCACCCTACGACATACACCCCTCCACCCTACGACATACGTCCTCCACTCCTACGATACGTCCTATCCTACGACATACGTCCTCCACCTACGATATACGACATCCTACGACATACGTCCTCCACCCTACGACATACGTCCTCCATCCTACGACATACGTCCTCCACCCTACGACATACATACCTCCACCCTACGACATACGTCCTCCATCCTACGACATACGTCCTCCACCCTACGACATACGTCCTCCACCCTACGACATACGTCCTCCACCCTACGACATACGTCCTCCACCCTACGACATACGTCCTCCACCCTACGACATACGTCCTCCATCCTACGACATACGTCCTCCATCCTACGACATACGCCCTCCACCCTACGACATACACCTCCACCCTACGACATACACCCTACGACATACGTCCTCCACCCGACATACACCCTCCACCCTACGATATACAGCATCCACCTCAAGACATACACCCTCCACCCTAAGATATACTCCCTCTTCTTGACAGCATACCTCTCCATTCTCCACCCTACGACATACACCATACGACATACGACATACCCCTCCATATTCCACCCTACGACAGATGTTGTCCACCCTACGACATACAGCCTCCTGTTTACGACATACCCCTTCATCGTCCACCCTACGACTTACACCCTCTATTCCACACCATACACCCTTCAACCTAAGACATACAACCTCCACCCCAACACGCCCTTTTCACTCCTTCCCATGCCAAACTCACAACGCCGGTGCAACATTCCGCGCTTTGGGCCACCTGATAAGTGTTTAATCAAAATGTCTGGCTTCTCGTGTCAACCGTTTCTGGTACACCACACATATAAACCAGTTCTCACGAACAAATCCTTTTTTCATAAGCTTTGTCATCCCTGTACATTTTGCTTGGACTGGTTCCGTAGAATCCCTCCGCGTGTTTACCCCGGGGCTGACAGACGTACAACAGAGAACATCACAAATAGTTCCACGCCGATTGTTTCCCCGTCGGTGAATGGTTGCCCCTGGGTCATGTGGGTTCGAACCGCGATCCTCGGGGTTGAAAGCTATAGAAACACGACGGAAAATTACATCGCGTGTTTAGCGAAGCGAGAGTGCGGTGCAACACACATTTTCTACCGTGAACAATCGCCTATGGAGTATCTTTGAAGAAAAATTAATTTGATCTAACATCGCAGCCCGGCGTTCGCCCGTCGTTAGATTGAACGGTTAACATCAAAACTTTTTCCCCAGCTTCCTCATGCTAATTCCGCTGAACAGTCTTCGCCAAAGAAAACCCCCCAACCATGAACTACAAAATAATTACAATTGATACAACAATACGGGAAAGCATAAAAATCAATCGCGTCGCTTCCAAGCTATTGAGAATGGCCAATTTGGTTCTTTTGGAACTATTTGGTGCTGCTTGGTACCGGGAACTGAAGAATTCACAGAATAAAAGGTCATTTTACACAAGAGAAAGAAAAATAGGAATCACTTGGGCGCGTTTTTCGCAATCGGAAACCTCCGAGAGAACAAAGCAGCGATTGTGGAACTTTTCTCTCAGTGAATTAGGCGGCCATTGTTACGGCCTTCAGAGCGCGTGTATTTAGATACCTTGTACAAGCGAAGATGGCCGCCTCGGCAGGTCACGGGGTACAGAGTTAGGGTAGATTGTTCAACGGAAATTTAATATAACACTTTCGGCTTTGAGTTGGTCTGACATCAAGGGCATATACAATTATACCACATGAAATGTGATAATCCTGTTGTTATTATTTCAGTTGACCTTGACAAAGGTGACAAATATGGAAGCTCTAATACGGAGTGGGATTTTACAATGGATTCAGTATTGCAGAACCTGTTAAAGTTTAGAGGGGTTATTTTAACTTTAATTTGTAGTTTTTAGTGACGGAAATGTTTTTCTTCTGAAATGTTGTAATTTAGGAACACAATGAGTTTTCTGTTGTGTTTCTCGACATGGTTGACGTTGAAAGCGACTGCTGCACATTACAACGTTTTTGTTCCAATTTGTAACTCTTTAGTTTTTCTCCCATGGTTATACTGACAAATTTGCCTATCAAAAATTTCAGATACATTAACGATAGATCAATCAACGAAAGGGAGTACCGGTGATATGTAGTGTTTGATTCAATACTTGTCGCTTGTAGATAAGCATTAAATAGAATTTTTTTCAATTTCAAGCCTTTAAATAAAGGAATTCGACTTAAAACTATCGAATTAGATAAAATCTTTTATCTTCCCACTATCAACCACCACTTTATCTTCTCACTGTCAACCACTATTTTATCTTCTCACTATCAACCACCATTTTATCTTCACATTAACAGCCACTATTTTATCTTCACATTATCAACCACTGATTTATCTTCATACTATCAACCCACTGTATTATCAGCTTCAAATTTGACCACTATAACTCCGACCTGTCGTTTAACAACTGAAGCAGATAACATCGTCTCTTTCTCTGCAATCTACAACATTATAGTATATCTGCAGTGGAACCGTGAGTCAAGGCCCGTGTAAGTGGTGCAGCGGTCAGACCGTCAGCCCAGAGAGCGGAAGGTCGGTGGTTGATCCCCAAGCTGCTGCATTCCGGAAGACCTTTCTGTAGCAATGGAGTAGCCTAGAGGTCAAAGAGTTTGCTCGACTCGGGTTGGATTACCAACACGGGTACAATGTGTAAAGCCCATTTCCCGTGGTATTGCCGGGATGCTGTTAACACCCGTACACCGAGGGTACTATATTTATACTGAGGGAAACCAAAAAGGGAACACAGCTTCATCGTAGTTTCTTTGTTTTCATATTTTCACCCACAGAGCAATACACAACTTGCGAAAGAATATATGATTCGTTCAGAATCTGTGTATGCAATCACTCTTTTGACCATCCATTCCCTCACATCGGTACCAGGCCGCAATCTGGCGCAGTGACTGCCCTTAACACGTCAGGTTCTAAATGAGTGAGTGAGTGAGTGAGTTTAGTTTTAGTTTTAGTTGAAGTGAGTGAGTGAGTGAGTGAGTGAGTGAGTGAGTGAGTTTAGTTTAGTTTAGTTTAGTTTTACGTGGAATTGAGCCCGGGTCTTCGGCGTGACGAGCAAACGCTTATACCACAAGGCTACCCCACCGCCCCGGAAACTGTCATGGTGTTTCTTGTATAACAGCAACCAGCCATGTTGGGAAAGGCGTCACAAATTTCTAAGATGAATTACTTCCCTTAGCCAAACCAGAATGCAATACAGTGTAATCCGAAAATCTATTCTTGCTGGATGTTTGGAGTACTGACGCCGGTGTTGGATTAAGATTAACTTTATGTTTCAGTAACTAGCCACACGCCTCAACTATTGAGTGAGTTTAATTTTACGCCGCTTTTAGAAAGATTCCAGCAATATAACGGCGGGGGACACCAGAAATTAGCTTCACACAATGTACCCATGTGTGGAATCGAACCCGGGTCTTCAGTGTGACGAGCGGACACTTTAACCATTAGGCTACACCAGCGCCCCTCATGGCTGACGAAGATTTAGATCTCATATTATTTGTTTCTCATCAGCTGAAATAATATCAATTATTTAATGTTTAGGCTGTATTAATTTGGTCAGGTATAATTTCTAATTTTTCACTCAACCTCTCCAGTAATCAGTTATAAGGCTGGTATGTAATTAAGTATCGACACATAGTAATCACGGCACAATAACGGCGAGTTTAAATATAAATCAAGGGAGCGCTTATTCCGTTTCAAAACACAATTTATGCTTATTGGATATAACAAAATTAATTCAATGGCTGCAATATAGAATTATAATCACTCTTGTTACAAATAATAATGATAATAAATATTCAATATTAGATAAAATCATTTGTAAATATTTTATTATGAAATATTAAGATACATACGCCTGAAAAACCTGATATAACATTTAATAAGAATCAATA
This sequence comes from Haliotis rubra, assembly GCF_003918875.1. NCBI lineage: Eukaryota > Metazoa > Mollusca > Gastropoda > Lepetellida > Haliotidae > Haliotis > Haliotis rubra. The sequence goes on along the minus strand of NW_025767034.1, from coordinate 456,493 downwards.
ATGCTTCAAATGATGGTTAAATAATGCATTGTTCTTTTAATCTAAATAAATAGATTAGATTAGAAACAGGGTGAAGAACTGATTGAAATCAAGACTTTGAAGTTGAAAATTGTGAAAAGTGTAAATTTTATCGATAGTCGCCCCATGCAACACATTCCAAAACATCATCGTCGTGAACGTCGAGCGGTCTCTCCTGGTTTCACTGACGGTTTACCCTCTATTGCGTTAAATGAATATATAATAATTTATTCATAATGACCTTTTGATCTCATTCGTTTTATCGACCCTGTGCGATTACACGCCCCTATTCTATGAAACTAAACAATTGAAAAGACTGAACTCGTTGAACTCAAATTGCAGAAATCCCTGTTAGCAGATTTAATTTACTTTTGATATTTTTCCAGGGTGTCGTAAAAATCACTTGGAAGAAAAATAGCGGTGTTTGTTAATGTTGTTTTAGCGTGTAGCTTAAAACAATAATAGAATTTTATTTTTTCGGAGAATCGAACTTTTTTTGTAGGTGTAAATAATTGCATTGGATTAACAAATTGAATTTTCTATTTATTTATCTATGCCCAAAATTGATTTCCGAATTGATGTTTTACTAATACTCTAATCTAATAACTGAACAATTCATATATGGGGAAATGTCAATGTTACAAATTGAAAAAATAGTTTTTTGACTTATGAAATAATGAAACTTTCAAAAATTAATAATCCTACCAGTAAAATATTCATTAAGAAAATATTTACACACTTACTTGGATATTCATAGCTACTACAATAAATAGCCGTAAGATGTTTACGTGTAGATTTAGTTTCAATTTCCGTCTCAATTTTGTTTACATAACCTTTAAAGGTGAGGTTACTTTTCAACTTATTCGTTTTCACTTTATCATGTATAAATAAAGTCACCGCCATGCGTGACACGTAGATACAATTTCTAAAAATATTAATAACAACGCCTCTCTGCTAAATTCATGTGGGTGAATTATTTTATTCGATGGCATCATGTAATCAATTTCCTGTTTGATTTGTTGTTATATTTTGGGTTATCTCACTGAGATTCCTCTATAGAGACAGAGGGGGGGAGAGAGAGAGGAAGGGAGGGCTAGAGAGAGAGAGGAAGAGAGCGAGAGAGGGGGAGAGAGAAAGGGAGAGAGAAAGAGCAATGTCACCAAATTAACTTTGCCGCTCGTACCGTACACCTTGTTGATGATGTTTCTTTTGTTTCTGTCCCTGTCTCTCCCAGGTGATATACCGTAGCTCAGTCCCCAACACAAACCTCGTTCAAATATTAATTATAATCTTCACAAAAGCCACGTCACATGTCGTAGAGATGAGGTTGTTTCACGTCGATGTCGCAAGGGCATTCACACTTTATCAATACGTTCTTTTTCATCAGTATCTTCGTCATCCTTGTTCCTTACATGCAAGTGATGAAATTTTAACTGGTTTTAGCCGAGAATAGCTGTAGAATTATTGATTCTACGTAACAAAACATCATTCAGTTATTAACCGAGAATAGCTTACAGTTATTGATTCGACGGAACAAAATATCATTCAGTTATTTACCTACCGATAATTATCTGAACTATATCAGTCTAACAAATACGATATATCGAATTACAAAATATTGGTTCCTGAACCAAGTTTAAAATCAATACGTACACCTAACGACTTATTTGGTGTGGATATTTCTAGTTGAAGGGGGGTAACTCCAATTTATTATCAACTCTTGTAATTAACAAATTGACATGTCAGTGGAGGAAAGTCATGCACCATGTCCCAAAACAAAAGAAGCCCAGTATACGGATTTAATGGATGTTGAAGTGCACGTCAATAGTGAACTGTCTTGATGGTTATAGGTCTATAGGTCGCCCAGATAGTTGTAGGTCTATTGGTCGTCAGTCAGTTAGACGCATTAACTGCTGTAGTTCAATTTGGAATTAAAAAGTTAGTCAGATAATAATGTTTTGTGCCGCATTCAGCAATATTCCAGCAATACTGCAGAGGGGAACACCAGAAATAGGCTCAATCCGGACCTTCGACGTGACAAGCAACCACTTTAATCGCTGGGCTACCAACAGTCCCAAACACTTAATGCAGAAACAATAACCGGGTTGGTACAATAGTTTCCTATGAAACACTGGGGTAGGAAATTAGCCAAATTGGAAGGGAAAACACCTTCGTAAAACGGACAGACATGCAGATTCTTTATTTGAGTCTCACCTCAAAATCTCACATATGTACATAGAACAAACAATAAAACGTTGAACCAATCTTTACAGGCTTATGAGAGACTATATAAACTACACAAATACAAAACTGAAGGAATATAGGATATAGAATACATATCAACAGTACCGGGTTAAGAGTATAAAAGGGCATGTCGTCGCCGTCAGATAAGAAAGCAGGTTTTGGCTGTATCAAAAGACACTTGTGGATTGGACAGTAAAAATGTAATCTTATCACTAAATGTCACTAAATGTCACTAAAGGATATAAAACCAACAGTAAGCTGCTCACATTTACTTAAAAGGGAAAAGTGGACAATGCAGTAAAACATGACACTCATCTTCAATAAAATCTTTACAGTAAAAACATGTACTTTCCTTTAGAGGAGTACAATTATAACGTCCAGTTTCAACTCTTAGAGGAGCAAACCACATCTAAGGGCTAAAGTACGCCTATAAGAAGGAGGTATGTGGCTAAATAAATAAAATTCAAGATGATATTCATCTTTGAAGACAGCATATGTTCATAACTTATAACTCCATTGCACGTTGTACCATTTACATTAGAAATAGAATTTTTCCAAGAAGTGTTAAAACGATCAAATAATTTACGGGGAAAACGAAGACGCTATGAGAGACTGCGTTCAAAGGGTAACGATTGTTAGGAAGGGGACACATAGTAGGATGGCACACACGGATAGATAACAGGATAACTTGAGATGAGATAATTCAATAATCAGTAAGTATAGAAAATTGGAAACATGTGAAATAGTCGTGTTAAGAAAAGGAGATTATTTGATACGAAACTTGAAAGTTGTCAAAGGAGGGGAATTGGAATGAACCAGAACATTTTCTTGTATTAGAATTATCTTAATTATTAATAATTATCTTAAAGTAAAAGGAAATAAGTATTACAATATTAAAGAATATTATGTAAGCAAAGATGAGCATAGACAGCGCTTTTTGTGTACGGAAAGGAATTATGATAATAATTTAGATAAATGTCAAATAGTCCTACGACCAGAGAGAACAGCTGATATTATACATAAACGAAAGACAGAAAAAGGTTTCTTTTTAATATATTTTAAATGTTAACTATGTATTTAAAAGTCATTACCGTAACATTAAACGGCGTTGTCTGGGTATTTGCATCATTGAAATCTGGTACAGTGTGAGAGACAGCCGCCTCAGTGTATAATCGTGCACATGGATATGGACGATAAACCTTCCTATCAAAACAAACATTTGAAGAAGGAAAATAATAACTTTTTGAATTTTAAGTACTTTCTATGAACTCTGCGAACCAGTGTCAAGGCCTGATTAATCTGTAAGAAAATAAAATAATATAAAAAGAGACATAACTAGACATCGCCATAGAACATATGGAACATTATATCACATTAGCATTACATTGAGGGGACTAAGTACGAATTTGGGTTCAACTCTGTAGTGAGGTCTTACAACCTAGTGGTCGATAGCTTAAGCAACAATTCAGGACGTCGGGCAACATTTGTAAGTAGATCGCCTGGTTGTTAAGAAAAGACATTTTATATACGTTTTATACTAAATATATATCATCAAAACCAGGGAAAAATTTTTTTTTATTGCCATTGCCTTGACAAACGATATATACATTGTATAATCTATTTCTTTCGTATTAACTACTTCACTGTCCTGACTGGCGTATCAATGACGTGTATTTTTACAAATATATCGATTACATGCGAAGAGGTGTAATAAATTAAATTTCGATGATGAATACAAATCCATCACTGTAACAACCGCCCATGAACCTGCATGACTCCACGTTGGCGAAAACCTTTTAAAAGTTCATGATTAATGCATTATATAGCAATTAGTGTATAAGCTAAATATCGACGTGGGTAGTTCATCCAGTACAAGTTGTATATTTCATTCACACGTCCACACGCACCTGTCAGCCATGAAATTAAACATCAAACAAAGCATCACTGTCTGGAACGCATTTCACTCTGAGTGAAATGTACATGTTGGACACAATAACGCATGTCAGTAACGCCCTTTGGCGATTTCTAAAGACCTAATGAAGCGAAATGGTTGAAAACTAAAACTTTTGCTATTTCCATATTCAAAAACGAGTTATTTCATTTTGAGTAGAATCGGGCCTGCCCTTGTATACGCCCAGCGAGGCAGATTCCATCCTTTTCCTGTCGACATTGAAAACGATGCAGTAAGAATCAAATTACGTCTCCATCTTAGCATTCATTTCTGTTTCTCACTTCGTATATCAAAGTCATTGAAAACTAATTTGTTTCTATTTAGGAACAACCATAATCAATATTTGACACGATCGGGACTCATGTGAAATTAATGCAGAATACATGCCAAAAAAAGATACCACCTTTAAATCCTAATGGGCGTGCTGTAAGAACCCTCTCTTAAGATTCAACCGGCGTGAGATAATCAACCATTTCCTTACATGCAAAATTTATTCTAATAACTCATTGATACGAATTCCTTTTATCAAATTTCATATGAACAAAAAAACATTACGTGCCAGTCGTTTTGAGCTAGAAATTGTTAATACATTTCTAAATTATTCAGTCTGTAATTGGGATATTATCTGGAACTAGTATTTGTTTACAAACATCTCATCAAATTGTATCTCGTTTCGCATATATATTTCATGCTGATGATAAATTAAACTGCCCCTATTGCAAGCATATAACGCATAACTCCCATTGACAATACCATTACAATACTTGTCTATATGCTCGAGCGTTCCCCCATTTCACAGCTTTAGAGTTCCCACACAATGATAAGTAGAATAATATTGCCTTTTGGTATGTATACATAGTGAAAAATATCATTTAATTTGTATTTTTTATTTGTTAACGTTTATTAAATGTCCCATTTAAGAGGCATGTCTGAGGAGACAGATGCGCAATGGGAATAATCAAATTAAACTTCAAAAATATTTTTTATATAATCAGGTCGTCAAAAATGCCCGGCCTTAATCCGTTTTCGGTTTTGAATTTGTGTATAATTATCCGATCTCCTGACATACTGCTTAACTTTTAATAGCGACATCTTTTTTACCTTTCCATGACACACAAACCTGACTTTCTAATATCTAATGTGTATTTCATGGGACATTATGAGATTAACAAGAAAGGTAAGATACTTTATGGATGAAAACTTTATTTTTATTATGATGCGACGTATCAGTGTAGGTTCTTATACCGTTGTCAAGCACTCTTGCGAAACGTCGCATCAGAAAATAATATAGCATTGTCATCCATAAAATATGTTACCTTTCTTAATATTCATCAACTTCTAAAATGCCTATCAAACAGATCAATATGTGATTATCCCAATCACAAAATAAGTGGTAAATAAGTAGAAATTAGTACAGTTTATTCAATTCGCAAGTTACCTTTCGAATTTATTGTGGTACAGAAAAGTCAAAACGACCCGTTTATCTCTTGTCTGCATGTAAATGGTGTTGCTGATTCCATCTGTTAATTATAAGGTTGACTTGTTTGGTTGGTTGCTCGTTTATCACGGCGACGGTCTGTAAATAATCGAGTCTGGGCCAGACAATCCAGTGATCAACGGCATGAGCATCGATCTACGCAATTGAGTTAATCATAACGAGTACTGGGGCTGGTCTTTTACATAAAGAAAGTGAGGGAGTTGGCTTTTACGCCGCTTTTAGCAATATTCCAGCAACATCACAGCAGGGGACACCAGAAATGGGCTTCACACGATGTACCCATGTGGGGAATTGAACTCGGGCCTTGGAGTGACGAGCGAACGCTTTAACCACTGGGCTATCCCACCTCCCCTCCATGAAGAAAGAACATCAGTGGAGTGAGATTGAGGGACATTAGGGAGAAATGACACAGCAAAAGAAGGGGTCGTCAAGAAAAATTATATATGAAAAATTCCATAGTTATATTTTTTCAAATAAAAGAACTATTAAATTCAACATTATTTAAGTATATGTCGTATATCTTATGGAAGGATCATAAAAACACGTTAAATGTATTAGGAACGTCAAAAAGTGTTCCATAAACTCGGGAGGTCAGCAAAACATAAGACAGTCCTAAGAGCGATGCTCCAGCGGACCCAAAAACGTAATGTATATTGCAAATTGTTGCAAGAAACAAAAACTGCCTAATTCAATAAAAATCATTTGGCATCTTACATAACTCTTACATACAATACATACAATAATTAACATAGTCAGTAGTCAATGGAATAAAATATCGCGCGAATAAAATGGCTATTGGCTATCATATACGGCCAACACCTGGCATTAGAGCAAGGAGACGTGTTGAGAATATCATGTTGACTGGGTGTGTGTGATTTGATGGATATATCGGGAGTGCTTGAGTGTCATCCGTCAGTCCGTCTTCCAGAGGGGCGGTAGGGTGGCCTAATGGATAGAGCGTCCGCTCGTCACGCTGAAGACCCGGGTTCGATTCCCCACAAGGGTGCTATGTGTGAAGTCGATTTCTGGTGTCACCCGCCGTGATATTCCTGCCTAAAACCATACTCACTCACTCACCGTCTCCCAGACCCCGGTGAATATATTTTAAAATGCGTCCAATTCAAGTCAAGGTTGATAGGGCAAGTCTTTGATATCACAACTCTTTTGATCTGGGCTCCATTTGGATTAAACATTCCATCATTTCTGCGCATTTGTTTTTAAATAAGATAAGTTTAGTTCTGAAAGTAAATGTCAGCCTGTGGATAAAGCGTTACCCAGAGAGCGGAAGTTCGATATTTCGAGGGTCCAAGTCTAGATTATCTCAGCTGTGATGCTCCATTAACCACTCTAGAATTTTGCTCAAACAAAACAATTAAATATCCTCTTTTTTTTCAATTCGGCCAGACACCACAGGTAATAAATCAATGACATCCTGACAATTGCCGAATTCTAAAAACATGAAGTTGACGGTGTCTGGCTGACTGACTGAGTTTGGTTTTACGCCGCTTTTTAGCAATATTCCAGCAACATCACGGCGGGGACACCAGAAATGGGCTTCACACATTGTGCCCATGTTGGGATTCGAACCCGGGTCTTCGGCGTGACGACGGTGTCTGAAAGCGAAACAAACAAGAAAAGATAATTTGATGGCGATGTTTGTTTGTTTATTTGTTTGTTGTTGTTTTTTGTTTTTGCTTGCTTTTTTGTTGTGTAATGCCGCAGTCAGCAATATTCCAGCTATATGGCGGCGGCCTGTAAATGATCGAGTCTGGACCAGACAATCCAGTGATCAACATCATGAGCATCGATCTACGCAATTGGGATCGTGTCAGCTAAGTCAGCGAGTCTAACCAACCCATCCCATTAGTCGCCTCTTACGACAAGCATGGGTTGCTGGAGACCAATTCTAACCCGGATCTAACCCGGTTTGATGATGATACATTTGGAACGGACATAAAGGGCGATATTTGATGCATCGTAGCAATGAGTACCTCACAACGGACCAACAGAGAAATGTTTGTTTGGTTTTGTCAAATCGGATGGTCAGCGGTATACACTACACGCCAAAAGAAATGTTACCCTCCTACATTTATGAATTACTGAAAAACTATCAAAGATATGTTAGAAGGTATTAGTTTACAAGAAAGCTTAACAACACAGCTTTATGCAAATCACGAAAAATAATTCTCAAATGCATTCATATTTAGGTGAAATGCATCCTTTTCGGGAGAGTTAGATTGTCCTATTTTTTTCGTTCATGCCCAAATAAACCAACAACAGTGATTTAGATGTCCAAAAGAAAGGTTAAAATATAATTCTGCATTGAGACAAAGGTAAACCATTTAAAGTCACCATTTTTCAACTATTAAAACAATTAACACGATTTACAGCTGAAGAGAGAGAGAAAGAGCCATTGGCCAATGGTGCAGATGGGGTCGATGTACAATGCTGTTGCCAACGCCCTCGGATGCCACCGTATCACGGTTATAAGACTTATTCAGGGCTTCAGTCAGACTGGGGTCACCGTAGACAGACCAAGAAGTGGACGTCCACGCATCACAACGCCAGCTTGGTACCTCCGTCACTAAGGCAGGGTGGTAACGTTTCTTTTGGCGTTTACTGTACTTGCTGTTGCACTACAGTTTATACTGAGATTTACATACTTGGCAATAGGGACGGTGGGGTAGCCAAGTGGTTAAAGCGTTCGCTCGTCACGTCAAAGACCCGGGTTCGATTCCCCACATGGGTACACTGTGTGAAGCCCATTTCTGGTGTCCCCCGCCGTAATATTGCTGGAATATTGCTAAAAACGACGTAAAACTAGTCATTCACTCACTATGAGTGAGCGAGTGAGTATTGTTTCATTCCGATGTAATCAATCGACCAGTCGTAACCATTTCTACCTTAGACCTGCGACTGTCGCGCTACAATCGCTTTAGGGAACAGGGTCAAGTGAGCCTTGATGAACGAACGCTTTCACCACTGTGCCACCGCTCCATATATGGTCATGTTTGTTTGCTTATACTATGTATTGTTTAACGCCACACTCAGTGAGTGAGTGAGTTTAGTTTTACGCCGCACTCAGCAATATTCCAGCTATATCATGGCGGTCTGTAAATATTCGAGTCTGGACCAGACAATCCAGTGATTAACACCATGAGCATTGATCTACGCATTGATATACTGCATCAACCAGTTAGTGGGAGCGGTGGGGTAGTCTAGTGGTTAAAGCGTTGGCTCGTCACGCCGAAGACCCGGGTTCGAATCCCCACATGGGTACAATGAGTGAAGCCCATTTCTGGTGTCCCCCGCCGTGATATTGCTGGAATATTGCTAAAAGCGGAGTAAAACCAAACTCAGTCAGTCAGTCAGTCAACCAGTTAGTGAGCCTGAGCATAGAATACCACTTCTCCGATATCTACAGCAGTGGTCATCAGTAAATAAATATTATTTTCCAATTTGAAAGACGGCTAAAAAATCGATGATCGTTTGTGTACACATTTTGACATATTGTTTATTAATAAAACATGATTTAATCAATCTGGATTACATTTCTCCTACACTTACACGTATATGTTGTTTTGACATAAGGGCTTTGAGAGCACGTATACCCCTTAACCTATGACCGCCGTAAGCTCTCTCTCCCGAATCAATCCATCACTTATTCCAGGCATATGACAACTCTCATCCTAGATATTCCACAAAACCATCTTCTTCGCAGGGTGCCTATTTCATATAATAGCTATTTGTGTGATTGTACCTTTCAACGAACACAGCAATCAATTTCCGCCGGTGTATATTTCACAAGCACGTGACCGTTCCTCGTGCAGAGTGCATGCACATCGCGTCACCTGACAGTCTCCATGGCTGTCAATCCATATACTCCCCTCAACGCTTATGGCCAAAGTGTGTAAATGGCCTAATTGAAACCAAGATGTTATCTTACCTTTTTAAATATCACTATAACATGTAAGCGGGTCTTGCTTGCCGCGGCTGAGAGTTAGGTAATGAAAACATATCGGAAATCGACAGGAAATATGTTTGACATAATATTGCGAGATTTCTTGAAGAGCTGTCGGCGACTGAAATGCACACTTGACACGCCGCACGTAATTCACGTGCAATACATGCGGTTCCCGCTGCATGGCTGTAATGAACACAACAACCCACCTTATGCATGTCAATATTTGCGGTCAACGTGTATTCTATTAAATCTTTTAGATGAATCGATTTTTAAAAGAACGCATTTGGTTTGAATTGTGTAATTCTGGCGATTACGGCATATGAATATTATACGATTTTAAGGTAAGCGCTGAAGTAGAGTTTGGGGGTTTTGTATATCATATTACAATTTCATGAAACGGTCGTGTGGTCTATTCAACCAAAACGACTCCCTTCCTGAGTCAATAGGTCTTTGAATCCAAGAGAGAATTAGAGAGTTTATTGTAGGAGAGCCTTTCCTTGAGGGGTTTGGCTTAATAGCTTGTAAATACGGCTACCTTGACAATCCATCGACTTATTTTGAGCCTGCCTCTATTGGAAATACACCGAAACAACCAATGGTGTATTTTACTGAGAGTGTTGACACAGTGAGACCAAGATCCGTCAGGATCCCACAAGAACAACGGGATAAAGCTGTTTTGTTTTTGGGGGTGCGTTCTCTTTTTTTGTGACCCGCGTATGATATTGCACTAGTTAGTGAGTAGGTCTTGAATTTAAACGGCTTATAGGAAAAATTCAGCTATGTCACGGTTTGATACATCAAAACGGGGCCTTCACGCATTGCACCATGTGTGGAACTGAACCCAGGTCTTTGGTATGACGGGATCGGTGGGGTAGTCTAGTGGTTAAAGCGTTCGCTCGTCACGCCGAAGACCCGGGTTCGATTCCCCACATGGGTACAATGTGTGAAGCCTTTTTCTGGTGTCCCCGGTCCTGATATTGCTGGAATATTGCTAAAAGCGGCGTAAAACTCACTCACTCACTAGTGATCCACCTGCTCACCTAAACCAAACGATCAGGGTGGAGATCACTCCCCTTCACCAATGACCACCCTACCCCAATTCCACACATTCACGCCGATGTCAAAACTCCACCCCGTAACTCCCCACGGGGGCACCTGTCTACCCCCACAAATTCCTGCCATACATGAAGGTGTGGGACACCCACGGCCCACGTGTCGGGTGTCAACATGGCCGACGGAAAATCCGCATCTGGGGAGAGTCTTACATGAACGACCTCACGGATTAAGGTGAACAAGATTTTTCACCTTCCCAATCAACGTGTAAAAATCCCAGGTAAACAATACCTGTAATTGCTTCCTAAACCATGGGAGGGGGGATCCACGCCATCTGGTGTAGTTTCTCGCCCTACCCCATTCCGACCAACCCGTTACGCAACACTTGTTTGGGCACACCGTGTGTTCAACCCCCGCGGACATGCCCGACCAGGGTAACTTTGCAAGATTGAAGGTTTTCTGGGTTTTGGTGGGAGCGTGCTGTAGTCAGCGCGTTAAGCCGTATGTTATCTCACTAAAGTCGTGGTCTTAATGACACATCAGTGAGGTTGGGATCAAATATTATCCCCGGTCGAAAATCACGAAGTTTGACAAACGAAATAACAAGACGTTTGGAGACAAGCTTAATTTACCAATCACTGTTGACATGGACCTGACAAGCCCGCCAGGTGCAAAGTCGCCATTGATTACCCTTGCGGTTTAAGCATTATTTGTTTAAATACGACACACACAATGCTAATGACCTCCTTACATAGCGTCCCAACTAATGAGATGTTGGAAGCACGGAGTAAAGAAATCTGCTTTTTAATTCATTTGATTGAAATGTATACTGGACAAAAATAGTTAGGGATATATGTAAATTTTTTAAATTATGAATAATTTATTCATTTACACAGTAATACAATATCAATCATAAAAATACCAATATCCCTAACTTATTTTGTCCAGTATATATAAACCTTTAAACAGACGGCAATACGCTCATTTATCACGGCTATGTGATATTGTACTGTGTCCTGATTATCATAACATATCCATTTGCTGAAAAATTGTGGAAATAATCAGTTTAATTCAAAACATAATTTTGCTTTATTTTTGTGACATTATTCAGGTATTGATATTCAAAATATATTTGTTCGGACATATTCGGACTGTTGTGTTTACTCGCGCTATAGACCCGTGAAGATCTGGGAAAGAATTGGCCTTCAGCAACCAAGTTTGTTGTAAAGAGGCGACTAACGGATCGGGTGGTCAGGCTCGCTGACTTGGTTGACACATGTCATTGTACCCCAATTGCGTAGAACGAAGCTCATGATGTTGATCACTGGATTGTCTGGTCCAGACTCGATTATTTACAGACCGCCGCCATATAGCTGGAATATTCCTGAGTGCGGCGTTAAACAACATACAAGCAAACAAAAATAACGGTTCGGCCTAAAACTAAACTCACTCACTCGCTCGCGCTATAACGTATTGTTATGGATCACACAGGTTTGTAAATACGCGTATGGAGACTTGTGTTTAAGACTAAGAAATCTGTTACAAGTTGGTGAGATGTTTTCCAGTTGTTTACGTGATCAGGATTAGCAAATGCCACGAATGGTTCGTTTAAAAGCGTTCGGAAACCCATAACACAGGGATACATAACGATGGAAAGATATTTTTCTTTCCGAACTGCGAAAACCTTTGTCAGTTCAGATGCTAACAGGTTTCGCTTAGATCTTTAATTTCTGTTTTAAAGTGTTTCTGTGCTACTGGCAGATAACCATCTCCGAGGGTAATGGTTGCTTCACGGACATGCATGGCGGGGAAATAGATGGAGACACTCACTCACTCTCTCGAGTCACGATCACCTGTGTGATAGCTTTGTGATCACCTTTGTGATAGCTTTGTGATCACCTTTGTGATAGCTTTGTGATCACCTTTGTGATAGCTTTGTGATCACCTTTGTGATCACCTTTGTGATAGCTTTGTGATACCTTTGTGATCAGCTTTGTGATAGCTTTGTGATCAGCTTTGTGATAGCTGTGATGTGATAGCTTTGTGATCAGCTTTGTGATAGCTTTGTGATAACCTTTGTGATAGCTTTGTGATAGCGTTGTGATCACCTTTGTGATAGCTTTGTGATCACCTTTGTGATCACCTTTGTGATAGCTTTGTGATCACCTTTGTGATAGCTTTGTGATCACCTTTATGATAGCTTTGTGATCACCTTTGTGATAGCTTTGTGATACCTTTGTGATCACCTTTGTGATAGCCTGTGATAGCTTTGTGATCACCTTTGTGATAGCTTTGTGATCACCTTTGTGATCACCTTTGTGATCACCTTTGTGATAGCTTTGTGATAGCTTTGTGATCACCTTTGTGATAGCTTTGTGATCACCTTTGTGATAGCTTTGTGATAGCTTTGTGATAGCTTTGTGATCAGCTTTGTGATCATAGCTTTGTGATAGCTTTGTGATCAGCTTTGTGATAGCTTTGTGATAGCTTTGTGATAGCTTTGTGATCACTTTGTGATCACCTTTGTGATAGCTTTGTGATAGCTTTGTGATCACCTTTGTGATAGCTTTGTGATAGCTTTGTGATAGCTTTGTGATCACCTTTGTGATAGCTTTGTGATCACCTTTGTGATAGCTTTGTGATAGCTTTGTGATCACCTTTGTGATAGCTTTGTGATCACCTAGCTTTGTGATAGTGATCAGCTTTGTGATAGCTTTGTGATCACCTTTGTGATAGCTTTGTGATAGCTTTGTGATAGCTTTGTGATCACCTTTGTGATAGCTTTGTGATCACCTTTGTGATAGCTTTGTGATAGCTTTGTGATCACCTTGTGATAACTTTGTGATCAGCCTTTGTGATAGCTTTGTGATAGCCTTTGTGATTTGTGATCGCCTTTGCTTTGTGATAGCTTTGTGATAGCTTTGTGATCAGCTTTGTGATAGCTTTGTGATCACCTTTGTGATAGCTTTGTGATAGCTTTGTGATACCTTTGTGATAGCTTTGTGATCAGCTTTGTGATCAGCTTTGTGATAGCTTTGTGATCACCTTTGTGATAGCTTTGTGATAGCTTTGTGATCACCTTTGTGATAGCTTTGTGATAGCTTTGTGATCACCTTTGTGATAGCTTTGTGATAGCTTTGTGATAGCTTTGTGATCAGCTTTGTGATAGCTTTGTGATCACCTTTGTGATAGCTTTGTGATAGCTTTGTGATCACCTTTGTGATAGCTTTGTGATAGCTTTGTGATCACCTTTGTGATAGCTTTGTGATCACCTTTGTGATAGCTTTGTGATCACCTTTGTGATAGCTTTGTGATCACCTTTGTGATAGCTTTGTGATAGCCTTTGTGATAGCTTTGTGATCACCTTTGTGATAGCTTTGTGATAGCTTTGTGATAGCTTTGTGATCAGCTTTTGATGATCACCTTTGTGATAGCTTTGTGATAGCTGTGATTGTGATAGCTTTGTGATCACCTTTGTGATCACCTTTGTGATAGCTTTGTGATCACCTTTGCTTTGTGATCAGCTTTGTGATCACCTTTGTGATAGCTTTGTGATAGCTTTGTGATCACCTGATCACCTTGTGATCAGCTTTGTGATCACCTTTGTGATCACCTTTGTGATAGCTTTGTGATACCTTTGTGATAGCTTTGTGATAGCTTTGTGATCACCTTTGTGATAGCTTTGTGATAGCTTTGTGATCACCTTTGTGATAGCTTTGTGATAGCTTTGTGATCATAGCTTTGTGATAGCTTTGTGATCACCTTTGTGATAGCTTTGTGATCACCTTTGTGATAGCTTTGTGATCACCTTTGTGATAGCTTTGTGATAGCTTTGTGATCAGCTTTGTGATAGCTTTGTGATAGCTTTGTGATAGCTTTGTGATCACCTTTGTGATAGCTTTGTGATCACCTTTGTGATAGCTTTGTGATAGCTTTGTGATAGCTTTGTGATCACCTTTGTGATAGCTTTGTGATCACCTTTGTGATCAGGCTTTGTGATAGCTTTGTGATCACCTTTGTGATAGCTTTGTGATCACCTTTGTGATAGCTTTGTGATAGCTTTGTGGATAGCTTTGTGATAGCTTTGTGATAGCTTTGTGATAGCTTTGTGATACCTTTGTGATCACCTTTGTGATAGCTTTGTGATCAGCTTTGTGATCACCTTTGTGATCAGCTTTGTGATAGCTTTGTGATCACCTTTGTGATAGCTTTGTGATCACCTTTGTGATAGCTTTGTGATCACCTTTGTGATAGCTTTGTGATAGCTTTGTGATCACCTTTGTGATAGCTTTGTGATCACCTTTGTGATCACCTTTGTGATAGCTTTGTGATAGCTTTGTGATCACCTTTGTGATAGCTTTGTGATAGCTTTGTGATAGCTTTGTGATAGCTTTGTGATCACCTTTGTGATAGCTTTGTGATCACCTTTGTGATCAGCTTTGTGATAGCTTTGTGATCACCTTTGTGATAGCTTTGTGATAGCTTTGTGATCACTTTGTGATCACCTTTGTGATAGCTTTGTGATAGCTTTGTGATAGCTTTGTGATCAGCTTTGTGATCAGCTTTGTGATAGCTTTGTGATAGCTTTGTGATCAGCTTTGTGATAGCTTTGTGATAGCTTTGTGATAGCTTTGTGATAGCTTTGTGATCACCTTTGTGATAGCTTTGATGATAGCTTTGTGATCAGCTTTGTGATCAGCTTTGTGATAGCTTTGTGATCACCTTTGTGATAGCTTTGTGATCACCTTTGTGATAGCTTTGTGATAGCTTTGTGATCACCTTTGTGATAGCTTTGTGATACCTTTGTGATAGCTTTGTGATCACCTTTTGTGATACCTTTGTGTGATAGCTTTGTGTGATCACCTTTGTGATAGCTTTTGATCTTTGTGATAGCTTTGTGATCACCTTTGTGATAGCTTTGTGATCACCTTTGTGATAGCTTTGTGATAGCTTTGTGATAGCTTTGTGATTGTGATAGCTTTGTGATCAGCTTTGTGATAGCTTTGTGATCACCTTTGTGATAGCTTTGTGATAGCTTTGTGATCACCTTTGTGATAGCTTTGTGATAGCTTTGTGATCACCTTTGTGATAGCTTTGTGATCACCTTTGTGATCACCTTTGTGATAGCACCTTTGTGATCACCTTTGTGATCAGATCTTTGTGATACCTTGTGATAGCTTTGTGATAGCTTTGTGATAGCTTTGTGATCACCTTTGTGATAGCTTTGTGATCACCTTTGTGATAGCTTTGTGATAGCTTTGTGATAGCTTTGTGATCACCTTTGTGATAGCTTTGTGATCACCTTTGTGATAGCTTTGTGCTTTGTGATAGCTTTGTGATCACCTTTGATCACCTTTGTGATAGCTTTGTGATCACCTTTGTGATAGCTTTGTGATCACCTTTGTGATAGCTTTGTGATAGCTTTGTGATCAGCTTTGTGATAGCTTTGTGATCACCTTTGTGATAGCTTTGTGATCACCTTTGTGATAGCTTTGTGATCACCTTTGTGATAGCTTTGTGATCACCTTTGTGATAGCTTTGTGATCACCTTTGTGATAGCTTTGTCATTGTGATAGCCTTTGTGATAGCTTTGTGATCACCTTTGTGATAGCTTTGTGATCACCTTTGTGATAGCTTTGTGATCACCTTTGTGATAGCTTTGTGATCACCTTTGTGATAGCTTTGTGATCACCTTTGTGATAGCTTTGTGATCACCTTTTGATAGCTTTGTGATCACCTTTGTGATAGCTTTGTGATAGCTTTGTGATAGCTTTGTGATCACCTTTGTGATAGCTTTGTGATCAGCTTTGTGATAGCTTTGTGATCCCTTTGTGATAGCTTTGTGATAGCTTTGTGATCACCTTTGTGATAGCTTTGTGATCACCTTTGTGATAGCTTTGTGATAGCTTTGTGATCACCTTTGTGATAGCTTTGTGATAGCTTTGTGATCACCTTTGTGATAGCTTTGTGATCGCCTTTGTGATAGCTTTGTGATAGCTTTGTGATAGCTTTGTGATAGCTTCCTTTGTGATCACCTTTGTGATAGCTTTGTGATAGCTTTGTGATCACCTTTGTGATAGCTTTGTGATAGCTTTGTGATCGCCTTTGTGATAGCTTTGTGATCACCTTTGTGATAGCTTTGTGATCACCTTTGTGATAGCTTTGTGATAGCTTTGTGATAGCTTTGTGATCAGCTTTGTGATCAGCTTTTGTGATCACCTTTGTGATACCTTTGTGATAGCTTTGTGATCACCTTTGTGATAGCTGATGTGTGATCACCTTTGTGATCACCTTTGTGATAGCTTTGTGATAGCTTTGTGATCACCTTTGTGATCAGCTTTGTGATAGCTTTGTGATCACCTTTGTGATAGCTTTGTGATCACCTTTGTGATAGCTTTGTGATCACCTTTGTGATCACCTTTGTGATAGCTTTGTGATAGCTTTGTGATAGCTTTGTGATCACCTTTGTGATAGCTTTGTGATCACCTTTGTGATAGCTTTGTGATCACCTTTGTGATAGCTTTGTGATAGCTTTGTGATCACCTTTGTGATAGCTTTGTGATAGCTTTGTGATTTGTGATCACCTTTGTGATAGCTTTGTGATCACCTTTGTGATCACCTTTAGCTTTGTGATAGCTTTGTGATCACCTTTGTGATAGCTTTGTGCTTTGTGATCACCTTTGTGATGATAGCTTTGTGATAGCTTTGTGATCACCTTGTGATGTGATAGCTTTGTGATAGCTTTTGATAGCTTTGTGATCACCTTTGTGATAGCTTTGTGATCAGCTTTGTGATAGCTTTGTGACCCTGTGATAGCTTGTGAGATCAGCTTTGTGATAGCTTTGTGATAGCTTTGTGATATCACCTTTGTGATAGCTTTGTGATCACCTTTGTGATAGCTTTGTGATCTTGATGCTTTGTGATAGCTTTGTGATCACCTGTGATAGCTTTGTGATCACCTTTGTGATCAGCTTTGTGATCTTTGCTTTGTGATCACCTTTGTGACCTTTGTGATAGCTTTGTGATCACTTTGTGATTGTGTGATACCTTTGTGATAGCTTTGTGATAGCTTTGTGATCACAGCTTTGTGATAGTGATCACCTTTGTGATCACCTTTGTGATAGCTTTGTGATCACCTTTGTGATAGCTTTGTGATCAGCTTTTGTGATCACCTTTGTGATAGCTTTGTGATAGCTTTGTGATAGCTTTGTGATAGCTTTGTGATAACCTTTGTGATAGCTTTGTGATCACCTTTTGTGATGAACTTTTGTGATCACCTTTGTGATAGCACCTTTGTGATAGCTTTGTGATAGCTTTGTGATCACCTTTGTGATAGCTTTGTGATAGCTTTGTGATCACCTTTGTGATAGCTTTGTGATACCTTTGTGATCACCTTTGTGATAGCTTTGTGATCACCTTTGTGATAGCTTTGTGATCACCTTTGTGATAGCTTTGTGATAGCTTTGTGATCACCTTTGTGATAGCTTTGTGATCACCTTTGTGATCACCTTTGTGATAGCTTTGTGATACCTTTGTGATAGCTTTGTGATCACCTTTGTGATAGCTTTGTGATAGCTTTGTGATCACCTTTGTGATGATCACCTTTGTGATCTTTGTGCTTTGTGATAGCTTTGTGATCACCTTTTGTGATAGCTTTGTGGACCTTTGTGATAGCTTTGTGATCACCTTTGTGATAGCGTTGTGATCACCTTTGTGATAGCTTTGTGATCACCTTTGTGATAGCTTTGTGATCACCTTTGTGATCACTTTGTGATAGCTTTGTGATCACCTTTGTGATAGCTTTGTGATCGCTTTTGTGATACCTTTGTGATAGCTTTGTGATCACCTTTGTGATAGCTTTGTGATAGCTTTGTGATCACCTTTGTGATAGCTTTGTGATCACCTTTGTGATCACCTTTGTAGCTTTGTGATAGCTTTGTGATCACCTTTGTGATAGCTTTGTGATAGCTTTGTGATCACCTTTGTGATAGCTTTGTGATCACCTTTGTGATAGCTTTGTGATCACCTTTGTGATAGCTTTGTGATAGCTTTGTGATCACCTTTGTGATAGCTTTGTGATAGCCTTGTGATCACCTTTGTGATCACCTTTGTGATCACCTTTGTGATCACCTTTGTGATAGCTTTGTGATCAGCTTTGTGATAGCTTTGTGATAGCTTTGTGATCACCTTTGTGATAGCTTTGTGATAGCTTTGTGATCACCTTTGTGATAGCTTTGTGCTTTGTGATCACCTTTGTGATCACCTTTGTCATCACCTTCGTGATAGCTTTGTGGAAGGGCCACGGGATCGTGGCCTATAACAGTGTGTTCGGCCCATCTGTATCTATCCACCGCCTAAATATGAATGTTATACTCGGTTGACACATGTCATCGTATCCTAATTACGTTGATCGGTGCTCATGATGTCGATCACTGGAATATCTGGTCCAGACTCGATTATTTACAGACCGCTGTCATATATCTGGAATATTGCTGAGTGCGGCATTAAACAAAAACAAGCAACTTAACGTGTTGAAAACAAATTAACTCACTTGACCATAGTGACGAAATGTAGAGCAAGTGAACATACTTTCAATAATTTAGATGATTTTAAGAAACTGGGCCAGACATAGATTGGTTATCTCATTGTCATTTCTATCTCGAACCTTATGTTTTGCTTGTAATGTACATCTGCGGGTATAAACCTGTATGTACAGATATACCCCACGCAAGGAAAGTTCGACCTCTTAAGTATCATTATCGCTGAACTAACAAAAATAATCTCAAAATTCCCCGGCGTCGGCGCGACCACGGCTCTCGACATGATTTCTATCGGATAATAACTTTCCTGCTTATGAAACTTACACTGCAAATAAACAAAGACACCACTCCGCCGGCTAATTTCTGGCGATATCGCCGTAGTAACGGAGAATAACGGACGTTGCCGAGAGAGAGCCGTATCCAGCCGCTCCGTGTCTTAATCGTGCACTGGATACCCCAGAACGTTCGTCATAAACTACTGATATAAACAATTTAATTATACACATACTTGACACTGATGGATATTAATTTAGATGTACCTTCCTCTAAGTGACTCGGTTATGTATAAAGCAGTTTATCAACCTTTGATTTTATATCTGAAAATTGCACCATAAAATTAAACGAGTTTTTGTTTGCCCCTGATAAAACTAGTCGCCTTGGGTAAGCGTCTTCATGTAAACCCAGTTTCAAGATCGCCTTGTCATGGGTTGTAGATGACATAATGATATTGGCTGAACACATTTCTTTTCTTGTCTATGAAACATATCACGGTGGTGGTCATCTGAAATGGTCTTCACGCAGTGTGCCTATGTTGGGAATCGAACCTGGATCTTCGGCGTGACGAGCTGGCACTTTAACCACTAAACTAGCCCACCACCCCTGATAAAGGTTGATTCAATACACTTTGATTTCATAGCACATAGCACACCTTGTTGTGTGCTAACGAGATTTCAACTGATGAGGGGGGCGGTGGGGTATCCTAGTGGTTATTTAAAGCGTTCGCTCGTCACGCCGAAGATCCGGGTTCGATTCCCTACTTGGGTACAATGTGTGAAGCCCATTTCTGATGTCACCCGCCGTGATATTGCTGAAATATTGCTAAAAGCGGTGAAAAACTCACTCACTTACTCCGTCCGGCTCCACACTGAAGCACGTGTTACATATGGTTTCACTTCGAGTAAGAAACCAAACATGACTCTGTTCACCCTGCAGCGAATGGGTACCCGGTGGAATGTGGTGACTGTAAGCGTCAACTATGGCTGCCTGGGTTGTATATAGACCAACGCGTAGTCTCTAAAGATATATATAATTCTGATACAAACTCCATGAAAAGGAGCCCCAGTGAGCTCAGAGATTCAGAACCTGAACCTGAGGAAATCTAGACTTGCTTTATTAGAGCGTCTGCATTGCAGAAAGGGTTGGGCGAAAGGGACACTAATGTGGGTTCAGAGACTGTGAGTGAGTGAGTATGGTTTTACGCCGCTTTTAGCAATATTCCAGCAATATCACGGCGGGGACACCAGAAATGGGCTTCACACATTGTACCCATGTGGGGAATGGAACCCGGGTCACGTCGTGACGAGCGAACGCTTTAACCACTAGGCTACCCCACCGACCCAGGAACTATGAACAGACTAGGGTTGTGTACGCTATTGAGAGGAACTGTGAATTAAACTTGTGACGGGAACAAATAATTTCTGGAATGCCTTGCTATTTCAAATGGAATCTAAAAGAATACATCATATGATTCCAGTCCGTCTATGGACAAACTATGACATAAGACAGCACAAATCAAACCCATTTAGGAATGAGTTAAAAAGGTGAAACTTATTCTAGCTGTTCTGCACGAAATAGAAACATTTGACCTGATTACAAGTAGACTTTGTCTAAACCCTCAATGTGGAGGTATTAAAGCAGTCAATCAAAATCCACTTCACTTCACTTAATAAATTTTCGATTCAAAATTCAAACGAGAGATATTAGCTACAGACAACGCGCCTCTCGCTTATAATTGACAAAGAAATTGTTTCGAAATTACGGAAGTTTCTAATTAAAACTCCAATTCTCAGGTCAAGGTCGTCCGTTCGCTTCGGGGGCTAATTGACGTAATGTGACAAACACAATCTCATGTAATTACACATATTTACAGCGAGCAGCAAGCAGAAACTGAAAGCAACTACAACGACAAACGCTCATCGCAAGAATTTTATTCGTGGTTAATTCACGATGATGGCGATATTTAAAATCCATGACCCCGAGATCACAGTGTCGTTTTCAACCTAGCAATTACGCAGTCAGACAGGCGATGACTGAATTTTCCACGACAGCCGAACAAAATGTACGGCCGAGCGCCCCCCGAAACCAAATTGGGGGACAATGTTAGCATATGAGTATTGGGTGCTTATTTCATATTAGAAGCGCTTAAAAGAAAAATTAATTACATGCATAGACGCACCGGTGCGAAACCACGGCTGAAGAATCGACGGCAATGGGGTCATGATTGTGAAAAGGTCAGGGGTTAATGTTTGCTTAAGAACGATGAGAGATATCTAGAAAAGGTTTGAAAAGAAGTTTGATGGGCACGAACTGAGGCGCAATATTTTGTCAGTGTTCTTGTTTTATGAGGTATGGTTCTCGGCATCCAGTTTTGACGTGAGATAGAAAAGCGATATAAAGGTAGTTGGAGCTCAAGGATTAAATGAAGTAAGGATCATCCCGAGTTAACGAGGCCGACAAGATTTATTGCGTTTGACCTTTATCACGGTTCGTGGATGATCGCGTCACGGGTTATATATCAGCAACGTTTTCTCAATAAACATCAGATTTCAATATTAAATATCATACATGAGACGATCCTTCGTGATAATATTCACAGCAGTGTACCATTTTGGAGAATCCGTGGGTGTCTTAATTCATAAATTGATACACATTATGTGAAATATGAAACAGAATTTGTTCCTTCAAACTAGGCTTACATAATCTTTAACACCTTTATGTTAAATGCATACAAACCACTGTCACGTGTTATAAACACGTGACTTTTTCGACTTTGTTAATAAGCAAGTGGGTATCTTAGTGATCCCTCATCTAACTCTGAAATTTTTAATAATCAACATTTGTTGTTGTTTTTCAAGTAATAAAACACATAAAACATATTACTCCTGAGGTATAAAGGTCGCGGGTTCGATCCCCGACCGCGTCATACCAAAAGACGTTAAAATATGGTACTTGTTGGTCCCTGCCTGGCGCTCGGCATTAATGGGTACAACAAGGACTGGTCGGCTCGGAGTCAGTATAATGTGTCTGAGTGGGGTATTCATGCTTCACTGCGGCATGGTATCTCAGTGGGCTAGCACTATAAAACCAGCTTCAGTCTGGGCTAGTACAAGCAGCCGCACATACACATACACACGCATGCACGTCGTCATATGAGCGAAATATTCTCAAGCACGACGTTAAACCCAATTTCACCTCACCTCACCTCACCTGAGGTATAGGTTGTATCATGCTGAGCAATACTTAGAGGCATCATGTCATGACAGTGTTGAGTGAGTCAGTGAATTGATAGCTGCATCCAGCAGTATTTCAGTTTGATCAATAACACTGAAATATTATTAAATTAAAAACATATTTACATTCATTAATATAACAGAAGATATATATTTATATCGTAGTACAAAACGAAGAGTGGATTTAAGTGTTAAGTGAGTTTACTTTTTCAGTAAACACTCACATTTCTCAATAAGTGAATATTAGCGTTAGGAAGCCTACGGGGCGGTGGGGTAGTCAAGTGGTTAAAGCGTTCGCTCGTCACGCCGAAGACCCGGGTTCGATTCCCCACATGGGTACAATGTGTGAAGCCCATTTCTGGTGTCCCCCGCCGTGATATAGCTGGAATATTGCTAAAAGCGGCGTAAAACTTAACTCACTCACTCACTAGGAAGCCTACATTTTCGGTTTCGACCAGGAGAGTACTTTTTCAATACATAAAAATCACCATGTATATGGTGCTGTCGCTATAGTTGTATTTTGGATTCAGACAGCGGTGTTTCGGCTAATGTTTTCAAACCTCCTAACGTTTTGATAATGTATATGAAAAAACTACTAATTAACAAAGCAAATCTGTTTTTCTCTTTCTCTTCTTTTTTCAATTAAAATTACACATGCGTGTAAAACTACAGGAGAAGGGTGTCTAAGCTGTTATAGCATGTGCACGACCAATTTCGTGTGGATCTAAAAATAATAAGCTGTAAATGATAAATATGAGTTCATTTTTCTCACATGATATGATGCGACCATTTAATGTCATGTTGTTAGGCAAAAATTGCGCATGTATTGCTATTTTCTACACAAGGTGCTTAGTCTAATAACAACACTAACGCAATCCTTTAATTATACTGTTATTTTCTACACAAGGTGCTTAGTCTAATAACAACACTAACGCAATCCTTTAATTATACTGTTATTTTCTACATAAGCGTTAATAACATCATTAACGTCAGAAAACAGACATACGAATTTTGTTGGAGACGATCTGAACAATATACAAAATTTCAAACTAAAAGAGATTCGACCATGATACTTTTAAAGATATATATCATATTCTTTCTTGTCAAGTACTTCAAGCGATAAATTCTTCATTCGTGAATTTTCTTTTTCAATTTATTTTAAAAGATTTTGTTTACAAAATCCCCAATATCATATGTCAGCCCTTCAAAATTACAAAATACAGAAATGACTTAAAATAACGGACGAAGGGAGATAACTCCACTATCAGACGCAACGCTTCGTTCACTATCAAAACACAATGGCGTGTTGCCGAGGTGAGGTGAAATGGGGTTTACGTCGCACTGAAGAACATTATGCTCATATGACGACGTGATGCGTGTATATGTGTGGCTGCTTGTGATAGCCCAGACTAAAGCTGGTTTTATACATGTTGTATTGCTAGCTCACTGAGATACCATGCCACAGTGAAGCATGAATACCCCACACAGACACATTATACTGACTCCGAGCCGACCAGTCCTTGTTTTACCCTTTAATGTCAAGCGCCAGGCAGGGATCAACAAGTACCATATTTTAACGTCTTTTGATATGACGGGATCGAACCTGCGACCTTCCGCTCTCCGGGCGGACGCTCTAACCACTACACCACGGAGGTGGTTACAACTGAGCTGACTGACTGAGTTTGGTTTTACGCCGCTTTTAGCAATATTCCAGCAACATCACGGCGGGGGACACCAGAAATGGGCTTCACACATTGTACCCATGTGGGGATTCGAACCCGGGTCTTCGGCGTGACGAGCCAACGCTTTAACTATTAGGCTACCCCACCGCCCCCGGAGGTGGTTACAAAACAATGGAGGCGGTTGTGTGTCTTCGAAGCTGAATTTTATTTATCAAACTGCTGTAAGTTTTATAGAGCTGCCTTAATAGCACAGTGATGGGTTACGTTGTAAATGTCTTTCCATATCTGGTCAGATGACCTCGAGAGCACCACAAGTTCTTTCCCCCTACCCCCGACAAATTGTCTGCCTATAAGAACTACCAACATGTCACTCAATGTTGGATCTTAGCAACTTGATTATTTGTTTCTCAGAATGTCATTTCTTTTCTAAACTTTCATATTAAAGTGGACTGTGGTTGAGGGTAGTGCGTTTTCTGATCAGGAACAGATTGCTATTCTTAGCTGTTCAATCATCTACTTTGGCTAAAGTGACAAAATGCGTGGGGACAAAATAAACCCTCCCGCCGGGGACACTAAAGGGAAAACAGACTTACAATCTAAAATCAATAATATCCAATCGTTGCCATTTTCTATTACATGGGGTGATATTACCACCCGCCGAAGAAAACATCTAAACCATTCATTCCTCAAAAACATAATTGCCCTCCTTGGCCACTCGTAGAAAATAGATCTGAAGACCAAATAATTAGATTAGAGTGGCCTAGGGAACACGATCTGCAGGCTTTCTGCACTTCATGGACTCCTTGCGCTTTTTGTGATGACGATTAATCTTAAACATGTTTAATTGGGTCCTGGTTTGTAAATATTAATGAGTTTGGAACGTTTGACTAGTTTAGTCATATTGTCAATGTTGTCCACACCTATTTATGCTACCACTCTTGTTCACATCTAATCATTTTGCCTCCGCTGTCCACATCTAATCAGGTTGCCACTGTTGTCCACATCTAACCATGCTGTCACTGTTGTCCATATCTAACCATGTTTTCACTGTTGTCCACATGTAATCATGCTGTCACTGTTGTCCATATCTAATTATGCTGTCACTGTTGTCCACATCTAATCAAGTTGTCACTGTTGTCCATATCTAATTATGCTGTCACTGTTGTCCATATCTAATTATGCTGTCACTGTTGTACATATCTAATCATGTTGTCACTGTTGTCCATATCTAATCATGTTGTCACTGTTGTCCATATCTAATCATGCACACCTAGTCATGTTGTCACTGTTTCATCTACCTGCTACCTGTAGTACAGTAACCCTGACTGCTACCTGTAGTACAGTAACCCTGCCTACTACCTGTAGTACAGTAACCCTGACTGCTACCTGTAGTACAGCAACCCTGACTGTAGTACAGTAACCCTGCCTACTACCTGTAGTACAGTAACCCTGACTGCTACCTGTAGTACAGTAACCCTGACTGTAGTACAGTAACCCTGCCTGCTACCTGTAGTACAGTAACCCTGACTGCTACCTGTAGTACAGTAACCCTGACTGTAGTACAGCAACCCTGACTGCTACCTGTAGTACAGCAACCCTGACTGCTACCTGTAGTACAGCAACCCTGCCTGCTACCTGTAGTACAGCAACCCTGACTGCTACCTGTAGTACAGCAACCCTGACTGCTACCTGTAGTACAGTAACCCTGACTGTAGTACAGCAACCCTGACTGCTACCTGTAGTACAGCAACCCTGACTGCTACCTGTAGTACAGCAACCCTGACTGCTACCTGTAGTACAGCAACCCTGACTGCTACCTGTAGTACAGCAACCCTGACTGCTACCTGTAGTACAGTAACCCTGACTGCTACCTGTAGTACAGCAACCCTGACTGCTACCTGTAGTACAGTAACCCTGACTGTAGTACAGCAACCCTGACTGCTACCTGTAGTACAGCAACCCTGACTGCTACCTGTAGTACAGCAACCCTGACTGCTACCTGTAGTACAGCAACCCTGACTGCTACCTGTAGTACAGCAACCCTGACTGCTACCTGTAGTACAGTAACCCTGCCTGCTACCTGTAGTACAGTAACCCTGACTGTAATACAGTAACCCTGCCTGCTACCTGTAGTACAGCAACCCTGCCTGCTACCTGTAGTACAGCAACCCTGCTACAGCAACCCCTGCTACCTGTAGTACAGTAACCCTGTACTGTAGTACAGCAATACAGCAACCCTGCCTGCTACCTGTAGTACAGCAACCCTGCCTGCTACCTGTAGTACAGCAACCCTGACTGCTACCTGTAGTACAGCAACCCTGACTGCTACCTGTAGTACAGCAACCCTGACTGCTACCTGTAGTACAGTAACCCTGCCTGCTACCTGTAGTACAGTAACCCTGACTGCTACCTGTAGTACAGTAACCCTGACTGCTACCTGTAGTACAGTAACCCTGCCTGCTACCTGTAGTACAGTAACCCTAACCTGCCTGTAGTACAATAACCCTGCCTGCTACCTGTAGTACAGTAACCCTGCCTGCTACCTGTAGTACAGTAACTCTGACTGCTACCTGTAGTACAGTAACCCTGCCTGCTACCTGTAGTACAGTAACCCTGACTACCAGTACAGTAACCCTGCCTGCTACAGTAACCCTGCCTGCTACCTGTAGTACAGTAACTCTGACTGCTACCTGTAGTACAGTAACCCTGACTGTACCTGTAGTACAGCAACCCTGCCTTCTACCTGTAGTACAGCAACCCTGACTGATACCTGTAGTACAGTAACCCTGACTGCTACCTGTAGTACAGTAACCCTGACTGTAGTACAGTAACCCTGCCTGCTACCTGTAGTACAGTAACCCTGCCTGCTACCTGTAGTACAGTAACCCTGCCTGCTACCTGTAGTACAGTAACTCTGACTGCTACCTGTAGTACAGTAACCCTGCCTGCTACCTGTAGTACAGTAACCCTGACTGTAGTACGGTAACCCTGACTGCTACCTGTAGTACAGTAACCCTGCCTGCTACCTGTAGTACAGTAACTCTGACTGCTACCTGTAGTACAGTAACCCTGCCTGCTACCTGTAGTACAGTAACCCTGACTGTAGTACAGTAACCCTGACTGCTACCTGTAGTACAGTAACCCTGCCTACTACCTGTAGTACAGTAACCCTGCCTGCTACCTGTAGTACAGTAACCCTGCCTGCTACCTGTAGTACAGTAACCCTGCCTAATGTGTGATATATTTACCCTGCCTGCTACCTGTAGTACAGTAACCCTGACTGCTACCTGTAGTACAGTAACCCTGCCTAATGTGTGATATATTTACCCTGCCTGCTACCTGTAGTACAGTAACCCTGACTGCTACCTGTAGTATAGTAACCCTGCCTAATGTGTGATATATTTACCCTGCCTGCTACCTGTAGTACAGTAACCCTGACTGCTACCTGTAGTACAGTAACCCTGCCTAATGTGTGATATATTTACCCTGGCTGATCCTTGGAGTACAGCAGCCCATGCTGTCATCTACAGTATAGTAACGCTGGCAACTATGTCCTACGCCGCTTTTAGCAATACTCCAGCAATATCACGGCGGGGGACACCAGAAACCGGCTTCACAGATTGTACCCATTTGGAAATCGAACCCGGGTCTTTGGTGTTACGAGCTAACGCATTTAAAGCTTGGCAACCCCGCCGCCCCTAAATCTGTGTAATACCTGATACATGTGGTACAGTAACCCTAGCGGTCAACAGCAGCATAGTAACCCTGGCTGATAAATGTAGAAACAATTCCCTGATATCCCTGGCATAAATAACACGACTATGTACTGAGGACACGTGTCAGTAATCAGTAACACCTAGCGGTCAACAACACGCATAGTAATCATAAATGATAAATGTAGAAACAATTATGAGTAATGGCATAAATAACACGACTATGTATGAGGAGACGTATCAGTAATCTAAATAACACGTATCAATAATCATAAATAACACGACTATGTACTGAGGACACGTATCAGTAATCATAAATAACACGACTATGTACTGAGGACACGTATCAGTAATCATAAATAACACGACTATGTACTGGGGACACGTATCAGTAATCATAAATAACACGACTATGTACTGAGGACACGTATCAGTAATCATAAATAACACGACTATGTACTGAGGACACGTATCAGTAATCATAAATAACACGACTATGTACTGGGGACACGTATCAGTAATCATAAATAACACGACTATGTACTGGGACACGTACTCATAAATAACGCGACTATGTACTGAGGACACGTATCAGTAATCATAAATAACACGACTATGTACTGAGGACACGTATCAGTAATCATAAATAACACGACTATGTACTGAGGACACGTATCAGTAATCATAAATAACACGACTATGTACTGAGGACACGTATCAGTAATCATAAATAACGTATCAGTAATCATAAATAACGACTATGTACTGAGGACACGTATCAGTAATCATAAATAACACGACTATGTACTGAGGACACGTATCAGTAATCATAAATAACACGACTATGTACTGAGGACACGTATCAGTAATCATAAATACAATCACGTCATTGTCATTGAAGGGACCAAACTGGTGAAACTTTTGCACGCTCAAGTGCGCGTCATCGTTATTCATAATAAAAACCAGTCGAATCTCCATCTTGCCTAAACAGTTGCCGAGTCCGCATACACTTTGTGACCTTGACATTACGGAGATTGTGTCTTCACGCAATGTCACATCGTCCGTCTTGAACCTTAAAAAGTCAACATAGCATGTGAGCCTTCATCATAAAACAACTTGACAATTCTCATCTTCGCGAAGAGAAAACAAAAGTGCGTGCTAATACATGGCGAAGGTGTCCTATTTCGTCTGCGGACGCCGAATGGTGCCAAACAGTCAACCTTGGAGCAGACAGAGTAACACCCCACCCGAAATATGGCGGCAGTGCTCGGGTGCAAAGATTTCACGCATGCGCTTAGGTTATGAAAACATGTTGTTGCCTGGCAACAGGTCCGGGTAGATCAGGCAGGTGGAAGGTCAAATTTCAGCCAAGATTTGACATCAGTTGAAAACATGATCAGCAACTCAAGATGAAAAAAATCTAATTGGGGAAATGTTTGCCATGTTGTTTTATCAAATACGAGCGTGGATCTGCGAGCGGCCCGAGCCACGCGAGATATCCCGTGGATCACGAGAGGTGAAGCACCCAAAACCCGGAATGCCACACATACCACGTATTTCAGCTTACAGTTGTTTACAACATACTTAACCCGCTATATAAAGTCACTGATTGGTCAGATGTAACACGTATTTCAGATTATATTATTTTATAGTATGCCTTGCTGTATGTTCACAGCTTCAACATAAATGAAAATGAAAACACAACGAAAATGTGATGAGCATGATAAGAAAATATCTTCATATAGAATAGTTTAATTTGCTCGATTATATCAGAAGGCCAACGGAATACAACTTTTTTATTGCAAATATGATATGTATTATATATGGTCGATTTCACCACTAACTTTGGGAACTGCAAACCTTAAGCAGATGATTTGCACGAGGATCATGCATCAAATTGCTGAAAAGCATCTGCAAATATCATGCTTGTGAACAGCTGCGTTTTGGTGTAAAGTTTTGTTAAGAATTCGCCAATTCGGCAATTGGATTATCCTATGTATCTAAATAAACAATTGAAAAATATCACCCAAACGGTTCGTCTTCCGTGACATATAGGGGACACGGGTGACCAAGTCGTGGTTCAGGCCACTCAAACGGTTCGTCTTCCTTGACACACAGGGACACGGGTGTCCAAGTCGTGTTACTAGACACCCAAACGGTTCGTCGTCCGTGACATACAGGGGACACGGGTGTCCAAGTCGTGGTTCCAGACACCCAAACGGTTCGGCTTTCGTCACGTACAGGGACACGGGTGTCCAAGTCGTGGTACTAGACACCCAAACGGTTCGTCTTCTGTGACATACAGGGAACACGGATGGCCAAGTCTTTCCAGTCGCCCAAACTGTTCGTCTTCTTTGACATACAGGGACACGGGTGTCCAAGTCGTGGTTCCAGACACCCAAACGGTTCGTCTTCCGTAACATACAGGGACACGGGTGTCCAAGTCGTGGTACTAGACACCCAAATGGTTCGTCTTCTGTGACATACAGGGGATACGGATGGCCAAGTCTTTCCAGTCGCCCAAACAGTTTGTCTTCTTTGATATACAGGGACACGGGTGTCCAAGTCGTGGTTCCAGACACCCAAACGGTTCGTCTTCCGTAACATACAGGGACACGGGTGTCCAAGTCGTGGTACTAGAAACCCAAACAGTTCGGCTTTCGTGACATACAGGGACACGGGTGTCCAAGTCGTGGTTCTAGACCACCCAAACGGTTTGTCTTCTTTGACATAACACGGGTGTCCAAGTCGTGGTTCTAGACCACCCAAACGGTTCGGCTTTCGTGACATACTCGGGCACGGGTGTCCAAGTCGTGGTTCTAGACCACCCAAACGATTTGTCTTCTTTGACATACAGGGGACACGGGTGTTCAAGTCGTTCCAGTCGCCCAAACGGTTCATCTTCTTTGACATACAGGGACACGGGTGTCCTAGTCGTGGTACTGGACACCCAAACGGTTCGTCTTTCGTGACATACTCGGGCACAGGTGTGCAAGTCGTGGTTCTAGACCACCAAAACGGTTCGTATTCCGTGACATAAACGGACACGGGTCTCCAAGTCGTAGTTCTAGACACCCAAACGGTTCGGCTTTCGTGACATACTCGGGCACGGGTGTCCAAGTCTTGGTTCTAGAGACCCAAACGGTTCGGGTTTCGTGACGTGTGTCCAAGACGCCGAAATTAGCTTTGCTGAAGCCTATGATCGTGAGTTCGAATCCTAGATCGCTCTATTTTCATTGTATGGGTGATAACCAAGTGTGAATGTCAAAACATTCAGTTAATACATATATACATGAAATTTAGTTTATAATATATTGTCCATATGTTTAACCCTTCGTGGCCATTTCATTCCTTTTATGACCCGTGAAGATCCGGGGTAGAATAGGTCTTCAGCAACCCATGCTTGCCACAAAAGGCGACTATGCTTGTCGTAAGAGGCGACTAACGGGATCGGGTGGTCAGTCTCGCTGACTTGGTTGACACATGTCATCGGTTCCCAATTACGCAGATCGATGCTCATGCTGTTGATCACTGGATTGTCTGGTCCAGACTCGTTTATTTACAGACCGCCGCCATATAGCTGGATTATTGCTGAGTGCGGCGTAAAACTAAACTCACTCACTCACTCATTCCTTTTATACGTGCTACGTCACTACTCCAGGCACAAAATCAACTATCCATTGCCATGTTTAACAACCCTTCAAATTCACATACTTATTGAATATATTTATTTCAAATTTTAATAAATGATAATTCAACTTGAAATAAACGCTTTAACAGCCGTTCAAATTCACATACTCATTTAATATATCTATTTCAGTTTAAAAACAAAAAGTTAATTTTCAAAACCAGAATGAAGTAAGTGCATTCTGATTATAACTAATGCTTTTCAAGTTTACAAACATGAAAGAGTCCATGTAGAAAGATTTCCTTCACAACAATCTCACTGAATTGACCACGACCGATGCTAGCAATTTTCTACCACCGCCAGGCTTGTTATGCCTTCGTCACCGCTAACTAGCCATTGAGAAATCATTGACTGCGCCCTTCAAATACCAAGACTGTTTGAGTTAAATCGTTAACGCAGAATTCACTTAAATTTCAAGCAATCAAAGTAAATATCCTCAAGACATCTGTCAACCTAATGCGCCATTTTGATTTGACACTCAAATTATGGCAGTCGCCTCCAGCTCGACATTGATTACTCATTTTACGACAATCGTCAACGAAATCGAAATAAAATCAGTGCACTCAACTGCCCTCTTCATTTTAGTAAATTATCCGCTAAACCAACCTACTGTGCCACGTCGTGTAAAGCAAGGGGGGTAATAGCTCTCAGTCTGTATCACTTGTATTTGTACGGTAAATATAGCATGCTCTCTTCCAAGGCCCAGCGCCTCACGCTAATGATTGGTAAATAACAGGATTCGAAGCACTTAAAAACCTCAATATCTATCTATCGATATTATGTTAGTATGCTCGGGAAAATATGTGTTTGTGTTCCACCGAGAATATAGTCTTCTGCCGATATGGAAATGTTATGTGTTCTTACGGTAAATATGTGTCTAATTACGCACCAATACGGCCCAAGGACAAAAGAAGGAGCTCTTTTAAGATATTATTTATTTGCATTTGAGATTATGATTGTGTCAAGAATTGCACAATGGTTTCATGTTGTGGATTTAGTGGTGGGAGTTTGGAACTTTGCGAGAATGTTACCACGTGTCGTACAATTTTACCGCATGAACGTGATCCGTGCGTAATTAACTCAGAGCGTTGATTCGTTTATTGCAGATGGTCGAGTCGATTGGCAATTTCACACATCATATGCGTTGAAGTATGTAAGATATTTGGACGCCTTTCGATTCATATTGAGAGATTTCACCATAGCGAGATTTGAGCGAGATTTGACCCAGCAGACCGTCACAACTTATGGCACATTTTACGACATCAAACTGTCTGGACGTCACACTCGACGGCACTCTTTGCGACATTGACCTTGATGGCCTCAACAAATCCCAACACAAATTGGGTAAAACTGA
Source organism: Haliotis rubra (assembly GCF_003918875.1). NCBI lineage: Eukaryota > Metazoa > Mollusca > Gastropoda > Lepetellida > Haliotidae > Haliotis > Haliotis rubra. The sequence goes on along the minus strand of NW_025767034.1, from coordinate 423,279 downwards.
AGCAATTACAACCCGCTGATAGATGTCAATTTTCATCACGAGGCCAGTCATTTGTGACAGTTTTCTGCCGAAGTGATCTTTTCACGTCAATCCAGCGCCGATTACCCTCCTCTGCACAAGAACACGAGGCCACTTGAACTGTAGACGGTAAATTAATAACCGCCGACGAGCGGTTTCATCCAAAAATTGGATTCACTTTTCTGGATGCGGAAACGGCAAAGGAGTGCTGAGGGGAACGGCAATTTCCATGCAGGGGTGAGAAGGTTGCCTTAATGTCGACGGAATTAAACTCCACGCGCTTCCAGCCAGACTTGATGGCACTTCACATGGCGTTTCAACTAGATGGATTTTATTTTCAAGTTGTTTTGATTACTAGTAATTGCAGCTACTAGTCGTCCTCTGGTAGATTTAGAGGAAGTCGAGTCAAGTTCGTACAAAGAAACAAAAAATCCTTGAGTGTCGGTACTCAGATGATTTCAACACAGTGCAAACTGCTCGCTAGTTCTTGCCGTGTTTATATTTGTAAAGTCACATTTCGAAACATCATGTTAATATTATCATGTTATGTTTTTCGGACGTTTGAGAAACATTCGTCCTTTTATACTAATCACAAATGTAAAACAAGTCATTAACTTATATAAGACAGCATTATCTTAAACTCCAGCCAACATCAGTATTTATATTACTTGTTCGACCTAGCACACGTGGTTGTAGTCCATGTAAACACCACCGTTCTGAAACGCGTGCTGTCCGGCACCTATCCGGTAATAGAGATATTATTTGATCATAGAGAATGGCGAAAGTTCTTGTATATATTTCTCAGTGAGCATGAAGTTTGAATACGCAACAATAGGACCTACTTCTTCTTCTACCGTAATATTATACCGTTTTTCGTGGCGGTTTTTTTTCCGATATGTTCTATCATGTTAATTCATGTTTTAGTAAAAACTGAAGAAAGGGTGCAATTTTCAACTATTAAACGATTACTTCCAAACATGTGCCTGATTATAAATATTCAGTAGTACACGAACTTTTGTAAAAAGAGGTGCAGCAGGGCAATGTTTCAGCTTGGCTCTGTCGGGACCTATGCAGGAAGCAAGAACATAGACCGTCGCCTAAATTATTTTAATAGGTGAGTTATCACCCTTTAGGACAAACGATCGCTCATTCTGGGCAATTTTGTCCAAGACGGAATACGTTTTTGATTCCTGTCGAGATATTCTTTTCACTGAAAGGAAGCTTGAGCCATTAATTTCTAAAATGAGTGAGTTTGGTTTCATAATAATGATGAGACTATTTACCGGAATAACACGCCATTTCCAGGCTGGATATCCTGCTCAAAGCGCACAGAATTATTACCCCGGATAACCCAAGCTGCCTGTTAGGCGCTAGAAGGTTATGGTCTCACGTCTTTTTCACCGGTACCCATTTTCTGCTGGGTGGACACAGGCAATTTTGAACAAAATCACTTGAGACCATAGGGTGCTCCGTTGTGGGGCAGGAATGAAGTGCTAGAAACTCTCATGAGCCAAGCTGCCAAACACGGTCACCCATCCAAGGATTCTCCGCGCCCACCGTTGCTTAACGTCAACTGATTATGGCCAGAGCGCTATGCGCAGGACCACACGCTACCAGCTGGATTAACTCAGCTTTGAGCAGTATATCACTACGTGTCTGCTTAATGATGGAGGAAACCCCGAAGTGATGCAGTCTCAGACCTTTACCACTTTTGTGAAACCAAAAGCACGGGAATAATGATAAGAGCCTTAAGCAGAATCTATGCAAACAAGGATTCGAAGTCATAGGTTTCTGGCCGAGGGGACGCAACTCTTCACATGGGAGGATATCCCAGGATGTGTATCTAAGACGTTTTTGTTGTTAAACATGAGGCAAAATTTATATATATATTTTTTGTGTTGTTTTTTTTTTTTTTCTTTTTGTATTCTTCAGAATATTCGTGAGCAATGTATCCCCTTCACGCACGCGCGCACACACACACACATACACACACGTAGTTCAGCAGGTCAGATAGGCAACAAACATAAAATATAAGGTTATTATTCTGTACAAACACGGCAATATGTCATGTTATCTACAAAGCTTCCTAAACATTTCATTTCATCATATGTCATATAACTGCTCTGTGAAACTACGGTACCAGAACGTGTGTTTTCTAATCAATTTTTGACCAATGCAGAACTTAATCAAACCCTTATAGGTGCTCAGTCCTTAACAGAACGTCGGGCATTCATCAAAGTGTCAAATTATTTCACCGACACTAATATTACAGTTTTGAAATAACATTTTTTCAAAGTGTTCCTCTTCCTAACTGATGAGCACTTCACAAATAAAAACATCCCATAGAGCAATCGAGTAGAACATTTCTTCGCCATTTTGCCCTAACCCTTCTGAAGAAAAGCATGTTCTAAAATATATTTTATAGTGTAAAATGTGTATAATTCAGCTGGTCATTCAATGATAACAGTGCAAATTAAATATATAATTTATTACATTCATCGAAAATATTTATACAAAGTTTGGTTGAGGTCAGCAGAGCAACAGTAAAGGTTTACCCCAAAACAAGTTACTCATGATTAGATTAGAAATTATCAGTGCCAGTTAATTCCTCATGAATATGATATTTAGAGCCCCGGCCAAAGCACCACAAAAACACTAAAAATATTAATCAGCTTATTAAACCGCCAGGTTTGTGGCGTTATTGTATAATATATGCAATAACTAGTATTATCTTATCTTCATGTAAAATATTTTAATTTCATTGGTCAGTGACGCTTTAACAAGTTTCCGTGGGAGGGGTGACAACTGGAAAAAATATTACCCGCTGCCACGGTACTCGCCAAACTCTCCGCCGATAAGGTGCATCGCTAACAATCGTATGACGTCATAATATGACGTATGCACTGCCCGGAGTTCGAAAACCGTTCGATTAGCTGTTTTTGAGTTCATTATGTACAGATTTATTTGACCGACTTTCACTGCTTTATTTAAACTATTTTATACATTGAATCGTTTTCACACTCAACTTGAAGATAATTAACCATTTTTATAGCGGTTTTAAGCTTGTCAGAATATGTTTAACCGATTTTAAAAATCCAGTCGAGAGGCAGACGCCATTTTGTTTACATGTCATATAGTCGGTAGTTTGTAAAACCTACTTTATTAAGCACAAACAGTGATACTTAAGTTGAAAACGTTTAATAAAATTTGAAACAAGCATTTACACGCATTACATCCAGCCATAAGCTCGCGCTACAGATCAGCACGAAATATTGTTATATGAACCTGTATAGCTATATATGAAATGTATGAACCTCAAGTGACAGAAGTAACAGACAAAGCAGGAGTGATATGTTTAGTTTCGTATTTTTAGTTTCGTATCATATTTTTAGTTTCGTGTCACTGGGCTGTGCTTATAACTACTGTGATCTTCAAAATGAAATAATTCACATTCTTATGGCAAAATGAATGGGAGAAGCGCCACAGTGTTCTTCAACTATGACGTCATTCTGTGGTGTCCTTGGGATGGGTGTCTGTGGTGTCTTCAATGGGAAGTCGTTTCATATTGAAAATTGAGGAAACTACTTAAATCCGCACGTTTTTATTAACTTGCATTAAAATCGGCACATTAACATATGAAGAGTATGGCGTTTTCACAAGTGAATTAGCCATGCGTGATAATAATATTTAAAATTGTTCAATATTATATCATTGTCCGATATTAATTTTAAATCATTGCAAACATGTAACGGAGGAGGGTTATGTCGTTAAAAGCTTACATAGCATGAACTGAGATATGGTATGAACTCTACATGATAACTGGGCCAAGCTCAAGAGAATACACACGTGCAATGGGCAGTTTTTTAGTTGAAAAGTTATAAGAAATAAAATTAGAATTCCTTGAATAAAGATCACTAGACTTCTATAATGTGTGGAAACGAACACCCGGATCTTCAAGTATACAGGGGTGCCTGAGATGTAGATTGTGTCTCCATCTTCCAGGAGCTGTGAAGGCAAGCGGTAATTAATATATAGTAATACTGCATTTATCATTATATTTCCTCGTCGCCCCGGGTAAACAATCTGTCTATGAAAACAAAAACGTATATCTTTTTCTTGGCACAAAATATCAAATTGGCATCATTTTTAATCGACCCTTTCGACAAGCGTTTACTGTGAGGTTTATACAACCCAAATAGTTGTTTAAGGAAACACCAGCACCCAAAACCAGCTTTATGTAAAGTAAGACCATGTCAAGGAAGTCCATCCTCAGAGAGAAGCATGTAGTATGTCTAATACGTCGAGTGTGTGCGTGAATATGTCTTTATGATAAACCTGTGATCCTGCTTTAACTCTCCACGGTTATAGGTATAATATCTTTTCGCTTTATGACCTATGACAATCATTTGTGGATATCCTGTCGAAAAGCTTGGTATAAGATGAAAGCACTCTTGTGTCAGACAAGAGTGAGCGAGAATGTTTTTTCGCCGCTTTTAGCAATATTCCAGCAATATCACGAGAGGGGCACCAGAAATGAGTTTCACACATCGTACCCATGTGGAAAAACGAACACGGGTCTCCGGTGTGACGAGCGAACGATTTAACCACTAGGCTACCCCGCCGCCGTGTCAGACAAGACTACGGGTATGCTGAAGAAGTTAAGGGGGTGAGAGATTTCATGCATGTGGAAAGGGTTTTGTCACTTTTTTTTGCTGATGTATTTCAACTCGACCTGTCGTGTACGTATCAGGAGTCCCTTTGAGACATATTTTAAGTCAGTCAGTTGCCATAATAATCACAGACTAAATGTCAAATCGTCAAAACGTTCGCATCTCAAAATGAATGAGAGTAGCGCCCAGCGTTCTTCAACTACGACGTCATTTTGTGACGTCTTTGGAATGCACGGTGTCTTCAGTGGAGAAGTAGGTAACGGTATCCATCACGCGCCTATTCCAAGAGCAGATTATCCCAGAACGAGGCCTGCATTAATGTGTTAATTCATAGCGTCACTGGTGTTTCTACACATTCTTCCTATCGGGTTTAGAGAAAGAATGTCATTGTGGTGTAATTGGGTCCGTTACTTTCGGACTTGTGACCTAATCGTATCACTTGATGGCTTCCTTTAACGCTGTTCCACCACACTCCATATGATCACACACCATATGATCCGTATGATTACACGCCATATGATCCGTAATGGGCATACAACCACACATCAACGATACAGAGTTCATGTTTCAATGCATATATGTCATACTGAAGACTCCGACGTCACTCCGTTAGTTCCAAGAAGGGCAGACAAACCTTCCTCGTCTTTGAAAGAGGTTATTTTATGGCCTGCCTGATCGACAAGAAGCTTGCAACATTCTTTCGACTTGAGCGATATTGCCATGTCCAGAGCGGTCAGTCCTTTGGAGTTAGTGATGTTCACATTCAATTTATGACGTACCTTTCTGTGTTTCAGAAGTATATAAACAGCAGTTACGGCATCAGCTGCCACGGCAAACATCAACGCCGTGTTGCCTTCGCAGTCTGCAAGGTTCGGGTCACATGATGGCTGCCTTATCAGGTGACGCACTGCGTCATCATTGTGACGGTCTGCGCATGCGTACATGAGAGCAGTGCGTCCGTAAACGTCCTGTACGTTGATATCACTGTTGGCTTGTATGAGCATGCGCACGAGCTGGCTGCAGAGATTCCCGGATGTGGAATGTGTGGCGTGTATCAGTAGCGTCTGCATGTCGTGGTTTCTCATGTTGATGTTGTCAACTTCCGGTAAGGCGGCAGCAACTCGATGGATCTTCCCGAAGGATATCGCTAAGAAAACATTGTGATCCTGCTCAGAGAGGTCACACATGATGGCGTCGCCCTTCACAGATTTCCTGTCCTTCAGCCTCACGTCTCTCGACCCTGAAAGTGAAATATGTACAAATAAAGTGTTCTTCAACTGAGAATGATGACAGAGCAAAGCACAACTTAATTACACTCGGGCTGTCAGTATAGGAAGTTCACAGAAGTCATAATTGTTCAATGAAATGAAGATATATAGGCATACACTTCAGTGCGTACCCGTGAAGATCCGGGTTAGAATTGATCTTCATGAACCCATGCTTGTCGTAAAAGGCGACTAACGGGATCTGGTGGTCAGGCTCGCTGACGTGGTTGACACATGTCATCGTATCCCACTTGCGTAGATAGAGATGCTCATGTTTTGATCATTGTATTGTCTGGTCCAGACTCGATTATTTACAGACCGACGCTATATAGATGGAATATTGCTGAGTGCGGTGTTAAACAATAAACAAACAAACCAGTCAACAACGCGTTTCTGAAATATAGTTTTCTGTAGAAAGCAGACATATAGGTCATATGTATTTTTGTGAGTGAGTGAGTGAGTGTGTCCGTGTTTGTACATAGTGCTAATAAAGGTGCGACAGGCATTCAACACAGATACATTAGTGACAATGGTTCTCACTCTCCGGAGTTTCAATGCCACCCAGATAGGAAGATCTTCTGTTGTACCCATTGTAGGGACATACAAACCCAGCCTTGTTAACGCGAGTCTGTCTTTGTCCCTGTTCGTGTTCCGTTCCAGAAAGCATGATTTATCTGCACTCGAATGCTTTCTCCCGTCCTTGTATGCTGGCTTAATTAAAATAACCAATAACTGTGTGCAGCATACCACGTGGAAGAATATTTGGGATATTCACATGTCACCCATGAAAGGGTGTTTGAGGTACGCATGTACGACGTTTGGAAAGTCGTTCTGGTGAGTTCAGAATGACTTGCAGGAGGTAGTAGGGTATACACGAACGACACTTGGAATTGCATTCTGGTGTGTTCGGCATGACACGTAGACGGGTTAGGTATACACATACGACACATGGTGGGGTATGCTGTGGTATTCATCTCGACACGTAGAACGTGTTTGAGGTATTTGCACATGTCACATAGAAGGGCATGCTGAGGTGTTCAGTTTGACACATAGAATTGTATTCTGTGGTGTTCAGCATACCACATGGAAGGTTATTCCGAGGTGTTCAGTATGACACATACAAGGTATTCTGAGGTGTTCAGTATGACACATAGAACGGTATTCTGTTGTGTTCAGTATGATTGATAGAAGAGTTTTCTGGGGTGTTCAGAATGATAGATAGAAGGGTTTTCTGGGGTGTTCAGTATGATAGATAGAAGGGTTTTCTGGGGTGTTCAGTATGATTGATAGAAGAGTTTTCTGGGGTGTTCAGAATGATAGATAGAAGGGTTTTCTGGGGTGTTCAGTATGATAGATAGAAGGGTTTTCTGGGGTGTTCAGAATGATACATAGAAGGGTGTTCTGTTGTGTTCAGCCTGACCAAGGAAGGGTGTCCCAGGTATACACCAAAGGGACACAACTCTGTTCGGAGACAGATGTGTGAAAGGTATTCTGAGGTTTTCAGCATGGTACACAGAAGGGTGTTCCGTTGTGTTCAGCATGATATATAGAAGGGTGTTCTGAGGTGTTCAGAAAGACACATAGAAGGATGTTCTGAGGTGTTTATTATGACATACAGAAAGGTATTCTGACGTGTTCAGCATGACACATAATAGGTATTCTGAGGTGTTCACCGTGACATATACGGGTTTTTTCTGAGGTGTTGAGCATGATATTTAGAAGTTATTCTGAGGTTTCCAGCATGACACATAGATGAGTATTTAGAGGTATTCTGCATGATATATAACGGGTATTCTGAAGTGTTCAGTATGACATAAGAAGGGTATTCTGAGGTGTTCAGCATGACACATGGAAGGTTATTCCGAGGTGTTCAGTATGACACAAAGAAGGGTATTCTGAGGTGTTCAGCATGATACATAGAAGTTATTCTGAGGTGTTCAACATGATAGATAGAAGGGTGTTCTGAAGTGTTCAGTATGACACATAAAAGGTATTCTGTTGTGTTCAGCATGATACATAGAAGGGTGTTCTGAAGTGTTCAGTATGAGACATGGAAGGTTATTCTGAGGTGTTCAGCATGACACATGGAAGGGTATTCTGAGGTGTTCAGTATTACACAAAAAAGGGTATTCTGAGGTGTTCAGCATGATAGATAGAAGGGTGTTCTGAAGTGTTCAGTATGACACATAAAAGGTATTCTGAGGTGTTCAGCATGATACATAGAAGGGTGTTCTGAAGTGTTCAGTATGAGACAAGAAGGGTATTTTGAGGTGTTCAGCATGACACATGGAAGGTTATTCTGAGGTGTTCAGTATGACACAAAGAAGGGTATTCTGAGGTGTTCAGCATGATACATAGATGGGTGTTCTGTTGTGTTCAACATAATAGATAGAAGGATTTTCCTATGTGTTCAGCATGATAGATAGAGGGGTTTTCTGAAGTGTTCAGTATGACACATAAAAGGTATTCTGAAATGTTCAGTATGACACAAAGAAGAGTATTCTGTTGTGTTCAGCATGATCGATAGAAGGGTGTTCTGTTGTGTTCAGCATGACCAAGGGAGGGTGTCCCAGGTATACACCAAAGGGACACAACTCTGTTCGGAGACAGATGTGTGACTGGTACCTCCCCCTGTATCTAAGGAGCTCCCTTTCCAAAACACATTTTAAATTCACTACAGCTAAATAAATCCCTTGACAACATACAAATGACAACACATTCGTTACGAGGGCCCGTCAGTTGGAGCCCTAAGTTAACACAGCTGGTGTCCAAGCGCCATTTTGTCTTTTAAAACACATGTGTTTGCTTACCTTCAGCCATTGCTGGCTTGGGATCCGTGTTTTGAAGGCCTGCTGACGTCATGGCGTTTATTGATTCCCCTATCCTATGCCCACTGTAGATATGATTCTGTGAAACTTAAATCCCCCGCAGGAATAGATGCTCCCGGAACAAGAGCATCCCGACTTTGGTTCTCCCGAATAGATTACACTAGAACAGTGTACAGAGCTTCACAAAATGTCTCGCAGACTTATTCAGCTCACGTATAAATCCGGAATGTTCAGACCACAATAACTGCCTCTTTTCTTGGAACATATGTGGTCAGAAATTGCCATATATACCCTCGTGTAACGTATTGTATACAAGTACGAATCTTACGTCCGGGCAACCGCCTGACCGCTGAACATCGCCTGAACATCTGCCATTATACCACCTCAAGTCCTGTATTCTCCGTCATGGCCATAACGAACCATGCACCAATTATGCATAAGATCCCTTTCGTCTTCTTCACCTGTCGTTTCCAAAGCAAGTCCCAGTGAGTCAGAAGTCCAACTCCCAGTCAATTCACTTAAAAGACGGGGGTTCCCTTCACAGAGGTGAATACATTCAGGTGGTGTTGTAACTATGTTGCGCCAACAATGAAACGTTAACCCTTAACACTCAACCACACCACCTGCATACCCGTTGCTCCAAATACCATTGCAGTGAAAGGGTTATCTGCATGAATACCTGGCAGACGTGTACGTCATCAACTGTTGGTACTACGATCTTTTCAGGACAAATTAGGTGAATACCCCTTACGATGAGGTTTCAATCAACCATTATGATGGTAAACATTGTCCAACACCTCTGACTTATATGTGTTTAAACACATCCTTTGTCTTCGTGAAAGGACTTCTTCTAAAGAATATTCTTAACTTGGTTTAACAAAGCCATAAATCCATTCACGTATTGTCAATACTGGCTGGATATGTTGCCATAATGTGGCCGTATATCTCCTGTAGACAGATTGCCGTTCTATTAATGCAGTAATCTCTTTTAATAGAGGAACCATCATGACAGATCCTTTGGTTACAGGTATGTCGTGAGGGGTAGGAGGGGTCAGTGGGAGGGTGGGGGTACGTTCGAGAGGAGAGGGGGAGAGGTTAAGTCTATCATCAAAGATCTACCGTATTCCGTCTAATAAGCGCCGGAGGTAAAGCAGCTCACTAACAATTCCAGTAAGAGCAAAAGCGCCGGGCATTTGATAAACGCCGGGTCTAGATATCCATTGAAAAAATAAGCGCGGGCGCTTATTAGAAGAAATACGGTGCCTTACTTTGGTCAAGGGTTACACGCGGACTGAAAACGTTACGACATTAACTCCAAATATCACCATGGGCTGGGATGGGGAAGGTGGTATATGGCGTAGCTGAGGTCGTTTAATGCTGGCTTGAATGGAAGCCAAATGTTCGGATCAACCACGGGACCACGCATCTCAAGCATGAAGCCTGTGTAACGAACCCGCTATTCAGGACGTGGTAACGTTACACGCCGTTACCGACGCTGGTGACGCACGAGCCCTGTGAAGGGTCATTGAACCGTATTGTTGAGTGACGGGTATTTCAGGTAAAGAATATTGATATCTTTGTTAGAATGAGAACATATAGGTGACGGTGCTACCGTGGGTTGGACAACGCGTGTGGGTAATGAGTATTCTATGCAGGAGGGAAATTAATTGTTCGGGGTATGAACAGTGTGATAAAAGAGAAATCGGGATGGTCCATGTGGGCGATCTTTTTGGGGAGGTAGACGGATTGGAGCGTTTGTTCATACTATCGGCCATTGGTTCGCGTATCCTTGGTTAATTAGTGGGAGTGAGTGAGTTTTACGCCGCTTTTAGCAATATTCCAGCACTATCAATGCTTGGGACACCAGAAATGGGCTTCACACATTGGGGAATCGAACCCGGATCTTCAGCGTGACGAGCGAACGCTTTAACCACTAGGCTACCCCACCCACACATCCCTGATTAGTTAAATGGGTCATGATAACATTGGAAAAGTTGCTGTCTTCGGAGTTAAACAACAAAACAACAACAAAGACTCTAAACAACTGATGCCGGTACGCCTGTCCATCAAACATACCATGTTATTTTGCATCAGTTTTGGTTAGGGGTGCTTGTTGTTTAACGTAGCTCTCCATTCCAGCTAAATGGCGGCAGCCTGTAAATAATCAAGTCTAGACCAAACAATCCAGTGATCAACAGCATCAACATCGATCTACGGAACTGGGATACGATCACATCTGTCACATCTGACCACCGTTAGTCGATATTTTGTATCAATGATATATGGTACTTACATGTATCAAGAATACCATCATATACTGTATGAATGATATATGCTACAGAAGTAGGAATACCATGTCATACTGTATGAATGATATATGCTACAGAAGTGTATCAGGAATACCATCATATACTGTATGAATGATATATGCTACAGAAGTAGGAATGCCATGTCATACTGCATGAATGATATATGCTACAGAAGTGTATCAGGAATATCATGTCATGAATGATATATGCTACAGAATGATATATACTACAGAATGATATATACAGAAGTGTATCAGGAATACCATGTCATACTGCATGAATGATATATGCTACAGAAGTGTATCATGAATACTGTATGAATGTATATGCTACAGAAAGTGTATCAGGAATGATCATATGCTGCATGAATGATATATGCTACAGAAGTATATCAGGAATACCATCATATACTGCATGAATGATATATGCTACAGAAGTGTATCAGGAATACCATGTCATGCTGCATGAATGATATATGCTACAGAAGTGTATCAGGAATACCATGTCATGGTACATGAATGATATATGCTACAGAAGTGTATGAGGAATACCATGGCATAGTACATGAATGATATATACTACAGAAGTGTATCAGGAATACCATGTCATGGTACATAAATGATATATGCTACAGAAGTGTATCAGGAATACCATGTCATAGTACATGAATGATATATACTACAGAAGTGTATCAGGAATACCATGTCATAGTACATGAATGATATATGCTACAGAAGTGTATCAGGAATACCATGTCATGCTGCATGAGTGATATATGCTACAGAAGTGTATCAGGGATACCATGGCATAGTACATAAATGATATATGCTACAGAAGTGTATCAGGAATACCATGTCATGCTACATGAATGATATATGCTACAGAAGTGTATCAGGAATACCATGTCATGCTGCATGAATGATATATGCTACAGAAGTGTATCAGGAATACCATGTCATAGTACATGAATGATATATGCTACAGAAGTGTATCAGGAATACCATGTCATAGTACATGAATGATATATGCTACAGAAGTGTATCAGGAATACCATGTCATGGTACATGAATGATATATGCTACAGAAGTGTATCAGGAATACCATGTCATAGTACATGAATGATATATGCTACAGAAGTGTATCAGGAATACCATGTCATGCTGCATGAATGATATATGCTACAGAAGTGTATCAGGAATACCATGTCATAGTACATGAATGATATATGCTACAGAAGTGTATCAGGAATACCATGTCATACTGCATGAATGATATATGCTACAGAAGTATATCAGGAATACCATCATATACTGCATGAATGATATATGCTACAGAAGTGTATCAGGAATACCATGTCATGCTACATGAATGATATATGCTACAGAAGTGTATCAGGAATACCATGTCATGGTACATGAATGATATATGCTACAGAAGTGTATCAGGAATACCATGTCATAGTACATGAATGATATATGCTACAGAAAGGTATCAGGAATACCATGTCATGCTGCATCATGTACATACCTGCAAGATTTGGGGGGCCCAGTGGGATGAATACCATGTCATGATGCATCATTTACATGTGTGTGTGTGTGTGTGTGTGTGTGTGTGATGGGCCCAGTGGAATGAGGGTAGGAATGTTACCCCTGTCCTCTGTTGATTGTCGTAAGTAACGACTGCGGTGAGTCGGGGGGTCAGGTACGGTAAGCTGGTTGACTGCTGGCAGTACCCTGACGGCGTGGATATTTGTTCACATTACCAATAACTAGATCGTCTGGTCCAGACTCGAATATTTACAGACCGCCAATGCAGCAGCGTTTAACATCAAACAATCACAAATGACCTACGAAACACGCAACTTCATTACCTCTATTTCCCATTGACACACGCAGAAGTAAATCTCCACCTGGCTCCCCTCATGAAATGGACATTGGTATTTTGGTCATACCCAACTCAGTGGACACAGCTCTTTCTGTCCAGCCTTACAACTATCTGGATCGGAAAGACGGCGTTCTTGGTGAACATGAATAATTATGCACCTTCGTGTTAATAATGAGATTAACCGATAATCCGTCGTAAGTACGCTACGTAATCAGTTTATTTCTGTGTGTAACTATATAGCAGAAACGACATTGACACCAGCGAGTCGATCGATTATAGTATCGCGGTTCGTTTTTTTGATAAACACTGAGTCCGGTTTGTGAGCGAGTTGTGTTTCGAGACATGATTTGAGTCATATGATTGAGTTTTAACTGAATGAAAGCTGGTAATGATGCAACAGTAGACATCTGTCAGTCGTGGAACCAGAGATCGGGTAGAAAGTCCACAAACCAAGGATTTGAATCCGGGTACACCTAAGGGACGCAACTCTGCAGAACATTTTGTTCTCGATAAGTGTCATTCGGGGCCAAGTCGTGTTATTCAAGGACAAGCGGCGATCTTCTTGCAGGTTACGGAAAGGGGCGAGTGGTCACGAACGGAGTACGGTACTCTGCGCCATTTAAGGTTATTGCAACGTTAAAAAATAGTATTGTATTTATCATAAACACAGATCCAAATAATGACAGACATTCACAGAGTCGGTGAAATAATGCTTTCAACAGACGTTAAGATTGACCCGTAATAACAAGCTATATGAACAAACATATTTATTGATAAACATGGACTTCAAGTCCTGAACATGTACATCAACAAACATATATTCAAATTCTATAAAAGCAATTACTCTAGGCGATATGGATCTAATGTCACGCTAAATCTAGCGTCATGCATGTTCGTGCATGTACGTGCATGTGTTGCTGTCTTGACTTATGCCAGCTTTACAGTTCTAGCCGACTGAGATACAAGGATCGGGTTAACGCTGATACCCTGATCAGACACATGTACATACTGACTCCTAGCCGACCAGTCTGTTTCATCCGCCTAATTCCGGGCGCCAGGTCGGTTAACAGCGAGTACCGTATTAGTCGTATTAAGTGCCCCTTTCCAATTACCGATCCTGACCATCGTGTACATCAACCAGTAATGAATGGGATGGTTTTGTAAAATATTATTTAGAAATATCCCAACAATTTCGAGGCAGCGAAACCAGAAATGAGAAACACACGTTGTAGCCATGTGGGAGAATCGAACCTATCACCTGAGTGCGTGAATGAATGAGTTGAATTTTACGCCGCTTTGAGCAATATTCCAGCAATATCACGGCGAGGGACACCAGAAATGGGCTTCACAAGTTGTACCAATGTGGGGAATCGAACCCGGGGCTTCGGCGTGACGAGCAAACGCTTTAACAGGGCTCTCCATTCCATCCTGAATTATTGCTAAAAGCGACGTGAAATTATATTCATTTACTACTCGATCTGGAACAAGACTATTCTCATCCCTCCGTACGCGTCGGTCAAATCGAGACTGGACATCACTCAATAAGCCACCATTGTCAATTTATGGGTTCATGATTGCTCTAACCTAGATACAGGTCAGTAATTTTATCGCGGAATACAGCGTGAATTCTTGAACGGTCCCCAAGTGTTAGGTTTTATGGTGGAATTCGAGTGATCTTTGTCTGCAAATTGAACCATATTCCCATAAATTGGATTGCCTCGCCGTAGTATCAGATCAAGGATAGGGATCACATGTCCCCGTAACGGGGTTGAGTGTGTATGCTGTCCAAAATGTGAGATAAATGTTCAGTATATTGTATTTCAGGTACATTACACATAGGTTATACGAATTGCGTAAGTACAATAGCCTCGATTATAGTATATACTGTAGACCGCCTCCGTGGTGTAGTGGTTAGAGCGTCCGCCCGGAGAGCGGAAGGTCGCGGGTTCGATCCCCGACCGCGTCATACCAAAAAGACGTTAAAATATGGTACTTGTTGGTCCCTGCCTGGCGCTCGGCATTAATGGGTACAACAAGGACTGGTCGGCTCGGAGTCAGTATAATGTGTCTGAGTGGGGTATTCATGCTTCACTGCGGCATGGTATCTCAGTGGGCTAGCACTATAAAACCAGCTTCAGTCTGGGCTAGTACAAGCAGCCGCACATACACATACACATGCATGCACGTCGTCATATGAGCGAAATATTCTCAAGCACGACGTAAAACCCAATTTCACCTCACCTCAGCATCAGGTACGGGTGAAGTGACAGTCAAACATGCCTGGAGCGTCTTGGGTTAAATCATTGTTTATGTGTGTTGGTTTTGTTTATTTGTTATTTAACGCCGCACTCCGCAATTTTCTAGCGGTTTGTAAAAAATCGAATCTGGGCCAGACAATCGTGTGCTTGACATCATGAGCATAGATCAACGCAACTGGGACACGATGTCCGACATCAACCATAGCAGCGAGCCTGACAACCCGATTCCGTTAGTCGTATGACAAGCATGGGCTACTGGAGGCCAATTCTAACCCGTACATTAATCATCCAGATCGGTCGAGAAATCAGTTCACTAATTCAATTCATTCGACGCGGACCGTGGCTCACAATTCAAATCACTGGATTGTCTAGTCCCGGGTTGTCTATTTGCAGACATCCAGCATATCAAATGAACACTACTGAGTGCGGCGTTAAACAAAAAATAAAACAAACAACATGTCAAAATCTAAAATATGACATACGATGATCGGCATTGGTTGCCGACAGTGAGTGAGTGAGTATGGTTTCACGCCGTTTTTAGCAATATTCCAGCAACATCACTGCGGGGGACACCAGAAATGGGCTTCACACATTGTACCCATGTGGGGAATCGAACCCGGGTCTTCGGCGTGACGAGCCAACGCTTTATAACCACTTGGCTACCTCACCGCCCCTGGTTGTTGACAGAGTTTTGCTGGGATATGCCGTATCAGGAACACGCGCTTGATAAATGGATTGATATTCTTGTCATCAATTCACCTTAAATCACTGAATAAATGCTGGATGTATAGAGATTATTACACGAGCATGTGTGTCATACGAAACGAGTGTGAAATTTTGTATTTTTTATTACGTATGTGGTGAAACATAACTAGTGTCATATATACATATCATATGTGCACATGTGCACATATCACTTTTGCCTCGCAACCATTGTTTCTGTAATTCGTAGTCTGTGACGTCATTAAACAATTCGACGTGATGTCAATGAAGAGGGCCGTCACACTTGTTTATCGTGTTTTAATGTAAATGAATAAGCTCTCGCTCGGGCAATACAAAATTTCACACTCGTTTCGTATACTTGCTCATGTACCAATAATCTGTATGTATTTTATATTATTTTATTCGGAAATTCTTTTTATTCCGTTTATTTCATCATAAGTTCATCTCAAATCTTTCCGTTCCTTTATAGCAATAGTAGAGAGGCGTTAATTGAAATAATTAAAGGGAAGGGGTGGCCCAGTAGTCTATATAGCCTCAATTCAATGTGTACACTTTCCTTCGCCCACCAGAAACGTACGATTGTGAGTTCGAATCCCGGTACGCCCCCAGTGTTTTGCAAGGTTTGTCCGCGCGATACCCTATGAGTAGCGTAGGGGCGGTGGGATAGCCCAGTGGTTAACGCGTTCGCTCGTCACGCCGAAGACCCGGGTTTGATTCCGCCGCCGTGATATGTCAACCGCCGTGATATTGCTGGAATATTACTAAAAGCGACGAAAAACTAAACTCAGTAGCATAGCCTGAAATACAACTGTAGTTAAACGTCTAACGTCTTTGACTTTCTGAAGTCACTTTAGGGTTTCATTCTGCATATATTTAGAGCCACACCTCGTTAAACGGCAACCACATACAGCTGACATACCCTGATTGATAACGGGTCCCTCTATAATGGTAATGCAATGGTAACGAGATTGTTCTACTTTAAGCGACGACCTAGTGTGGCAAAGCAAGTTCATAGCGATTACTCTTTACATAGTGAACCCCTGTTATTCTGGAAACTCTTATTTCCGGACAATCAGTATGACAAATGCATATACAGTGACTACAACACAATGTCTTTGTTCCTTAAAATAGGTTAACGCGGATAACATAGGTTTCAATTATGCCAATATCTTAAGGTTCTAATTTTAATGTTTTTAACGAATTTATATGTTTATAATTCAAACAATTTCCCAGATTTTTTCATAAGTATCAGCATATATTAAAGTCACTCATTATATATTATGGCGATGTCCATGTGCATTAAGTAAAAGGAATTTTGATGTTAGTTTGTGAGGACACCTTTGTATAAATACACCGATCTAAAATGTTCATGTTGCGTCACAATGAATGGTCCCTCTCATAAAGCGAAACATGTCATAACTGGTAGTCGTTATCTGTTGCGAAAAGAGAGCATCATGTGTGTTACAGAACGGAACATCGACAGGGAACTAGTTTACACTGGACAAGGAATCTGCACAGCGACTCCTGGCGGTGATGTTCCTCAAAGTGTAAACCGACGATGCCTATTTATACAATTTGACAACAAAGGAGACTGTTATTTATGTCTATAGAAAGTTGTGTATATACTAGGTGTTGCATACTGTCAACAAACCTTTCACGAATAAAATCAATGTAAAAGCACAAGGGTAATCGTGTTCATACGTTTTTCTTTAGCGGACGTTGTATTTAGAGTTATCTTTTCCTGATAAGTGCAGACTGCTTCCTGTGATGGCGGTAACGCTCCGTGTTTCTGTCAGAAGTGTACATGGTGGAATTTAAGAAGTTAGTGACAACAGCGCTTCAGTCATGAATATTCAAGAACTGAAACTATCGTTCCCCTACGATTTCTTGAACACTTAATCAAGACTCGTTATGATTCAAAGTCGCAATATTTCACTGCAAGCACGGGGGCAAAGGGAGAATCCATTAATTTGAATCGGACAACGACACCGATTTCAGTGATAGTCACGTCTGAGTTTGAAAACGTCAGTGTATCGATAACCAGAGACATATTTCAGTGTCAACATGGCATCTTACGCTGTGCATTTAAAGAATGGGAAGAATCAAATAAAAAATTAAAAACAAAAACAAATGTTGAACATCTGTCAGATTCACCTACGTTTGAAGTTAAAAAGTGCCATGTGGTTCTTCATGATGTACTTGACAACACATCAAAGAAACAGTTAGATCAGTCTAGCAGCTGTCACATAACACCCAGAAGAAAAAATGTCAAGAAGGAACTTTCTCAACTGATAAGAAACAAACATGTGAAAGGGTTAAAGTCAAGGAAAAGGGGATCAGAAACCAGATGTACAGGGCCTGCAATTAAGAAAGACAAAGTATCACCTACATTGAAAACAAGACAGGTGAATGTTGAACAGAAAATTTTAACACCCAAAGTCAGAAATTATGCAACAAGAAACAAACAGCTCTCCACAACAAGCAAAGAAGACATGAGTGCTGATGAATGTGAAAAACAACATTTAATGAAAAGCATAAATCTTCGTCCAAGCAGAAATATAGTAGATTGGTCATCTTTAGTTGAAAGTGAAAGTGATTCTCATGATGTCTGTGATGATCCAGGAGAGGTTAGTCCAGATACTTCTCCATTAAACCTGGATGTAAACAACACGTCTGCACCAAGGGACCCTGATAAGTTGCCCGGGGGACAGGATGAGGTTCAGATGCCAGTCCTTCCAATTATTATCACTGTATCCCCATCAGATGTTCCACTCATGCAATCTAAATCCCATCTTTCTCAAGCACCAGTGAAAACATCCACTGCACAAACTGGTCTGATTCCTCAACCAACTTCAGCAAAGCTGGCCCCAAGCATTCCACAGAAGACCTTTCCATCACCAACAGTTGGGAACCCACCAGATCATCCACAATCAGCAACACCTTCTGCATCAACACCAGCAAAGACTGTGCTAACTCCATCAACACCAACAACATGTCTTTCTGATACAATCCTAAAGACAACTCTGCTTTCAACACCATTAAAGCCGCTACTCTCTCAGCCAAATGAAACTGAGGTACTTCTTGAGACACCGACTTCAATGCATCCACCACTCCAGGCAACCCCAGCACAGACGCTTCATCCTCTGGATAACAATGGCAGTGCACAACTCTCTCAACCTGACCAAGACAATACAAGTCTTCCTCCACCTTCCCGAAAAAAACAACCTCTTCTTCAAGGAAAGAAATACAAGACAATTCTCCCTAAAATGGGAAAGAACATAGCAAAAGCCATTAAACCAATAGACAGAAAGGTTAACACAAAGGTTCAGACAAACTTGCTGGACCCTCACATGTCTATGTCTAAGGTATTTCCAGTACAAGTTGTTCCAGGAGAAATTCAGGTGACTGAAGGTCAAGAAGGGCAGTTAACTCTCACAGCCCAAAGTGAAACTAAATCTGATACATTCGAAAGCGTGGAAGACACAAAAGTGTCATTTTATACCAATATTTCCAAGGGTATTGAAAAGAAGCCACTTAATTATCCCAAAGAGTTCAAACCCGTCATGATGCAAGATGACATCTCTATTCCCATCGTCATCATTATTAAAGAGGTAAAGAAAAAAGCTTCGAAAGGAAGAAAACCGGTAACAGTACAGGAAAAAGTAGAACTTGTGTCAGAACTTCAAGATACATCAGAAACTGTTTATTCAGCTAATGTATCTGACGAGACGAACAGCTCCAGAGGAGCTATTGAACATGGTTCTCTGAAGGAGAAAATGACATCAGACACACTGAAAACATTCATCCTCTTCCTCCCGGGTGACATTTCATCTGAAGACTCAACCGAAGATTATTCTGATGAGACAGAATTACAAAAACGTTCAAGATTGTCAGTGGTGTACACACACAGTGCTAATATGACAGACCTGAACTCCAGCCTGTACACCAGACTAGGTGTCGGAAACGTCATTCCTGGGATAGACTTTCTTATCACCTCCTCTGTGTTACTGAAGACTGTTTCTGATGAGTGGTACTACATTCAAGGTGGAGTGGATGGTGTTGAGGGAACTGTTTTACTTGGGCCCTTTGCACTAATCTTTCATCCAGTACCATACCTAAACTTCATCAAGGTGACTGAGCCAGCTACAAGAGTACCTCGACACATCTATGAGAGACAGAGAAAGAGGTGGCTGGAGAAACAT
The DNA here is from genome assembly GCF_003918875.1 of Haliotis rubra. Taxonomy (NCBI): domain Eukaryota; kingdom Metazoa; phylum Mollusca; class Gastropoda; order Lepetellida; family Haliotidae; genus Haliotis; species Haliotis rubra. Next base: position 403,122 of record NW_025767034.1, on the reverse strand, counting down.
GGTAGGGGCTTTTGAATTTTGTTTCAATTTGTTAAGACCTAACTAAGGATATGCAGTCCATTTCCAACAATAAACTTCTTGACATAAAAATTATTGTCAATGCATGTGAGTTTTACCAAAATGGTAAATGTCTGAGAACTGCATCATTTGAGCCTTCATCCCACATGTCTTGATCTGACTGAAATACTGAGTTGTGACAAACCCTCATTCACTCACTCACTCACTCTCACAAATCTATAGACCGCCTCCGTGGTGTAGTGGTTACAGCGTCCGCCCGGAGAGCGGAAGGTCGCGGGTTCGATCCCCGACCGCGTCATACTAAAAGACGTTAAAATATGGTACTTGTTGGTCCCTGCCTGGCACTCGGCATTAATGGGTACAACAAGGACTGGTCGGCTTGGAGTCAGTATAATGTGTCTGAGTGGGGTATTCATGCTTCACTGCGGCATGGTATCTCAGTGGGCTAGCACTATAAAACCAGCTTCAGTCTGGGCTAGTACAAGCAGCCGCACTTACACATACACATATCAGCGAAAAAATTTCAAGTACGACGTTAAACCCAATTTCACCTCACCTCACTCTCACAAATCTATATATAAATGAAAATTGTATCGACTATGCACTTAATCCCAATCTGTTCCTAAGTTTATATTTTGTCTTTTCAGACAGGAGGCGCTTTTCCCGCCCAAGAGGTGGTGCTCTTGCTGACCAAAACCTTGTCAGTAAGGATCATGACTACTTCACTAACCAGTCAGACAGGAGACAGAAGATGGAAACAACAGAAGGTATCTTAGCCCTGATGGCAGTAGTTCCAGCAAGTGCACTGACCAGCAAGCTTTTTAAATCTTTGTCACTTTGCAAAATGTTCAACATGTCACAGAGCTAGCACTCCCGGCTGAGCCTAATTAGATTTCCAATTCATTCTTGTATGCTGCCAAATACTACTGGTATATTTTGTAGAGGACAGTTAAATATATTCCAAAGATGATTGTCCCCAGTACACTCAATGACATCAGAGGGGCGGTGGGGTAGCCTATTTGAGAGTAATTCTTAAAACGTCCACTTGTTACACTGAAGAACCGGATGCAATTCCCCACATGGGTACAATGTGTGAAGCCCATATCTGGTGTCCCCCACTGTGATATTGCTGGAATATTGCTAAATGCCGCGGCGTAAAACCATCAATGACATCAGACAGCAAACAGCCCAAATTTTCAATGATGAATCACAAATGATTTTGTGCCCTCTCTCAAGTTATCATGTTAGTATCGATTCACTATCTAGATAATCATGCACAACAATATGTAAAGAATTGGCAAAAGGCCCACATGTTCTTATTTCAAAATAAGAATCTGTTTACAAACAAGAAAAAGGTAATTTAATATCCTACATAGTGTTGACATTGGAGCAGAAATTTCTCTCACAGAATGTTTCTGGTGGCGTCGTCCGTCTCTCTCTCTCTCTCTCTCTCTCTCTCACTCTCTCCCTCCCCCACCCTCCCTCAATCACTCACAGAATGACTGAGCAGAGCTAAGTAAACTCAGGGTATCAGCTATTGTTTGCAAACATTGCTTCACAGCAATCAACAAATTAGCCCTTTGAAATCAAATTAAATATTTATCATTATCAATTCTCTCATAGAGTACATCACCCCAGCAGTTGGACCTAGTCTTGTGAGTGATGTATGAACAAACTATGAAGGTTAGTAATAGTTTCAGTATTTGTTCACAATGTTTATCTAATATTTCTTAGCAGGTTCTGAAAAGGTGAATGGTGGTCCAAGGGAGATAACTCCACACCAAGGATCAGTTGCAGACATCACTTCAAAAGACGAGGTACAATAAGGAAATGTCAAATTTAAGTGTTACAATAAGGTTCATTACCAGACATGTTCAAATGCCTGGCAACTGGCTCTTTGGTTTTCTTCAATTTGGCCAGGATTAAACCAGGACTGGTCAGCTCAAATTCAGTATACTGGGTCTGAGTGGGTTTTGTGCTTACAAATTGCAGTTTGTGCTGACTGCAGTATTTATATAACATAGGTTAACTGAGCATTTACCAATTTAAGAAATATAGTATTGTGTTTCCATAATTGACTGTTGAAAGGTTCTAAAAATCGGTTTACTGATGCCAAGCAATCCATGTTTGTCGAAGAAGGTGACTAAGGGGATTGGGTGGTCAGGTTCACTCACTTGGTTGACTTCATGTTATCATCTCTCAAATGCATAGATCAATGCTCATGATGTCAGTCACTGTATTGTCTGGTCCAGAGATGATTATTTACAGCGTGCTAGGATTTAGTTGAAATATTGCTGGCAGTAAACAGCAAACAAACAAAACATGGTAGCCATTTTCTCTCACCATGTTGATTCTCTGCTACAGGAGGTGGTCATTGTGTCTGTGCGAGGTGTAGACCCATTTGTGGTCAAGGAAGTTGCAGATTCAGCTGCTGTGGCGGAACAGGAGGATGAAGACCTGTATACATACAATGAAGACACCGAGGTAGGATATACCAAGTCTTTATCCCACACAGCCATCTTTGTTATACAACCATCATGTCAGTGTGTTTTGTCTGTCCCAGTGCTAAGAGTCAGTGAGTGAGTTTGGTTTTATGCCACTTTTAGCAATATGGCAACAATATCACATCGGGCTTCACATATTGTACCCATGTGGGGGATTGAACTCTGTCGGCCAACACTTTAACCCCTGTCTGTCTGTCTGTCTGTCTCTCTGTCTCTCTCTCTCTCTCTCTCACTCACACACACACACACACACACACACACACACACACACACACACACACACACACACACACACACACACACACACACACACACACACACACACACACACACACACACACACACATTCCCCAGGTGCTGAGAACACTGTGATGAGGCCCTGTTAAATCTGATTCTTCAGATGCTATACGGATGTGCTAGTTGTTCACTTCTCGGATGAAAGAGTCGTCCAGTTGTGCAATGTGTTTCCTTTTCAGTGTTAATGCCTGCTGATTGGTTGGTTTGTTCTTTAACGCCACACTTAACAATATTCCAATTTCCAGCTATATAGCAGCGGTCTGTAAATAATCGAGTCTGGACCAGACAATCCAGTGGTCAATAGCATGAGCATCGATCTACACAAATTGGAAACGATCACATGCATCAACCAAGGCATGTGTCCCGTTAGTCGTCTCTTATAACAAGCATGGGTTACTTAAGACCAATTCTAATCTGAATTTTCACTGGTCAACATCTGCTGACTGAACCCCAGGTAGATCCAGAACATGATTCATAGACCGCATCAGCATCCTGAAACTCGTGGGTTTCTCCTGAGTTGTTTCACAATCTCTGTCTGGACAGACTTGATTATTTGCAGGCTGCCATCTTATTGCTGGAATATTTCTGAATATGGTGTTAAACAGCAGGCAAACAAAGCATTTTCACCACAAACACTTCAGGTGCAACATGTGTAGCAGCACCATTGAGCAACACAGCTTGGATATTACATGCTCCATAATCAGTTAAAGTAGAAATTCAGCAACAGTGGGTTGGGTGATCCTGGGTGAGGCCGACTTTTCTGGTTCACCATCAGCTCAAGGCCCTTGCCCCCTCTACTCGCAGCCCAGACAGCAAATGGGATAGTCGAACACATAAAGAAATGTCCAGTGAAATCTGCAGCCTTCTGCTTTGCCCTTATACATTATTTTGTTGTTGTTGTTGTTGTTGTTGTTGTTGTTATAAAATTTAACATTTTCCAGCTGCAGATCCCAGTTGTTGGTAGCTTAGTTGAGGCCTTGGGAAATAAAGAGAAAAAGAAAGGTAAAAAGAAATTTCTTGGAGTTTTATCACACAACCCCATCAAGGAATTAGTCTGTTGGTTGTTTGTTTCAGAATGTTACCTAATCTCCAGCGTCTGATCTATCAAATGTGCTCAAATATACAGAGCAGACTGGTCGACCACCATTTTCCTACTCATTTTTTTTGTCTGATAAGGATGAAGTTGCTTGTCTGTCATTCACTTTGTGTCAGTTATCATTAACATCTCCTCTAACACCACAGAATCACTGAAGACTAAACTTCACATAAGTGCTTGCTCCAATCATGACCCCACAATTTGTTTAAGATCTTCTTATCAGATTTTTAATATGGACACTCCAGCAGCCATATGTTATGACCATTACTGTGCCACGGCTGCATAAATGTTGCTGACCATCACTCACTTGACCTTGGCTTTGTTTTTCAGTTGTACCTCAAGTTGCAGACAGCATCTACGAGGATGTTCCCTTTGATGAAGTGCCTGCTGTTGTTGCCGAGTCTACACTAGCATCTGTTGGTGTACAAATAAACTACCGGCTGCTAGGAAAACAGGGTATTGACCTGTCCACACAGAAACAGACTCCAGTTGTTGAGAATGATGACTCGCATCACTTACCCATGAGATTCACCTGCAGATACTGCCTGAAATCTGTATATGACAATTTCCGACTTGCTGAGCACATCCGCACATGTCATCAAGATAGACCTGGATTTATAGAATATGCACGTCAAGTCAAGTTCAAGGAAGGCTTCCGTTGCCAATACTGTGACAAGGCTCCTGTGTTCCACAGTCACGATAGCATTCGCAACCACCTCCGGGTCCATCATCCCGATAAAGTCTCCATTCCAGAACCATTTGTTTCAAGAAGGACTTGTCAAACATGCAAAAAGGTGTTCAGCACAAGAACAGTTTTGATGACACACATAAGACGAATGCATGAACATAAACGTCTGCTTTGTGACAAATGTCCAGCCATCTTTAAAAGTGAACAAGGACTCCGAGATCATATGAATGGCATGCACGACAACATAAGGAACTATATTTGCCACATTTGTGGAAGTGCTTATGTCATTAATGATTATTTAAGAAAACACATCAGACGTGTTCACAACAAATCACAGAAATCTGACAAAACCAAGGACACAGCCAAACCAGAAAAGAAAAAACCAAAACCAAGAGGGGAGACGAAGAAATGCCCCCTATGCAAATACAGCTTTGATTCCCTCAACATGAAAAAACATCTCAAACAGATTCATGGAGAGACCAAATCAGTTGAGAAGAGATGTCCAGACTGTCCTGAAACATTTCCTAGTCGCTGCTTGCTAGAATATCATCGCAGCACCACTCATGACTATGCATACCAGTTAAACTGTCCCTTCTGTGGAATTGCCTATGTACAGTCTAAGGCAATGCAAGATCATGTATTGTCCGTTCATTTAGACATAAAGCTCCATCAGTGTGCCATGTGTGATAAGATCTTTCCACGGCCAAGTCCACTGATAGAGCACATGCTGACTGAGCATAAGGGAAAAAGCATCCTTGAAGAGAACCGGAAGCTGAGGTGTCCACACTGCTCAGACATTTTCAGGACCCACAAGGACCTAGTGGAGCATGTTCTGTCACCCAGTCATCATGAGATGTTTCCACACAGGTGCCCTACATGTTCCAAGAGGTTCATGCATGAGACTGTACTGAACCATCACATCAGTATCTTACACTCCAATGATGCAGAGTTTGAGATCCGATGCAACTCGGACAAAGACAAGTTTGTTCAGATGGTGGTTAAGGAGGATGTTCAACACCTTGGGGAACTTCCACCCAAGGCTCAGGAAGCTTTGAAGAGGCTGCAGAATGAGGGGAAGCATGTGATGATCGTGGCCAAGAGAGTTGTCCAGAAGGATCAAGGCAGCTTCCAACAGACTCATGACAAACACCAGACAGTACCAGAGACTGATATCAACCCTACTGGGAAAAATGAAGAGTTTACTCAAACCGCTTCTCAAACGGTGCAGGCAGTGACAAGCAGTGCAGGTTTCCCATCTGATGTAGATAGTGCTACACCAAAGGTGCAGCTGGTGAGTAGCAGTGCAGGTTTCCCATCTGATGTAGATAGTGCTTCACCAAAGGTGCAGCTGGTGACTAGCAATGCAAGTTCTCAAACTGATGTTAACTATACTGGTGTGATTAAAAAATCCGACATTAAGTCTCTGAAGAAGAACAAAATTGCAGCCATATCTGGAGAAACAACAAATGCTGTGTCTGTTATTCAGCACCAGATGTTAGAGGAGGAGGGGGCGATTGTGGTGATGGAGGAGACTGGAAGGCTTGAAGGTGGTGGGAGTGTTGAGGACAGAAGGGAGTATAGTTACACACTGACACAAGACCCTGGAAGGCAAGATGGGAGTGAGAGTGGTCTGGAGAAGTATGTAGTAGAAGAAGACTCTGGCAAAAAAGAAGAGAGGGTTGTTGAGGAATGTGTGGCAGCAGAACACATTGCGAGACAAAACCAGAGCGTTCCGGAGAAGCATATTTTTACACTGGACACAGGGACACTAGAGGAACCACAGGAGATCTATGTTATACAGGAAGATGGTAGAATGCTGAAGGTGAATGACAGTGTTCTTGGGGCACAGTTTATGGTAACTGAGGACATTGGAAGTACGGGTGAAAGGGAACACATGGAAGCTGAAAGGATGCAGGCATCTGATACACTCCTGGAGGAGAGATACGTGGTCGGGAAAGACATTGGGCAGCAAGTTGAAGGTGGCAACATTGTAGTGGAAAGAATAGAGAACTACATGGTGGCCGATAACATGGGTAGCACGGAGCCTCATTATCTGGTCGCAGAACAGATTGGAAGGTTGGATGAGGATGGGAATATTATTGAGGACAATGTGGTGTTTCAGGAGGAAGAGCCTGTCTCTGATCTTATGTACTTTTTCCAAAACCAGTAATAATATCTTTCATTGCCAGCTTTGTGGATCTGATGAGCCTATCATGCTGGGAAAATGAAATGGAACTGAATATAACAACAGATCATTTGCTGTTATGTTTTCCAAAGGGAAAAGGCACAGTGGGGTAGACTCAGTGGGTAACATGTTCCCTCGTCACACCAAAGACACGGGTTCCACTCCACTCACTCATGTCTTGGTCACATGCCTTGGTAGATATACCGATTGCAGAAGTTGGTTTCTGAATATTTACCCCACAAGTCAGGAAATGTTTCACATTTTCAAGGTTGTTTCTTTCTTCCTCCACTTTGGTCCATGAAGAAAATGGCCTGACCTAACCTGACACATTAATCAAGCATTAGGATGAAAATGATTTCAAACATGTTTATATTAAGAAGTAATGTTCTCTATTTGTATATTTACAAAGAAAATTACTGTGTGTCCTTGTAAAATCCTTAGCAGATTGTGAATCTGTGTGATTATTCTTGTAATGTCAGGATATAATTTAAGGTTATGTTACAATACAATGTGTCAGCCAAACAGTATAGGATGTGGACAGTACCATGGCCTCCTGGTAAAGGTGTCCACTTGCTACGGGGCGGTGGGGTAGCCTAGTGGTTAATGCATTCGCTCGTCACGATGAAGACCCGGGTTCGATTCCTCACATGGGCACAATGTGTGAAGCCCATTTCTGGTGTCCCCGCTGCGATATTTTTGGAATATAGTGGCGTAAAACTAAACTCACTCACTCCACTTACTATGCTGAAGACTGGTTCAATTCCACACATGATCATAGTATGCTAACCCATTCCTTGTGACAGCTGATATTGATGGAACATAGTGTAAAGACTCACTCATTCACTATCTTTAACTGACTGACTGAGTTTAGTTTTACGCAGCTTTGAGCAATATTAGAGCAATATCAGGCGGGGGGACACCAGAAATGGGCTTCACACATTGTTGCCATGTGGGGAATCGAACCTGGGTCTTCAGCATGACGAGCCAACACTTTAACCTCTAGGCTACCCCACAGCCCCTCACTATCTTTAAAGTGAGACTGAGAGGTCATATGTCTTTTGTCAGGTTGTCTGTTGATAAATTATATCTTTTCTACATATTACATTTTGCTGTTATTCATAATTGTTACTGTTATTCATGTATCAAAACCATGATGTGGATTTACAATAAATACGGTTTATATTTGACCTGGTTGTATTTTCATTAATCTCATCCTTGTTCAGGGGACATCAGACAAAAGTGCACCTGGGTGAATGATTCATGAAGTACCACTGGCAAACTGAGCACCTACTATTCTGTTATAGTTCTTCATGATATGCCTGATAGACTTGAGTGACTCCCTAACACAGAAACTGCCTCCGTGGTGTAGTGGTTAGAGCGGAAGGTCGCGGGTTCGATCCCCGGCCGCTCATACCAAAAGACGTTAAAATATGGTACTTGTTGGTCCCTGCCTGGCGCTCGGCATTAATGGGTACATCAAGGACTGGTCGTCTCGGAGTCAGTATAATGTGTCTGAGTGGGGTATTCATGCTTCACTGCGGCATGGTATCTCAGTGGGCTAGCACTATAAAACCAGCTTAAGTCTGGGCTAGTACAAGCAGCCGCACATACACATACACACGCATGCACGTCGTCATATGAGCGAAATATTCTCAAGCAGGACGTTAAACCCAATTTCACCTCACCTCACCCTAACACAGAGGATAGAGTATCTGCTGTGTGAGGGTGAGGGGAAGTTTGATGGTGAGGTGAGGTGAAATGGGGTGTAAGGTCGCAGTTAGGAATACTTCGCTTATATGAGGACGTGTATGCGTGTCTATGTGCGGCTGCTTGTACTAACCCAGACTTAAGCTGGTTTTTAGTGCCAGCCCACTGAAATACCATGCCCAAGTTAAGCATGAGTACCCCACTCAGACACATTATACTGACTCCGAGCCTTGATGTACCCACTAATGCCGAGCGCCATGCAGGGACCAACAAGTACCATATTTTGACGTATTTTTGGTATGATGCCGCCGGGAAACGAACCTGCGACCTTCCGCTCTCCGGGCGGACCCTCTTACCACTACACCACGGAGGCGGTCGGTTCAGTTGATGGAATATTGCTGTGTTTGGTATGACACATCAAACAAACAGACCCCAATGGCTTGATTGAGAGGAGCAACCTTGTTTTTGCCTTACCGATTCTCTTTGAATTTAATCAGATTTTGGATTGCTTCAGACATCAAGCGTTGCTGTCACGCTGAGACACTAGTGTTGTCATGGAAAGATAACTTTCAGGAGTGCCACCCACCGTCTCTGCTTAATGCAAGTGTTTCTAGTACAGTACCATTAGGCGGGCTCCGTTTACCCACGGGATATGAGGGTTAGAATAGGTCCGCCGCAACCTGTGCTTATTGTACGCGGTGACTCATTAGATGGGTGGTGGGTTGGTAGATGAATGTTACCATACCCCAACGGCATGGGACATTTCTTATAAGTGAGTGAGTGAGTTTACTTTTACGCCGCACTCAGCAATATTCCAGCTATATGGCGGCGGTCTGTAAATAATAGAGTCTGGACCAGACAATCCAGTGATCAACAGCATGATCATCGATCTGCGCAATTGGGAACCGATGACATGTGTCAACCAGGTCAGCGAGCCTGAACACCCGATCCCGTTAGTCGCCTCTTACGACGAGCATGGGTTAATAAAGATCAATATTCTAACCCGGACCTTCACGTGTCATTTCTTATAAGGCTATCCGGGTTATTTCCGTGTTACCCCATTACCCCTACGTCCCTGAACTTTTATTCCAACGTGAAATATTAGAAAGTTTTCTCATCTTAAGTTTACGCTGTGGAAATGTATGCCCTGGAAAAAAAACTCTCACTCTTGCACACACATAAAAAGACACAGTCAGCTACTAAAAGAAAAATAAAGTAGATCTCTCTTCATCTTCATTTATTAAAAATGTTTCCGAAGCGAAACGACTGATATCACCACTGTTAGTACGAAATAGTGTAAAATACGTGTAGAAATCTTTCGGAAAATTCAATAGTTGTATTTCAACATGTCTTTAAATACTTTTCATCACTATTAGCAATACGATTCAAGACGTTAAATATTTCAATTAATTTTCCTGACCACTCACTTTGGAAGGTACCAAAAACATCTCAACTGCACAAATTAATCAACAGCATTCCCAGACATAAATCTACAGCTGTGCGGCCTGTGCCCTTAAACCTACAGTATTCTTAACTGTACAGAGGTAGGCGCTATGTCGGGGGCGGATAGAGCATTTTGAGAAAGTGGGGGTGCACACTATTGAGAGAGAGAGAGAGAGAGAGAGAGAGAGAGAGAGAGAGAGAGAGAGTATGTAATCACGTGACATAACGTGTCAGACATGTTTCACTTGCAAACTAGAGAAGGGGTCAGGAGTGAGTGAGTTTGATTTTACGCCGCTTTTAACAATATTCCAGCAATATCACGGTTGTGGACACCAGAGTTGGGCTTCACACATTGTACCTATGTGGGGAATCGAACCCAGATCTTTGGTGTGACGAGCGAACGCTTTAACCACTAGGCCCCACAGCCCATTCATGAACAATGAATTTTACACTCAAGCGCTTTTTTCATTGATACTAAATATCTATACATGATGAATGAAAGTCCACATGAGTATATATGAACAGATAAACTGTCAAAACATCATGTACCTTGACATTTATCTTTTCTTAATTGGAAAAACACCATAAACTTACTGGTAGAAGCACAATTTTCAACGATCGTCAGAAAAATCTCTGAAAGGAGCCTGGGCAAGTCTATGAAGTCGGGCGGAAGTGAATGGACGGCTGGGCGACGGTCCAAGTCATGTGATCTTGGCGGAAGTGTGTGTTTCCAGAATCCCGAGGTGGTATCTTGAGTGTAACGGTTATGTACATAGCACCTCACGAACCAAGATCTACGTTTGTCTGAGAAGGTAACTAGTGAAGAGGATTCGTCAGTGCCACCATGAAGAAAAAGGTTTGTTGTACAGTATATTCCTCGCCCTGTCGACATCTGTTGAACCCGCCTTCCAACTGCAGTGCAGTGTGCATGTTGATCAGCTGATTCATTGATTTGTGATCGCTAGGTTTGTTTTCATTTGTCAAATGCGTAAATAAAACAAACTGAAGGACACACCATTCACCCATCATCAGGATGTGTGTTCATATTGATATAATGTTGACCACAAATGGTCTGATTGTTGGAAGTCTAAAATACTGATGAGTTGCTGTTATCTTGATTATGAGCACAATAATGATAATAAAAGATTTAGTTATTTCGTGGTATTTAGAATAAATATTCCTAAAATAAGATAGCTATGGATACCGGGGAATTCTCCTGTAATAATGTCTTTCTTTGTCTTTATCCTCAGTAAGGGTGGGGGAGGGGTGGTGTTCTATATAGTTATGTAAGATGTTCTAGTTATGTAAGGTGCTGTCCAGGACCCGGTTGTATCAAACTTTAATGAGGCATTAACGTGATATTAAACGTTTATTAAGTAATGTCATTAAATTCTGTTGTACTAAGATTTTAATTACGTTGTTTTGTCATTAGCGTGTCATTAACTTAAGGGCCACTGATCCAGAGCGATTATTGTTTCCAGCCAACAGCCTAATTACGAAACTTAGCTGCAAACTGGTCAGCCCCTGCTCCCTCGACCGTGACGGACACGGGGACTGGGCTACTGTCCACCCTGGCAGAATTTCTTCAACCTAATCAGTGGGACATTAGGAAGGGTGGATGCCCATCGGTTGCCGTTATTTGAAAATATCCCCGGTAGTTCTTGACTGATTGTAATAAAGTATCCCAGCAGTGTAGGCTTTTTCAGATTTTCAATTGTTTGGATGGTAAAGTGACAGATCCAATTTGATCCTATTTCTGTGTTTTTTTACCTCAATATTTAATCATGCAAAAATATGATGTCTATTACATATGCTATGATATCAAAAACACACATTTGATATATTTGAATCCATAAACTAAACAACCCCACTTTGCCATTGCAAAATAAATCTGAAATTTTACTTAGGTACATAGGTATATACAGTTTTTAACTAAGTACACAGCAAATGCTTGTATATATTTCTTATGTAATAATGAAGTTCCGTTCGTATCCTCAAAACAGTGTCTGCCCATAAGTTGTTGTTTTTTGTCAGGCAATCAAACTTGCATGCAATACAACGATTACTACTCTCTTGCTGTAACCCTTGTTTGGTGGTAAACCTACACGTTATTTGTCATCATTCACTTGATGGTCAGTTAATGAATTTATAACAGGTATAATTAGTGGTAACACCACTCAGATTACCCGAAAAAGGTTCCCATTTGGCATTTCTTGTGTCTGGAGTAAATACTCATCATTATAAATTGACGTGTGATGTGGCAAATGTATTACATCTTATGTAATATGCGCATGGAAGTGCAGTAAGAGGAATTATCAGCTGAGTTACAAAACAAACATCGATCAAAGGATTAACCGATAACATACTGATTGATTAATTGCTTTTATTTTTGCAGCGGATTTGTCAAAAGGTAGTGTTTATGTATGTATATTTACTAATCTATACTGAATACCCCTGTCGTAAAGTCTCTTTGTAAAAACAACGTCCTTCCTTCAAAGGATTAACCGCCAATACATTGATTGATTGCTCATTATTGTCTAACTAAATGTTAAAAGACACATGACATGGAACAGGATTCTCTGTCAGCTGCAGATGAATAGCATCTCATTCCTTTATGTGGATATTGATGGATACATTCTCCGAACAAGGTAATAGCCTGATAGTGTGAAATTAGTTTCCTGAAACCATGTGTGAACGATACGCAAAGTATACATTAGTAATAAAAGTAATCGGCAGGACAGTGTGATTGGGTTTACTCTTATTCAACTGACCTTCACCTCAAAGAAATTGCCACATATGTCCAACAATGTTGATGTATGACATCACTACCGATGACCGATTTCTCATGAAATGGCGGCTTTGTGGATATCTGTGCCCACGATTTTGCGAGGGAACCTTTGTCCATAAATATATGACGTAAGTTATCGGTAACATTCTGACTATCTGCGTATGGTTATTTGTTTTTATTGTTTTCATTGAAAAGGTCAGAAATGCCGATAATTGCCTTTGTCGTTCTCCATGATTTTGCGTCTGGCATGGCGTATCGCTGCACATGAATACATCAAATTCAAATTTCTGTATTGTATCTGTTTTTAATTTTCTAGTTCTTGCTACGATACTCTTTCCGTGTATATTCTAAAAGTATTGAGCTAATGCATTCTATGAATAGACAAACTGATGTCCAAAATCTTGAGAAAATGCTGCCCAGTATAAAATCTGATTTTCGCTTTTCTAGCAAGCCACAACGCTCCGTTTTCACACCCAATATGTTTCGGTTTTTCTAGACACTTAGTTTTAATGACAAAGACCATTTGTAAGTTAATTCTAAAATGTATGAGGAATTCAGCGTTGTATTTGTCACAACTGAATATGAAATATACGTAATGTAATAGGCGTCATATCACCGGCTTTAGCGAAACTTGATTTTGTAAACCCAATCCAATATGGCGGAAAACTCACTTCAGCGTTCGTGTTCGCATATTTTCCAAAACTTCCCAACCGATTCTAGGTTTATCGGCGACGTTTCAGAATTATTTAGATGTGTTTCTTCCCAGCAGTCGAAATGTTTGTTTTTGTTCCAAGGTTTAGCCGTAAAGATGCCATTTGACGGACGACCGAGAGTAACCCTAACGTGTTTATGTTGCAGAATTGTGGGAAATATTAAGGGGAATCCCCGAATTTAATGAAAATATTTACGTTAGGATGTCATTAGATAATGATACGCTAATAAGTGTTTGATACAACCGTTTTTAACGTTGCCATTAACTAATGATGCATTAAGGATTTAATGTATCATTAGGGTTTAATGTTGACATTAGTTAATGAAGCAATGATACAACCGGATCCAGGACATTAATTGTAAGATCTTACATGTTGCTTGTCATCAGTCACTCTGCTTCCCATGAAGATCCGGGTTAGAATCCATCTTCAGCAGCACATGCTTGTCGTAAGAAGCGACTAGCAGGATCGAGGTGGTCAGGCTCGCTGACTTGGTTGACACGTGTCATTGTATCCCATTTGTGTAGGTTGATGCTCATGTTGTTGATCACTGGATTGTCTGGTCCAGACTCGGTTATTTACAGACCGCAGCCATATAGCTGGAATATTGCTGAGAAATAACTCAACTGAACTCACTCACTTCAAATAAATGTTGAAACTTTCATACAGCTTCACTGTCATGCCTGCGTTCAGTTGCCATGGTTACATACAGTTTTGTGTGACTATTTCAGGTGTTGTTGATGGGGAAGAGTGGGTCAGGCAAGACCAGTATGAGGTCCATTATCTTTGCTAACTACATCGCCAGAGATACCCGCAGACTGGGAGCTACAAGTAAGACCAATTTTCATATCGTTATCGTTAATAATTCTTCTCATTTCAGATTATCAATCTTTTTGGCCAGCCCTAACAGAAAGTGATTTAGACTCCATTGTGGGACAGGTTGCATAATGATTTTGGTAAACATGACTAGGTTTAGCACTGTAGTGTTCTTTAGACAATGATGTCACTGCACTTTGACGTGATGTCAGATGTCATGTCACATTACAAATTGATCACTTGCTGATGGAAGTACGTCATGCAAATGTCCACACTGACGCTGCGCTGATCCAGAAACCAGTGAAGATCCGGGTTAGAATTGATCTTCAGCAAGAGGCAACTAATGGGATCGGGTGGCCAGGCTTGCTGACTTGGTTGACTCATGTCATCTAACCATGTCATCCGGGTTAGAATATTGATCTTAAGTAACCCATGCTTGTCGTAAGAGGCGACTAACAGGATCGGATGCTCAGGCTCACTGACCTAGTTGACACATGTCATCGGTTCCCAATTGCGTAGGACAATGCTGATGCTGTTGACCACTGGATTGTCTGGTCCAGACTTGATTATTTACAGACCGCCGCCATATAGCTGGAATATTGCTGAGTGCGGCGTTAAACAACAAACCAGCCTACCGAACTGATCCAGTGATACAGGATTTTATAGCAATATGGATCCGGCTGTCTGTCAATAACAACTTCTAAAAGCAAGAATATCAACAAATTCTGTGAAAATATTGATGCAAATCATATCACACCCTAATTATTGGGACCAACCATATTGTCACATGTCAAGTACACACTTTCAAAAGACTGCCTCTTGGAAATAATGACGTTAGACAACATATTCCAGGGTTTTTGTCAGTGTGAAGTCAGGTGATAATGTGGCGGGTCCAAACTTTCTACCCAGGTACCCCACCCCCTAGTACCCTCTCCCCTACCCTACCCGGATACCCGTTATGTTATTGTTAATTCCTGACGTCAAATTTGTAAGAAATGGCAATATATTCTCAGAGGTACAGATAAGCTGTGTATCTGCGTAAATTACGCAAATATTTATGTGAAAACTCAATTCATATTTAGTATATTGCGTACAAGTACGCTTGAATTTTGTAAATACTCAATAAATTTGATCTTACATGCGTACACACAAAAATGTCGAATCATAGCTTGCGTAGCAGTGGATAGATAAAATAACTGAGGTATATTGAGAGGTTCTATTTCAACACATGAACTTGGCAACTTGCAGTCTTTCTTATCGTTTCTCATATTACAGATCCAATGTAAATAACATTTAAACTTTATTATATTTTTACAATTAATGGAAAATGGCAAAATACCCAATTGAGTTTGAGTGAGGTGGGTACAATTTATGTGGTTACTCAAGGAAAATTCGGATACCCAATTGAGATGAACACAAGCGAGTGCATAACTCAATGACCCAAAAAGTTATCTTATAGTTATCAAAAAGTTATTGTAGCTCTGACTCTTCAGCTCGGAGGCTAAAATGTTTAGACAACTTAACCATGTATTATATTCAAAACAGGTGACTGTAAATTATGTCTAAATCTTCAGAGACAATACAACCTTTTAATCATGAAAGAACAACATATTACAATATTTAATCTGTTAGTCACGTGGTCATAACGGGTCCGAATGTTGAGATGGGTACCCGGTCCAACTTATTACCCACCCGTCCCGGTATCCGGGTAACCCCTCCCAGCCCTAACTGTGGCTATATATTGACTAGTATAAATGACATGAATGTTGTGTTTCAGTTGATGTGGAACATTCTCATGTGAGATTCCTGGGCAACTTGGTGTTGAACCTGTGGGACTGTGGAGGGTAGGTCGATATCTTGAACCTGTGGGCTTGTTGACACGAATAGATTGATCATGTACATGTATATTGTTTGATACTGTAGAGATGTAGGGTGGGTTGAGATACGGAACCCGTGGAACTGTGAAATTTGGGTTGATATATTGGATTCTGGATGGGGTATTGATGTGTTTGTATTTATCCTCTGGGTCCTTCAACATGTTCATAGTTTGACTTGTATATATCGAACGTGTGGCAATGTGGAGGGCCGTTTGTGTCGATATTGAATCCTGTGTAATTTAATCAAGTAATAATTCAGCGTAAATTAAAGCATCGAGTCACTGCATTTTATGTATCACCACAAATGTCTATTTACCTGGATCTGATCCCACACAGCTATCTTAGTTCCACGACAATTGTAAGCCTATGTTAAAGTATGGAGTTACGATTGTCGTGGCACTAACATTGCTCTGTGTAAGCAGGCCCTGATGTCTTATGCCTTACTGCTTGTTAGTCATAATGACTAGAGGTGTGACGATACAGAAATTTCAGGATACGATACGTATCGCAATACCATGGAACGATACGATTCGATACGATGCATACCACGATATGCTATCTTAGTTATTTTCTTTAAAAAAGTGTATTTTGATAACAAGTAACAGTGTAAATTTTGACATAACCATCAATTTCTAGTGAAAATTCACAATTTTAAGGTCAACAATACATATCACGATACGGAAAAAAGTATTGATATATTTATTGCCAGAAAAAGTATCACGATTATCGTTACTAAGATATGTCGTCACAGCTCTAATAATGACACACCTTGTGACCTGCAGACAGGAGGCGTTCATGGAGAACTACTTCGCCAGTCAGCGAGACAATATATTCCGGAATGTGGAGGTGTTGATCTACGTGTTTGACGTGGAGAGTCGGGAGCTGGAGAAAGACATGCACTACTACCAGTCTTGTCTGGAGGCCATCTTGCAGAACTCCCCCGAGGCTCGGATCTTCTGCCTCATCCACAAGATGGACTTGGTGCAGGACGACCAGAGAGAGCTGGTGAGGAGGGTGGGGGAGAGAGTGAGTGAGTTAATATTTAACGTCACATCGGCAATATCTCAGCCATATTGTGACGAAGATGGGGGAGAGAGGGTTGGGGGAGGAGAGTATGGGGTGGGGCAGCTCACTAGGCAAGGCTCTTTTGTAGATTAGTTTGGTGTTTCCGTCAACCTCATCAGTGACTGAATTGTGGGCAAATGTTATCAGGGCACACAAGAGTACATATTCAGTTAACATTTTGAAGAAGAAAGTATATAACCTGTATCAACTCTTGTATTATTATTTGTCAAGCATATCATGCAGGACTTATGTTTTAGTCATTAAACCAAGCAGTAAAATGATTATGATCATACAGATACATACAAATGCTGAGCTAGTGCCATTTGTGTCATCCAACAGCAAATCAACTGGGTAGTTTGTTTTTTTTCAAAATTGGGATTGGTGGGGTAGCCTAGTGGTTAAAGCGTTCGCTCGTCACGCCGAAGACCCTGGTTCGATTCACCACATGGGTACAATGTGTGAAGCCCATTTCTGGTGTCCTTGCCATGATATTGCTGGAATATTGCTAAAAGCGGCGTAAAACCAAACTCCCTCAATTTTTCAAAATTGGCTGATGGAGGAGGTTTCTTGACATGAACCTTATGCTAATTTCTGGATTATACTAGCATTGTACAAGTGGCATTGCTATAGTATGTAATGCAATTAATATAATCCATAAGAAATAATTTTCTTAGTAGTATAAAGTAACATCATCCATGACAGTTGACAACAGGTGACTCAATGGATGATCACTTGAATGATAACGTGTCATCATACTCCTATAGCATGATTGTGTAGATTGATGCTCATACTGTTGATCACTGGATGTCTGATCCAGACTCGATTATTTACAGACCGCCACCATATAGCTGGAATATTGCTGAGTGCGGCGTTAAACAACCAACCAACCAACCTGTAGCGTGGATCTTTGCTCATAATATCATTCACTGGATTATCTGGTCCAAACTTGATTGTTTCCATGCTTGTATCCTATAGCTTGAATATAGCTGAGTAGTAGTTAAGACACAAGCAGAGGTACAGATAAGCTGCGTATCTGCGTAAATTACGCAAAAATGTATGTGAAAACTCAATTCCTATTAAGTCTGTTGCATATAAGTATGCTTGAATTTTGGTAAATACTGAATAAATGGGATCTTATATGCGTACATACGAAAATGTCAAATCTTAGCTTGAGAACCGGCGGATAGATAAATAACTGAGGTATACTGAGAGGTTCTATTTCAGGACATGAACTTGACAACTTGCAGTCTTTCTTATCGTTTCTCATATTACAGATCAAATATAAATAACAAACACTAACATTTAAACTTTTTTATATTTTTAAAATTAATGGAAAACAGCAAGATACCCAATTGAGTTTGAGTGGGGTGAGTACAATTTATTTGGTTACTCAAACAGGGCTCCAGATAATTTCTCAACATCAGGAGTACTTACTCCTTATATTTTCAATATAGGAGTACTGGAAAAACTTAAAGTACATTTAGAGTACTGAATGGAATTTAATGGTGTATCAGTAATCTTGTGTTTTGTTTCATATATGCACCACAACATTGCTACTCTTGTGTAAACAGGTCAATGTACAATAAAACAATAATTTTTCAGATAAATACGTCTGTAAATGATTCTAAGACCATACACCATTGCTATGGTGCGTATCTGCCACGTATCCTAAATTATTTCCTGTCGTATCGTGCTTATTTTATATCCGTACATACGCCAACACAGCCTTTATCTGGAGCCCTGCTCAAAGGAAAATTAGGATACCCAATTGAGATGAACACAAGCGAGTACATAACTCAATGACCCAATAAATTATCTGTAGCTCTGCACAAGCGAGTACATAACTCAATGACCCAAAAAGTTATCTGTAGCTCAGCACAAGCGAGTACATAACTCAATGACCCAAAAAGTTATCTGTAGCTCTGTACAAGCGAAGAAATGTTGACATGAAGGCATGGGTGCATGAATATTCATTGTATTCAATTGTGTTGGCAGATATTCAGGGAGAGAGAAGAGGACTTAAAGCGACTGTCGAAGCCCCTCCACTGTACATGTTTTGCTACCTCAATTTGGGATGAGACATTATATAAGGTAATGCTGTTGGGTTAATTCCAGACATAGTCACGAGGAATATGGTCAACAATCTGGTGCCTATCGTCTAGACATTGCAATAACCTCAATGCATGATTATAGCCATTCTTGGAGGGTAATCAGGGTATTCATTCATTATCAAATCAGATCTTTTTCTTTGTATGATACCACCCAGCATCTTCTGAAGACATCGCCATAGGAATCAATGTATATTTTCTTCACCAGTTTCAAAGACGAAGCGTGGGTTCTTGAGACAGAAATCTGAGTAACTTTCTGAAATGATTTGATTTGGTTTTCGTCACCTTGATTTGGAAATTTGATTTGCAGAAATGAAAACACAAAACTACTTTCCAGGGATGGCAATTTTCCGCGGATCCGCAGAGTTTCGCCGATTTTGTTTCAAATTGATCAATTCTGTGAATCGTCTAAATCCGTTGAATCCCCCTCAACCCCCAAATCTGGTGACATAATATTAAGTTTGCAGCTGAAAATTGATTTTCCTGTTGCCATCCCTGACTTTCAGTGGTTTTCCCATTTAGGTGTAGAGGCCAGCTAAGAAGTGACAGGATTTATTGAGAATGCGGTTAGGTAGCCTGGTGGTGAAAGCGATTGCTCGTCAAGCCGAAGACCCGGGTTCGATTCCCCACATGGGCACAATGTGTGAAGCCCATTTCTGGTGTCCCCGGCCGTGATGTTGCTGGAATATTGCTAAAAGCGGCGTAAAACCAAACTCAGTCAGTCAGTCGATTCCCCACATGCATATCGTGTATGAAGTCCATTTCTTTTGTCACACCACCATGAAATAGCTAAAAGCAGCGAATAACCATACTCACTCACTCATTCACTTGAAGGAAGAGATATACCGCACTAGATCAGATTTGAATGAGATAATCATTAGAACTGATCCCATGTTGGAACAAACTTGTGCTTTTCTCCCACTTACTATGGATTTTTTTATGAATATTACATGTCAATACTTCTCTCTCTTCTCTTGAATGACTATTTTGCGATGAGGCCAAATAAAAAAATGTTGTTCGATTACACCTCTTTAAAATCTAGGGTAGGTAGGTAGGAATATTTTTTTTTTTACATATTTGTTTTAGAAGGAAAGTACAAACTAATAACACATGTATCAATGTATTTTTTAGGCCTGAGACATGTTTAATGTAGAGAAGTAATAATGTTGTTTTTATGTAGGGTTGGTCGTCCATCGTGTATCAGCTGATCCCTAATGTACAACAACTTGAGAACAACCTAAAGAACTTCGCTGACATCATTGATGCTGACGAAGTGCTGCTGTTTGAAAGAGCTACATTCCTGGTGAGTTGTCTCATGTTACCTCAACCGGATATCGTGGTCATGGTCTGGAAATAGGCTTATGTTGTCTTTTGTTCTCTTATTTAGTCGGCCGCCTCCATGGTGTAGTGGTTAGAGCGTCCGCCCGGAGAGCGGAAGGTCGCAGGTTCGATCCCCGACCGTGTCATACCAAAAGATGTTAAAATATGGTACTTGTTGGTCCCTGCCTGTTGGACTGGCAGGCTCGGAGTCAGTATGTGTCTGAGTGGGGTATTCATGCTTCACTGCGGCATGGTATCTCAGTGGGCTAGCACTATAAAACCAGCTTCAGTCTGGGTAGCACTATAAAACCAGCTTCAGTCTGGGCTAGTACAAGCAGCCGCACGTACACATGCATGCACATCGTCATATGAGCGAAATATTCTCAAGCACGACGTTAATCCCAATTTCACCTCACCTCACCTTATTTATTCCTAATGTATAATTACAAGACAACCCCTGTGTTGCAAGTGATCTGTAGCAAGCCATGCTTGTTCTGAAGTTGTGGTCAGGACTTTGATGAAAAATGCAATGATCAATGCATCAAGACATTAATCATTGGATCGTATGGTCCAGACTAGATTATTACGGACTGCTCTCGTATAGCTGGAACATTCCTGAGTGCTACATTAAAACAAGAAACAAAACAAGGCTTAAGAGACCACAGTCTTTTTTAACCAGATCAACATTGTATTGCTAGTGATTTATGAAGCGTTGTATTGAAGGTGACCTGTAAAGGTATATGGTATGTGACCTGTGAACATTTGCAGGTGATCTCACATTGTGAACGGAAGCCTCATCGAGACGTACACAGGTTTGAGAAGATCAGTAACATCATCAAACAGTTCAAGCTGAGTTGTAGCAGACTGGCCGCATCCTTCCAAAGCATGGAAGTCCGTAATTCATCCTTTGCTGCCTTCATTGACGTTTTCACCTCCAACACATACGTCATGGTCGTCATGTCGGACCCAGCAATACGTAAGTATGGCCCACATCTGTAATCACCACACCCAAGCAGAGTCGCCTCCCTTAGTGATACCAGTATAAGCTGATCATAGGTTTGAATCTCAGATGGCCCTGGTCATGCTGTAGGTTTGACAGCACCACACCCATGCAGAGTTGCCTCCCTTAGTGATACTAGTGTCAGCTGATCGTAGGTTGAATCTCAGATGGCCCTTGTCAGGTTCTAGGTTTTGACAGCACCACACCCATACAGAGTTGCCTCCCTTAGTGATACTAGTGTCAGCTGATCGTAGGTTTGAATCTCAGATGGCCCTTGTCAGGTTCTAGGTTTTGACAGCACCACACCCATACAGAGTTGCCTCCCTTAGTGATACTAGTGTCAGCTGATCGTAGGTTTGAATCTCAGATGGCCCTTGTCAGGTTCTAGGTTTTGACAGCACCACACCCATACAGAGTTACCTCCCTTAGTGATACCAGTATTAACTGATCGTAGGTTGGAATCTCAGATGGCCCTTGTCAGGTTCTAGGTTTTCACCAATTAGCATCTTACACCTTCATTTCTTAATTAGCATCTCAAATATTAAGTGTATTGTATTTCTTTATTCTTCCAGCTTCTGCCGCCACGCTCATCAACATCAAGAATGCTCGCAAACATTTTGAGAAGTTGGAACGTGTTGAACAACATCCAGCCATAGCCAGCAGATGATGGGAGTAGACACACAGTGCTAGTGTAATACAACTTGCTGACTTGACATTAATGTATGTGTGTCTGCAATGGACGTACGATGAGTGCGTCGATGTACATGACGCGTCTATGATGGAAAGTGTTGACAGATGTGATTTTTCAGTGAGGAACTGTGGTTCAACATTGAATCCATGAATGTTCCCAAATAATAGAACCATTAAAGGGATACAGGTCCCGTTGTCACATGACCAAGTTAGGGGAGATATGCCTCAATTTTTCAGATAGATTTGCAGGGGTGATGAATATTCAGTGAACCAAATTTTCCCTCAAGCTTGAAGACATATGTTTATTGACATTGTACAATACAACCAGCAGTAACTGTCTTTGTAGCACACTCTCTTTGACATGAAATGCTCTCCACCTCGGATATCATGTTGGAATGACTTGTCATCCCAACGTCATCATGTTTTCTGTAATATGTGAATCTGCTTTGTTAGCAGAATGTGAAAAATATTTACATATACATGTATTGATAAATATTAATCCAACTTTATATTTAATTTATATATTATGCATTTTGTGCTGATTTTTCCAAATTTGAGATTCATGAAATTCAATCTTATTTCATTTTTTTTCAACCAATCAGATTCTTCACACTGCTTCATTTGGCAACTTTTCACAAAACCAACATGGCAGGCCATTTGTATGAGGAGCCTATTTGTATGTGGTTCATTACAGAACTGGACTGTCTCAGTACAAGCGGAGTTGCATTCGGGCCTGTCTGGTGTTATAATTCTTAAAGAAGTAATCATACTGTATTTCTTATTTCAGTGAAAATAAGATTCATAGATAGGTTGAAACAGTCAAGACCCATGTTTGAATACTAATTATCTAGACCTGTTATTTGGGTTTGATGTTCCATCCAAAATCCAAAGCAGATGCCAAATCGTAAATACAAGTTGCCTGATTCAAGACATTATCTATAAGGGACTGTTCATAATTTATGGCTAGGGGGGGTGAGATGATGATTTATTTTTATTTATTTGGGGGGGTAACACCCATATTGTTTTAGGAGTCAGCAATTTTGTACACACGTACTGGGGGGTCAGCAATTTTGTACATAAAAATATGTTTAAAATTATGCTAGAAATTATGGGAAGGGGAGGGGGTCATTGATTTTGTACATGACATTCTGGGGGTGTCACTTATTTTGTACATGAATTTAGGGGGTCATTCACATTGTACATGCTTCTACATAAAAATCATTTTCCCCCACCCCCACCCACCCCACTCATAAATTATGAACGGTACCTAAGTACATTTTGCTAATATTACAGCTTTATGACTTTGTAGGTGTGAGTTGTACAACACTGGGAACTGGACCAATAAGTTGAGGATTTAGTCCTTTTATTTTCATTTTTCCATTGAATGTAGTCTTGCAATACGCCTTAAGTCAACATTAAAGCGACTTTAAAAATATTCCAAGTTTGAAAGATGTTTTTCCAGCCAATTTTGGCCCAATAAGGAATCCTCAGTAATTAACTGAAAATGAGAAAATACATTCAGAAATTCTTGTTTTTATGGTCTTTAATGCTGCTTATAAGTCAGGTAGAAGATGTAAAATATATTCTAATCACATTCAATTATATTGTTAAAGCAATACAAGTTTCACAACATACCTACCCACTTGTCAATACTATTATAATATTTGAGAAAACCTGAGAGCGCTCCTGTGGAAGGGAAATAACCCTGTTGAACCAAACTGTGATTAGTTAGCCACAAAAATATGAAGAAAGTTGTGATTTTGGGTCTGTTGCCAGGATACTTACTTTATGTATTTATTTTTAGCAATTTGTTTTGTTTGTGATACAACATGTGTTACTGTTTTCACTTCTCTGTGTGTATTTATATCCCAAACACTGACAAAAAGCACCATGTATCTCTGCTAAAGTAAAACTTAAAACAAATTCAAAATGTTTGTCTTGCTGAATAGGTATTGCGGTCAATGCCAGTACATCATGGAACATTACACGTGTATCAATATATAGGTCCGTCTCCTCTTCTCGCAGGTTTCCTATTCTCGCGGCAAACACGTTTTCTGCTGAAACCGCCGATGCGCGACACTTACCGGTTGTTAACATCAGCCGACTGGTAACTAGGAAGTGGACCAAGTCTGTGAGTGATCAAAATCTTGCAGTGTCACGAATATTGGGGAGTTTATACCAACTTGGACATATCATTACTTTTTCCCGCCCTTTCCGGCAGGATTGCCCTTACATACACTCAATAAAGTTGATTCCTGGTAATACCGCGAGAATGGGAGAAGCCTCGTTTCATCAATGGCGGATGGCATTGTTTATCACTGCGCTCACGAGTGGTAATTCACCTGATGGATCTAGCAGCTGATAGATGTAGATGTTAGAGGAGAAGGCCCTTCATTTAAAAACAATAAGCATTCATACGATAAGAATTGTTTGTGTTATTTTTTTAGCCGATATCTGTAAGTACCGCGAGAATAGGAAATGCCTTCCTACTACTTATCACCAAACAACCCAACCCCCTACCCCCAACCCCCAACCAATTTATCGTAGCCTTATAATACTAAGCACTCTGACTGATTTCATGTCCTGTGTTTACACTAAACTCCATCAAATATGTATTTATATTCCTGTTCATATTCAAGCCATTCTTACTAAGACTGATTATCAGCTGTATTTGCTTTGTGTCACCTATATGTTGGGTCATTTTATGCCAATTACTATTTCATTTTAATTTTAGGCCAGACCAATTTTATTTCTTGTTTTACAGATTTTTGTCCTCAGAAAACCTAAAGGCAAGAGGGAAAAAAATATAAATAAAATCACCAGTCAAAGTGATATTCCTTCTAAATACTAAAAGTAGTTTACTCTTGGCAGTGTACATGTATATGGGGAGGGAAAAATAATCTAGAAAAAATTCTTGTAAGTTTACATTTTTTGCCAATAAAAGCATTAGGATTTTTTAATTTTTGGGGGGAGCAGGGAAACTTAAATTTTTTATCTTCTTCTTCTTCTTGAAAACTTACGAATGGTGGATCCGTGAAACAAGAAATAAAATTGGTCTGGACTTATGTGAAATTTCCGAGTAGTGAGGGCGAAACATCTTGCATATTTTTTCAAATACAAAATAGAACTAATAGAATTGGTGACCACATCCAATGACTGTCAGAGTGTTTGAATTGACAAGACATGCTTGTCTTCCCATCCTGAAAGTCTGTGGACAGACAGGATACATGTTGTTGTCACAGAAATAGATATGACCGAAGAGCAAATTTGTCACTTGATACATTTTAACATGTCAACAGCAGCATGTACTTGATTACAGAGATGGGCGGAGTTACTCCGATTTTCAAATACAAAATCTGCTGTCCGATTTGTCTTTAAAAAACTCTGATATCTTTCAGAAAGAATTCTGAAAAATGTTTTTACAGCATACAATTTCGTAAGTCACCGGTGATTTTATTTGAGTCGATACCAGTAAAAGCTTTCAGAAGCTTAGCTTGTTATCTTTTGGATATCGATTGTGTATATTGGGTGTTATTGGCGACAAAATTTCACGAAGTTTTTCCAAATGTATGTCATAGCCCGTATGTAAGTGAAACAAAATGGCAGAGCTGACCACGTGTTTACCCCCAACTTGCAGCTTCTGTACTTGGGCCTTACTTCCAGCCAGGCATGACACCGCTTTCATTAGATTCAGGGTTGGCATCTCTGTGATTATAAGAGAGGAATATTAGTGACCACCCATTTTATGGTGTACATTGTATTCTTTTGTACTACTTGTAAAATCCTGTACACCTGAGTCTTGGGGGTGGGCGATACAATGATAATAGTACTAAGTCCAGGTGTAATAATGTGTGATTTTGGCAGTTTCTTCTACTTTCAGGATTTTTAGTTATTAGAATTCGACCACTGCATAATGTGATCACTGCATAAATTATGTGTCATTCTTTGCAGATAAGCATTGCAGCTGACAAATACATAGAAAAACAGAGTTACATCCCTTTTCTCTGCTTCTTGACTTATGACCGCCATTTGTTTTTCTTCTTTTTGTGTGGAGACCCCTAGTTTGCAATCATTGTCCTCTGTTTGAAGTTGATATTTCTGCTAAATATCAGTTAGTGTAAACAGTAACTTTTTCAAGTTGGCTGAGGAATATTTCCCAGATGAGTTTCTTTTCACTTGCGTCGTAATGGTCGTAACAATCATACCCATCTGAAAGATGGTTCAGCTCCTTACTACAGAAGAATATCAGGCAAAGCAGCACATAATTGTTTTGATGATCATAAATTGTTTTATCAAAAATAAAACTATTTCTGTCAAAGTTGAAGAAAGTGGCCTCTGACCTCAAGTCAAACGAGACTGTCTAGATTGCCTTCTGCCTTGCTTACAAATGTAGCAACCTGGCTTCAATAGAAAAATATTTTAGCATGTTTAGCCAAATATTTTTTTGATAATCAGCAGTCTAATTTTGAGTGCCATGCATCCATAAACTCCACATTCTTGTTCTCTTGTGACAAAAGTTTGTATGTATGATTTCCAATGTTATTTGGCTAGAAATGCATTTCAAATACAAAACAAATACAGTTTGTCCTGAATGGTTGAGAGCCCTTTCCTTCTCTGCATATGCAGAGTTACTCCCCTTCTCTGTACCAGAAACCTATGACTTTGTTTTAGATCCATGATTTACCTTCTATACATCAAAGCATCACATTGGGATTATCTCTCACATTAAGCTGAAACATGATATCACTGGAATACTGTAAAAAGCATCACCAAGCCAAACGCTATCACTTTCTCACAATAATATAGTGTAATAGTCCATGTCATCATATCCCGTTGTGCAGATCGATGCTCATGCTGCTGATCACTGGATTGTCTGGTCCAGACTTGATTATTTCACAGACCACCATTTTATAATGCTGCAATATTGCTGGAGTGTGGCGTTAAACAACAAAACAAATAATATGGTCCATTTGCTTGTTCCAGTCTTACATGTATTTCTGAAAAATTAATGTGATTATACATTGAAGCTTGCAAGATGCTGTTCGTGGCAAAATGTTGCACAGCACAATTTGAGAGTTACGATTATCACAAGTTTCTGTTGAATTTTTATTTTCTCAGTGCTAAAATGGTTTTGTACTGACTGAGTTTAGTTTCTGTTAGCAATATTATATCAAGGCTTTCTCAGTGCTAAGATGGTTTTGTACTGACTGAGTTTAGTTTTACGCTGCTTTTAGCAATATTCCAGCAATATCACAGGCGGGGGACACCAGAAATGGGCTTCACACATTGTACCCATGTGGGGAATCGAACCCGGGTCTTCTGCGTGACGAGCCAACGCTTTAACCACTAGGCTACCCCACCGCACCCAGATGGTGTTGTAAAATGGACATGGTGCCATGGCAGATGTAAGTTTGTTTATTATAGCACTACACTGAAATAACATAGCGTAGTAGAGGGTTATTACTAGATAACAGATGGCACTCAATATAGTCGTCCCAATGATATTCTCTATTTATTGTGTGTACAGCTGTACATATGTTCATATATATAGATATATCTGTGACCTGTACGTGCCCCTGATGTCAACTGTCTTCTTTCAATATCTTCTTCGAAAAGACATGGTCACTACCTTACAGGTTTTAGTTACAATACATTCCTCCATTACCTGTGAAGACCATTTGTGGTGTACTCAGTAATTTTAGCCATATCCTTGCTGCCATCTTTTCATTGGTTGCTTCAATATTATGCAGAGTTAAGTCCCTTGGGCATGCCAGTAACATGATTGTGGGTTCGAATCCAAGTTTGACTGATTATTTTAAGGTTTGTCAGCACCATACCTGTCCTTGTGCCTTTCACCAAACTGGAATCACTTCAGGCTTCTTTCCCCACTATTGCACTAGGGACGGGGCCTAGTGGTTAAAGCGCTCGCTCTTCATGCTCAAGACCTGGTTTGATCCCACATAGGTACAATGTGTGAAGCCCATTTCTGGTGTCCCCACAGTGATATTGCTGGAATTTTGCTAAAAGCGGCACAAAACTATACTAACACTATTTCACCACACATTGTTTCGATGTATTCTCAGTGATGGAGGAATGAAGTGTACACAAAACCAGTGACCACCCCATTCAGACACAGTATACAGATTCAAATATGACCTAGGTGACATTGTACAAACTGATGTTGGCACTAAGGTGATCGTAACTCCTTTACCTTATAGACTTGAGAGAGTCGTAGCCCTAAGGTGATCGTAACTCCTCTACCTTATAGACTTGAGAGTCGTAGCACTAAGGGTGCTTGGTACAAAGGCATGCTGCCCTTGTTTTATCCTCTTAATGATGATTGCCAGGGCTCTGTTGTACAAAACAACCTTAGCACTATGATCGCTTTGTACAATGACACCCAGGGCCTAGATTTTCGAAGCTGTCTTAGCGCTAAGATAGTCATAAGTGCCATACACTAAGAGAGCATCGAAACTCTAGGCCCAGGTATGACGCAACCACAGGAAGGAACCACCAACTTTTCCTCTCCTGGGCCTAGATTTTCGAAGCTGTCTTAGCGCTAAGATAGTCATAAGTTAATGTTAAGGTATGGTACTTATGACTATCTTAGCGCTAAGAGAGCTTCTGAAAATCTAGGCCCAGGCAGATACTCTATTTGCTGGAGACCACAAAATAAGGAATGTTTTGTCTTTAAATGAACCTGAAAATCGATTACCAATCTTTTTAAGGAAATGTAATGAAGAAGATTAATTATGCAACTGTGACACTAAGACTAATGAAATTGTGTTAGTTAGTCTGTTACAGAATGTATTAATGCTAAAATATGAAATAAAACATAAAGAGAAGCTGATGTTGTTTATATACTGATATTTGCAGACTACAAAACCACTCCCAGCTGAAAGTTGTACAATTTGATCTGTATGCTTCTAGAGATTGACCTATTATTGCAGGACATGTTTGCTGATGTCAAGAATCAAGGGATCAGTAGGATGCATGTCCTTGTTGTAATTCGGAACATACCCATAAGATAATAAGTCATTGTTCAGCGATGTTTTTTATTCCCTGCAACAGTGAAGAAGTGGATATAGAAATGAGTTCCATCCGTCCGTGTGTCCATCACACTTTGTCCGAAGCGTATCTCCTAACCTATTTGTGATAACTTAACCAAACTTGGTACACGTCAACCATGATGACCATTTCTAATCAGGCATTTCACAGGTGGTAACGATAATTGCCATCTTGTAACATCAATTGGTATGATGCAGCCAGGTGCTTCAACCCCAACCTACTGCTGATCAGACAATGAAAGAAAAAAACACAGGTACGATGTGATACTTTATTTCTTTTGTTAATTTGTGAAATACACGACAGGACTAGACCAATGGATTACACTTGTTCATGATTAATGTTTTATCTTCTGAAAATATACAGTGAAATAGATGTGAAGTAGGAAAGAATGTAAATTCTGAGTTAAATGTCCAAATATTCTCAGTCATAAACAATCTTAAGCTGTTAAGTATGTATAACTCAGGCAACTTGCTGGCAAACAGTTTGTTTCAGTGAAAGTATAGGACAAAAATACAAATGTACTAGAAAATATTATAAAAAATATACATGTATGATGAAAATTGCACAGGTTTGACAATTTGAAGAATTACTTGGATGTGGCATCTATTTCACTAGTGATTCCGAGAAAAGTAATAATAATGTCTGAACAACTTAGTTGGATAGTGATAAGCTATTAGCACGATTGTATATCACATTTTTATACAGATAACATTCACACAGATGACACAACTGGCATTTACAAATCCATTTCTTAACAATGGCACATCACTAAATCATATATTGTTCTAATAATGGATGCATATTAATGCTTTAATTTGATTTCACAAGACAGCCAGTCACACGCTCTTTCACTCATAATCATGACCGTACTTCACACGATGATATCTGCACTACAACTACTTCTAGACAATGTTCAAATAGAGGACTCCTGATGGTTGTAGCACAAAGACAGCTGAAGTGAATGGAAAGACCCCAAGATCTATTGCCTAAAGCTTTTAAACACTTTGGATATTTTACTTACTTGATTTCATAATCAACCAGCCCCAAATCCAGAAATGTGAAATAACAATTACCGGAAGTGCTTTTCGTTAAGTAACAAAAGCAGCCAGGTGGTGGAAATGAAATGAGATTTTTCTTTTACCTGACCATCTACTTCATGTGTTCAAATTAAAAGAAACATAATGAAAATATCATGTAAGTTGCCAGTGATTTCATGACATCTGATTGTTGAACCAAGTAATTGATGTGCTTTTGTTTCCATAAAGACAAAAAAAGATAGCCAATGCCCACTTGCTAATTACTGTTTCCCAATTGAAAATGGGCATGTTTTGTTTGTTATTGCACTAATATGTCACTAATTCTGTAAAGCTGTCTACAGTTTTTACCTTTCAATGATTATGCAGTCTGAAGGTGTTATAGGCTTACTTTATGTCAGGGATGGCAACAGGAAAATCTATTTTCAGCTGAAAACTTAATATTGTGTCATCGACTTGAGGGTTTCTCAATAGATTTAGACGATTCACAATTGAACAGTTTGAAATAAAATCAGTGGAAATCCGTGGATCAGCGGAAAATTGCCATCCCTGTTATGTACTGACTTTGGTATTACTTTGAATTTGTGGAAGTATAAACAAAAAGCAGTGTGCACATTCTGCACAAATCAGCTTCATAAAAGCTTGAGTGCACAGTGGATAAATACTCTTAGCATACATGTACACAGTGTGTATACTGGTTTTAACATATATACCTCCATAAACACAAAACAAGGTGACCACCAACCCTCAAGTCTTCCTAAAAATACCCTTAAACCAACTGCCAAAATCAATTTAAAAACCGTATACTACAATGTTGAACTAAAACACTTTCAATTAGTCCCTAAGCTAAATTGTTGGAGCAAAACTATGTGGAAACTGAACAATCCCATCCAAGCACTAGTCTTTCATGATTTGGACACTTCTTATAAGGGATCATTTTTCTATTTCTCTATCCTATAAAGTGACATTGGCTTCAACTACAATCATGGTTCTTGCTTCCACAAAGAGACTTAGCGTCATAAGACCAAATTATTTCTAGCTAAAGACTAAGATTAAATGGCTCCTACAAAATAAATATGTTTGTTTTCAAGCTCCACTTCATCAAAGTCATCTTAATGCTAAGACCTTCATATCTATGAAGCAGTAATAAAGCCTAACAAAAGTCTTAGCACTAAGATTTGTATTTTACTCATGGGCAGGCTACAGGACAGTGAATACTGAATATATTGCCAACTCAGCTGTTTTTGTTTGAGTGTTCATTTCAATAGGAAGAGGTGAGGTGAGGTGAAATTGGGTTTTACGTCCGTGCTTGAGAATATTTCGCTCATATGACGACGTAAATAGGAAGAGGTTTTATTTCAATCAATAATCAGGTCTATTCGACTACAGCAAATTTTTGATAACCTGAGTGTTGTGCCAAGATTGGACAGACTCAATTCTAAATATACAACATTCAGCAGCAGATGGTGTAACATTAAACAATTCATTCAAGTGAAGTCGATGCGATATTTTTCCTTGACTGGCATATTATCCAAATATATCTTTGTAAATAAGTTGGTAATTCACAACAAATGTGAAGAATTTGGATTAATTAACACTTCCGCAGTAGCAATCATTAATTCTCATCATATAATATTTGTTACACAACACCCAATATGTGGGTTTGATTTTATAATTACTTTGAATAAGACTGTTGAGATATGCGCATGAAGTAAAATACCTCTTCAGAATGAAAGCAAGTTTAAATAAGCAGCTGCAGTTCTCCCTGTAGTCAAGTTTACAGAATATTCTCCACGACCTGATCCATTGATTGAGCATAGACATCAAACAAGGAATGAAATGGATAAAAAAACACACATTCAGACCATGACCTCTTTCCCTTATTTGGGCAATCTCATTAAAATCAGCAATTTTACTGATACGATACCTTTCTGCATGACATCCACAGAAGATTACCGAGTCCAGTGAACACAAACCTAACTGAAGTATGAGGTGTTGCTTGAGCCGATCCAAGTTCTGGCCCCGATTTTCGAAACAAACTTAAGTCTGAATTTTTACTCAAATTTGAGAAAACACAGGAAAATGCATTTCCCAGAATAAACTGAAATCAATATTAAACTCAAACTTAGCAGACAATTTGAGTTTGGTGGATAGATTACTTAAGTTGTTTGGGCTTTTTTAGTTAAAAAATGCAGTTGAGTTAAAAATTCAGCTGTTTCAAATTGTCAAACTCAGTTTGAAATTTGAGAAAAAACTTAAGTTTGTTCAGAGAAATCGGGGCTGTGGGTTTTAAAATGATTTGGACTTATATTTGGAGAGGTATTGCATCAGAGTAAAGATCTGACGGTAATGAAATTGCCAATTTGATAAGTATATTTCTACTATAGCAAAGATTCAGTGAACCTGTCCAGTAGACTTCCTATAGAGCATTTGAGACAAGACAGCACAGACTGAGAGAGAGAGAAGAGGAAGAAAGATGAATGAAAAGACAGTCACAAACACACGTCATGTAGCACACAACAGGGTAAAAAGTTACCCGATAGGCTGAATTTGAATACAGGAATTTTGTGGTGAGTTGCATATATCGTGATTCTATTCATTGACAGATTACTATCAGGATCCCATGTAGCGTAACTGCAAGGACTCATTAAAGATATTAATGATCTTTTACTTCAGAGGCATGCTTTTAATTTGATATGACAACTTTAAATGTCCTCATTTCATCATTGTTGGGTTTTATAAGCATATACCATTCCATAATACTTCTATCTTGTAACGGTGTGGTGAAGCATAATCTCCTGCTGCTTTAACATAGTGAACCTAAAATAGGATAAAAATATCTAAGAAAGCATGACGATACTTCTGTAAAAACCCTATCAGCAGGGAGGTAGCAAGTGTACTATACAACACTGTGCCCCTGCTTGGTAGAAAATCTGAGGTATTCTTCATAATCCCAATCTGTCCAACATATCATGCTTAATTTTGATAGACATATTATGTACACATTATGTCTCCATACAAGTTAGATCTGTCATTACCTAAACTCTACTTTTATACAAAATGGAATTACTTTTAGCTCTGAACTGAAAAGTTAATGCCCAAATTTTATGCTTTCATTTTTGACCCATCAACGTAAATGCTAAATTTGTAAGATATATTTGAAATACTTCATATCTAATCAATTATTTAAACTTTTCACATGGGTCCTAATTTCCTATAAATTATTATTGCAATTTTGATCTTCTTAAGGTACCGTCAAAAACAATAAATATTTAACAATGCATATATAAAACATATTCAGCCATTCAATAATAACTAGTTGTAATCGACATGGGTAAACATGATGCGAAACTGTAGTGCTCGGCTGAGTGTCCTTGTCTGTGTACCTCCATCAGCTGCCATCACAACACTTTGGGGGGCCGTCAACTGGCGATATCATTGTCAATTTCAATGTGGCCACTAGGACGTGTGTACGAAGCACAGAGGACAGTGTTCATGATTGACACTTGCTGTACTACATAACACATGCTGCCAGCGATGAAACACCTTCCACATCAGACTATAAGTCGTTGTTGTCTATTGTGGTAGTCTTAGCAACTTCGTAGAAAACTCTGCAATAAAGATTACAGCATTGGAAGAATTTGTAAACATTGAGTTTCTGGAATGAAGCAATATTACATCTCATATATTAATTGGTTGTCTGACAACATGAATGAGTGAGTGAGTGAGTTTAGTTTTACACCGCACTCAGCAATATTCCAGCTATATGGCGGCGGTCTGTAAATAATTGAGTCTGGACCAGACAATCCAGTGATCAACAGCATGAGCATCGATCTGCGCAATTGGGAACCAATGACATGTGTCAACCAAGTCAGTGTGCCTGACCACCAGATCCTGTCAGTCGCCTCTTGCGACAAGCATGGGTTACTGAAGATCAATATTCTAACCCGGACCATCACGGGTCGACATGATGACAACTCCCATAATTTCACAGACACTTTTGATAATCAAAGTGCTAAAATTGTTTTGTGGAATGGAATCCAGGATTTTGTAGGTCACAGAGTTCCAGAAGGACAAAATATCTTATATCCAAAAAGGTCATGTCAGTATACTTCATTTATATTTTGGGACTAGAAATGTAAGGGAAAGCTGTAAAACAAAACAATCTGATAAGATAAATATAAAATCTATATTCAGATAATTACTGAATCTTGACTTCATTGGTCTTGCATGTTAGTCGAGTAGAGGAAAACTGGAACTGATGCAGATATTTACTATTTTGGTGAAACACTTGAGCACAGGTATGGTATTGGCACAGCTGAGATTTATTTCGACAAGGTTGATGTTACATCTTTTGTGACAAGGGTATGTGCATTCCGCTGATTTTTACCAGATTCAAAGTAAGCTGTCTAATATGCATGCAAACAGCGAATGGACGTAAATAACCTAAGCCAGTCTTGGAGCGTGCAAATATGTTTTGCTGCCTGATTCATGGAGTTCAGAAGTGGACAGTTGCTTGTCACAGAAACCTGAAAGTCTGATTCTGGTAGACAACACACCTAAAGTGTACAGCATCAACGATTGCTTTTCTTCTATCAAACATTGAAATCCCCCACTATAATGGGTTTAATGATCCTGATCATGATAATGGCATAAGTAAAATTATCAGAAATCAGGCCCCGATTTCTCGAAACAATCTTAAGTTTTTACTCAAAGTTCAAACTGAGTTTGACAATTTGAAACAGCTGAATTTTTAACTCCACTGCATTTTTTAAATAAAAAAAGCCCAAACAACTTAGTAATCTATCCACCAAACTCAAATTGTCTACTAAGTTTGAGTTTAATATTGATGTCAGTTTATTCCCGGAAATGCATTTTCCTGCGTTTTCTCAAATTTGAGTAAAAAGTCAGACTTAGTTTGGAAATCAGGGCCAGGTGAAGCTTGCCACATGTGGCAAGGATGAGACCACCAGAAATTATGAAATAGTCGTCTCTACATGAACATAGAACAGTCGAGATAACTGCTTTGTCATCATGTGCATCTGTACAAATGGTACTCACTTGTGTGCATACTTGGACCTGATGGTTGTGAGCTGTTTGTTTGGAGGTGACTTGATCACAGTGTTCAACTGTCTGCTGAGGTCTCTCAGCTCGGTCACCTCGTAGCCGGTGAAGTGAACCATGGTCCGAGTCTGAAAATTCAACAATTAAGTCCTTTTCTTTTCAAGTGAATAACAACCCTGAATCATATATTTTAATTTCATTGATAAAACAAGGGATATTCTACCATAAATTATTCAGTCAGTTTCTCTTATCTATTGACATATTTTTAAATTTGTATATTTGTCACACATAATATGAGTTGCTTGTTACCCATGTTCCTTCCTTCTTCATGCAGAGAGCGAGGTAGAGAGTGGCTGCACCCAGCTTGGACTCCTTCACCGACAGCAGACTGTACTCCATGAGGGACATCTCCAGAATGTAACGAGCAAGAGTCAATGTCTCCATCGCAGCGCGAGCACACTGGAATACATCACCATAGATAGGCATCACAAACTGCCTTATACTCTTTGTACAGTCTGAATTAATAAATCATAGGAGAAAATTTCAAAGATCCCATTAATTTACAATGATCATTTAATAAAAAAAAAATCCAAGCCTTGTTCAAAGTTGTTGCAATAGACAATGGAAGATTGCATCTGCTGCTCAGTATATTACTATGTTTAGAGCAAGAGGTTTTGTATTGATGATTTACTGACTGAGTTTGGTTTTACGCCGCTTTTAGCAATATTCCAGCAACATCACGGCGGGGGACACCAGAAATGGGCTTCACACATTGTACCCATGTGGGGATTCGAACCCGGGTCTTAGGCGTGACGAGCCAACGCTTTAACCACTAGGCTACCCCACCGCCCCTGATGATTTAGAACATTTAACAATATTATTCTGAATCCAATAAGTTCATTTTAAGAGTTCATGACATGAGCACTCAATCAGTGCCCATATAGACATCAGAGCCGCTGCTCAAAGCAAGTTCCTCATCATTCTGTTTTCCAGCTGAAGTCTTGTTTGATTCCTGAACATCAAAATATTATCATGCACTGGATGCGAGTTGGTATAACTTGAGGTTGCATTTTGCAGTTTCAGGCTGCACCAGTGCAAACGCTTAAATCCACGCCCTGATACAACAAACCACAGATCATAAATGAGGCAATTTGGATCTGAACCCAACATCTACAGACCCTTCCCAATACTACAATTTTGCCACCCACAGCAAATACCAATGATTAAAACAGGAGCCATATGCAGTAATTTAATATTTTGAAATTAAAATTGTGTATTTCATAAAATGTATGACTGGTGATTTGCTGCACAGCTATCCAACCTTTGCATATCTCCTGAGGAATCTGTAGGATAGGGGCATTCCAAGGTCGAAGCCAACAATGCGAAGGATGTTCATCTCCATCTGAATAAACTCCTGGCGAGTGTAGGCATCGTCACAGATGTACAGAAAGTCCTCAATCAGAGGAGGGCAGCGCTCCTGCAAGTCAATGCGCACATGAAACATACTCTTGATATATATAACTGAACAAATGTTTTATGCCTACATCAGCAAGTTGAAACTGTCATTCCAGCTATAGCATGTGAGAAAATTCTCTTCAAAGTCTGATTCTCGGGATGATAATGTGATCAGCAGATCCTGGCACAGCCAAGGGACAAAACCTCAACAGTTATTTACTTCATAAACCACCAGCATGTCATCTTACAAAGTTACAGTGCAGTAACATTGATAAAGAATATGTAGTTTTGTAGTTTGATGTCAAAACAAAAATCACAGGAACTTCTGTCAATGTCAGCAAATATAACATGCTTTAAACCGAGAAACAACTTCAAGCTTGAAAACAAAAGGGTTCCCAGAACAATGTCTGTGTATGTTTAAAATATACCACACAGTATAAAAGCTTCAAGTTTCAACATGTCAGCTGACCAACTCACATCAAATTTACAAGCTACAAACAGTGACACAGCCCCAACCAGCTGCAGCACTTCCTTGAGGATCTGTTTCCGTGACAGGTAGGTGTCGACCAGCTTGACGGCAAGGTACAGAGTCTCATGGTTCAACTCGAAGTTCTCCTGCACCTCCACCAGCCAATCCACCAGGATACTCCGCATGTTGGGAGTCAGGTGTGGCTGTCGGGACATGTACTGGTCCACGTTGAACTTCACCTGAAACACATTCAAGTTATCGGACTACAGTCAAAATTTATATATTAGAGACTTATTAACAACAAGATCCTAGGGCTGAAAGATAAAAGAGTCATTAAGTACTTACAGTAATATTCACTGAACAAAATATCATCAGATGATGACATAAAGCCAAAAGGTAAGGTGAGGTGAATTTGGGTTTTACGTCAAACTTGAGAATATTTCGCTCATATGACGACGTGCATGCGTGTGTATGTGTATGTGCGGCTGCTTGTACTAGCCCAGACTGAAGCTGGTTTGATAGTGCTAGCCCACTGAGATACCATGCCGCAGTCAGGGTTTTACGGGATGCAAGATTCCTGCGTATTGGATGCAGAAATTTGGTGAAGTACCCCAAACTAAAATCCTGTGCGTCCTTGTGGATGCAATATAATTTTTTTCTGGGAAAGAACTTTCTGAGTTTGTAATGATATCTCATATTAAAATATAAACATTCTATTTACAATCATTATTCTAATGACATTGAAACTAATACATATCTTAACATAATCATTATCACACGGGAAGCATTCATTATCATTGATTTAATGCAAATTGATGGACCCCCAATTTTGGAAATGGACTCTCAAAAAAATATGCCCTGAGTCCTCAGGACTCCAAGTTTCGGAAGAGCTATGTAAAACCATGCCACAGTGAAGCATGAATACCCCACTCAGACATATTATACTGACTCCGAGCCAACCAGTCCTTGTTGTACCCATTAATGCCGAGCGCCAGGCAGGGACAAACAAGTACCATATTTTAACGTCTTTTGGTATGATGCGGTCGGGGATCGAACCCGCGACCTTCCGCTCTCCGGGCGGACGCTCTAACCACTACACCACGGAATCGGTCCATAAAGCCAAAAATATATCACCCAGACTTCCTATATTTTTGTGGCCTCATTTGTTACATCTTAACAGGTTTTTTAGGTACAGCGACAACCAACATGCTTTAGTTAAGGCATTTGTTTATGTGAAGAGCCCTGGGTCTCGATCCACAAACCATTCATAAGATTACAACATAGCATAACTCTATAGTTTGTTGTAGGCTTACGAATGTCATAACGCTACCAAACGTTATGTAGATCGAGATCCTGGGTGGCAGTAAAGATGAGACAATTATATAAACGATGTGTCCTTAACATTTCATCAGGATAATAAATGTTTGCCACACCAGGTTTGCAGTTAATAAGAACTAGCTCTTAGGCATTTTATTTCTCTTGCTCAGTTGAAAAACAGGAATAGCTTTGACTGCTGGTGACCAAGTACCGGTACCCACAAATATACTAAGCTCTTTTAAGCTGCATACCTCTCTCTCTTTGTAATATTCAAAGATGTCCTTAGCATACACAGCAGCTTGTGCAGGGTCTCCAAGGTTCTCCTTGTCAATATCGTCTATCTGCTCTTCCTCCTGTAAAACAAGTCTGTGATTAACCTTGGTCCCTCGCTATATATGCCTGGGACTTAGAGGCAGTAAAAGTAGTGTGTGATATTGACAGCTGCATACACTGCTTTTAACACAAAACACAAAGTCTGTGTGATACTGTATGCTGGAGAAAGGCATTTACTTCTCTGCATCAAACCCTTGTAAAGAAAAATCTACACAAAAATGGTCAAAGAATGACTGTTTGTTCTCAGAACAGATGTATTAGATAAATTTGACATACATGTTCAATATAGTTACTGTAGATTCAGTTATCAGATATTCCAAATAATCATAGAAGATTCCAAACTCAGTGCCCTCGGGCAGATAGATTTGGAATAAACCTATATTTTGTTGAAGATTAGACCTAAAGAGCAGCTGGTGAAGCCTGCAATGACTTTGTAGAACACCCAATAACATTCATTATCTTTAGAAATTATCACTGGTTAGTTCAGTCCAGCTGTTTCAGTCCAGACTCTTTTTATTGTTTGTGAATGGACACACAGCAATGTGAACTGTTGTGAACACACTGATGCAAGTACTTCTAGACAATGTCACGCAATCTTCAGGATACCACAAACGTGTAATGTGACATCATTACATTTACAAGAAAGGGACTCTGAGCTGTCGTCTCCACTTGAGATAAGCAAATCAATATATTTCCATATTTTCACACACAATAAATACCTGTGAATATCAAGAATAACCTCACAAACAATCACAGATTATTGATCCCTGGTGAAAACATCTGGAAGGGATTGTGACTTCAAAACAAATTTGGAACAGACATCCGAAACTCCTATAAGCTTGGTGATCATCCTGGTTGTGTGTTGGTCTTACCAGTAGCAGTTCCAGCTCATCAATCTCCTCTGATATGGATCTCTGGTGTTTGCTTGCTTCAGCTGGACTCAGAACTGACAACAGATGTTTTACACTTGAGAAGATAATGAAGATAGTTGTACGCTTAGGACTGGTTTGATAGTTTTTTGGTTGTTTTTTGTGTGGACCGTTTGGTTTACTTTTGTGTTTACAATGTCGATAAACATCATGTGTTGGCCAACCTCCGGGTGCCACTGAGCACCTGAAGCATGGGAATATTTCATTTGAAACCTCCGGCTGACGCCGACGGTTCCAAATGAATTCCCGTGCCTCAAACACTCAACAACACCCGGAAACTGGCCAACACACAATGTTTATCTCCTAAATACACAATGCCATTTAGAAAGTGGTCAAATGTAACACATGTTATATTTGGGATTACACTTTCTTAGTAAAGTACAGATTCTAGCACCTTTGTCGGGCCGAGTCCCCTCCGGGACTCGAACCCACACCCTCAGTGTCAGGCACCCAATCGCCAGCACACAGTCAGACGCCTAGTTTGATAGTTATATAACACATGGTGACAATGCCTGAGATATGTTTGAAGCAGTCTTTAACAGTTGATAAGACAAGTCACAGTGTGTACATAACTGATGATACCAGTCAGTCTGTAAATAATTGAAAATACAATTGACAGTCAGTAAGTATTTGATGAGACATGTCACACTCTGTAAATAATTGATAATGTCAGTCTGTACAAAACTGATAATACAAAGTCTGTAAATATTGATAAGACAAGTGACAGTCTGTAAACATGGTAAATAACTGATAATACAACTGACGGTCTGTAAATAATTGATAATACAAGCCACAGACACACATAACTAATCATGCTATTAAGACAAGTCACTGTCTGTACATCATTGATAATACAATCTGTAATATTTAACAATAGAAGTCACAGTCTGAGAATAATTGATAATACAACTGACAGCCTGTCAGCAACTAACAATACATTTTACAGTCTGTGAATAATTGATAATCATGATAATACAACTGAAAGCCAATAAATAATTGATAATACAATTGACAGTCTGTAAAGTCAATTGATAATACAATTGAGCCTGTCAGTCTGTAAATAATTGATAATGACAATTGCCAATAAATAATTGATAATACAATTGACAGTGTGTAAATAATTGACACTAAACTTGACAGTCTGAACAAGTCTCACTACCCAACCCTGCTCTATCATCATAGGAGGCTGGGGACTCTTGTACCGTAGATCCCTAAACCGTGTAACATTACAACATGACCCAACAAAAGAAAAGATAGTTCTGATAATGTAACGTCCCAAATGTACACAGATTAGGGTGCTGTCATACAAAACAACCACAGCGCGCTACATCTATTTATGCTTATTGAAGAAACTACACCAATTTTGCTCAGTAAATATGGTAAACTATGCCATTGAGTTTTCGAAGCAAATGTGTTGAGTTTTTCACTTGCAAATTCTACACGTCTACATACAGTCTCTCAACCATTGCCAGAAAGGTATTTGTGACTGATTGTATATTGAGACCTAGTGTTACCTAATTGTGTTCAGTACCAACCTCTGTGATGCAAAATCTTGTGATGACAGAACCTCCTCAGACAAAAACACGACTTCTTCTTCAGAGCTGGAACTGTTCTCCTTGTCTTCAGTTGTTGGCTGAAGTTTGGGTCGAGGTTTCTCTACAGCCACTACTTTCCCTTGACTTGGTTTCAACCCTTTCTGACCGGAACTTGTCTTTTTCTTTTGACCATCTTTTAAACCTTGGTTCTCTTTCACAGACTGAAATATAATCACCCAAAAAATAAATTGATAAGCTTTAATATTCTAATTAAATGTTCCTAGAAATAATTCTAAGAGATTAGCCCAATCAATACTCGTGCCAGTCGTTGATCCCATAAAATATGTGAAGGGTGGTCATGGTAAAGTCAGGGCCCACTTGCACAAAGCGATCTTAGTGTTACGATGATCGTAACTAAAATACAAATGTAGTCTACCTAGACTTTAGGTTGTCTTAGCACTAGATTGCTTTGTGCAAGTGGGCCCAGGCCCCGATTTCTCAAAACAAACTTAAGTTTTTACTCAAATTTCAAACTGAGTTTGACAATTTGAAACAGCTGAATTTGTAACTCAACTGCATGTTTAAAATAAGAAAGCCCAAACAACGTAAGCAATCTATCCACCAAACTCAAATTGTCCTATGTTTGAGGTTAATTTCACTCCATTCTGGGATATGCATTTTCTCAAATTTGAGTAAAAATTCTAACTTAAGTCAAAACTCAGACTTACATTTGCTTTGAGAAATCGGGGCCTGGCCATTAGACATGCTCTGATGAGGACACAAACCACCTGACCTCCCGTCATAAAGTCTTATCAGTGAGGTAAGGTGAAATTGGGTTTAACATCGTGCTTGAGAATATGTCGCTCATATGACGACGTGCATGTAAGTGTATGTGTATGTGAGGCTGCTTGTACTAGCCCAGGCTGAAGCTGGTTTTATAATGCTAGCCCACTGAGATACCATGCCGCAGTGAAGCATGAATACCCCACTCAGACACATTATACTGACTCCGAGCCGACCCATTAATGCCGAGTGCCATGCAGGGACCAACAAGTACCATATTTTAACGTCTTTTGGTATGACGCGGTCGGGGATCGAACCCGCGACCTTCCGCTCTCCGGAAAGTCTTATCAGTGGTAAATATGCATGATATGGGAAAGGTATATTGAGGTTGTCACAATACCTTACCAAATTGTAATGTGTAAGTGGAAAGTAATAGGTGCCCCTAGATTCGAATATCATTGGAGAAAACTATTGGGAAAAACTATGTTAACATCAAACACTGCATACCTGCCCTATCCATAAGGATGTCCATAATCTCTTCAGTGTCTCCATCTCCTTCCTGAGCAGGGTGGGTTGTTTTTTTTACGAGAAATAATATATAAGGTACCTTATCTTAATTTTCCATGAAGCTGAGAAAATGTATGTCCTGGCGTGATGATGATACTCTTAGTCTTACCCTTGCATGCTCATAGAAAAACCTGGTAACCTTAAACTTTCTTTGTCTACATATATTACACAATTGGTTCCCAAGCAAAACAAGTTGATCTACATCATCATGAACATACATGAATTTGAAGATTACCAAGTGATCTTAATTTTAATATTACAGAAAATATGTTAAACAGTTTGTGCAATCATTTATTCTGGGGTTTTTTCCTTCCTTTTTCAGCTGGTTGAGGTTGGAGATACACATATAAAA
Source organism: Haliotis rubra (assembly GCF_003918875.1). Classification (NCBI taxonomy): domain Eukaryota; kingdom Metazoa; phylum Mollusca; class Gastropoda; order Lepetellida; family Haliotidae; genus Haliotis; species Haliotis rubra. The sequence continues at coordinate 359,904 of NW_025767034.1, read as the reverse complement.
ATATGAATGGCCTAATACGTAAGTTTATAATTTATCTTAAAAATGAAAGTGTTGCTTGTATTGTGTCTTTTGCTAAAAACAAATGTTTTGCACTTAAATACCATTACCAAGGCCTGTTAACAGACATTACAAATTGTAACGTGTACAAAATGTGCAAGAATGTACTGACGTTTGTGATGTCTTCAAATGCTGCTCTGCGTTTGAGTGAGGGGTCAATGAGAAGACCACCATGTCTCTTTACTCCCATGTTCATAGCATTGCTGGTGCTGTCATGATGAATCTGAAGTAGAAAACAAAACAGCATTATCAGATGACGTTCTTAAGATTTCACACAAGAATCACGAGCATATGCTGAACAAATCGAACCGCCAATCTTTGATGTTGATACTTTATCTTTTATCAATGTGAGCACAGACTGCTTATCACTTATCAGTAATAAAGCATACAACTCGATGGATGACAACTTCTTGTTTATTGACCATGCTGACTTTTCAGTGTAGATTGCCTGTCAAACAATTATCATTTATTTTATCTGTCTCATCTGAGCTTTTATACAAGAACTACAATTTCAACAAAGTCATAACAATAAGAATAACTGTTCTTCAGATAATAATGTTCCCAATGAAGAAACATTTTATTGCACTCATTTGCTGAAAAGGGTTGTGCATAAGGAAGATTTGTGTAAAATATTCAACCAGGATAATTAGGTATTGTTCACCACATAACAATAGTGATGAATGAATACAGAATTTTTAGCCGCCTACGTTTAATGGGCATAAACATCAATGATTATGCTTATCCCTAGTCATATGCCTTTGGCATTATAACTACGAAATGTGGGTGAAAGAAAATGCAAAACGATTTGCCTTAGACTGTTGAAACTGGTTAAGACTGAAGGCCGAACGCTGAGCACTACAGACTCACAGAATTACAATATAATTGTTCCTAGATAAACTGAAACAATTAGGGGGGAGTACTGCACTTTACCGGGCGCACTTTTTCAGATTAATTAGCGATGCTGGGGTTCCCAAACCCTAAGTTCAGTTATATGGTAAGCATGATATGGGTACTTCAACGGTTTGATACCTTGTAAACAATGTCCATAAACTAGACGCCTCATAGGAGTACAAACTTTCTAATTCGTGATTTGAAACAATCCACGTACAAGGTACACCATCATGCAATCATTTCTTCATTATGATGCCTACCTATAAATAAGTATATCTGAATTATTTCTAGTTTGCTATCCTTGTTTTCAACAGGACGTTTCGTTGTGTCCTCGGCTCTGAAAAATATCGAGAACGTTTGCGGTTTTGTTTAGGTCAGGTTCTTGGATGCGTGTTGATCAAAACTTACCCCCACATCGAATTTTCTTTAAATTCTTATGCTTACGATGGAATTATGTTTTCAAGCGCTAAAATTACAATGCATCTGTAAAATAGTCACCGAAGTGAAACCATACACACCTGATCAAGCGGCATTGTTGCCTTTGATCTCAAAATTCGATCTTTCCTCTTGTTCATTTTTGGACGAAACAGCAGTCGAAAATCCGCAGTTTCTCTCTGGTAACACTTCTCTGCTTAAGATCAACACACATTAACCAGCAATGTTGCGAACAATTTCAAGATCCAAAAAATATCCCCTCTTTAGTTCTCGCACACTGTAAACAATCTTCTTCTCAGGGTCGTGGGCCGTTTGAAATTCGTGAGTACGATCTCGATCCTGATTGGTCCAAATTTCAGAGTCAACCAATCAAATTCAAGAGAGCGCCATCTGTCGGAAGGACTATTCAAGGGAAGGCCACTCTCAATTTGTTTTATTCCGCACGTGAAATAGGATGGAAAACTACTGTTTGGGATGTCACGTTAGTGATGGTAATACTCCAGTGTAAATATTAACTACACTTTACGACGGTTGTGATGCTAACAGAAAATTAGTTTGCATGTCAAACAATATTACTGAAACAGTCGACATATTAAATGAGTCATACATTTTAGAATACCGTTCATTGTGCATCAAGACACGCCCAACAAATGATGTACTTGTCGCAATATTTTAGTGTTAAAATAAAAGAGAACTCTTTTCTTAAAAAATTATGTATTTTTTTCAAAATTCAAATTGACATGCGTGAAATTATGTCTAGTTTGACCTTATAGCTGTGTATTTTTCTGTCATGATTTGTAAACGTTGCCATGTTTCTGGTAAGGTCCTTTATATTTATGCTTATGTAAGAGAAAGTTGAATAGGTGTTAGGTTGTCAGGTTTAATGATTTGGGTGTTGTATTATGTGACTGATGCTTAAATGATGCCAAACACTGATATGTCTAGTCCAGAGTTCATATTTACAGACTCGTCATATAGCTGGAATATTGCTGAATGCCATGTTTGACAACAATTAAACCATAACCCATTCTAATATTTGTACACATGCATGTATATATCATAATCATTATTATTGATAATAATTCATAAATATTAATGGCCTAATTAATTAAATATATCTGTGAAATTAGAACTTGACTTTCCATACCCATGAGATCTGTACCCAAACTTTTTAGACAGACTTGTACCTAAATGCTGACTAACCTGTAGCCACATGTCAGATCAACTGAATGACTGATATACAAAAAGTGAATCCGCACCCTGTGAAAAAATATAAGATTTGAATTGGTGATTACTTGTATTATTTCCTGCTGCAATGTTCTATGAACATATACATAATTTTGTTTGATTTGCGTTGCATATAGCATCTTATGAAGAGGAAAATCACTTAGAAGTTTAATAGTAAAGTTTTGTACCACAAGTTAACACTATTTATCTAATAATAATTTTGTAAGATGAGTTAAAGTTTGAAATGTGATATGAATTGTGTTTTTAAATTCAGAACTGCTAGGAGTGAACTATTAACACTTGTATTATAAAATTGATGAATTTCCAAATCAGTTCCAATTGCTGCAAACAATTGACTCTCCACAGTGTTGCACAAGACACTGCCATGCTAAAGTAGAGTGTCATGCTACCCAATGTCATTGTCATCCTTCAGTTCTCTGTCATCCTGAAAAGTGATACTACATGCCACAATATACAGCATTATGGTAAAGAACCAATATAGCATTTTAAAGACATTTTCATGCTAAGGCATTCCGACATATTTCAGTGTCATGCTCTAAAGGTTCCTGCTGAATGTCATGCTACAGTGTCATGCTGTAAGGTTTCATGCTGAGCATCATGCTACGATATGTGTAATGCATCTTTCATGCTTCTTGCATGTGTACCAGGAGACTGATCTTTGCTCATCAGCTGTAGGTCAACAACCTGCTATCAGAAATAGGGAGGCTGCAGAGGGGGAGGACAACAATGTCACAAGATCAATTTTACACATTCATGAAATAATTACAAAATTCTCAATTCATGGAGAAATTTATTTGTGTTCAGTGTTCAGAAATGTACAACATGAAATAAATTTTCATCAATATTTTTTCTAGTGATTCCACCCCATTGATGTCCTCATCATGAAGATATCACACTGTATAGGTCAGGGGATCAGGTTGTTATCTGATAGTCATTCTTAATATTGACTCTAGAAGTCAGTGACAAGTATGTCCTATTTGTTGAGTATTAATAACAATACACAATGCCATTTAGAAAGTGGTCCTATGTAGCATGGTATGTCTGGGTTTACACTTTCTCAGTTAAAACTGTAGTGTTTTATTGGGTTGAGTCCCATCCAGGATTCGAACCCACAAAAACAGTGCTATAGTGGTTAAAGCGTTTGCTCGTCACACCGAAGACCCGTGTTCGATTCCACACATGGGTACAATGTGTAAAGCCCATCTGTGGTGTCCCCTTCCGTGATATCGCTGGAATATTGCTAAAAGCGACGTAAAACTAAACTCACTCACTTACTCTTATGTGACGGCTTTGAATCCTACTTTCTCCAAAGCAGTAATCTGTCAGCATTATGCCCACGGTCACCGAAGTGTAAAACTTCTGACACAAAGTGTCTAATACATTTCTTCTGTATAATTATGTTGATGGATGATCATAAATTGTTGGTCAGCACTGAACTCAACAATATTTCTGATATAATACATTGACATTTTTTTTATACCTTCTCAGGGGTGGTGGGGTAGCCCAATGGTTAAAGTGTTTGCTCGTCATGCTGAAGACCGGGTTCGATTCCCCACATGGGCTCAATGTGTGAAGCCCATTACTGGCGTCTCCTGCCGTGATATTGCTGGAATATTGCTAAAGGTGGCTTAAAACAATACTCGCTTACCCGCTCATTCTCTCACTTGTTTACTCACTTGTTCACTCACTCACTCACTCTGTGAACTATGACACTGTATCATCATGTCACAGAGTCTGACCACCATCCTATTTATTCGTCCCTTAGAACAAACATAATTTGCTAGGACCAATTCTAACGCAGTATCCACTGGTGATTGGGAGCATGAAATGTGTTTAATCTGACTTTGAGTTCACCTTACCACAGATATGCCAGTGATTATTTAGGCCAGCAGAAATATACAGAAAAAAGACAAATTAATTGACCTAAGTTTCCCCAAGTTCATCACTCACACCATCTCTCTTCATCAGTTTCTTCATCACTCATACCCTTCATCCGGTTTTCACATCACTCTTTCTTCATACCCTTCATCACTTTCTTCATCACATCAGTCTTCATCACTTTGTTCATCGTTCACTACACCACTCTCATCATCACATCAGTCTTCATCACATTCTTCATCATTTACACCATCACATCAGTCTTCATCACTGTCTTCATCATTTACACCATCACATCAGTCTTCATCACTTTCTTCATCATTTACACCTTCACATAGGTCTTTAACCCTTTCTTCATCATTTATACCATCACATCAGTCATCACTTTCGTCATCATTTACACCATCACATCAGTCTTCATCACTTTCTTCATCATTTACACCATCACATCAGTCTTTATCACTTTCTTCATTTTACACCATCACATCAGTCTTTATCACTTTCTTCATCATTTACATCATCACATCAGTCTTCATCACTTTCTTCATCATTTACACCATCACATAGGTCTTTATCACTTTCTTCATCATTTACATCATCACATCAGTCTTCATCCCTTTTTTTCATCATTTACACCATCACTCTCATCATCACAACAGTCTTCATCAATTTCTTCATCATTTACACTGTCACATCAGTCTTTCATCACTTCATCATTTACACCGTCACATCAGTTTTCATCACTTTCTTCATCATTTACACCTTCACAACAGTCTTCATCACTTTCTTCATCATTCACACCATCATCTCTCATCATTCTTCATCACTTACACTTCATCACTTTTCTTGCCATCACATCATCACATCTGTCTTCATCATTCACACCATCACTCTCATCATCACATCAGTCTTCATCACTTTCTTCATCATTCACACCATCACTCTCATCACATCAGTCTTCATCATTCACACCATCACTCTCATCACACATCTGTCTTCATCATTCACACCATCACTCTCATCATCACCACCATCACTCTCATCACATCAGTCTTCATCATTCACACCATCATCAGTCTCATCATCAGTTACACCATCTGTCATCATCATCATTCACACCATCACTCTCATCATCACATCAGTCTTCATCACTTTCTTCATAATTTACACCATCACATCAGTCTTCATCACTTTCTTCATCACTCAAACCATCACTCGTATCATCAATCATTATCACTCACACCGTCAAACCACTTTCTCCATCAGTCCCACCATGACTCATTCCATTACTTGCTAAATTACATTTTCCATCATTTCACCCTAACTACTCATTCCATTATGGCATCACTCACTCCCTCGATCCACCGCCTCCGTGGTGTAGTGGTTAGAGCCTCTGCCCGGAGAGCGGAAGGTCGCAGGTTCGATCCCCGGCTGCGTCAGACCTAAAGACGTTAAAATATGGTACTTGTTGGTCCCTGCCTGACTCAGCATAAATGGGTATACTGGTCACGGGGTCACAGACTGAGTGGGGATGCTTAACTGCAGCTTGGTATGTCAGTGAGCTAGCACTATAAAACCAGCTTAAGTCTGGGCTAATGTATTCCACACAACATGCACATCGCCATAGGGGAAACACTCAAGCACGACGTTGGGTTTCACCTCACCTCACCTCACTCCCTCGATCACAACAGTATGGATTATTCAGTCTAACTATGTTGGCACCTCCCATGGTACACAGGGCAAGGGAGTAACATTGAATGGGTGTGAGCTAGAACTGTCAATCTTGAATTCAAAGTTCTGAGTGCTTATTAAATAAGTAGTATTAAGCATTAAAATAAATCTTATAACGATCATCATTATGATAACAATAGCTGAAAGACCAGTGAAAATCATCTCTGCGTAAAAGAATGTTCTTTTTCTGAAATAATCATGGTAGTTTTCCGACCTTGGCCAGACATTACCCTGGATACCTGGTCCCCAGACACCAATATAAAACTAATGCATATATTTATCCCAATAAATAATTTTATGTTTTATCGAAAAAAACTTTACTAATATTTATGGGTATTTCACAAAGAGACAATTGCTTTGTATTGTAACTGGATACATCATCTTCACTATGTCATGTTCCAATTACTCGATATAGGACACCACTGATTACTTGTGATTGTACATGCAAGACCAGGGTGATATCTGTACCTGTACGTACTATGTACTAACCTAGCCAGTCTGAACTACATACAGCACAAATACATATCTCACTCTCATCGTACTTTGGCTGCCAACAACCAGGTGTAGTCCCCATTAGAAACCTGGAGAAGATTCACAGTACACATACTTTCTAAGGAAAGTATAATTATTAAACAGGAAATAATTTTCAGTAAGGAAGAGGATTTCTTTGGAGGATTTGTGCCGTTTAAACTCTTTGTCGAGTGACTAGCGTTTGGCGCTGCAGATAAACCCGTTTTGATGTGTGCAACATTGTGGTAGATAGCCTGGAGTCCATGTTGCATGTAGGTCGGATGATGATGGTGATGTAGGTCAGATGCTGGAGGAAACATGATGCTAGTATTGTGTTTCAGCTGTGACAATATCAAAGATCTTCAGTGACTCTCTATCTGCCCTGTGTTGATGATAGTTTATCTTGTTTCTTGATTTCATCGACCCCGTGAAGAGTCTATGCATGAAGATTAAGGTAGGTCGGAATGGTTGTGTTGTTGAATATGGGGGCAAGTTGAGGGCAGCTGTGACAATGGGCATTGTTAGTGTGACAACTTATAATTGTCTTAACGTACTGGTGGTCTTCAGTAGAGTCTGACTCTTCATACAAATACAAGTTAGTGTTTGAACTTTGTTAATTTAGGGTAAGATGAATGCTTCTCGTTTCCAGGCTCTCTCTAGCATTGGAATCAAGTATGGCATTGTTGAGACTCTATGAGTCCTTGGGGTAGGCGGTGTTATCTAAGTCTAGTGGTTAAAGTGTTTGCTTGTCACAGCAAAGACCTGAGTTCGATTCCCTACATGGGTACAATGTGTGATGCCCATTTCAGGTGTCTTCCACCGTGATATTGCTGGAATATTGCTTCTACCAGCATAAAACCACATTCCCTCACTCATATACTACCCAACCGTTGATATTGGTACTTGAGGTTTTCACCAAAACTATTCTAGAAAATATTAATGAATCATTTGGTTGTGTTTAAATAATTTGATGTGAAGCTAAACATGCACCAGTTCTGCTGCAGTTTCAGATACTATTAATATAAACTCTGAACATTTCTCTCAATAAGTTAGTTGAATATAATAAATAATGAGTACACATGTTTGCTGTTTTATGTGATTGGATTTAACCCCTGAATTGGGTTCATTAAAGAAAATGTATTGGGAAATAAAGGTCAAAATAGTCACCTTTGTGGACAGTAGCAAGATACTAGTTCAGATTGAACAAGTCCCACCAACAACTAATTATGATAAAGCCGAATTCACACTTGAAGAGCATATGTTTTATGGCTGCATTCAAGCTTTAAACACCTACCCCGCCGTGATGTTGCTGGAATATTGCTAAAAGCGGTGTAAAACCAAACTCGCTCGCTTTAAACACCTACAGACATTTCATCTACGTCTGGTGTTTTATTTCATTGGTGATACTGATATTAGGCCACTAGCAGCCCTCCCATAACCCCTTCCTCATAATCTGAAACTTTTAACTCTCTCACAAATGCATGTAACATTTTTAATGACACCATAATAAATGATGAGGCCATAGCTGATCTTCAAATTTATACTTATAAAATTGGCCCAAACAATCTCTAAGACATGAAGTTGGTCTTCAGTTCCTAATAAATTTAAGAAATATGTAATTTATTTTTTCTAGCCTCCTAGCGATTTCATTCCTTGTTTCTTTTTCCCTTTTGACATGTGTAACCTAATAAATCAGCCTAACTGCAGTCATGACAACACATACTATTCAATTTTCTGGCGGATTGTTTATGAAATATGTAGGGGTGGGTATTGCAGAGAATATTCATATTGCAATATATTGCGATGCGAAAGCATGTATTGCGATATGTATTGCAATATATTGCATGAAGTATTTTTAAACAAAAAAACTACTTATAATCGAGTTACTGCTTGATTTATGGAGCGAAAACACAACAAAGTCACTATGCTTGATTAAGCTTTAATAACAACTTTTAATCATGATAAAATAAACATGTGAATAATATATGGCACAAATGAAACAAGGAAATATCCGAAGATTTCCGAGTGTTACGACGTTTTCCGATTGCAAGTCAAATACCGTTTTCGATCAGCGTATGCGCAATACGTATCGTTTTCATGTCTGAACCGGTCAATACTGGTAAACTGGTTATATTGAGCAGCCCTAGAAATATGTCGCATCTATCCACTTAAGCCTGCAGATCACATTTTATTATAATAATCAGTATGAATGAAAACTATTGACGGACAGACACTCTAACTCCTGTCTTGCCAAAGGATTAGTGTTGTACTTACCTGAGGGCAAACGATGAGAGACAAAAGGCCTTCTCTGACAACATCAGTCGTTAACACCATCGTGTGAGATGGCTGTCTGAGGGAGTAGCTATCACGTCTCTTACCATTGATAACAGGTGTGAAACATTTCACTTAACTGGAGGAACATCTTGTGAAGCAGCTTCTTGTTGATACAGATATCCTTTATTCTTTATAGTACCTCAAACATTGATGGCTCCTGATATAAGCTGGCTGAGACTTCACCACTAGTCAGTCAGTCTGTGACAAATTAATTCTTCAAAGAAATTGTCTCCTATTAATTAGATGGGACCCATAAATCTGCAATAAAAATACTAGAATCAGGTTAAGAAATCTTTAGAAACTACAGGTAACTCTGACCCTTTCAAAACTTAATCTGATCAATGCCTTCATTTAACATGAAACTGATGTGATATTAAATAGAATCATTGTAACAGAATTTATTGATTCCGTTGCACACTTATGTTCAATATGTACATTAAGGATTGAATATACTGCATATTTGGAATTACACTTTCTAAGTAAAGTACAAATTCTAGTACTTTTTAGGATTGAAGTTGTGTATTGCATATTGTCATTAGCACACAGGCAGGCAGACACATAGGTGTCAATAAAACAGACACTGAGTTTTGTCTGTGACAGAGGCACATCTATATCACAGTTAGAAATTCTGTCAATGCTTAATAATGACATTGCTTTTAAGTATCGAACTGGGAAAGTGACTTGGTAAGAAGAGAGTGTGGTGAAATAGACAAATGAAATTTATATAAACAGTTAAATCGGTAATCTACTGTCATAACATATAAAAAGCTAGTGCCTTTGAAATATCAACAAAACATTAGAAAAATAGCTCACACCAAAGCCTTCACCAAGTATTCACCGGACAACCAGCTTCCAAGCTGCGCGAACCTATTTCACTGCGCATGTGCTATGAGCGCAGCCCAGCTGTTGAAACCACTTTTCCCCAAGCGCTGGGGGAAAATTAGTGAATCGTTTGAACTCCGATTTCGCATGGTTTTTTTAATCACGTTATTTTTCAACTTTATAAGTTGAATTTGCATTTTTGATGATTTGTTTCGGTAAGTCCATACCGAAATTGGTATCAGAATCTGCAAAGTTGTGTTTTATGTTGCATGTGACCTTTAAGCTAGGCTTCCATGTGTATGTATTGTCTGCCTAATCGCGTAGTGCGTAGTACGTAATATGTGTGCATAGTGTCCAATTCCAGGTGTACATGTATAAAGGCAATGTGATGCGTTAAATCAAGTTCTTCCTTTCCTGGAGATCGTACTGATCACAATTGCTGTCTACAATGCCAGCTTGTTTCTCAAAGAACGCTAGAGAACTAACAGAAATAACAGAGGATGTGATTAGTGCAGGTTTATTGTACTGTTATGTGAAAAAACGAGGGCCTCGGTGGTGGGTGCGTGAACTCCTGATGCAAAGAAGGAGGGTTCAATTAATTGTTCAGTATTCCTTGGCATTTTGCAACTTGTGTGCACAATGAAAACCACGTAACATTTGGAAAACCCCTTGGGAATCCCTACTTCCGTCCTCTGTATAGCTGCATGATGCGTATTTGGACACTTTATGTATCCACGCACTGCGTAAGAAAATTACTATTGTAGTATAAAGTGTTGTATGCTTTACACACTCACGCTGCGCACTGCACATGGAAACCCGGCTTTACCCTTGAAACAGGTTGGGCTTATATCAATGGTCAAGGTTGAATAGTGGAATCAGTGTGTTGGCATCTTAGGAGTCAGGGGTCAGGGGTGCCTGAATCCATTATGGAAAGTTGTGTCCAATAGAGGATCCAGAACCTGTGATGGCTGCAAGTTTAAATCCCAAATTCACCTTGATGATGTTGCAAGATCAGCATCACTTCAAGTCCTCCTCTCTCATACAGAACCTTCTCTCACGGGACTTCTTTTGGCAAGTGGGTGGTGGGTAGCCTAGTGGTTAAAGCGTACGCTCATCACGTTGAAGACCTGGGTTCGATTCCCAACATGGGCACAATGTGTGAAGTCCATTTCTGGTGTCCCCTCTCATATTAATAAATACAGGGCCTCTCGTACAAACCCAACTCACTCACTCACTCACTCTCTCTCATATAGGACTGTCTCTCATACAAGACCCATCTCTCATACAGGACTCTCTCATACAGGTCTGTCATACAGGGCCATCTCTCATACAGGCCCTCTCATACAGGGCCCTCTCTCATACAGGAGAGTCATTCAGGGCCATCTCTCATATAGGACTCTTTCTCATACAGGGCCCTTTCTCATACAGGCCCTCTCTCATACAGGAGTGTCATACAGGGCCATCTCTCATACAGGCCCTCTCTCATACAGGAGTGTCATACAGGGCCCTTTCTCATACAGGCTCTCTCTCATACAGGAGTGTCACACAAGGCCATCTATCATACATAACCTTCTCTGATATTGGACTGTCTCTCATACAGGGCCCTTTCTCATACAGTCCTGTCTCTCAAACAGGGCCATCTCTCAAACAGGGCTGTCTCTCATACATGGCCCTCTCTATAAAGGAACCCTGTCATTGATACAGAGCCCAATCATTGAAGTTGCTGCAAATTGCTGTGATGAGTGTCATCCCTGAGAAGTCAAAAACCAGTGCCACCTCGGGCTTTACTCCCAAATGATGCAATACTGTTTACACTGGCATAAACCCAAACTGACCCAGCAAACTGACCCACCAACTCCCTCACTCAAGTTACCTTTCTTTTTGTTTACAGGAGAAAAACTCCAAAGAGGGCTGTGACCCTGACCCCTTCATACCTGGCTCCTTCTCTGACGACCGCAGTTACCTCCTCGTGATGCCTGTAGCCAACAGCCACGACTGCCCCAGCACAGGGGGGACAACATCAAAAAGTCCAACCTCTCTTAAATCTCAAAGCAGCATTCCAGCCACAATTCAGGAAGAGTTGTACGGCTCTGAGGAAGTCTACTCTAAATTCCTCCTCGCTGACCACAAGTGCAGTCAAAGTAGAGGTAATGTTGGCACTTTTCAGTAGCTGCTTGATTCATGAAGTACACTATATTTATTTTCATTATAATTGTAGTTAGTTATATGCTTATTGTCTGAAATATACATTATGTGGCCAGGAATATAAGAAAAGTTTGTTATATCTGTCAGTTTGTTGTAAGCATGTATGTTTTGAAAATAGTTTTCTGTGTATGGAAAGATGGTAACAAACACATATACTATAATTATTATCAACATTTGATAAGTATATTTTCGTTGTGTTCATTCTGATTAGTTGAACCCGTGAAGAACACGGGTTAGAATTAATCTTCAGTAACCCATGCTTGTGGTAAGAGGCAACTAACAGGATCGGGTGGTCAGGCTCGCTGACACATGTCATCATATCCCATCAGTACACATGCTGTTGATCACTGGATTGTCTGGTCCCAACTCTATTATTACAGACCGCTGCCATATAGATGAAATATTGCGGAGTGCTGTGTAAAACTAAACTCACTCACTCACCCACTGTGATTAGTTGATCTGGTTATGTGTGGTGACATTCATATCATAATCAGGCCTTCCAATTCCATCTACTTTCACCATACAGCTTGCCCATTATTTTCTTGATTTATGCCTCAAAGAACGGAATAACATACAGAGACAATCCTTAACACTTTTTCAAGGAAGCATATAAACTTTATAATACCGATAACTAGATTTTAAAGCAATGTGACATATTTCTGTTTCTCTTTCACCATAAGTTTGAGTAAATTAGGTTCTCCAAAGCATATGGCATGTTAAGAAACTATTTGTGATTTTTTTATATTTATATATTTTATTATGTTTATTCAGTCTGTCAAAGTAATATTTTTATGATGAGCCATGTGGCTTCTTTTGGCAAGTGAGGTGAGGTGAGATGAAATTGGGTTTAACGTCGGGCTTGAGAATATTTCACTCATATGACGACGTGCATGCGTGTGTATGTGTATGTGCGGCTGCTTGTACTAGCCCAGACTGAAGCCGGTTTTATAGTGCTAGCCCACTGAGATACCATACGACGCAGTGAAGCATGAATACCCCACTCAGACACATTATACTGACTCAGAGCCAACCAGTCCTTGTTGTACCCTTTAATGCCGAGCGCCAGGCAGGGACCAACAAGTATCATATTTTAACGTCTTTTGGTATGACGCGGTCAGGGATCGAACCCGCGACCTTCCGCTCTCCGGGCGGACGCTCTAACCACTACACCACGGAGGCGGTCTTGTGGCAAGTGGGCGGTAGGGTAGCCTAGTTGTTAAAGTGTTCGCTCGTCACGTTGAAGACCTGGGTTCGATTCCCCACATGGGTCAAATGTGTGAAGCCAATGTCTGGTGTCATCCACCGTGATATTGCTGGAATATTGCTAAAAGCGGTGTAAAACTAAAACGCACTCACTCACTTTTGGCAAGTTGACTTTTCATCACTTTCATATGCTTTTCGCATCAATGAAGTTCTTATTTGCAAGAAGCTATTTCCCAGTATTATTTTTAAACACATTGTATTGGACATTAAAGGTATTGGAACATGCAGTTGTTTTTGATACTGGTAATACGGTCTTTGATGCAGTATTACCGTTAAACTGTGAAACAAACCTTCATCTCTAAGTATGACAATATAAGCTAATGAGCGTTATGTTTAAAAACATAAAAAATTCTGTGTTCCTTTGATTTAAGCAATAATTCAAAATAAGGAATTTTTCTCTAGAACTGCTCATCGCAGACGAATAATATTTCAAGGTTAACAGGTTTACTGCAGTTACCTCCCTTGATTATTCGTTACTATGGTAACAAATCATGAAATGGAGTCCAGCTATGGTTCCCAACCAAAAGAAAGGTGTTTTCCTGTTGTATTCTGCGTAAATATAGGGTGTTCTAAGGTGGACAAAACAAAACATAATGTTAATGACAATATATTGCAATATTAAAAGAACCCACGAATCCGTTGGTATATGACCAGATGGTGGCCACATGAATACGTGCAAACACCTAGTTGCGGGTACACCAATATGCAGTGAACTTGGACAAAGTACTGTATGGGTACCTCGTTAGGATGAGAAAGCCACAATAACTTGGTGCGTCTAGTGGCTGCAAGAGTTGCATACTGCCCAGGGAGTTGAGATTGATAACACAGTGTGCTGTTGAGGTTGACATCCAATGATCGAGGGAAAAAATACCAGCGCCTTGAGCAAGCACTAGTTGCCTGGATATGTGCGCTATATAAATATAGTATAATAATATATAAATATCAGTATAATAATAATAATGTGTGTCAATACAGACCTAAGTGCCCAATCCACTGCAATACAAAATTCCAGACTGTGCACAGCCATGTTGTTTGTCCTGTTTGCCTCAAAATGTACATATAGGTCAAGGGGCTGTGGGGTAGTCTAGTGGTTAAAGCGTCCACTGGTCATGCTGAAGACCTGGGTTCAATTCTCAACATGGGTACAGTGTGTGAAGCCCATTTCTGGTGTCCCCCGCCATGATATTGCTGGAATATTGCTAAAAGCGGCGTAAAACCAAACTCACTCAATTTTTCAAAATTGGCTGATGCAGGAGGTTTCTGGATTATACTAGCATGGTACAAGTGGCATTGCTATAGTATGTAATGCAAAGAATATAATCCATAAGAAATTTTCTTAGTAGTATAAAGTAACATCATCCATGACAGTTGACAACAGGTGACTCAATGGATGATCACTTGAATGATAACGGGTCATCATACTCCTATAGCGTGATTGTGTAGATTGATGCTCATGCCGTTGATCGCCATGATATTGCTGGAATATTGATAAAAGCGGGTCACTCACTCAGGTCTAGGTCGAGAGCAAGTTGTTTTTCGGTCCACTATGACATCTGAAATCCATCGGGTCAAGTTGACCACAGTTCTTGGCAAGATATATGACGAGATATATGACGTAAGCTGCACACCACTCAGCCATGAGACAAGGCACAGACAACAGATATGGAGCAGGGCTCTCATTGATTTGACATTGACCTACACTGATAACTGTATCAGTTTCTTCAACGCGTAGTGAGTACTCGTACCACACAGATGGTAGTGGATGTAACATGCCAGCCAGCCATACCTGCATGGATGAGGCTGAAAGTCAGTTGTCTCTGCAGATGTCAGTAAGTGTCTTCCATACCTACTCATGGGATTCTGGGACAGAATAGGTCCAGAGTAATGGATTTGGTTTGCCTGAAAGTCAGTTCTCTGCAGATATCAGTAAGTGTCTTCCCATACCTACTCATGGGATTCTGGGACAGAATAGGTCCAGGGTAATGGATTTGGTTTGCCTGAAAGTCAGTTGTCTGCAGATGTCAGTAAGTGTCTCCCATACCTACTCATGGGATTCTGGGATAGAATAGGTCCAGAGTAATGGATTTGGTTTGCCTGAAAGTCAGTTGTCTGCAGATATCAGTAAGTGTCTTCCATACCTACTCACTGGGATTCTGGGACAGAATAGGTCCAGAGTAATGGATTTGGTTTGCCTGAAAGTCAGTTGTCTGCAGATATCAGTAAGTGTCTTCCATACCTACTCATGGGATTCTGGGACAGAATAGGTCCAGAGTAATGGATTTGGTTTGCCTGAAAGTCAGTTGTCTCTGCAGATGTCAGTAAGTGTCTCCCATACCTACCCACGGGATTCTGCGATAGAATAGTTCCTTGACAACCTCTGCTAGTCTTGAGAGGTAATGGATAGGTTGTCAGGCTCTTTCACTTGGATGATTCCATGGGTGGTGGGGTAGCATAGTGGTTAAAGCGTTCGCCCGTCACTCCAAAGACCAGGGTTTGATTCCTGACATAAGTAGAGTGTGTGAAGCCAGTTTCTGGTGTCCCCCATGATATTGCTGGAATATTGATAAACTGAACTCACTGTCACTCAGGCCAATGTCAAGTCAAGAATTACATCACTGAGATTTGTATCACTTCTCTTCAGATATGTCAATCATTGGTAACAATGTCAATCCCTGACTTAGATGATTGTCATGTCTGATGTCAATCATTTAT
This sequence comes from Haliotis rubra, assembly GCF_003918875.1. Taxonomy (NCBI): domain Eukaryota; kingdom Metazoa; phylum Mollusca; class Gastropoda; order Lepetellida; family Haliotidae; genus Haliotis; species Haliotis rubra. The sequence continues at coordinate 343,818 of NW_025767034.1, read as the reverse complement.
CACAATATATGTTATGATTTATCACAATATATGTTATGATTTCATCAAACTTCCATCTGAGATTTGCATCACTTCATACTAACTCTGGTCAGGCTCGCTGACTTGGTTGACACATGTCATCAGTTCCCAATTGCGCAAATCAATGCTCATGCTGTTGATCATTGGATTGTCTGGTCCAGGCTCGATTATTTACAGACCGCCGCCATATAGCTGGAATATTGCTGAGTGCGGCGTAAAACTAAACTCACTCACTCACTCACTCACTCACTCACTCACTCACTCACTCACTCACTCACTCACTCACTCACTCACTCACTCACTCACTCACTCACTCACTCATCACTCACTCATTTTCTAGGTACAGAACTGATCAGGTGATAAGGCTTCACAACTTGCCTGATACTGTTTAATGATGGGATTGCTGTTTTGAAACATCCGTCACAATATTCATCGAAATACAAACGTCAGATATTTGTATCACACTGGATTATGTATTTTTGAGAACTCTCCTATATCAACAAGGCCAGTGAGGCTGAACGTTCATGGATATTAGCAGGTGTCTTTTTGCTTAATGAATTCAATTAGGCAAATGTTTAAGTATGCCAGAAGTAGGGGTTTCCCTTCATTTTGTTTCTGAAATTTCCTTTACACATTCTGATGTGTTTCAACACAGTGGCATATTTTGTTTACTGGATGAATATTAACATGTCCATAAGCATATAAATTGTTAATGGACTCAAACAGTTGAACCCCGTTAAGATTTCGGTTAGAATTGGTTTTCAGCAACCCATGCTTGTCATAAGAGAAGACTAATGGAATTGAGTTGTTAGACTCGCTGACTTGGTTGACGGTTGTCATCGTATCCCAATTGCATAGATTGATGCTCATGATGTTGATCACTGGATTGTCTGGTCCAAACTTGATTACTTGGGGTATGCATAATAGTCTGACAGTTTGAATTATTTTGTTTATCAAAGCAGCAGATTCTATGGTACATTTACCTGATTTTGTTATTCTCATCAGAAATACACACATATTCAGCATCTCAGTTGGTGGATTTTTCAGGTTTCCAACACAGGAGATCAGTGATCAGCCTGTAGGTCTGTAGGTCCTTCTGTCTGTTTAACATCAATCTGTCACTCCTCTCGTCTGTTTTCTGTTTCAAGGGCATAACTCCCAAACTGTTGAATATTTCTCAGACGATACTTACTAAACAGTAGTGGTGGGTATTGCAGAGAATTTCGATATTGTGATATATTGTGATGCAAAAGCATATATTGTGATATGTATTGCAATATATTGCAAGAATTATTTTTTTAACAAAAACTACTTATAATCGTGGTAATGCCTGATTATTAAGCAAAAACACAACAAAATCACTATGATTGATTAACCTTTAATAAAAACTTTTAATCATGACAAAATGATAATGTAAGTAACATTTGGCACTAATGAAACAGGGAAAAGAACAATTCAAAAACGGAAATATCCGAAGATTTCCGAGTGTTACGAAGTTTTCCGAATACATGTCAAAATACCGATTTCGATCAGCGTATCGCAATACGTATCGTTTTCATGTCTGAACCGGTAAATACAGGTAAACCGGTTATATTGTGCAGCCCTACTAAACAGACAAGTCTAGTAGTAAACTTATCATCCCCTGCAACATGTTTTGTGGTGGGTATTAAAACTGACTCCCTGCATGTGTCCGTTTGTCCATCTGTCCCTGTAAATTCGCCTTTTGCAGAACAGAACATAAAAACTGTTCAGTATTTCTTCACCAAACTTGGCACAAAGATAGGTCTGTGTCTTTTGGTTGTTTTTGATTTCTGAGTAAAATAGCTTTGTGTTTCCATGGTAACAAGTTTTACTTTGAAATTGGTGGTAGTGCTCCTTTCCGGAGCAGAACTTTAAAACATTTCAATACTCTCTTTCCACTTTGGGGGTATTCAAGAACCAACTATGGTCCAGACTCGATTATTTACAGACCACCGCCATATAGCTGGAATATTGCTGAGTGCGGTGAAAACTAAACTCACTCACACACTCAAGAACCAACTACAGTGATACCTGTCTAAAACCACACGCCACAGTACCGAGATTTAAAGCCGGATTTAGACAGGGTGCCGGATTAGACAGTGACGATCATTTTCCAACATGGCTGCCATTTACACCCGTCAGTCTTTCAATCTAGCGTCCCGAGAGGAATGTATTAGATTATGGGTCCTTGATTGGACTGCTCATACCCATGTCGGTTAAGACAGTGTTAATTACAGTTAAAATTGCTTGTTGGGACCAGAAAGTCATGCCGCAATACGGAATAGACAGGTGCCAGATTAGACAATGTTTTAATGATCATAATATCGTTGTAAAATGGCGGGACCAAAATTTTATGCTGGTTTTGACAGTGTGCCAGAATTAGACAGGTGCCGGTGTTGGCAGGTTTCACTGTAGTTTACATATTCATGAAGAGTATTTCTTCCATTGCAGGGGATATTGATGACTTTGTCTTCCTGTTGATTTGATTTCTATAATTGTTATGTGTTTAATGTTTTATGATTATAGATATCTGACATTGGAGAAGGAAGTCTCAACTTGACGACCAGTGCACTCAGGAGGTGCAAACAGTTGGTCCTGCGGCCATATTGGATGCTGCTCATGTTTGTAAGTAAATATCTCGTCAACTCCCCCTCAATAAAATCAGATCTTTCATTCCAACAAGAAGCCGCCTTCATAAACACCTGCGAACACCTCTACGAAGGAAGCATCAGTTACCCTGAGTCAACAGCCATTTCAATCTGAAACAAGGGCGGTGGGGTAGCCAAATGGTTAAAGCGTTGGTTCGTCACGCCGAAGACCCGGGTTCGAATCCCCACATGGGTACAATGCGTGAAGCCATTTCTGGTGTCCCCCGCCGTGATGTTGCTGGAATATTGCTAAAAGCAGCGTAAAACCAAACTCAGTCAGTCAGTCAATCTGAAACAAATCAAACTGCCTCAGAATAGAAATAACCATCTCTAACAATCTGGGATGCAGATAACATGATGTTCACAACACAACCGGTTGCCTAAAGTATCCACAATAATATCATTTGGCAGCATATTGTTTTGCGTTTGGATTTCCTTGTTAATGTTTGTTTTTGAGATGCAGAAATCAGATATACTTGTCAGCTTACTCATCCCAATCCCAAGACTTTAGAAGCTTCAGTACTGATTGGCTGAACTGAAAGTTCACCTGACATGACCTCCTATTTAAGACGCCATCTTGAATGAAATTTTCATGGGTTTTCTAAATACTGGTCAGAAAAAGTGAATTCATTGGCCACAATGGCTGCCATGTTGGAATTAAACTTGAAACTTGACCATGAGATGAGATTTTTTTGGTTTGGTTCGTTGTTGTTTAACGCCAGTGATCCAGTGATCGACATCATGAGCATCGATCTACGCAACTGGGATACAATGACACACGTCAGCCAAGTTGAGCCTGTCCACCCGATCCCATTAGTCGCCTCTTGGGTTGCTGAAGATCAATTCTGACCCAGATCTTCATGGGTTCTTGAGATGAGACCAGATTTCAGGTGTAGGGGTGTTACTGTTCAACGATGTTGTATCTGTTATAACATATTGTATTCGTTGATGATGTGATGCATGTTTCACCTACCCTTATAACACTTCTTTATATACGTCTGTATCAGTTTCCAAAAGTTATTATTTATGAGTGAGTGAGTGACTTTAGTTTTATGCTGCTTTTAGCAATATTCCAGCAATATCATGGCAAGGAACACCAGAAATGGTTTTCCCACATTGTACCCATGTGGGGAATCGAACCCGGGTCTTCGACGTGACGAGCGAACGCTTTAACCACTAGGCTACCCCACCGGACCTATTATTTATGAAGTTAAGCAGTAAACTTCCCAGTAAGAGGCAACTTAATCAGTATTTTTGATTTTACATTAGAGTCATAGAAACACATCACAACATTTCTTACAAAATCTTGATTGGGCCAGACCAATTTTATTTCTTGTTTTACGGATCCGCCAGTCGTATTCTTTCAGGAATAAGAAACAAAAATATAAATTAATTTTCCCCGCTCAAAACAAAAAATTCAATAATGGCCAAAAATGTAAACTTACACGAAAATCTTTTTCAGATTGTTTTTTTTGCCCCATATACACTTCATAAATTGCCAAAAGTAAAATGCTTTTAGTCTTTACAATGAATATTACTTTGACTGGTGATGTTTTCTTCCCTCCTGCCGTTAGGTTTTCTGAGGACAAAAATCTGTAAAACAAGAAATAAAATTGGTATGGCCTTATTGTAAATCTTGAAATTTAAGTGTCTCTGTAGCTAATATAACTGCTGTTACATCACAGAAAATGCGAGTCAATAAAATAGCCCCCTTAACCCAGCTCTAGTGGATGTTTATGACTTCCATGAGATATATCCAAGATGTAGTTTATCACATCTTAATCCTAATGCCAAGGAACTGCATATAAACGCTGGGTTGAGTACTACTTCCGGATGTCCATTACATTATTTCTTGATCGTGTTTGAATGACATATGATTATGTAATTATTTCAACTGCAGTACAGTATTATGTAATGCAGAATAGATATGGGATTGTTGTTTTTATTGCAGTTGGTATTTTTGCATTTCCACAAATTTGTTCTGTGTTTCATTCAGTATCATTTCAGTAAATTTTAGTAAAATCGTGAGTGAAGTGATTACTATGTCAGTGAAGTCACCACTTTCAGACCACCACGATATAGGCTGGAATATTGCTAAGTGTGGCAATAAACGCCAAACTTACACGACCAAGCCCCGATTTCTCGAAACAAACTTCAGTTTTTACTCAAATTTCAAACTGAGTTTGACACTTTGAAACAGCTGAATTTTTAATAATAATAATAATAATGTGTCCATTTATATAGCGCCAAAGTCCACACTAGGTATGCTCATAGCACTAACAATCAAGGCACAGCACATTATTTTTAACTCAACTGCATTTTTAAAATAAAAAAGCTCAAACAACTGAAGTAATCCATCCACCAAACTCAAATTGTCCACTATGTTTGAGTTTACTATCAATTTCAGTTCATTCTGGGAAATGCATTTTCTCAAATTTGAGTAAAAACTCTTAACTTAAGTCAAAACTCAGACTTAAGTTTGTTTCGAGAAATCGGGGCCAAGTCTAGACATCTACTGGCCATTTACTAGAGGGAATTGAAGTAGTAATGGAGAAGAAACTAATGAACATGTCTTAGTGTTTGCTTGCATCAGCAATGATCGATACACTCAGGAGACAAATCACTGTGTTAATCAGTATTCATAAAAGATGAAACATCAAATTAAACTCTAGAAAGTATGTCATTGTAACAACTGATGCAGTTTCCTGACTCGTAAAACCACAATGTAAACATCATACTTGCATGCATGTCTCAACAGGAAGCATCCTTGATCATCGTGAGTGAGGTATTAATCTGTGGGGGTGGTGGGGTAGCCTAGTGGTTAAAGTGTTTGTTCGTTACGCTGAAGACCCAGGTTTGATTCCACACATGGGCACTATGTGTGAAGCCCATTTCTGGTGTCCTGATAATGCTGGAATATTGCTAAAAGCAGCGTAAAACATTACTCACCTTAATCTGGGCCTGTTTCGTTTGCACAATGTTATGATTGTGTCCCATTACTGCCCACATGGGCAGAGCTACAGATAACTTTTGGGGTCATTGAGTTATGTACCTGCTTGTGTTCATCTCAATTGGGTATCATAATTTTCCTTTGAGTAACCAAATAAATTGTACCCACCTCACTCAAACTCAATTGGGTATTTTGCCATTTTCCGTTAATTGTAAAAATATAATCAGGTTTAAATGTTGGTTTACATGTTTGTTATTTATATTTGATCTGTAAAATGAGGAACGATAAGAAAGACTGCAAGTTGCCAAGTTCATGTGTTGACATAGAACCTCTCAATATACCTCGGTTATTTTATCTATCCACTGGTATGCAAGCTAAGATTTAACATATTTGTGTATACGCATGTAAGATCAAATATATTGAGTATTTACAAAAATTTAAGCGTACTTGTACACAATAGACTTAATAGGAATTGAGTTTTCACATAAATATTTGCGTAATTTAGGGACCGTTCATAATTTATGGCTAGGGGGTGATGATGATTTTAAGGGGTGGGGGTCACCATTTTGTTCTGGCGAGGAAGGGGGTCAGCATTTTGTACACATGTACTGGGGGTCAGCAATTTTGTACATAAAAATACTACAACATTATGCTTAAAAAATATGGGAAGGGGGAGGGGGGTCATTGATTTTGTACATGATATGCAAGGGGGGGTCACTTACTTTGTACGTACATTTTAGGGGGGTCATTCACATTGTACATGCTTCTGAATAACAATCATCATCACCCCCCCTTGCCATAAATTATGAACGGTCCCTTAGATACACAGCTTATCTGTACCTCTGGATAGGATGAATAAATGTTGCATCAAATCTAAGGATGGAGAAGCAGCAAAATATGATAAGATCCTAATACCAATCCCCGCTGTGATAAATGACCAGCCACTTACGTTTCCATGTATTGAATGTATTCAGATTGGGTGGCGAGGGTTTGGTCGTGAGTCTATCAACTCGGGTGGACGGAGATGGAAGGTGCTGAACGTGGTCTACCCGGTGCTCATCATCCTGCTGCTGCTGTACACATACATCTACGAGATGGTGGCCTGCGAGTGGAAGCTGGACGTCAAGAAGGACACACAGGTAGGAGGTCCGCCATGTACAACATGTATATTTGACCACCTCCATTGTCTAGTGGGGTAGCCTATTGGTTAAAGCGTTTGCTTGTCACGCCAAAGGCCCGGGTTCGATTCCCCTCATGGGTACAATATGTGAAGCCCATTTCTGGTGTTCCCCTCTGTGATGTTGCTGGAATATTGCTAAAAGAAGCGAAAAACATCACTCACTCACTCACTCACTCACTCACTCACTCACTCACTCACTCACTCACTCACTCACTCACTCACTCACTCACTCACTCACTCACTCACTCACATGCATGTGATGTTGCACTCACTGACAGATTATACATGTGTACATGCTAAAATAACATGTACTTTTCCTAGGTGGATCCAGAAGGGGGGTGCAGGGGTGCGCACACCCTCTTTTGTCCTGAAATTATGTTAATGACCATTGAAACTCTCATAAAAATGAAGTGTGCACCCCCTCTTTCTCAAGAGTGTGCTCCCCTTCTTTCTCAAAAAGCTGTATCCGCCCCTACTCTCTTTGGTTAACAGAAAACTGACAGCCAGTCAGAACAAACTTTACTGAAATGATTTGCATAAGCTATTCTATTTTTAGAAATGGGTTTTCCAATGATAATGAAAGTAACGACTTAGCATGGTTGGACAACTGAATGTAAATAATTGAGAAAGTATTGATGCAAAATTTGATTTTCAACCAATTGTATAGGTATCCAAGTGTCAGTGCTTTTCTGTATGTGTTACTAATCATGAGAATCGGTTGACAATGCATAAAATCACCCAATCATAAAATCAAAATTAACCTGAGTATTTTCAACACAGATTGCATGAAATACACAAGATTTCTGTATGAGAGCAATCTCCCTGTCCAACATATGACTTGGTTGATGGTGTGTCACCATGCTGACGTCCCAGGGCCTAAGAAAAATGTTGTGGTTCCGATTACTCGACCGACCCTTGAATTCTGGTGCCGACCCTATTTTTTTAAGTGGTATGAATAAAATAAGCTTTCAGATGCCATTGTTTTTTCCTGGCACCAACGGACATCGGTCATTCTGATAGAGAAAGTCGACATGATGACCGCAAACTTGATTGAATAACAGTTACACAATGAGTTATTAGTTTGTACTTTACTTCTAAAGAGAAATGTAAAAAAAATCTTACCTACCTACCCTAAACTTTAAAGAGGTGTAATCGGAACTACAACATTTTTTTTATTTGGCCTAGTCCAGTGCTCATTGCAAAGTGTGTCATAAAATCTGTCTCACTTATTCACCATAACATGATTCTGATCATTTTGATGTTGGTCATTCTATATGCTGGAGTTGATTGTTTTTAACCTTTCGTTTTGTCGATATTTTCAGAATTCCCAAACTACAACGACAACAACAATAAGGCCCACGCCACCGTCTAACGTGACCAACAGCACAACAGAATACATTCCATTCTTTCCCATTGACCCGGCAGAGACCATTGAAGCCAACCTGACCGAGCCATCCAGCCCCCCGATAGCATGCGAACATGTCGTCACCACATACGTCATCCCAAACTTCCTGCACTTCATAGCTTACATCATGGGATTTATATATTTCCGTATCCAAGACAACGAACATCTGTATGCCCTGATGGAGAAGGTATGTACCCTGATACAGTAAAATATGGTTACAATTATTTCAAGTTTCGTTACTTGTCTGCTGTTTTGGAAATCCTGTTCATATGCTGCAGACACTAACTTTTGTATCCTTGACATTGATCATGCATATGCCCTTATCAGTGACACAGCCCCTATATCTGACATTTGGGTAAACCTACTGATCTGTACTGGTGTGACGATTCATCGATATGCATCAATGCATCGATCCATGGGCCGCCGATACAGTGAATCGATACAAAGTTTTACATTGTCGTGTATCCCGATCACGATACTTCAAATGGGCCACGATACATTGATCTTTAACTTTGAATATTGCCAAATCGCGATATCTGTCAACACAAAAGACTTAATTTGTTTGATGATTAAAATGTATGCTTACTTATTTTCCCTTCTTAAGTAAATGTTTTCTCGGAAATTCATGCGTCAAGAACTGTGTCAGACATAGAGCTCACATGTTATTTAGTATTCACAAAGTTCGTGATAAACATAATTATCTCGTTTCCGAATGAACCTTGAAAGACGCTGGTGGAATTTGATGAAATACTTTAAAATGGTTTTGTTTTAATCTTAAGGTGTTTTATAGTTGGTGTTAGAATTAAAGATTTTCAGTATCGTGATATGTATTCTATCGCCACCCTTGTATCGGGATTCGTATCGTATAGCAGCTTCAGTGCACAATACTCTGGCAATATATCGTCGTGACTAAAATGTTAGCATCGTGATGTATCATATCACAGGTTGTATGCCAATACCAGCACTACGGATCTGACAGTCATGGGAATGAATCCAGGGACTGGTTAAGGTATACTGATATGTAGTCCCTGGATGAGGACAAAAACTGTAAACCATTATGAAGTGTTAATTCAAGTCTTGGTTTGTTATCATACTTTATGCTCTGAGGATTTTTGTTGTATTTTTTGTCCAGGTTTTCTTACAAGCAACTCCTTTGCAAAGCCGAACAGCTTCACAGAAGAAAATGATAAGGAAACTGAGGTATAATAGTAAAGATGAAGTTAAAAAAGTGTGATTACTGATGATGATCCATTAGTCTTTCAGTTTTTCAGTCATAGAGTCAGCTGGTTCAATCAGAGGTGTTAATTGTGATTTGAAACCTCAGATTGACCAATCAGATTGAGTATTTATCAATCAGAGGTGGTTATTGTGATTTGAAACCTCTAATTGACCAATCAGAATTGAGTATTTATCAATCAGATGTGGTTATTGTAATTTTAAACCTCTGATTGACCAAGAGCATTTCCCAAATTCTTGGTAGAACATTGTTTGAGCCTTACCAACAGCTGTTTTTAGCAGCATTGTCACTCCTTCTCTATATATGGAGATGTTTTTGACCAGACAGAGTATAAAATCAGTATTACCAGTCAGAGTAAAGTGTAACATATTTTCCAAATTCTTGGTAATAACCGGGTTTACCGGTATTTACCGTTTAGAAAATGATGCATTGAGAGTTGATCCAAAACCAGTTTCGAAAAGCAGAAATCTTGTCTATATATGGAGATATATTTTTTGTGTAAAAGATGTTTCCTAGTGGCCGGTGGGACAATATGGGTGCTGCTTCAATATACCCTCTGTCTACAGGGTCTTAATATGAAAAATTCTGTGCAATACCCAACTTCCCAGGGCTCGCACCATCTTCCAGGAGATAGGGTCAAGTAGAGACTTGATGTACCTCTTAGAATTGTTGACATTTCTGGTCAACTCACTCAAGCATGATAATATGCTGTACAAAACGGTTCATGGCCGGGAAGGCTAAAATCGCAACGCTTCTCGGTTCAATGAGCGTAGCCTTCGCGGTACTTGCAATGCAATGTTATGGCTGAATGAACACAGTGCTCCTCACCCGGAGGCTCTGACAAATTACAAAGAAAACAGGATTACCGTGGACGCTCTTTCATTTGGGCACACATACAAATATAAATACAGTTATTTACTCATTTTCATGTCTGTTCTTCATTATGAATTGTCTTTAATTCGACATTAAATTATCATTTTACATGGAAAAACACATTTCTGTCAATCTACTTAACTGCGACTTAAATATAACATTACCGCAATGTTTTGAAAATATATTCTTATGAAAATGTATTCCAAGGTAAGTATAAGTATCAGACATGCTCAAAGGTAGATCACCAAGAAAATCTTTTTGAAAATTAACACTTGCAGTTCCAGAGCCTAATACGACTACTTTAGTCTTTTCGATATTTAATTTTAACTTCCACTTTACACCATATTAGTGCTATGCTGTAACTCATCCGGACTTTCAGCAAATGAGACCATGTCATCAGCATACATCAGTACAAAAACCCAAATAAGTCCAAATATATCATCAATTTCTACATCATCACAGGCATTAGTCGCTAGATATGATTCAACGTCATTAATAAACAGTGAAAAAAGGAGAGGTGATAAAACATCTTAGACATACATCACCTCAATTTTTCCTACCACATGAACCTCGCACACCATGATATTCAATAATCTATTTTACTATTGAACCAAACACACTCATGAAGTCACAAAAATGGCAGACGTGAGTGTCACTGGATCTTATGTGATTATGTATATATGAGCTGCTTCAGTTAATCTGTATCATATGAATCCTATTATTGCAGACGTGAGTGTCACTGGATCTTATGTGATTATGTATATATGAGCTGCTTCAGTAAATCTGTATCATATGAATCCTATTATTGCAGACGTGAGTGTCACTGGATCTTATGTGATTATGTATATATGAGCTGCTTCAGTTAATCTGTATCATATGAATCCTATCTTGCAGACGTGAGTGTCACTGGATCCTGTTTGTGTTTGAGTTGGTTGGTCGTATGGTTCTCAACGCTGTCAACCTGGCAGTGGTTGTCAACTACGCCACACAGTGTGAGATGATCCTGTTCTTTGTCCGAGGTTTGACCCTCCGGCTGCAGGAGAAGTCCACCGACCTACGGACAGCCATGAAGGTAGCTCAGTCTTTCCCCTTGACATGTATTACTGGTTTTTCTATGCAATGAAATTTTTCTGTATTTTCCTGCTTGTCACAAGAGCAGACTTAAATGGACCTAGAGCTGTTATAGCCAACAGGGTTGGTTGTTTTGTTGTTTAGCACCGCACTCAGCAATATTCCAGCTATATGGCGTCTGTCTGTAAATAATCAAGTCTGGACCAGACAATCCAGTGATCAACAACATGAGCATCGATCTTCACAATTGGGTTCCAGTGATGTGTGTCAACCAAGTCGGCAAGTCTGACCAGTGTCTCTACTTGTGTGTGTGTATGTATGCGTGCCCGCGTGCGTGTGTGCATGCGTGCGTGCGTGCGTGTGTGCATGTATATACCAGAGACAACTGTCGCGTTACTCCATGTAAGTCAATATGTGAAGGTAATGTGATCGGGTGGTCAGACTTGCTGATTTGGTCAACACGTCATCGTATCCTAAATGCATATTTCAATGCTCATGATGTTGATCACTGGTTTGTCTGGTCCAGACTCAATTACTACCAGACCGCCACATATAGCCGGGATATTGCCAAGTGCAGTGCTAAACATCAAACAAACAATACAACATGTGGAGGTGGTAATGGTAAAGTATTCTGTCCTAGAAGGCCTAGAAGTATTTACTAATACTCTGCATCTTCCTCTGTTTTAGGATGTTCTGATGCTGAGACAGACGCTGAGTATGTTGAACGGCAGCATATCCAAGATGACGTCCCTCACCTCGGTCATCCTGGCAGAGCTTACCATCATAGGTATAGAGTGACACCTAGTCATGGAATATATATCATTTTTTTCTTATCCTGACTTATGATCTTTTGCTTATCTCCCTTTCCTTTTAGAATGGTAGTGGAACACTTGAATCCCTTGAAGTTCCCGAAGTGGACATAAAATTACACTCACCCACAAGTTACCTCCATTTTGCCCTTTCCCGCGCAAACAGTCATGTGACCAGCCTTACTTGTCACTCTCTCCCTTTTCGCCCAAGTGGATGGTTGGACGAGCACTGGAGTCCCATATACGGCATTATATCCTTTTTAGGTCCTATTCTTCAAAATTACGCTGTGTATGGATTTGTCAATAACTACTTTGTATTATATGTAAAAATTATTTGTATTTGTGTCATAATTTCATCGTTATGTAACTTTGTTTACATTTCATGAAATCTTGCAGTGTTTGCAGGCACAGGTTATCCGTGGCTGATCCTCAGCCCCAATGCCCTTCGTGCATAAAACCATGTTCTTCCAGCTTGCGCTGTACTTATTGTGTTGATTTATCAAATCTACAATTTAATCAATATTTGTCTTATATCTATAGACATGCCATGGATCGGGTGAGGAAGTCATCTCAAGTCACGGCTGATAAAACAGGAGATCAGCCTGCAAACCGTATGTTGCTTGCTACTGCTGCAATTCATAATACTGGTGCTATGTTGAGTACGTTGCAGGGGCAGTCTGCTGGTACGGGGGCTAAGAAGAGATCAACTACAACGCAGTTGACTCCGACTCAAGCTAAGAAAAAGACGTCATCCTCTTCTACATCTCAGAAGAAAGCATCTGTTACCAGATCGGAGGGTAAATCTAGGCGGGCTAGTAAGTCACGCATCAGAAATCCTTCAACGAAGAGATATTACCTCCACATGAAGTAGACGTTTTTGATGATCCCCCATTACTTTACCCGAAGTACCTATGAGATCAGCGACTCAATTGACTTCTACAACTACTAGATCGTCTCCTGCAACGGTCACAGCAGGCCAGCTGTTTGACGAACTACCACCTACCTCTCAACGCAGTGAAGTCGAGGCACACAACTCATCATTCTACACCGCAGCAGCTTCAACCAACGCAGAACTTTGATCCGGGTGAATTTATGAGATAATTCACCAACCAGATGATGACCATGATGGAACGCAGGTTCGAGGAAGAAGCGAAGGCTCAGCGAAGCCTCTCATCTACCGACACTGTGCGCAAACCTACGGACCTGCGGACCTGTGCGAACCTACCGATAGCTCACTTTACTACGCAGACAAGGGCTACTTGCATCCTGTTCATGGAGTGACAGATTCACCCAACCGCTACTGAGAGCTCCATGGGAGGCGCCTACTATCTTTGGAGGACAAATAGACGATGCAGCTAAGGAAGCTACGCACGAATCTAGAGAAGTCATGATGATAAAATCCATAGATACTCTGGCCAACGTCATCCATCATACTTCGCAAAAGTATAACAGCAAGTCCAAATATTCCGGCATACAGAAGGCAAAGGAGAAAAAGGACTCCAGCTTCAGAGGCGGCAAAGGATCTTTTCGTCGCCCATCCGGAAATTACAGAGGAAACTCAGGGACAGGCTGCACTCCCAGAGGATCCAGAGGAACTAGACGTTGATGTCAGGGTTCGGAACGACTGGAGTCTTCCACCCCCAGCCGTTCCTGTAAAACCATCGACAGTGGGTGGACGTCTACAAAGGTACTGGAAAAATTGGGGAATACTAGAAGACGACTATGTCTCCTAAGGACTACGAGAAGGATACAGAGTACAACTCAAGGCCACACCTCCGCTAACCCTCAGCCAGATGGTCTTCGACTATGCAGAGGAGCAGGCAGACAAACTACAACAAGCCATCAAATCACTACTTATGAAGGAGGCGGTAGAGATAATAGATCAGCATCATCTCACTCCAGGCTTCTACTCCCCAGTTTTTCTAGTACCCAAGAAGAACTCCAAGGAGAAGTTCAGACTGATTTACAACATGCGCAAATTCAACAAAGACTATCTACTGAAACCAGACAGGTTTAGAATGATCCACCTACCTCAACTAAGACTACTCGTCCGTCCAGCAGATTACATGGCCAGCATAGACCTGCAGGATGCGTACCTACACATCCCCATACATCCGGAATCAAGAAAGTATACGATTCCTATTCAGAGGGTAGCACTTCCAATGGAACGTCCTACCGTTTGGAATATCTTCGGCTCCGTGGCTATTCACACGAATAACCAAGCCTATAGTCGCATATCTACATCATCGAGGTCTAACGCAATGCCTTCTACTTGGACGACGGAATTCAGGTTCACCAAGATGCCAGTCAACTCAAACTACAGCTGAACTTCACGATCAAGTTGTTCACTCAACTAGGATGGCTGGTGAACCTAATGAAGTCAGAGTTGGAACCAAAACAAGTCTACAATTTCTGGGGATAAGGTTTATCACAACACAGAATCGTATTGTCGTCCCAGAAGATCGTTGGGGCAAGATACAAGCCATGATTCCACTAGCAGTCATCTCTCCGTTAAGACTACGATCATGGCAAGTTCTACTCAGTCTACTAACCTCAGCGCAGGACTTGACTCGCACAGGAACGTTACAACTAAGACCGCTGCAACAGTTTTTAACAAAACATCTAGACAGCGTCAACCCAATCTTGCTGCTAGACAACCTCAAGAGCTATCTACTGTGGTGGTCGAACGTTTGCGGAGGGACCTATTTATAAGAGCCGGCCTTCGACACACATCACTACGCAGACTCTTCGATACAAGGCTGGGGTGCGCATCTCAACAATCAAGTTGCATCAGGCAGGTGGTCCAAAATAGAGCAGCATCTTCACATCAATCTGCTGGAGATGAAAGCCATGATCAACACCTTACAACTATGGTCGAGCTCGCTGAAAAACAAAATGCTGATGGTCCACACGGACAACTCTACAGTGGCATTCTCCATAAATCGGCAAGGATCCACAAGGTCTCCAAGCCTGCTACAGCTTACATTCCAGTTGTTCCACATCACGGAGGAAGCAAACATCTGGATAAAGGCGTGTCACATACCCAGAGCCAAGAACGTACTTGCAGATGCTCTCTCCTGACCACTGCACCCGTCACCTACGGAATGTATGCTCCATCCAAAAGCGTTCCGGCTCATCATAAGGGAAATAGGATCCCCTTGCATAGACCTGTTTGCCACGAGGTTCAACAAACAACTACAGACATTTGTCTCACCAGTTCCAGATCCTCAAGCCTGGGCAACAGATGCACTGAGCATATCATGGGAAGGACTAAATGCTTACGAGTTTCCACCCCCGATATTACTACCAGAAGTTCTTTTGAAGATCAAACAGACACAGGCTCTACAACTGACTTTGGTCGCGCCATACTGGCCAGCGAGAGTATGGTTCCTAGACCTAATAGAAGTTCTCGGAAGTCCAACAATCAAGTTACCAGATTGGCCGAACCTACTCATACATCCGCACACCAAGCAAGTCCACGGGAACCCGACAGCGTTCCAGCTATACGTGTGGACCGTATCAAACATGTTTGAAGAAAAGAGGATACTCCGATGGGCAGCCAAGGCAGTAACGCTAGCGTTACTCAGATCTACTCGTAACCTGTATGATTACAAATGGCTGAAGTTTGAGACTTATGCAAGGCGGAAAGGCTTCATTGCGATGAAAACTACTCATCCTCAAGTGGCGGAATACCTGTGTCATCTTAGAGAGACCAGACATCTGAAAGGTTCGACATTATCTACATACCTCGCTGCTATCAGTACAGTCATTACCATGAAAACAGGCATCAAGTTGACGAAAGTACCAGAATTACTTGCTCTGCTGAGATCTTTTAAACTGGAGGACCAGCAAAAGAAGTTCAGAGCTCCAGCCTGGGATCTGAATGTAATTCTACGTCATCTAACCAGTGATGCCTATGAACCTCTAGACCAGACTACACTCGAGCTGCTGACACAGAAGACTCTGTTCCTGCTTGCCCTAGCCACGGCAGCTCGGATATCAGAGATACATGCGCTGGACATGCTGCAGATTCGGGCAACATGCTGCAGTTCATCTAGGACTTAGTTGTGACTTCAATGCCAAGAACCAACTACCTGGTCAGCCAGATAGACAGTTCCACGTACCAGCGTTAGCTACAATCCTTTGACCAGATGATATAGAGGACCTATCCTTGTGTCCGGTCAGAGCCCCGAAGATATATCTTCGAAAGACTAAGACAAGGAGACGAAAATTCAAGCGCCTGTTCATCCCATTATCCACAGAGACATCAGCAGAAGTCTCAAGAACGACGATATCGTTCTGGTTGAGAGCCGTCATATTGAGAGCCTATAAAGCAGCAGGACTAGAACCTCCTAGGGCTTCCAACCCACATGAAGTCAGAGCACTGGCGTCAACACTGGAGGGCTGCTTTTGGAAGTCAGACAGGTGTTTGCCAACCACTACCTCCGAGACATAGCCACTGAAGATGTCTCAGGCATTCACCAGTTTGAGCCTCTCGTTGTAGCACAGCAACTAACAGTTCCACAAAGGCGCTGACTTGGAAAATCTCACCCTTTATCACGTTGACTTTTACTAAGGAAAAGTATTAGTTTGAAAGTCCATGCGCACAGTCTAGGACAGGCTAGCATGAGTGATTAAAGATCCTTTCCGGGTAAAGATCTTACCTGTACGTGAAGGGGTCGCAACTCATATTTGATAAAGATCCTATCATAATCTATGGGTTGTTATAAGATATCTAGTAATAAGAAGATACTAGTTTATCTGTAGCCACATGATTCAACTTGTCTGAGACTGAAGTAAGACAAGAAAATGGTCCCTCCGAGTTATAATGGAAGTTGGAAGAATAGGATCTCGGAAATGCCGTTTCGCAGTTTCCATGGGGGGGATACAGGACGTATCTAAGGACAGCTGTTGAATCCACAAAGTCGGATTCTATAAGAAGAAGATCATGTGTCAGGATAAGACAATATATGTAATTTTCAAGTAAAATTGATATTTATATACTTGTCCTGACTCATGACGAGAAACCGTCCCAACCTTCCCGCTGGAAACACTTCGGATTTCACAGCAGATCCAAGTGCATGGGCAGAAAATCAGGAGAGAGTGACAAGTAAGGCTGGTCACATGACAGTTTGCGCTGGAAAGGGGCAAAGGGAGGTGAGTGTATTTTTACCTCCGCGTCGGGAACTTCAAGGGATTCAAGTGTTCCACTACCATTCGCAAGGAAAGGGAGATAAGCAAAAGATCATGAGTCAGGATAAGTATAAAAATATCAATTTTACTTGAAAAATTACATTTTTGATAGTAACAAATATACCCATTTAAATTGAAAAGAATCCCCAGTGAGATTGGATTTTCAAAACCTGGTGAAATCTAGACTTGCTTCATTAAGGACTTTAGCATTTAGCATTGCAGGGAGGGCTAGGTAGTAGGGATAGTATGTGGTTCAGGGACTGTGAGACAGATTATCACAGGTATACACTAATAGAAGCATTCATAAAATATAACCTTTATGCCAACTTTTCCAACACAATACCAAGGAGAAAGTCATGTTTCAGTTTAACTGCGGCATGGTATCTCAGTGGGCTAGCACTATAAAACCAGCTTAAGTCTGGGCTAGTACAAGCAGCCGCACATACACATACAGATCGTCATATGAGCGAGATATTCTCAAGCACAACGTTAAATCCTATTTCACTTCACCTCTCTATCTAATATTACCCTTGAATTCATGTGATATGTTGTATAGTGCTATTCTGTTGATAATTATAACTAATGCTGGTTCCTGTTTCAGGTATAAGTATCCTGGCCCTAAACAAGTATAACATAGTAAAGGTGTGGACCTACAGGAGTATATTTCCTGTCATCTGGGCCATGATGCTCAGTTTTCCCTTGTTTCAGGTACTAAGGCTTCCTATGTGTAACAATCTATAGATTAGACCGCCTCCATTGTGGATTAAGCACTTACAGGGCGGACTGTCTGTGGTTAGATATCTTGCTGTGTCATAACAAATGATATTAAAATTTGGTACTCGTCATTTATCTGCCTTACATTCGGTACCCATGAAGATCCGGGTTAGAATTGGTCTTCAGTAACCCATGCTTGTCGTAAGAGGCGACTAACGGGATCGGGTGGTCAGGCTCGCTGATTGATGCATGCTTAGATGGATGCTCACTTGATTGTCTGGTCCAGACTCAATTATTTACAGACCCCCATTATATGTCTGGAATATTGCTGGGGTGTGGCGTTAAACAACAAACAAACCAACATAACACATGCTGATCAACTGTCATCAGTATACCGTCTCTAAGTGACGCCAATGTTCAACTGCACCCTAGTATCTCCATGGGCTAGAGCTATGAAACCAGCTTAAGGATGGACCTGTACTAGCATGCACATACACATCAATATGTATACATTCCTGAAGTGGATGGCGGTAGGTTAGCCTAGTGGTTAAAGCGTTCGCTTGTCGCGCCGAAGACCTGAGGTCAATTCCCAACATGGCGCTTGTGTGAAGTCTGTTTGTGATGTCCCTGCCGTGATATTGCTGGAATATTGCTAAAAGCAGTATCAAACTAAATTCACTCACATTCGCCACTCATTCTTGAATTAGAACCCTATTCCAGCTCACTTATAATATGTCAAAGATATGATTTTAATGAAATGGCAGACAATGGTATCAGATAATTTGATTGATTCACATATTAATACACAATGCCATATCACATATTGATCCATTAGATTCAAACAAGAAGACGGTTGTAGTAATAAGTTCGTTTACAAAATGACCAGATA
This sequence comes from Haliotis rubra, assembly GCF_003918875.1. Classification (NCBI taxonomy): domain Eukaryota; kingdom Metazoa; phylum Mollusca; class Gastropoda; order Lepetellida; family Haliotidae; genus Haliotis; species Haliotis rubra. Next base: position 324,810 of record NW_025767034.1, on the reverse strand, counting down.
TAGCATTGTCTCAAAAACATTTTCATAGTCCATCCACTTCAAATTTGCATGCTGACCTCACATATTGATACATGCAATATAAATTATTGCACGTCTGATTGCAAAATGATTGCACAAAACTGATTCTCTTAATAAATCTAAACACATCTGATAAATAGAGGATGTTATATGAGTGCCCATGTCATACTATGTTTACGATCCGTGTGCCTAAATGTTGGTCTTTCCCAAGCAAGAGCGAGGGATATACCGATATTTAGGCATGAGTGTCGTAAACATAGTTTCATATGGGCATGAATACAATATTCTATTTATTACCAAAGTCGTCAAATTGAGGAAAATATACCCAAATCTTCTTTCAAACATAGGCTGGCTACCGGCCGTCGCTGCATGTAGAACACAACGCCATAGAAGAAACTTGACATCATAGCATTGTTCATGACAAAGTGATACTTTGCCCTAGGGCATCATATGAAAAATATGAACCAATATATTCGCCCTTGAAGGTAATAAAACTGATTATTATTATGAATAGTTAGTATATATGTTAAACAGTGAGGTCAACAAGAGAACACTACCTATCACATATTCAGATAACTAGGTCCTGTATGTTGTTTTTTGCCTAAAGATTTAACCAAGACTGACAGAAGTCTTCCCTGGTTTGGTTTTTAACTTGCTGATTTGGTTTGTGTGCAGGCAGCTCGAGTGAACTCTGTATGTCGGAGAATAAAGAAAATCTCTCTGGAGATGCGAGTGTTTGGTTACAAGAACAACTCGCAGCTAGATCTGGACTCATTCCTGTTGTTTGTTGGCCACACAAACCTCAAGGTACAGCATGTTCGTTTTTATCTACTGCTTAACTTTAAAGGTGCAACAATGCCAAGTTCTCTTTCATTTGGGGCGGTGAGGTAGCTTAGTGGTTCGGTCGTCATGCCAAAGACCCGGGTTTGATTCCCCACATACGTCCAATGTGTGAAGCCCATTTCTGGTGTCCCCCACCGTGATATTGCTGGAATATTGCTCAAAGCAGCGTAAAACCCAACTCAGACTCTTTTTCATTTTGTTGCTCCACAGACTGAATGTCAAGTGAGCTTACGTTATGGGCTGTGTGTCCTGCATCCATTGTAATCTGTCCAACGTAAACATCTTCTTCAATTCAAAAAGCAATGGATCAGTTGATATTTCCACCAATAATGGGGTGGTGGGGTAGTCCAGTGGTTATAGCGTTCACCTGTCACACAGACCCAGGTTCGATTCCCCACATTGGGTACAATGTGTGAAGCCCCTTTCTGGTGTCCCTTGCTGTGATATTGCTGGAATATAGCTAAAAGAAGCGTAAAACTAAACTCACTAAAGTACTGTCGGAAATAGAAAAAAAATGTTTTTCATATTTATATCTACAATTTAGGTAGTTAATATGTGAAAGTGTGGAATATCTGTTAAACTAACTACAGTCGCAGTGGGAGGGAGATAGGAAACGTAAAAGAAGGATTTTACTGAGGAGAGTTTAGTGCAGAAATAAGCTATGTGTTTTTTTCTAAGTCCAATGCGACTTATTCAGAACAGACCATGGCTTTATGCAAATTAGTGTGCAATGATATTGTATTACAAAGGACACTTTTTAAATGATCATTTTGAAATTAGAATTAGCTTAGTTATAAACGATAGCAGACGTAAAAAATAATAACTTTAATACTGAAACTATTAAGGATGTAGCTACCATGGCATCTCACTATCACTATAAAAAGAAACAGGTAGGAGGGGTCATCTCAAAAGCAAAATCAGGACAGGTGTCACAGACGGTGGTTGGGGGAACTGATATAAGCTAAGATAAGATAATCAATAGAGACATATTCAATACACATAAAAAAATATAAAATATCTTTGAGATGACCCCTTGTGCCTATGGGCAGCTCATGCATTTTATGCCATGTGAGTCGACGGTCCGTCGTCATACCCGACTGAGCATCCTAATTGCTATCTATAGTCTGATCTATTGTTTTCAGCAGCTATTCGTATCTTTTGCCCGATTTTACAAGTACACATGCTTTTCTGGATATCCTATTACGCATCCCCCTGAACGCCCAATTAGGCCGATGTGGGTTATTTCGACATATGCTATTTGCAATTGTGTAAATTTTAGTGATACAGAGTAACAGCCTAAAAACAGTTTTTTTCTGTTTCCGACAGTACTTTAACACACTCCACCAATAATTGTCAAAGGCGGTGGAATTTCGATTTCAACATGGCCGTCACGGTTGCCATATTGAAAACATAACACCATTACTCATCAGTTTCTTTGGGCTGAAGACATATGTTCCATTTTTGTTCCTAAACAGTCACAAGAAGTTCTGAAGTACATGCATGATGTTGCAGACAGAAGAAAATCAGCACTACTCACTCACTCACTCACTCACTTTCTTTTTCATCCATGTTATCTGTTAACTGACTTCAAACTGCAACTGCTGTGGCAATAGCCAACCAACTTAGTGTTGCAAGTCCTTGTAATATCCTCCCTTGTTTCAGGCCAAGTTATTCCACATTCCAATCCAGCCATCTTACGTCATATCCATCCTAGTGCTCGGAGCATTCGTATTACTAATCCTGTTTCAAACAAGCAGCATCGGGCCAGTCGACTATATATTCTAATGAACTGTGGTACAGATCGACCAACAAGGCAACAAACACGTCTAGGACCTGGAGACAAGAACAGGTGCTTTCTTTGGCATCCCTACTGAAGTGTTCATGATGAGGATGGACCAAAACGTGGTGAATGTGTGACTGCGATGGATCAATCAGAGTGTATCAGACAAAATATTGCAATGACATGGATTGAGAAATTGAGAATGTAGTCACACTTTTTCACCATAGCAGACGTAGCTGTGATATAACATTGATGGGAGTTCCGTAGCTGGTTTGACCCTCCGCAATCGCCTTGATCCACTGTCACTACCATACAATACATGCATATCCTCATCAGTGATATATATATAGCTAAGACCTTTGTCACTGTCCTTCCACATTAATAATACTCAAAGCCCTGTGATAACCTGGCTTAGAATTGGCCTTCAGCAACCAATGTTGTAAGAGGTAAGCAATAGGATCGGGTGGTCAGGCTCAAACTGGTTGATGTCATTGTATACCAAATTAGGTCACTGGCTCATGATTTCAATCACTGGATTGACTGGTTCAGCCTGTTATTTACAGACTGCCATCATGTAGCTGGAATATTGCAGAGTGCAGCATGGAACAACAACCAATAATAATACTCAATACATGATGATACTCAGACAACTTAAACTGTTATATCACGCCGTCATATGTATCTTTAATTACTGGAGGGTATTGTCTTATATTGTCATCTCACAACAGGACTCACAAACCAAGTAGTACCCAGTAGTATCTGGCTTTATATAACATGGCTATTCCTATAAGTGTGTGTTATGTTGGGGTGTTTTCGCCTTGTTGTAAAGATAGTCTCCTTATATCCTTGAACAATAATTGGTCAACAATTCAGCCCGTATTTTGTATTGAGTACCACTGGACAGCCAGCAGACACCTGGTGCTATAGTAATGAATTACTGTTTTCTGTTTCTTGTTTATTAGTAAACTGATGGATGATATGGTAGGCTTGTATTTAATGGTGCCTATACTGTTTGCTACAGGCACATACAGGTAGCCGGTTGTTAAAGTGTTTCCTCATCTCGCTGGGTACCTGGGTTTGGCTCCAGTGTGTGAAGCCCATTTCAGGTGTCCCCTGCCGTGATATTGCCACAATATTGCTAAAAGCGGTGTAAAAACATACTCACTCACTTATTATTTGCTACAGTGGAACTGCCACGTATGAATGTTGTCCAGTGTATTATCTCAAGAGGGTTCAGTGATTATAGGTCATCTTGCCTTCTTATATAGATCGGGGCGGTGGGGTAGCCTAGTGTTTAAAGCGTTTGCTCGTCACGCCGAAGACCCGGGTTCGATTCCTCACCTGGGTACAATGTGTGAAGCCTTATTTCTGGTTTCCCCCGCCGTGATATTGCTGGAATAGGGTTAAAAGCGGCGTAAAACTGAACTCACTCACTCACTCTTATATAGATCAATGCTCATGCTGTCAACCTTCTGTTTGTTAAAAGCATGGTTGATTATTCATTGGCCACCATGACTTCTGTGAAATATTGCTAACTGTGGCATAAAATAACATTCATCCCTCCACCTTTTCACAGTGCCCTTGATATTATGCTACTGTTTACACCAAATAGTACCTTCATGACAAATACTCAATACATTTTTGTACACATGTTTGAACTATATTTTCACAACAAAATGCTCAGTAAGTGTCTTTGTATGCAGCTTACATTGCCAGTACTTGTGTAATGAGTTTATTTAAAATGGGACAAAGCAAAAATGTAGATTTTGTTGTTGTTAATTCTAAGGCCTGGTTATATTTCTTGAACCTCAGTGCTGTTTCAGAGTAAATAGGGCAGTCACCAAAATGTGGCCAGTTTTGATAACTGTACTCTGCTTTGGAGGACCCTTGTGAATAAATGTTTCTTGTGAGAAATTGTTTTGGAACATTGTGAGATTCAGACATAGACAAGCTAAAAATAATCCATTACATCAGGGAGGATCCATTGTGTCTCAGTGTCTCATAGAGATAACACATTTTGATATTGAATGGTCCCTAATAATAGTGTGTTGATCACACTTTCATCTTCCGCAGACAAAGCGTCCTGTAGCTCAATATCAAATCTTGTTTCTACCCTTGCCTTTCAAACCGACTTTTGTTGGCTGGATTGTCACACAGTGTTGTTCACGACGTGAACAACACGAATTGTGTCCCATGTGATGAAAAACTATAGTAGATAACATTGTTGTATTATTTCAGATGACATATGACCTTCCTTCAGGTAATACAGGGGGGCGGTGGGGTAGCCTAGTGGTTAAAGCGTTGGCTTGTCATGCCAAAAAACCCAGGTTCGAATCCCCACATAGGTACAATGTGTGAAGCCCATTTCAGGTGTCCCCCGCCGTAATGTTGATGAAATATTGCTAAAAGCGGCGTAAAACTAAACTCAGTCAGTCAGTCAGGTAATACAGGATTTGAGATTTTATCCTTGATTACTACATTAAAATATTTATTACTGCGTCATTTTCCTCTTTGTTAGCAACAGAGGTGTACTGACTACAGTAACATCAAACACTGAGGTATTGTCATTTCAGTCACTGCAATAAGCATTCAGTTGTTTCAGTTTAAAATGAAAGAAATTCACTCTGATATTAAAAGTGCAAGGTTGATGAAAACCTTTAGCCACATTTAAAATTTCAGCACAGTGTGGACAGCCGATGGCTCTGGCCATTGCAGTGTCCTATTTATGGATCCTTGATGTTGCTTTTGTAAATTTTCTGATTGGGCTATCAATATACGATAGTTTTCTTAGATCTTAGCAAAGAAGAGTAGGCTTAAAATGACAAGGGTCAAAACTATTCTTTGATAAAGGCAAATGGACCCTTTGCCTCTTGTGGAATCAAATTAGCTGGATTAATGAATTATTCCAATTAACATATCTTCTGTACATATTTGACCCTGAAGTGCTAGAAACATTGTTTTCATCCATGTCTTTCATTTTATACATTATTATACAGTTCCTTTATATCAAATGCATCCTGTCTTTCATTTCAAATGTTTGTTTATACTTGTTATAATATTAGCTCCTGTACATGCAGTATTGTATCACATGCCTAGTATATGGCCATATATTTACAATGTATTGTGTAATGTTCCATATGGGTTGCTGTACCTTACTTAGTACTACTGTGATATTTGTACACCAGTGTAATTTATGGCATGTGGATAAAGTACAATTCAGCTCACCATTTAACTTGGTTTGTTAAAAAAATAATTTGTGATGTCAAGCAGCTGGCGGTAGGGTAGCCTAGTGGTTAAAGTGTTCACTCATCACGCCAAAGATCCGGGTTCGATTCCCCACATGGGTACAATGTGTGAAGCCCATTTCTGGTCATCCCCACCGTGATATTGCTGGAATATTGCTAAAAGCAGTGTAAAACCATATTCACTCACTAACTGGCAATGCTTGATGATAGAGGAACAACCAGGCAGTTAATGCTACCTTTGAGCTGAAGATATCCTATTGTATGTGGGGCGGTGGGGTAGCCTAGTGGTTAAAGCGTTTGCTCGTCACGCCGAAGACCCGGGTTTCGATTCCCCCCGTGGGTATAATGTGTTAAGCCCATTTCTGGTGTCCCCCCATTGCTGGAATATTGCTAAAAGCGGCGTAAAACTAAACTCACTCACTCACTCACTGTTGTATGTGGCTTTATGTGACATATAAAACAAAGGATGGATGATAGTTATGATTAAGTGGTTATAACAATGAGGAAAATCATGAAGGGATCAAAAGTATGAGTAATTGTAGGTGCTAAATTGAGATTACATCGCAAGTGTCTGCCAAATTTGTTCCAAAATGTATCAAATAAACTAAAACATGTTAGGTACGTTTTGTAACGAGTTTTGAATGAATGTTATACAACAGGGTTTTTGTGTTTTGTGTTGTGTTTTTGTATATAGCCTGGCAGCCCAAATGTGTGGTAGATGCCAATTTGATTGTTCTGTATAATTTGTGCTATGAAGCCTTCTACAAAAATCCATTAAAATTATTTTTTGTTGAAATGTTCTTTATTTCTATTTTCAGATAATAATATTTGTTGTACAATATATTTATGATATCATCACATAAACATATATATTTCATATTTGAATAAAATAGCATCTTGCTTTTCTAAGTCTTCGTGTTTGTCATAAGTGCTTTAGATTTCTTAGGGTACGACTCCCTCTGTGGTCTAGTGGATGAGGGTCTGCATAGAAATGTAGAAAGTGGAAGATTGGTGGTTTAATTTCTAAATCATCAGGTTTGTCATAATTGCATAAGATTTCTTGAAGTATAACTTCCTATGTGGTCCAGTGGATGAGGGTCTGCATAGAAAGTGAAAACAAACTCGCAAACAAAAATCATAAGAGTCTGGTTGTCAGTCATATGAACATGTACCCTATGCTCCGTCACAATCAGGGGCAGAGGGGCAGCCTAGTGGTTAAAGCGTTTGCTCGTCACGCCAAAGACCCAGATTCAATTCCCCACATGGGCACAATGTGTGAAGCCCATTTCTGGTGTCCCCTGTCGTGATATTGCTGGAATATTGCTATAAGTGGCATAAAACTAAACTCACTCACTCACTCACTCACTCTTAGTCAGAACTGCATTTGACTCCACACAGTCTTCCAGAATCTTGCACTAAAACAGATACAAAGTTTCAAAGACAACACAACATTAGATTGTAGGGGAGGTGTAAATTACACTGTAGAGGAGGGTGACAACAGTTGTCATATATGTTAGTTGTCACCCAGTTTCCCCAAAGTGTTGTGTAAACTTGTGGAACTTCTCCAGCTCATCATCTGTCACTGTCCTTCTGTGAGCCTGCAGAGCCTTCAGGAAATCACTCAGATTGATGTCTCGGGGGACGATCTGTAATTGATGAATTCACATGCTGATTTTGAAAGAGAAAGGGTCATCAGAATATGGTGTTATTCTTTCTTGAATCAGTAGAATATGAGCTTTTGTCTTTCCCATCTGTATGAACTTTCCACTAAAATACAGACATGCTTTATGTGTCCAAGCTTACAAATGTTTTAGTTTTAAATATACTCCATGCCCATATTGAAAATGACATGGTATTTAAGAGAAGAGTCTTTTCCCTCTCATTACCCAAAGTCAACCGAAAATTGTTTAGTTTCATAAATCTAGACAAAATGTTGAAAATGAAGTGATGTTAGATACACAGAGATATGTTAAGGTCATAGATGAGTCAGAAATCAGAATTTGCAAGAAAACACATGTATTTTATACCTATTCCATACCACATATTTGTTGATTCTTCAATCATAGATTCATCTATGTGAAAATGGCGGAATAAAGAGCAAAAAATGGCATGTATAAAATCGGAAGGTAATTCTCTAAATCTCTATTAGAGACACGGTAACTTTGATCATACATGGAACATTTACTCCTCAGAAAGGCCCGACCTGTGAAGGTCTTGGTTAGAATTGGTTTTCAACAACCCATGCTTGTCGAAGAGGCAACTAACAGGATCGGAGGGTCAGGCTCGTTGGCTTGGTTGACACATGTCATCAGTTCCCAATTGCACTGATCAATGCTTATGCTGTTGATCACTGGATTGTCTGGTCCAGACTCGATTATATACAGACCGCCGCCATATAGCTGTAATATTGCTAAGTGTGGCGAAAAACTAAACTCACTCACTCAGAAAGGCCCTGAGGAAATTCAAAAATACTGATGTAGAGTCTGTTTCTGAAACTTAGTCTTCATACATGGTATAGAAGCACTGGATGTCAAAATATCTTATTACATTTGAACCGCCATATAGCTGGAATATTGCTGAGTGCGGCATAAAACTAAGCTCACTATTACATTTGAACAAATACCTGATCTGGAGGTGTATCAGACAAGGTGAAGGGGAGAGCCCCCAGGAAGGATTTAGAAGAAATTCCAAAACACTGTTGCTATAGTATATTTCTGAATGTAAGTCTTCACACACTGCATAGAAGCAGAACAGAAAAGGAAAACTGGATGTCAAAATAGTTTATAATAATTGAACAAATACCTGATCTGGAGGTGTATCAGACAAGGTGAAGGGGAGAGCCCCCAGGAAGGATTTAGAAGAAATTCAAAAATACTGTTGCTATAGTATATTTCTGAATGTGAGTCTTCACACACTGCATAGAAGCAGAACAGGAGAAGAAAACTGGATGTCAAAATAGTTTATAATAATTGAACAAATACCTGATCTGGAGGTATATCAGACAAGGTGAAGGAGAGAGAACCCCGAAAGGATGAGTTGCATGGTGCAAGCTGACCATCTGAAACAACAATGAATACATTCCTTCTCATAGAGCCAGAGTGACCAACTGACCTAAGATTGCTTCACTGAGTTGTGTCTATGCCCCGGCCGGGATCCATCTGTTTTTGGCTTTAATCCCAGATTTGCCCAAATATTTTCTTCAGTTACCACCCCAGCTATTGTGTCACATCTGCATCATGCAATACTTTCTGCTGACCTTCATAATGTAAACTGCAGGAGTGGTTCCACACAGGGCTCGGTGGTTTAATAGATATGATATAATACTCAGCTTCTGAACTAACAGGCTGTAATATATTGCTGGTACCTGGATATGAATCGGTTAAAAGCTCAATAAAACACAACACTCACTGTATGACATCACAACTTTCGGCTTTCCTCCCTCCCACTGTGATTGATGTAATTCCTGACAAACAGCACTTTGGTTATTTCTACCGAAGACACCTTTACATATCTGTCGATCATTCAACCCATGAAGATCCGGGGTAGAATAGGTCTTCAGCAACCCATGCTTGCCACAAAAGGCAACTATGCTTGTCGTTAGAGGCGACTAACGGGATCGGGTGGTCAGGCTCGCTGACTTGGTTGATACATGTCATCGGTTCCCAATTGCACAGATCGATGCTCATGCTGTTGATCACTGGACTGTCTGGTCCAGACTCGATTATTTACAGACCGCCGCCATATAGCTGGAATATTGCTGAGTGCGACGTAAAACTAAACTCACTCACTCTGTCGATCATTCAGGCTTTAACAGCTCCTAAGATGAGAGAAGCACTACTGAAATACCTTGTCTCTCTGAAGGACCCAGCCTGACAACATTTATACCACTAGGATGTTTTTAGAATATGTCCCTATTACTCAGCAAGCCAGAGATGTCATATTCTGAGGAACTTACTTGCCAACTGTCTCCAGTGAAGAGACGCCTGTAGGTCTCTGACAGGTTCAAACAGTGCCCCAAGTGTGAAGGTGGCAATGTCGCTACCTGAGTACCCTTCTGTCTTGTCCGCCAGCACACCCCAGTCTTCCTCACTCAGGTTCATCTTTGTGTCCTTGCTGTGGAGTTTGATCAGCTGCAGTCGAGCATCACTGATAAGTAAGTGAGTGAGTTTAGTTTTATGCCACTTTTAGCAATATTCCTGCAATATCATGGTGGGGGACACCAGAAATGGGCTTCACACATTGTACCCATGTGGAGAATCGAACATGGGTCTTCAGCATGGCGAGCGAACACTTTAACCACTAACTAACCCACCGCCTTGTATCACTAATACAACCAAGAGTTTATATTCTTACATCATATGGTTATCATTGAACAGGGAGCCACAGATAATTATTCTGGCCCTAAACAGTAAACACATGAAAATTGGAATGTTATATTCATATTCACCACAAACAGTGTGCATGTGCTACAAGACATTAAAGTTGACATTTGACAAGACCAGCTTCATGGAAAATGGCTACAGATTCCAATAACTAAGAAGTTCAAACCTTAAAACTAAAACTGTTTTGTTTATGCCCTCATCCCACCACTAACCTGACAACCAGATGCACAGAAACATTGGGGACCAAGAAATAAGAACATTCCTTCGTAAAAGGATCATTGTCAACCCTTATGGCATTTTGCATACTATGATATCATTAAAACACTGTTCAAAGGTGTGTTAAGTGTTATCTGAGGTCATCTTTAGGCAGTGATTCAGGAGTCCAATCCAAACAGCAATCGTCTCACCAAGGTGATCCCTTTAACATGGACTTACAACCGTCAGGGTACTACGACCCTGATTTACCTGCTTTAAGACTATAAGATTGATATATCACTTTGCAGATAATACCATCATAAAATCTGTGATGCATAGAAATTGGCAGTTTACCCACTAGCCAAAAAGCCCAACACCTGTGAAAATATTCAGTTCAGCTCAGCTAATTATGCTTCACATGATAACTCTAAAATCTACTGAAAATGAAGCTTTAAGAGACAAACTTAAATGCCAAGTTGGACATGCAATTATTTGTATTTTGGGGCACAGATTGCTACTAGAAACCTGGGTCATCCACCAACCTACCCCACTGGGGAGCTGAGGACACTATCATCTAAAGTAAAACAATTTTGCTCTGCAGACTTATGTCCCTTAGACATGTAAGGATTTAATGATGGGTGAGTGAGTTAGGTTTTATGCTGCTCTTAGCAATATTCCAACAATATCACGGCGGGGGACATCAGAAATGGGTTCACACATTCTACCCATGTGGGGAATCGAACCCAGGTCTTCGGCGTGATGAGTGAACATTTTAACTATTAGGCTGTCCCACCTCCCGATTTAATGATAAATGGTTGGAATCCCCGATTCCCCCTAAGTATGTTTCCAGGTGTGTCACCACCATGCTTGGTGTCTTTTTCCAAAGTAGTAAATGTTTAGGAACTGCATCAGTTTGGGCTTTCCTACCCATTTCGTTGTATATAACAAAATACTCAAAGTGATGTTACTAAGATGAAACTATCAGGCTTAAAATGGAACAGGTTAATATTACTCCAACTTATATGTAAAAGTTATAACATCACAGTACCTTTCTGGTAGAGGAATGTAGATCCTTTTCTGAAATCTCCTCAAAAATGCTGAATCTAGTTCCCAGGGACAGTTTGTGGCACACAGAAGGAATATCTTATCTGAGCTGCCAGAGTTGTCTGCCCCTTCCATCTGTTTTAGAAGTTCGGTCTTAACCCTGCGTGTGTGTTCCTCTTCCCGACTGCTCCTCTGACGACAGATGCTGTCGATCTCATCAATGAAGATCACCTACAAGATCACAACTATATTCAATGACATTACAATCATAGGATCTGGTTAAAAATGTTTTGAAATATACTTCAAGGCATCTCCTCATAAAATAGTAATTCAATAATATTTTATGTGAGTCTTCTCTCCACTTCACTGCTTCATATCAGTAATAGATTGACTTATACTGTTGTTGGAACAGTGATTATAGAGTTGCACAGTGATTATAATTTCCTACCAGCAAGACCCGTGAAGGTCCGGGTTAGAATATTGGCCTTCAGTAACCCATGCTTGTCGTATTTAAGACACATGTCATCGGTTCCCAACTATGCAGATCTATGCTCATGTTGTTGATCACTGGATTGCCTGGTCCAGACTTGATTATTTACAGACCGCCGCCATATAGCTGGAATATTGCTGAGTGCGGCGTAAAACTAAACTCACTCACTCACTATTACCAGCAAACATCCTTTAAACATGCATGAAGTACAAAAAGAACTTAATCTGTGGACTTACAGATCTTCCAGGTTGATTTGTGGCATGACAAAAGAGCTCCTTTATCAATCTGAAAAAAACACACAGAACTACAACAGACAAACTTATGTCCCAGTGCTTAATTTACATTCACTGTATTTTATGTCACATTTGCAGTAACAAAAAGACAAGTATTTTGCTCATTACCCAGATTTTTGGGAACATGAATAGATTTTAATCATTGTGAGTTGTTACCGATAGCTAAAATTAAAAAATTGAACATGATCCAGACAGATTTGAAAAGTGAACATTAGAAGTACTTTTCACTCTCCCCGACCCAGCTGGAGATGAGGTCTGCACTAGATACACTGTAGAAAGTGGAGTTGATCTCTGCTGCCACAGCTTGGGCCAGACGGGACTTGCCAGTTCCTGGAGGACCAAACAGAAGGATACGTTTCCACGGTTTCCGACCTCCTGGGGAAGACAAAAAAATAGTTCTATCTTTACACATCATGTAATTATTTGAAACAGATCTACACCTCAAATGATCTTGAGGATATTGACATAATTTTGCTCCACATGTCCATTCTGCTTTGATATTCTGTATCTAATCTTTGTCTACAATTGCTTGCAAAAAACAATGCAATAACAAGGGTAATGAAATATCAACTATCTCCTACATGACCATAGTTGTTCTGGATATACATGAGCATGAAGTGAGGATGGTGCAGGCAGTGTGCGAAATAGCCCCTGGTGCGCTAGCCCATGGCTAGTAAAAATCCAATCGGGCCAGTATATCTCCACAGTCACTGGCCCGACTGGCTAGTGAATTTTCATGGGATCATTTTGCAAAATATATCACTCTCTCCGACTTGTTAAGTTGTAATACACTAAAACCATGCAAGATTATGGACTGATAAAAGTGTTCATCGTAATAGCAGCTTAATGATGAAACCCGTGTGATGCCAACAATATCTTATTCTTATCTATTTTTGTTATCTTTTGCTTAGTTTCTACATTCAAATTTCGGGCTAGTAACTTTCAGGCATAGCTAGCCCGACTGTCTAGCAAAATTTGGAAACTATTTCGCACACTGGGAGCAGGTCATACAGGTCGTGTATCGACATGAAGTGTGGATATTGTTAGGGCACAATATATGGACAATGTAGCAGCATGGAATGTGGATACATTTCAGTGCAAGAATAGCAAATGTGTTACTTATGAAGAGCTGTGTATTGTACCAGGAATAGTGAGTGTGTTAACTGTAAACTGTTGTGGATAGTGCTTGCCATTCAAAAATAGCTAGTGTGTTACCTGTAAAGAGCTGTGGATAGTGCAGGGGCATTATGATGGCCTCAGTGAGGGCCTGTTTAGCTTCAGCCAGTCCTGCAACATCACCGAACTTAATGTTCCTGCTGGTGAGAATAGTGTCCTCTATGGCTGATCTCCGTTCTCTCTTCTGGCTTGACTGACCTTCACTGGCACCTGGTTCTGGAACATCTGGAAATGGCCCTAATGTGGCACCAATTTCATTTATTACAGTGGGGGAGGTTTTGGATGCATAAATGCTTTTTCATATTTTAGGATGACCCTCCCCATTTCCATTTTTTCAAGACATAAAAGTTTAAAGACATAAAAATATCTTATTATGAAATGTTCCATTTTCCCTGACCCTTCTCAAATATATGTATAGTTTTACATGAACCCCTTCCACAGACTTTTAGTGTAATACACCTTATCAAGTTTTTCATTCAAAACTTGCAAGCTGGCTTTCAAAATTTATTTTCAAAAGGTAGCAAACTTCCAGTAACATCATGGAGGGAACACTACAAATTATCTTCATACACTGTACCCATGTGCAGTGAATCAAACTCAGAACTTCGGGTAAGAAGCGAATGCTTTAACCACTAGGCTTTCCACATAGCATCAGAATATTAAGGCAATATGACTGTCTAACAGTCAATTTTTCAGTTGGCTGCATATCCATTTTACAAATCAAGTTTAAATTAGGAAACTGATGCACAGTTATCTTGTTGAATCTTTGAAAAACCTGTTGTAGAGGTTGTTGCTGTTACTGGCTGATGTTGTGATGGTGGCAGCAGGCTTCCAGAGAGGTTGGTATTCAGCTGGGTTATCTTCCTTTCCAATATGTCTGCTTGGGAACATAAGTTTCTTCCAAGTTTCTCAAGAGCAGACTGAAAGGGACATAGAAATTTCTCAACTGATTCAGCGAATAAATAATGATAATAATACCTCATAAAATATTCAGCAATTATTATTATTTGTTTGTTTATAATTGCAAATACAAGATATATTTATTTTTGAATTGGCTATTAACATCAGCAGTAAGTACCAAATGCAAAAACTGTTTTGCTTTTATTTCACAATAAACAAATCCTATTACAACTCAGGGATACAACTCAGCACTGAAAAAACGTTGTGCTTGACCCTTTGGACAACCCATGTCTCCCAACTAGACATTACTGAGGGCTAAACCCATTCCTCCACTCACTCATCATGTGTACCTTAAATAACTGGTCTTCTTGATTGTGCTTCAGTTTCTCCACTGACGTCTGACATCTCTGGATGTTCCTCAACATCAGCTGTATGTCAACATTGGAGTCCTTATTTCCCTCATGCAGAGTTTGCTTCAGACTAGGGAAAAATTACACGGATCATATTTCCTTACAATAAAAGTCAAAATTAACATTTGTGAAGTTCATTGTTATGCCAAGCAAAATCTTAGACACTATAAACTGATAACATGTGTAGAACATTCAAGACTCTGACTGGATAGAGTGTGGGTTATGTTCAGATGGAGGAGCATACTCCAACCAGGAGAGAAAATTCAAATTAGCAGTTTTAGAAATGAGTGTCGCAGACATGAAACCATACAGTGTCTAGATGTTATTATCCTGAAAACAATGTCAGACGTTAACAAACAAAATGGTTTCAATGGCATATTGAATTTAACATTGCCAAGTTGTTAAATATCTGAACGTTAAATGAACATTATCTGGGATTAGTGTCAACAAATGGCTTTTTATCCTGAGAACAATGTCAAGATAACAAACAAAATGGTTTCATTTGGAAGCATATTGAATTTAAGTTCATTTTTCCAGTTGTAAAATTGTGTATCTGACACAGATTAAGTGAACATTTGTCCCATTAGTTATCGTAACCCTTTCAACAAAGGCTGGCTAAATGTTCTGACGAGTGTCAGTCACTAACTGAAATAAGGCTGTTATATCTTTTCTTTATTCATGCTTATAACATTTAAATCTATATTGAGTAAAAGTATAAGTGATAAATATACATACCATGCTATAGCATCTACCATACGGTTGTGAGAATATGAAAGACAAGAGGTGCAATGTCAGTGTTGGAAATTCAATACTTGGCACAGTTTCTTTCTAATCTGCAGACAATATCAACTTAAAACATGTAGAGTAATTAAAAGTCCCGATGAAGATGAAATTTGAAAGGGGGCGTACACGGGTACTCCAAATATGTACCCCACGTACAGTTGTTGGCCATAAGTGAGTCATCATTAGTGAAATTCCCATAGAATTGCATGTTAATTAAGTCTTGCAAGAATAATTTTCATAAATTTAGTTTCTGTCGAATTGCTTTCAATACTTATCTACCAGCTGGGAAATCATCTCATCTAGATACACATAACTTCCATTCAATTTCCGATGATTATTAAGAAAACTGCAACTATTTAAACAACATATATTAGACACACCAATCATTTTTAACATGGCTGTCTATGGGATAGATTAAAAGTTGTACTTATATACGGTGCTTAATCAGGTGTCATTCGATAACTAATCAACGGAAAGATGAAAGGAAAGTATGGATACACGAAGCTGAAGATGATTTCCAAGATGTTTGCAAAATATCAAAATAAAATAACTTCTACTCAATTTATGAAAATTATTCTTGCAACAGTTAATTAACATGTAAGTCTATGGAAATTTCACTAATGATGACTCACTTATGGCCAACTACTGTATGTTTCTGTATACGGGAACGTACCCAAACCAACTTCTGAATACAGAATCATAGCACAAATACGTCAATTAGGGAGACGGTGATTCCGTAGGCTGAACCAGTTCGTAGCCCAGACTAGTTCGTAGACGGTGATTTCGTCAATTATAGGGCTAATCAAACGTCTAACAAGCTTACATATCAAGGTCCGAAGTAATATCATTTGATGTGGAACGGACGTTTTCAAATAATATTTTACGTTACCTGTATACAAACCAATTTCTTCCATGACTTCCAGTCAAATTCAGATTAGAAAAAATCAGGCTGAAAATGTAAGCATTCGTCTGCTATGAAAAGGGGACATAACTCTCGATGACATACTTTATTGGAGACCGCTTTTTAATTGTTGTTGTTCTGTGCTTGTCCTCAGTAAGAACAGTAAGAACTTGTAGAGTTTCATTTTAAGTCTTTTCCTAAAAAAGACATTATAAATGTCCATAGATGTGTTGAAGGCTACACGCCTTAAAACAATTTAGTCAAATAATGTTCGAAACTCAGGAAATAAAGTAGGATAATGGCAAATATCCAATATGATTAAAATCAATGAGATCTGTTTATCCAGTAACAGTCTTCTCTGAATGGAGAAGCAAATTGTTTTCTTTTTATCGATATATTATTGTGTTCTCTTTCTTCTACATTTAATACAACCTGAGAACAACTATTCTCCAAATACATTTCCGACAAAGACTATCGAGTGGTTCAATACCTGATCCTATATAGCTTCGGTCCAGGAGGTAGAAGTTTCGCAAAGGTCTTAACTCAACAAACCTTTAGGTTATTTTAATTTTGCAGGCAGTACAATGAAACATAAATTGTCGTTCTTGTCAATTGCTTCTTAATTAACCAACTAATAATTATTGAGTAGAAAGTTGTATAGTGAAGGCATAGCATTCTACACAAAAATAAAGACTTCTTAACAACACCTGTTTGAACAATCAGTCAAAAGCCGCAAAAAATGTGATCAGAAATTTCAGTGTCTCTGTTTTCCCTAAAATTTCAAATAACTCTCCTTCTCGTTTTCTCGTAAATATACTCATGCCAATAATGGTTGTCACCCCCTTCAATTTTTTTAATTTGAGAGGGGGTGTGGGGTGGGTGTGTGAGGTGTGTGGGGGTTGGGGTGGGAAGGGGGTTGACAACCATTATTGGCATGAGTATATATTTATTACGAAACTGTTTATATTGTATTTTAAAATGATTGAGACGGACAACTTTTCAACAATATACTATACAACAAAGTAGGGAATTTTTGTCATTGTCAGCAATAGTATCGGGTGTTAGGACTGGCCGAACTGAGCTCCATATATTGCCTATAACAGATTCACAGGTCAGTACTAGCGGGACAACGTCATATAATTAATGTGATATTCGGACAACGCCCTGGACAACCTTCCCTTTTCCAAGATGATAATGCAGGTGCAGAATTTATATTCAATTAGTCTAACAGCATAACATCCAAGTCCTACCATGCCAGCACTCATTCCTGATCTTTATCCTTCTTTAAACGTCTTGGACGTCATTGCTAAAGGTTACGTTGACGTCAAAATCCACCCTCCACTCTCAATGACCTCGGTCGGGCACTGGCTGATGAGTGGAACAACATGAGTGAATGAGTTTAGTTTTACGTCGCACTCAGCAATATTCCAGCTATAAGGCGGCGGTCTGTAAATAATCGAGTCTGGACCAGACAATCCAGTGATCAACAGCATGAGCATTGATCTAATGCAATTGGGCACCGATGGCGTGTCAACCAAGTCAGCGAGCCTGACCACCCGATCCCGTTAGTCGCCTCTTACGACAAGCATGGGTTACTAAAAATCAATATTCTAACCCGGACCTTCACGGGTCGGAACGCATTAGACAGTGACATGCTTCTGGCTCTCCAGGGGCATATGTGACACTAGAATGTATGAGTGTTTGGTCCAGTGTTTGCCTTTAACCCTGAAAAGCTGCAGGCCCTAAGGACACAGAACCGTAAACAGTTGTGGGTCCTGATCAGAATGTGTAGGCCCTATGTTTTAGCTACAATATACGTAATTCCCAGCCAAAAAATGTGACAACTAAAAATATTTGTTCGAGGTTAAACGATCATATCTCAGTAATCTAAATTGTTTCTTCGAAAACTGATAGTTGTTTCATTTACAGACAATAACTGCTGATCGAGATAAAAACTAGAAATAACTGAATGATATTTTCCAAGAAATAACACTCTTAGTTATTGGGGATGACAAAGCTGTTGGCCATAAGGACCTGCAGAAAACAAAAGCTGTGGGTCCAAGGTTTTTTTTCAGTCGGCTTCTTGCCTAAGGACCGACATTAACCCCCTACTATTCTCGCACGGTATATGAGCGTCTGCTTTGTCACCAACATCAAGTCAGCGGTTTCAAAGCTTCTGAAATCTCTGACTCACCAAGCGGAATGGACTATTTCCTGTATGCACGATGAAAAATTGCCGGTAACGGTACACAGAAAACGACAATTTGATGATCGGAAAGTACACTTCTCTTAAAGCTGTCCGTATATCTGTATCCCATCTCCCACTCACCCTGCGATTTCATTTCGGCGTGAAACAATAAAAAAGGTCTTTTTACTTCAATTTCCTTGCCGCTTTCCAAATGTATCTATAGGCTGATATGACGTGAAGTAGAGAGTATTTTTACCCTTGCACTCATATAAAAACAGGCCAACTTGACCTTTGCTCATCCACATCTAGTCTGTCTCGCAGTCCCTGAACCACATTATTTTCCCTAATGCCTAGCCCTCCCTGCAGTGCTCAAGCCATAAATGAAGCAAGTCTAGATTTCCTCAGGTTATCTCTGGTCTCACTGGGGCTCCTTTTCAATTTAAATGGGTTTATTTGTTACTATCAAAATTATATATATTCAGGGACTAATCATTAGTCTAATCCACATCTATTGACAATAAATCCGAACCAAAGCGCCTCGATCTACTCATGAGTTATTTTAAAGATTATTAGCAAATTATCTAAATTTTTATTTTAATTTGAAAAAATAAGTTACATACGCAACTGGTTAAACATTTTTAAATTAAATTTTTAAAGTTAGAGATGTGAAATGCCGAAAACTACGGATGGCCTAACGATAACACGGATGATGAAGTTAACAGAGACATTAATTCCTGTGATCATTATCAGTACTACAACACAACATCCAGTAATAATAAACTTTTTAAAAAACCCACCAAAATATAAAAATAATGATCGATATAATAACTCGCGTTAAAATGTTATATTTTTACGTTACTCGTACATAACAAATCCACAGCTTGTCATATACAATCTGATTTAAGGGTACACCCGTGAAGATCCGGGTTAGATTGGTCTTCAGTATCCCATGCTTGTCGTAAGAAGCGACTAACGGGATCGGGTGGTCAGGCTCGCTGGCTTGGTTGACACATGTCATCCGCGGTATCCCAATTGCGTAGATCGATGCTCGTGCTGTTGATCACTGGATTGTCTCATCCAGACTCGATTATTGTTAGAGCTATAAATTCACTGAAAAATGCTAAATCAGGAGGTATGGATGGAATTCCACCAGACTTTATTAAAAAAGCATTAATATTAGTTCCTTATTTTGAAATTTTGTTTAATGAAGTTCTTGACAGTGGTGTTTTTCCTGACAGTTGGAATACTGGCATGATAGTTACTTTATTTAAGGAGGGCAATATCATAGATCCTAATAATTATCGTGGTATGTCTTTGTTGAACACCCTTGGGAAAGTTATCACCTCTATTATAGAAACTAGAATTAGACATTGGCTGGAATTAAACTCTATCATACATGAATCACAGGCGGGTTTCAGGAACGATTATGCCACAGTGGATAATATATACACCTGGAACTTAATTAAGCACCCCCTGATATATTTCATGATAGTAGAGCAACTGTTAACCATCGTTAAACATGAATGATATCTCTGTATTACAACACATCTCTAGTAGTCTAAAAAGGTGTTTCAGTTCCTTTGCACTCGTCACAACGCATCCCTTGTGCACGTGAAGCATATAACCCACACTTTTCCCAAAATTCAGTTTCTCTGACATGCAATTTATGGGTATAAAAGCAGAAGAATTTGTAACTGTCTCCATTAATGAATACTGAAATGGTGAGGAGAAGACTTTCTGAAGCACTAAGGTGGCAAATTGTTGCATGCATGCAACAGGCATGTCCTTCAAAGCTATTGGACGACAACTGGGCTACAGTCACTCGGTCATCAGCCGACTTGTCCGAAAACATCAGATGACAGATGTGAGAGATCGTCCAAGGCCTGGACAACCCAGGAAGACAACGGCCCGTGATGATCGCAGCCTGGCACGTCTGGTAAGGCGAGAACCCTTTGTCACAAGTTCGGTTTTGAAGCGCCTGTGGTTACCCTACAGACAATTATCCACCAGAACCGTCTGAAATCGCCTTAGGGCACTTGGTATGAGGTCCAGAAGAGTCATCAAACGTCCTGCTCTGTCTGATCTCCATAAGAGACGACGTCTGGAGTGGTGTATGGCCCGTCACCAGTGGAACCTGAGGACATGGAGGAGGGTCCACTGGTTAGATGAGAGCAGGTTCCTCCTCCACGTTACAGATGGTCGAATGAGAGTGTGGAGGCATAAAAACACTGCTTACGTGCCCAGGAATATCCACCCTACTGTTCCTTATGGTGGAGGATCGGTTATGATCTGGGGTTGTCTTTCACACGACTGTAAACTTCAAATGGTGACTGTCCGAGGAAATCTTGATGGTCAGCAGTACATCCGGGATATTCTCCATCCAGTTGTCGTGCCTCACTTTGACAACCACCCGTTGGCTACTCACCCGATATTCATGGACGACAAAGCCAGGCCGCATCGTTCACGTGCTGTGACCGCACATCTCCAGAATGAGGCTATCATGACATTACCTTAGCCCCCAATGAGCCCCGATTTGAATCCTTTGGAGCACATCTGGGACTTTCTTGGACGCCGTGTGAGGTTGAGAGAACCCCCTCTCCAGCATCTTGCACAGCTGGAAGCTGCTTTGCATGAAGAATGGCGGCAATTGCGACTTGATCGTATCAGAAGGTTTACCAGTAGCATGATGAGGAGGATTCAAGCTGTCATCCAAGCACGTGGGGGATACACCCGATACTGATGCCAGACCCATCAGATGTTAACATGTGACATTCCTTGTGCATCATTTCTTGTAATAGTCAGCCATTGACAATGCTACGACCATACTTGTTCAGTGACTATTTTCATCAAGAATCAATCGTGACCAAATCACATTGGTTACGCTATTAAAACAACACGTATTGGAATCATTGTCTTGTTTTTTCATTTGTCAATAGATCGTATGTTTCACAATAGCTAAGGTTCCACTATCTTTGGAATAGTGAGAGAGTTACAGCAAGTTTTGTTTCTCACCATCCAGAAAATAGGGGGGGGGGGTGCTTAATTAAGTTCCAGGTGTATATTTACCTTGCAGTCACTGTGCCTTATTTGATTTTCGGAAAGCTTTTGATTTGATAGATAGATATCAATTATTATACATTTTACATAGTAAGGGTATTTGCGGTAAATTGTACAATGTTCTCAGTGATATGTATTCTAAGCTTAAAGTTTGTGTTAAAACTACCAATAGCAGGTCAGATATATTTGATACACCGTGTGGTGTTAGACAGGGTTGCATGTTAAGTCCGGTTTTGTTTATATTATTCATTAATGAATTAATATCAGATTTTACACAGAGTGGTTTAAGGGATATATCATGACCAGTTAGATGAAAGTTTACTGTTGTTGTTTGCAGGTGATCTTACTTTGATTGATGACACAGTTATAGGTTTACAAAAGAATTTAGATTTTTTTGGAAAAGTACTGCTGCAAGTGGGGATTGGAGGTAAATTTGGACAAGAGTAATGTAATTGTATTTAGAAATGGCGGAATTTTAAGGAGTGTGGAAAGATGGTTCTATTCTGGTGTTGAACTAAAATGTGTCACATATTATAAGTATCTTGGATTTGTATTTTTTTCCAGACTAGTTTGTTCAAAGGCATGTGAAACTTTAGCTATTCAAGCTAAAACATCAAGCTTTCCAGTTCACAGGGTACTGAAATCGTTTTCAACGCTACCTTTTCATATTGTCCAAACTATTTTTTACTCTAAAATAATGCCTATTTTATTATATGGTTCAGAGATCTGTGGACATATACCTTTAGGTCGTCGATAGAAAAGATGCAGAGTGACTTTTTCAAGAGATGTCTTTGTGTTTCTAGGCGTACTTCTACTAATGCCATTTTAGGTAAGTAAGTAGAAGTTATTCACGTGTACACTACTACAGTCGTTGTATTAGCTGTATTGGTTGTATTGGTGTAGATTACTTCATATGGACAGGTCGAGATATCCTAAGGCCTGCAAAGAAATGTTGAAACAGATCGATGAACAAGGTAAACTTTGTTGGGTGTCACATATTCGTAAGTTACTCTTTGAAACTGGTTTTGGTTATGTTTGGAATAGCCAAGAATGTGGTAATGTCAAGATTTCCCTGTCTATGTTTACACAGAGATGTAAAGATATTGAGTATCAAAATTGGCATTCCAAGATTTCAACGTCATCTTTTTTTAATAATTATGGTAATTTTAAAACTCCTTTGGGAGTTGAGAAGTATGTATTAGAGCTGTTACAGTCAAAGGATCTCTTAAGAGTATATTGTAAATTTCGTTGTGCATCGCATAAATTAAATGTTCATTTACTACGTTTTAAACGTTTGAAAGACCATAACCAACTGTTATGCTCGAAGTGTAATTTAGGATCTGTTGGAGATGAATTTCATTTCTTTCTATTATAAGACATGTAGAGAACTGTTTGTACCACCATATTATTATAACAATCCATCCCATGATAAATTTGTCTCACTAATGTCAACAACAAATTCTGTTCTTATAAAGAGGATATCACTGTTTCTCAAAGCACTTCCTTCTGTTATGTCCTCATTATAAAACATGCAGAGAACTGTTTGTACCACCATATTATCATAACAATATATTTATCCCTCGATAAATTTGTCTTACTAATGTCAACAACAAATTCTGTTCTTATAAGGAGTGAATGAGTGAGTATGGTTTTACGCGCTTTTAGCAATATTCCATTAATATCACGGCGGGGGACACCAGAAATGGGCTTCACACATTGTACCCATGTGGGGAATCAAACCCGGATCTTCGGCGTGACGAGCGAACGCTTTAACCACTAGGCTACCTCACCGCCCTCTTATAAGGAGGATATCACTGTTTCTTAAAGAAAGGTATCATGTTAATTAGTCTTGCACTGTATATCAATATCTCATGCGCATTGTATTACTTGTAAGAAGTATGAATCAGAGCTGTACCAGTCAAAGGATCTTTTAAGAGTGTACTATATACACTAGACGCAAAAAGAAACGTTACCCTCCTACCTTTGTGAATTACTTAAAAACTATCAAAGATATGTTAGAAGGTTTTAGTTTACAAGAAAGCTTAACAAACACAGCTTTATGCAAAGCACGAAAATAAATTCTCAAATGCATTCATATTTAGGTGAAATCTTTTTCAGAAGAGTTAAATTGTCCCATATTCGTCCGTGCCGAAATAAACCAATAATAGTGATTTTGATATCCAAAAGAAAGGTTGAAATAATATTCTGCTTTGGGACAATGATATACCATTTAAAGTCACCATTTTTCAACTATTGAAAGAAGAAACAGCTGTTGTACAGTGTGTAAAAAATTGTAAAATAATCATTCCTATGATTTCAGTCTTTTGAAACATTTTCTGCTAATTTGCATTAGTGAAAACAAGTAAAACGTGTCTTTGATATTATGAAAAAATGTTTAGGAACATCTAAAATGATCTTTGTTAACATTGTTGCTTGCAAACTAACATTTTTTCCATTTTCTGTTTACACACAGCAATATCAATCGCCAAAACGCAGCAATATTCAAGCAATATTTACATCTATTTCACATGTAGAATGATTCTATAGGGTATAAATAGAGCCTAGAAGACTTCAGGGCTTTAGACAACCTGGGGTCACCGTAGACAGGCTAAAAAGTGGACGTCCACGCATCACAACTCCAACTGAAGACAGGTACTTCCGTCATTAAGGAAGGAGGGTAACGTTTCTTTTGGCATTTAGTGTATTTTGTTGTGCATCACATAAATGGATTGTTTAGTTAATACGTTCTTTGAAAGATCATAACCAACTGTTATGCTTGAAGTGTAATGCCTGCTCTGTTGAAGATGAATTTCATGTCCTTCTGTTATGTCTGAAAGGACTGAACACATCTCTCCTGCCCTCAAAACACTACATTGGCTTCCAATTCGCTTCAGAATCGACTACAAAATCCTGCTCCTTGTTTTCAAGGGTCTAAACGGTCTAGATCCAAAATACCTCTCGGATCTCCTTACACCATATCACCCAACTAGATCACTCCGCTCAAGAAACCAGTCTCTCCTTGAAATACCACAAACTAGAACTAAGTCATATGGGGACAGGTCTTTCTCTAGAGCAGGACCCTTCCTCTGGAACAATTTACCATCCATCCTTCGTTCCGAAACAGAACTGTCAAATTTTAAAAGTGGACTCAAGACGCACCTATTCACCTCTGCACATGGATAAAGTGGGCTCAGATAGCGCTTTTGAGCAATTACATTGATAAAAAGCGCTTTACAAATATTTGTATGTATGTATATATGTATGTATGTATGTATGTATGTATGTATGTATGTATGTATGTATGTATGTATGTATGTATGTATGTATGTATGTATGTATGTATGTATGTATGTATGTATGTATGTATGTATGTCCTTATTATAAGATGTGTAGAGAACTGTTTGGACCACCATATTACTATAAAAATCCACCCCATGATAAGTTTGTCTCATTAATGTCAATAACATATTCTGTTCAGGTATCATTGTTCCTCAAAAGAAATGTTTCATGTTAAGTGGTCTTGCATTGTATATCATTGTATCCTGCGATCTGTATGATGATTGCTGTATCTTAGCACTATGGGCAATGTGGCCTCAAATGCAAATAAAACTTGTCACTTGTCACTATTTACAGACCGCCGCCATATAGATGGAATATTGCTGAGTGCGGCGTTAGACAACAAAAAACCCAACCCATTCACGGATAGATATTTAACGGGAATTATAGAGTTCAGTGCGATTAGCCTTAGAGAGATATACGTGTTTGGACCCACCTCGCACACGTGTCAAGCAGCTCCCGTACTGAGGGACGAACTAGGGGCGCAAACATGCTGAAGTATGAAACGTCGTGATCACTGTTTAACCCTCGGGCAGGATGAGATAATATCTATTCTCCAATCTGTAGCAAACTATCTACGTTAGGAATGTAAAAGCATATGTCATCCTTGCGGTGATGTCAAACACAAATTGACATTCTTCATGCTGTGTAAATGTATGTTTCACGTTTTTAAGTTCAAGATTTAATTACTTTTTCACTTAATTTAATTCAGTAACATTGTATCTAAATTTAAGCCCTCAGCGTAAAATCGAAAAATGACAAAACATGATGTCAATGAAGCATATTCCAAATTTACGGAACCATTACTCATGAATAGAGAGACAGAACACGTTAATATACCAAATATTATTGCTGTCAAACTGAAAATATCAATTCAAGGACACGTTATAAATTGAGTTGACTTAAAGAATTTTCTTGACGCCACGGCAACGGAACTGAACAGCTACTTCCTGTAAAATGTTAGGGAATATGTTAATGACCTTTTGTCTGTCTATGAATATAAAAACACAGGAGTTTAAGTCCGCCTTGTGGCAGATTAAAGTGTGTTGGTTTATTTGGCAGAATTTCTGCTTGACTTACACCTCGACTGAAAAGAAAGTGTTTGCTCTAATTACTCTGTTGAACGGGAAGGGTCGTATCATGTCACTATTTACTACCGCAATGGCGTCTGTCGTTTACTTTTTACGTTTACCTTCATCCTCAGTATCCAGCAGAGCACCTGCGTTATATAGGGATCAACAGTTCTTGGAAATATGGAAACCAATAACGATGTTTTCATACACTGCAATCTTGTTGCAGACTGGATCGGTAGAAACATGCTACAAGTCAATATATAGAAAAGGATATCATTGAAATATAGGTTTTATGCTGTAAAAAATTCGAAAAGATGTGTTCCTTAATTCATACATATAAATCGTCAACCATTTTCGGTATTTCACTATTGTTGTACCTTTTTAATGTGGTGTGGCGGTCCTGTGTTAGTTTGCCCTGTTATAATGATATAATGAGGGACAAAAATAAGGGATCACATGAAAGCACAATTGTTCCTTTATTTCTTTCCAGGTCTTCTTCACAAGCCGCAAAGCTAAACAATTGTGCTTTCATGGCTTGTGAAGAAGACCTGGATAAAAATAAAGGAACAATTGTGCTTTCATGCGATCCCTTATATTTTTCCCTCAGTATATAATAATGCTACATGTGATAGAAATAAACCAAGCTCTCCGTTCGACCACTAAAGGATGTCCATGTTTTATATGCAGTTCTTATCAACAAATAAGCTCTAATCCACTGCCACCCGAGACGCGTAGGTTTCGCATAGAAAACGCGCCGCCTTCGCGATTGTTCATACGAGCTTAGGCAACAGACTGACAGACTGGCGGCGATATTTGGTTAATTTAACCGTCACATGATAAACATATCTAGAAAAAAAATTGGAATCTTAACGGTATGTCTACCGTACAAATATTGGCTTTCTGAACACTACAGCACATGTACATCCAAATAATTTAATAAAAAAATATTTAACAATAAAATAGTTAAAAAATAGAATTCAATTGAATCGTCGTGCCATGGTTTCCGACCGTTTCTTATATACGTCATGCAGTATATCGCCACATTGATAATACTTCATATAGGTCATGAGCAGCACTTTAAATGATTCTTTTTACTTAAATGTCAGATCGAGATGTTCGTGGAACCATAGTACGTAGGCGTCTGTTGGTTTATTCTCTCCTCCGACAATGAAGCTGAAAAGTGGTCTGAGGCGCAGCTTTGTTTCTAAATTAGGCAATCTGGGTTTTATCCCTATTTATCAAGAGACGTCACTTCAGACACCACACTGTGACAATATCCTGCATTCCGCGCAACTCTTCTGGAGGTGGGGCCACCGAGACAATATCGTCACTTTATGGTCGCAATGTGATGCATTCTTCCGTTATGTCAACACCATTCTTGAGATCTAACATCACAGCATGGCGTGAGCTACTGGTAACGGTTTATCTTGTATAACTACAGGGGTTAGTGACACGGGGGCTACAGGGATGATGTGGTTTGTGTACCGTACAATAGGGTAGGAGACATTGAAAACCTTGTCTTACTCCTTTAGGCACATTAACAAGTGAGTGAGTGAATGAGTCTTTACTCCGCTTTTAGCAATATTCCAGCAATGTCACGACGGGGGACACCAGAAATGGGCTTCACACTTCGTACCCATGAGGGGAATCGAACCCGGTTCTTCAGCGTGACGAGCGAGCGCTTTAACCACTTGGCTACTCCACCGCCCCACACATTAACAATGTGATAACATGGTATTTACATTAACGTATATAGATTATTGTCGGACAAAGGTTTTAAGTCGTCCCGTTAACATCGGCTTTTCTCAAAATTCAAAATTCTGTCGGCACTGAGGAATGACTTTCTAAGATATATATACAGCATACGTGTGTCTGTTGTTTAGCATAATTTCTGTTTTTCACTTACAAGTCACAGAGACACGATATGTCGTTAAAGCAGCTCCGGAAGCTTCCGGAAGCAGTCCTATAATCGAACTATTTAGAGTCTAAACCCATAAGGATATACAATTCTTCAAAATATATTTAAAGTGACACTGACATTAATGAAATTCATTTTAATGAAGTGTTCTTTCTCTCTGCTGCTTTAAATATGTCTAAATGTTTCAGAACATTGCAGTATTTGTGCTTGGATTTCGCGTGGACTTCGCAACGCGTCCGGGATCATATTCATTTCGTAATTATGTTTTGGTCCTACTGATACGCTAAGCCATGTTATTCTTCGAAGGCGTGTTTGGTTTGAGCTGGAGTGTAGATTATTTGTTGTCATATACAGAATATTTAAATAACCACGTCAAACAATTATATGTTATTTTGTCAACAGGAACCCACGCTCACCACGACAGCTTACGATTATATGCTCGCGACAAAAAGTTAAGGAACCCCCATCCCCATTTCTTTAATAAGACTTTGGTTAATCTACCATGCGGTGACAGATTAACAATAATAATATAAAAAAGGTGTTTCGTAATATATTTAGTTTTTGGCGTATCTGTTTTGGTATAAAAGACAACGGTTCAAAATAATATTCATCTCGCAGCCCCATTCATACATGACGTTATGTGCGTGCTCCAGGTACAGACAGCAGGTTGTGTCATCAGGTTTTGTTTAATTAATGATGTTTCATTACACTCGATGAACATTTTTTACGATCATTGCAGCAACCTGCTTTAATTCATAAAGCTCTCATTGAAGGGCGTCGTAGCATTATTATGGGAATACAATATAGCAGCACTGTGAGAAAATGCAGAAATACCACAACGTTTATGAATGAAATAAACCTGAATAAGTTCTCAATTTCCACAAATATGATTACAAGAAAACGTAGTGACGCTAAGCACAAGGGGAGAAAACTGATGTAAGATAAAATCATCAAATTAATTCCTCGCACCTGTTGAGCAAGGAAACGAATGCGGATTTTGAAATTTCTTTATTAAAACCGCCAACTCAAATCGTTTTCAATGACAATGAAAACACCGGTCTTTTTATCCCCTGTACGAAACGGGTTCACGGAGGTCCATATGGTCGTAAATAACATAAATTGAGCTAATTTGAAATCAGATTTAATCCGAAACGAAAATCGTCAATATCACACGATTTTCCACTCGAAGTAGTTACACTTGTTGCTGGCAGTCGCGAGTAAGCATTGATTCAACTTGAAATACTCTTAGTGTAAACATGTTTATCGGGGAGGACAAACACAGTACACATGGCGGCCATTTGCAGGGGTCATTTGTCATGTCTGTCAACGGGTATATATCAGGGGCGAGCCAATCATTCGGCCGCATACCCCTTTCAGTCTCGGAGCTGCTAACTTGGAGGAGAAAACGCGAGATCCTGAAAGTCTCACAATGTTGCGGATATTGGCCTGTCTGATTGTCTTGGCATCGTTTGGCGCCTCGCAGTCGGCGACACTTCACAGGGTAAATATGTTTTAAAGTTTCGTTTATTTTGAGAATTCTTCATTTACTTTTTGAATTTCTTGTACGCATTTTGACAGTGTTTGGACTTTTTACAGCTAATTTTAACAAAATCGCATTTTGTTATCTGTAGTAAAGAAGGGGCATTAGTAAGTATGAACAAAATAACTTCTTTGAAATTCAAAGGTGTACCTTCTTCAGTACTGGAGGAAACGCAAGATTATGTCCTGAAAAGTTAAATGTTGGAGATACTGGATGCGTCGAATGGTCTTGCTATCGTTTTGACCAAAGCTATCGGAGATACTTTCACAAATATAATAATTATTTACATTTTTTAAACATCTAGTGTAATAAGTTAGAACGTTGTAATTATAATTACATTCTGTTATATAAAAAATTGTAAGTAAGACTAGTTCCACTGGATCAATCGCTGACACACCGTTGATTTCTTTAAATAATTAAATTCTTGGACAAGTTTGTTATGATATTTCGTTATATGTTAAATTATTCAAAAGATTAAGATAAATAATAGTAAGGTTTCGCATGGAATCTCTTCCTGTCATTATTTCCACGAATGTGGTGGAAAGGGGTCGTCTGGATGCATTTTTCTTTTCTTTCTTTTTTAGTGAAGGTAATAAGGGAATAATCTTTTAGAAATATCTAAAATCTTTCATATGACAGTACGTCTCGACTTCACCGTGTAAACAAGTACACGGACACTTTAATAAATTAGTTCCGTAAGTAGCTTGATAGAAAAAGGACAGAGTACGATAAGAGCACTTTTACGCCGAGGGAAACGCATTTCAGACTCAGGAAACGTTTTACAAATCATTTTGAAAGTTATCCGAGTTGTTCATAATATTCTGTTCACTTGAACACATTACATGGGTGTTTCGAAATATTCAAACAGGGTCAAATCTTTGACCCAAGCTGATTTCCAAAGGATTTAGATAACAATTGAAACATTAGGCCCAAAAGTCGTCTTAGGTCACAGACCTGCTCCTACTTAAGCGTTCTCACAGTGTGGTAATCGGTAATGTCTGAAGTCCAAAACTTTTAATGGTAGGAAAGAATCGAAACACATATCTAGTCAAATGGACATCTGGGATAATTTTCATGCTGGTATTTGGAAAATTAAAATTATATATTTCGGTTCGGCCTTCTCTTTACACATGTCTTGTAGATTTGGACAATAACAGTAGTGTTTCATTTAAGTCTGGTTCAGAAGACTACAGTCGCGAAACGTCGGTGATCTCAGTCCAGACAATAGTTAATACACCTTTGAAGCCAATCCTCCCCGTAAATACAGTATAGGCTAAATATCCAGTCAGCAAAGCGAGGTGTAATATCATATTTCATTGGATGAATCTCATACTTCTATTGGGGCGGTGGGGTAGCCTAATGGTTAAAGCGTTGGCTTGTCACGCCGAAGACCCGGGTTCGAATCCCTACAATGGCCACAATGTGTGAAGCCCATTTCTGGTGTCCCCCGCCGTGATGTTGCTGGAATATTGCTAAAAGTGGCGTAAAACCAAACTCAGTCAGTCAGTCAGTCAGTCAGTCAAACTTCTATTTGGAATAAATGCGAAACATTCATTTTTTTGGTGCCTTAATGTGAAACAAACAGTATACGTTAGATTATGCCAACCAGTATTTCTTGTTATTAATTTCTATTAATTAATATAATGATGTATCTTAATTTACCCTACGTACTGTATACAATACACAATTAGGTGTACCATCAATAATAATGTGATGTATTTGTGCCTTGAAGATGTCCCCGTTTTTAACACATTAATGCTATGGCTTAATATATCGGTTCTATATCGTAGCAGTGTTTCCCATACACAAATAAGCCCATACCTAAGAGTCTGTACCTCATCTTGCTGTTGCGCGTTCATCGGCCGCACCAGGATATGGTGATTGTGGGTTTGAATCCCACGTATGATCCTTCGTCAGTCACCACCATAGTCTTGCAATTGGTTGTCTCTAGGCTGCTGAAACCCTTGAAGGTCCAGGTTAGAATTGATCTTCAGCAACCCATGCTTGTCGTACGAGGCGACTAACGGGATCGGGTTGTCAGGTTCGCGGACTTGGAATACACATGTCATCGTATCCAAATTGCGTAGATCGATGCTCATGCTGTAAATAATCGATTGTCTTTTCCAGACTCGATTATTTACACACCGACGCCATGTAGCTGGAACATTGCTGAGTGCGGCGTAAAACTAAACTCACTCACTGACTCACTCACTAGGCTGCTGAACGTCTAACGTAACACCTTTATATAGGTTTTCTCTCAGTTTTAGTGAGAGCTCCGTGATATAACTGAAATACGGTTCAAAGAAATGTCACACCCAACTCACTCACTTGTTAAAGTGAATCTATAACAGAGACAACAGTGAAACTCCTTGAACCATGTATAACCGGACTGGTCCATATATCCAGGGCACTGACATTTTGCGCATAGAGTTGCGTCCCTAGGTGTGCAAGGATCTATAGTTCTACTTGCGATTCCCATAATTGCCCATATCATAATCTATTGTTGGTTTGTCTGCTCCCTACCCGTGGGTGTCTCCAAAATGGAAAATGTATAAACAACTCAGCGTCCTCCTCTCCCAATAGGAAACTGCCACGCTCTCATATAACGGAAATACAGTATACAGTTATAACGAACTCCCAGGGACCATAGTTGTAGTTCGTTATAACCGTAGTTCGTAATATGCATTTCGACAAAGGTAAACAAGAGACCGGGACCAAAAAAGCCCAAACGAAGTTTACTGTATTTTTCAAAACGGTGTTGAACCTAACTCACCCACACATGTCCTCGATCGAAGTTCGTAGGTTTAACTAAACAACTGTTTTGCTGCAGAATAAGAGATGGAACAACGGCGGCGATGAGTATGCTGTTGCCCCTGACTACAAGCCCATGGCACTGGATGACCCGAGAAGACAGAAGCAGGTTGAGACCTACTCGGACACTGCTCAGGTAAATACCGACGGTTATTATTTTAAACTTCTTTTCTTTTCTTTTTTAATCAATTTGTAGATTGATCCTTTGTTATCCTGGACATGAGCCCTTCTCTTTATCTAGGATGTTTGGAACAAAAATCTGAATTAAATGAAAATACAAACGGTATTTTGCCGAGACTTGCGGCCCTTGGGTACGCCAGAATCTTATGACACTAAAGTGTTTCTCCCATATTGAGCTGGCATGGTGTGATATAACTGGAATATTGGTCACAACCCGTGAAGATCCGGGTTAGAATTGATCTTCAGTAACCCATGCTTGTCGTAAGAGGCGACTAACGGGATCGGATGGTCAGGCTCGCTGACTTGGTTGACACATGTCATCGGTTCCCAATTGGGCAGATCGATGCTCATGCTGTTGATCACTGGATTGTCTGGTCCAGACTCGATTATTTACATCCCGCCGCCATATAGCTGGAATATTGCTGAGTGCGGCGTTAAACAACAAACAAATAAATAAATTAAGCCCAACCCACCCGCTGCATATCTTGATATCCGAAGCACTGACAGGTGGGAGTGTTTGATCTAACGGAAGCAGTTTGAATCTTTAGGTCATATGAACTATATTTGGCTTCTTCATTTGACTCTGTCTTGAACCAGTCAAGAAAACTATATCTCTAACAAAATGGAACAATATTCTTACTCCATGCTTACAATCTCCTACCCAGTGTTCCATGCAGCCAGCCAGCATAGTACCTCTGCCACATGCCAGAAAAATGTGACGATTCGTCACATCTTGCACCGTCCATTCAATATAATGTACAGATGTGTTAGCCTTGTGGTTAAAGCGTCCGGGTCGTCACGCTGAAGATGTGGTACAATGTGTGAAATCAATTTCTGGTGTCCCCGCCGTGATATTGCTGGAATATTGCTAAAAGCGGCGTAAAACCATACTCACTCACTCCAATTTAGTCTTGAAATGCTAACGTACTGAGAGACAAGTCTAGGTAATTGGGTCCTATTTCCACCTCGGAAACCCGAGGAGAGACAAGTCCAGGCACTGGGGTCCTATTTCCACCTCGGAAACCCGAGCAGAGACAAGTCCATTTAATGGGGTCCTATTTCCACCTCGGAAACCCGAGGAGAGACAAGTCCATTTAATGGGGTCCTATTTCCACCTCGGAAACCCGAGGAGAGACAAGTTTGGGGTGTCGGGGATCAACTTAGAACTATAATACCTATGGAGAGACACTCTGTAGAGTGTAGAGATACTTGAGTGAGTGAGTGAGTGAGTGAGTGAGCGAGCGAGCGAGAACTTGAGCTTGCTTACCAAAACACTTCTCAGCAATATAAATTCCAAATCACAGCTGAACAACGTCCGTCGACAATACAGCCCATTATGCTGTTATTTGTTATCAGTCATATTGTCTTGCTTCATTTACCCAGCGACTGCTGGTGTCACGTCAATGAGTGTAAGGTCAATGTAATTGAGATGTATGGCGAACCTGGGTACACTACACTCCCACCTACCCCGCCATGTGTATTGTAATCTCGCTTAATATCTCGGCCGTAATATGCGTGCTGGAGAAGGATATGACTTTAATTGGGAATACTTGCCTCTCTGGGGATCAGTAGGAGCGCCCCGAATGATAAAGACGGTTCATTATGATAATCTGGATGCATTCGTCACCATTCGCATGTTTCCGTATCCTACATTCGGCATGTCTCGGAATGTCACGAGTGCGTCACGAACTAATCTCCACGCATGTGAGGATTATTTATTGAAAACAAGGGACTTAATCGAGTGTTTTCTATGCGTAGTGTAACTGGGATATTGATATATACGGCAGTGAATATTCAGGGACCTTTTTGGGGGATCGTGTCACTCCGTTGAATAAACGATCGTATTCTTTATGCCGCAAATAACAAAGGGACCCGGGGTTCGGAGTCAAGTTGTGAAATGCTGTGTATTGAGAAGCGTGTTATTGAATAATTTGAAATAATTTGAAACATACTTACTTACTTACTTAATCGTTTCGGGTTGGTATCGATCACATTACATAGATGAAGTGTTGGCCCAAGACAGAAGCCATATGTATATATTTCAATTACTCAGCCATTTCTATAAGGTTCGTCACGACATTATATATTATAGTTTATATTTAACAACTGGAATAACATGCATGTGTGTTGTATGTAAAGTGTATCAAGTGTTTGATAGGCATTAGAGGACTTAGGTGGATGAATCAATAGCAGATTCGCGTTATTGGTTATAGTGAGTGAGTGAGTGTAGGTTTACGCCGCTTTTTGCAACATTCAAGCAATATCATGGCGGGGGACACCAGAAATGGGCTTCACACATGGTACCCATATGGAGAATCGAACCCGGGTATTCGGTGTGACGAGTGAACGCTTTGACCACTAGGCCCGCAATCGCCCCTCACTAGAAACTGGAAAAACTTTATGGATAACGACGTCTATGTTGTTACTTCTTGTCCTTTCACCAGATAACAGCTATAAACCACCAAGACGTTGTTATCCGTAAATGTTTCCATTCTTTGCATTCATTTTTATTGGGCATAATTATTCTAAATTACCATAATGCAGAAAATACTCGAAGAAAATACAGAATGTGAAGGTGAGCTACAGACCCTGTGTCTTATTTCAATGACCCGAGCGGATCGTTGTTAGAGAATATCCCTAAATCGCCCCTCAACAAGGGTCATGCAATGATCAAATGGGTTTAAGGTAACGCAAGTATGTGTCTTCACAACTGGGTATTATGTTTTTAAACTTACTTCAACCTCTTCACGTTGTCACACGAGCGCCCTCTGTCGGCACTTGCATACCTTTACTACTGGAACCAACAAGTGCCACCTGACGTCCTTATGCCCCGTACATAGAAACACACAGGCCTTAGATGGATTTGCATTTGTCTTTTGATTGACATATGTAACACGTTATTCGGTCACAAGAAGATTGCAATATCTACTGTTATAACGTTGTCTGTTTTTATATTATCTTTTGTTCATAATTTTTTTTCTCGATAATCTGCTTCACGAACGTTGTGTCCAAACTATGACTAAGGGTATCAGACAGGATAAATTCTGATGTGCAAAACATTGAGCCCTGGATTACACAAGGTACTTGAAAATACTCTTAACCTGGTGAATGGACCAATGACTATAACTGTAACATACGCTTATATACTGAGGGAAAGAAATTTTGCAACTACCGAGGAAAGCCCGTGTTTGGTGTGCGGTTTGGTAGGAAATTAAATTATGTATCGCGGTGAATTTCAAAGTTTTTCGGCAATTATGTGATATGAAACCTTACACTGCCCATGAGAAGCTTATTCGTCGTTACATGTAACGTATTAGACAGTACAACAGCACTGATATATCATTGATAGGAAGCGTTTTCATGCAGTTGTTTATATGTATTAGTATAAATATGTATTATCTCCTTTTCAGGAACATTTTTATATTTCAGTAAGACAAATGAGAGTGTGGCATGTCTGTTACTCATAAATACTGAATAGGTCCATTTCGTTTCATCTCCCCGGCGATTTGAAATTTGAAATATAGGGGTGGGAGCAAGCTTATATGGAGCTACCTGAACGTGAGGACGTTTTACCGCTCCATTGAAACCAACAATCCCAGCTACAACTCGGACACACACGTAATACTTGAGGGAACTGACCAATGGACATCGCAAATGATATATTAAAAATGAAGAGGTCAACACAGAATTCAACTTGTTATATGTTGGAAGAACATTTCAAACGTACAACATTTTTTTCAAATTTCAGATTTCACTCCTACGCTAAAAAAAACCGGAACGCTAAGTCATCCATTAGATTTAGTCGTAAACATTCCTTATCAAAGTTGTCTTATTAATAACCCGACTCCAAGCACCTGTAATCTCAACATGATTGTTGCCTTATCGAATAGTTAATAAACGACGCCTTTAACCCTGTGTGGAGCACTCTATTTCTATACTCTGTCTGAGCGAGTCTAACTTGGTGATTTATGTGGGACTGCGATCGGCACTCCAACCAGATTTAAGTTTTTGCTCTGTCAACGCTTTTGACATACGTCACAAATTAATTGTTTTGTCAGTTTGTTTCCCTTTTAAGTCAAAGTCCGTGACTTGAAGCCAGTTTCCTGGGCGCCTGTCAAATTGGGAATAAATGTTTGTGTAGGCGCCATTCGCTACTTTCCCAGGGTGTTCCCTTCAGCATCGTTTTTTCAAAACTCAACGAGTTTTTAAAATTATAAATGCACTAACAGTTAGTATAAATTTCAATTAAATATTTAGTTCCAAGGTCTTTTTTTTCAATCTATATTGTTAACATTTAAACCGGTTGTATGATAGGTAAGGTGTCACGTGGTTCTGTGAATATCAGTTGAAGTCTGATGTTGAATGCTGGCGGCGGATAGTCTATGAATGGGTGACTGCGACTCCTTGAAGTCTCTCGGGCTTACGTTCAAATCTAGTCCCAGAATCCGTGTTTGGGTTCGTCTACAGTGCTGTTAAGTAGCCAAGTGCACGTGGTTCAAGTTGTATCCTGACCATGATACAAATGATGAAGCTGATTTCCCCAGAGTTGTATACTCCTGAAACTCTAGCAAGTCTACAATGGCCATGCTCACAAATTCTTATTGTAGGACTGACTGACTGACTGACTGAGTGTAGTTTTACTCCGCTTTTAGCAATGTACCAGCTACATCACGGCGGGAGAACACCAGAAATGGGCTTCACACATTGTACCCATGTGGGGATTCGAACCCGGGTCTTCGGCGTGACGAGCCAACGCTTTAACCACTAGGCTACCTCACCGCCCCCTTATTGTAGGATAGATTGTGAGTCTCTTGCTATCGATATTCCAGTAATGAAAATGTCATTCATATATGAACTCCTTGCAGGGTTTGACTGTGGTCAAGGATCCCTCTGACGGAATCAAGGCGTGCTTCATCACCGACCTTGACCCCGAGTTCTTCCTGGACACAGAGGAGAAACTTGGAATCGTTAGCTCTCCCGACCATGTACGTATCACGCTCCATCTTGATGAGACTACGGAAGTTTAGTTTCCACCCTTGTCGGTCTAGGCTTCATTTTCTTAGATGTATTTTTGCTGGATTAGCGAGACTATGTATCGCCCAATCAAATTCGATTATACTGAAATGGAGATCACGTTCGTACGTGTCACTGTGGCATTACTATATCTTTAATCTACATGCTTTAATGGCGTGAGGTAATCCACTTGTACTGGTGGTCTGTGAGGCAGGAACCGCGAAACTTTTCTGCGATAAACTTTATCAGATGGCGTCTTAAATGGGCGACCTCATTTGAAAGACAGGAGGGACATAGAAGAAACATACCTATCTCTCCCTCTCTCTCTCTCTCTCTCTCTCTCTCCCTCTCTCTCTCCCCCCCCTCTCTCTCCTCTAACTCTCTCCCCCTTTCTCTCACCCTCTCTCTGCCTCTCTGGCTCCCCTCTCTCCCCTCTTTATCTCCCTCCAACTCACCTGTCTCTCACTCTTTTCCTCTATCTCTCTGTCCCTCTCTGTCCCTCTCTTCCCTCACTCTCTTACTTCCTCCCTCTCTCTCACTCTCTTCCCCTCTCCCTATACCCCTCTCCTACTCGCCCACTCTTCCTTCTTCCCTCTCTCTCACTCTCTTCCTCCCCTTCTCTCTCTCTCTACCTCACCTACTCTCCCGTCTTCCTCCCTCCCTCTCCTCTCTCTCCCTCTCTCTCTCTCCTCCCTACTCTCCCTCTCCCCTTCTATATCTCTCTCCCTCCCCCACTCTCCCTTTCTCCTCTCTTCTTCCCCTTCTATCTCTCTCTCCCTCTCCTTCCCCTACTCTCCCTTTCTCTCTCACTCTCTTCCTCCCTCCCTCTATCTCTCCTCCACCCCCTTTCTCTCTCTCACTCAGATACATTGACTTACTCCATGTCTCAATTATATTTCAGGAGCCCTTCATCGTCAGCAGCCCGATAAAATTCGAGGAACTTCAAGACAGGGCTGGTCCCATCATCAGCAAACTCTGCAGCCGTCTTCACACTTTCTGGCTGAACGCACAACTCCCTCCTCCCCTGGCCAAAGGCCAAGCCCCGCCCTCTACTATCAAATCCACACCCGCTATCATCAGAACTCCAGCCCCAATCCACCTGGCCAACCACAACATAGTTGAGACCGTCCTTGCCCCAGGGGCTCAAGCTCATGTGATGAGAACCCCTCCCCCACTTCACCGCGACTTCAAGACCCCACCCCTCTGCCCAAAGCCATGAGGACCCCACCCCCACTCCCCACAACTTTAAAGTCCCCCCTCCCCTGAAGTAAAGACTTTCCTCCCCTGACCTACATGAAACGTAACATGCATTTTTGTGGAGAGATTTATTAGACGTTATGTTGTTATGTCGCGATGTATAGAGGCAGAGAGAGAATCACACTACCCAAGTCAGATATATATGGAGGTGAACTTACTTTAACTAATGTCCTGGTTTTAATCCACGCTTGAGTTTCTGCCTGCACTGGGAGTTTCAGGATCATCGATGTCATGTTAGCGAATCCACAGACTTAATCCAATAAATTCTCTTGTCATACCCAGGGTTATGTTCTTATTCACTGTGCGTGTTTGTGCTGATTTACTGGTGGAAGGATGTTTGAGGGATTTACACTTATTCTGTCGATAATTATTTTTGACGTATATAACCGGATGCAGTATTTGCCTTTAACCCTGAAATGCTGCAGACCCTAAGGGCCCAGAACCATAAAAGTTGCGGGTCCTGATCAGAATGAGTAGGCCCTATATTTTAATATGGAAATAACACTCTTAGTTATTGGGGATGAAACAGCTGTTGGCCATAAAGACCTGCAGAAAACAAAAGCTGTGGTCGGAGTGGTTTTAAGTCGGCTTCGGGCCTAAGGACCGACGTTAATTTCGAACGCTGACCGGATGCAAACACTAACATTGTATTAGACAAATGTTATGTAACATGTAAATATGATCGATTCTGGGCCACAAAGACAAGTGATTAATATTATGAACAAGTCCTCAAGGGGACGATGACACACCACACGATCGAGGAAATGTTACTAGTATCTATTACCAGCTGGGACGGTGGTGTAGCCTAGTGGTTAAAGCGTTCGCTCGTCACGCCGAGGACTCGGGTTCGATTCCCCACATGGGTGCAATGTGTGAAGCCCATTTCTGGTGTCCGTCGCCTGGAATATTGCTAAAAGCGGCGTAAAACCATTCTCACTTACTCACTCACAATTACCAGCGTTTCTTGGTCAGCTGAACAGTTACAAAAATCAGCCCTCAGCCCATGGAGACAAACATTTACTGTTACAGGTTAAGGGTAACAATTAACTGTATATTATAACGATATTATGCTGTATATCACAAGGCGTACATTTCACGCCAAAGTGGAACACGGAATGTCCAACACAGTAGAGGATGTTGGTAAGATTTGTAAACTACGTCGCCATAAAGAAAGTGAGTGAGTGAGTTTAGTTTTACGCTGCTTGTAGCAATATTCCAGCAATATCACGACGGGGGATACCAGAAATAGGCTTCACATA
Organism: Haliotis rubra; assembly: GCF_003918875.1. NCBI lineage: Eukaryota > Metazoa > Mollusca > Gastropoda > Lepetellida > Haliotidae > Haliotis > Haliotis rubra. The sequence goes on along the minus strand of NW_025767034.1, from coordinate 284,718 downwards.
TTGTGCCCATGTGGGGAATCGAACCCGGTTCTTCGGCGTGGCGAGTGAACGCTTTAACCACTAGGTTGCCCCACCGCCCTGACTGTTATAAGCAAACCCAGACACACAATAATTGCGAATCTGAGATTCGAAGGCGCTGGTACTGTTTCCGGCATACCTAAGGGAATGCATTTAAGAGGCTGGTAATTAGAAACGGAGCGGGGAATATGTACCCTGGGAGACAAACGCCTAAACAAGACTGTTATAAGCAATCCTAGCTTGTCAGAATGCCGTACATACCTTTATGGCGAAACAGTTAGGACTTGTCAAGTGGTCTGAAGTCGAAGGAGCTGGTTCCCACTTTCATGGATAAGGTTCTTGTAGCAGTGACAGAATTATACCGTCTCTACCAGATAAGTAAGAAATGACATGAATCTGTCTGATTTCCTTGGTTTTGTTTGTTTGTTTGTTTGTTTGTTTGTTTGTTTATTTGTTTGTTTGTTTGTTGTTTATCATGGTCACTCGAACAATTACACAGGCACTATGTATCATTGTCACTCGAAGGCGACGCTTATCTGGTTGATCCTGCCAGTAATCATATGCTTGCCTCAAAGATTAAGCCATGCATGTCTAAGTACCAACTCTAGCACAGTGAAACTGCGAATGGCTCATTAGATCAGTTATGGTTCCTTAGACGATACAATCCTACTTGGATAACTGTGGCAATTCTAGAGCTAATACATGCACAAGAGAAACATGTTTGTTGTTTATCATTGTCACTCGAACAATTACACAGGCACTATGTATCATTGTCACACGAACAATTACACAGGCACTATGTATCATTGTCACACGAACAATTACACAGGCACTATGTATCATTGTCACTCGAACAATTACACAGGCACTATGTATCATTGTCACACGAACAATTACACAGGCACTATGTATCATTGTCACTCGAACAATTACACAGGCACTATGTACCATTGTCACTCGAACAATTACACAGACACTATCTATCATCGTCACATCAACCAAACCAACCAAACAAACAATATGCATCACTGTCACTCGAACAACAAAACAATCAATATCTATCATTGTCACTCGAACAACCAAACAAACAATATGGTCATTGTCACTCGTACAACCAAACAAACAATATGCATCATTGTCACTCGTACAACCAAACAAACAATATGCATCATTGTCACTCGAACAACCAAACAAACAATATGCTCATTGTCACTCGAACAACCAAACAAACAATATGCATCATTGTCACTCGAACAATCAAACAAACAATATGTATCATTGTCACTCGAACAATCAAACAAACAATATGCATCACCGTCACTCGAACAATCAAACAAATAATATGCATCACCGTCACTCGAACAACCAAACAAACAATATGCATCATTGTCACTCGAACAACCAAACAAACAATATGTATCATTGTCACTCGAACAACCAAACAAACAATATGTATCATTGTCACTCGTACAACTAAACAAACAATATGCATCATTGTCACTCGTACAACAAACAAACAATATGTATCATTGTCACTCGAACAACCAAACAAACAATATGTATCATTGTCACTCGAACAACCAAACAAACAATATGCATCATTGTCACTCGTACAACCAAACAAACAATATGCATCATTGTCACTCGAACAATCAAACAAACAACATGCATCACCGTCACTCGAACAATCAAACAAACAATATGCATCACCGCCACTCGAACAACCAAACAAACAATATGAAAATTGTCACTCGTACAACCAAACAAACAATATGTGTCATTGCCACTCGAACAACCAAACAAACAACATGGTCATTGTCACTCGTACAACCAAACAAACAACATGCATCACTGTCACTCGAACAATCAAACAAACAATATGCTCATCGTCACTCGTACAACCAAACAAACAATATGCTCATTGTCACTCGTACAACCAAACAATTATATATGCATCATTGTCACTCGAACAATCAAACAACAACATGCATCACCGTCACTCGAACAATCAAACAAACAATATGCATCACCGCCACTCGAACAACCAAACAAACAATATGAAAATTGTCACTCATACAACCAAACAAACAATATGTGTCATTGCCACTCGAACAACCAAACAAACAACATGGTCATTGTCACTCGTACAACTAAGCAAACAATATGCATTATTGTCACTCGTACAACTAAAAAAAAATATGTATCATTGTCACTCAAACAAACAAGCAAACAATATGTATCACCGTCACTCGAACAATCAAACAAACAATATGCATCACCGTCACTCGAACAATCAAACAAACAATATGCATCACGGTCACTCAAACAACCAAACAAACAATATGCATCACCGTCACTCGAACAATCAAACAAACAATATGCATCACCGTCACTCGAACAATCAAACAAACAATATGCATCATTGTCACTCGAACAATCAAACAAACAATATGCATCACCGTCACTCGAACAATCAAACAAACAATATGTATCATTGTCACTTGAAGAACCAAACAAACAATATGGTCATTGTCACTCGAACAATCAAACAAACAATATGCATCACCGTCACTCGAACAATCAAACAAACAATATGCATCACCGTCACTCGAACAATCAAACAAACAATATGCATCACCGTCACTCGAACAATCAAACAAACAATATGCATCACCGTCACTCGAACAATCAAACAAACAATATGTATCACCGTCACTCGAACAACCAAACAAACAATATGTATCATTGTCACTCGAACAATCAAACAAACAATATGCATCACCGTCACTCGAACAATCAAACAAACAATATGCATCACCGTCACTCGAACAATCAAACAAATAATATGCACAATCAAACGTATCCATCAACAAACAAACAATATGCATCATTGTCACTCGAACAATCAAACAAACAATATGCATCACCATCACTCGAACAATCAAACAAACAATATGCATCACCATCACTCGAACAATCAAACAAACAATATGCATCACGTCACCGAACAATCAAACAAACAATATGCATCACCGTCACTCGAACAATCAAACAAACAATATGCATCACCGTCACTCGAACAATCAAACAAACAATATGCATCACCGTCACTCGAACAATCAAACAAACAATATGCATCACCGTCACTCGAACAACCAAACAAACAATATGCATCACCGTCACTCGAACAATCAAACAAACAATATGTATCACCATCACTCGAACAATCAAACAAACAATATGCATCACCATCACTCGAACAATCAAACAAACAGTCATTGTCACTCGAACAATCAAACAAACAATATGCATCACCGTCACTCGAACAATCAAACAAACAATATGCATCACCGTCACTCGAACAATCAAACAAACAATATGCATCACCGTCACTCGAACAACCAAACAAACAATATGTATCATTGTCACTCGAACAAACAATATGGTCATTGTCACTCGAACAATCAAACAAACAATATGTATCACCATCACTCGAACAACCAAACAAACAATATGCATCACCATCACTCGAGCAATCAAACAAACAAGATGTATTATCATCACTCGAACAATCAAACAAACAGTATGTATCATTGTCACTCGATACGTAAGGACACGCGCCATCATCAAATGATGTTACAGCACTATAAGAACCGTCACTCAAACCAATGAATCCTTATACTGAAATATTTCCTCGTCGAGAAAAACGAAAAATGTTACGAAGTCTGGTCCCCACATTAACTTTACATGGCCATCTCGGCCGGAATCCCACTAATCCATCGCCCCTCCCGTTGGAGAGGAATGTTTGCCCTCCTGGAATCCCAAGTGTTGTTTCTGTGGCCAAACTTACCCCCTGGGGCGCTGGAACCTCTCCACATCAAACTAAATTATAAAGTTTACCGCAATGCAAATCTTCTGTTGTAATAAACATTTCATCAAGATCCCAGACATGGGGAAACAGCTCGTCGTCAACCACCCCGTGACAGGATATGCTTGTTGATATGTCCTACTTAGAGTAAGGGGCAGAGGTGTTTTCTCTAAACATTCAACTCGAGAACGAATATCGCTTTGACTTTATGTAGAAAATGTGACATATTATCTACTGAACACATCTATTTGGCCGAGAACATGCCATTATATAGCGTTACAGATTAATAATGGCTTAAAATCTTATCTGAATAATTGCTCTTTAAATTTATTACTGAAAGAATAAAAGAAGTATATTCTTTAAAATTGAATTTGACCAATTACGTAAATCCAAACAAAAATATGTATCTTCATCACTCGAACAATAGCAAACAATCTGTGTCATTGTCACTGGAACTTTTAAAAACCCAAGCCAAATCAGTTTCGGAAACACTACAAACTTACAGTCAAAATCACAACGTTGATACCCGTATCATAAGTATGACAATCAAAGCACCAAACTGTATTAGTTTCAGCATCACTAAATATGTTTGTATGTTTTCATTTGGGCGGCAGTTTACACAGTTCCGACCCGTTGGCATTTCGAGTAAGAACTTAAGTGCCCAGTAACCCATGCTTGTTGTGACAGGCGATTATAGGGATCAGATGGTCAGACTTAGTGACTTGGTCCGCGTTATGCCATCGTATCCCAACTGCCAGGATAGATTCTCATGATGTCAATCACTCGATTATTTCCTGACCGCCTTCATATACTCTCCAAAAATGAAACGCATTGGTGATATATGAAATTTCAAATATTTTTCAAAATTAGTGTTTGATAGTTATACTTTCGCCTTTATAATGTTGGTTTGTGTACATGGAACAAATGCATATCGCAAAACGCATCTTCGGAAACATTTATGTACGCTTACGTTTGAAAGTGTCAACTTGAATGAAAATGTCATGGAGAAAAAGTCGTTCGAACACGTACGTGCAGCTCTTAGGGTCATTGCCTATATGAGCCCGTTTTGCTTTTAGACGGCCATTGGCCTATTTTGGCCCTGTGCTGCGACAACTACATCTACGTCGACGGATCCAGTGGTGCAATAACGTTCGATTCTGGAATCTACAAAACTGGCGACGTGTATGGTTCAGTAACGAATCGAGTACGTGTCTATCGACTTCGAAATGAACGCTTTGCCCTGAAACGTGTCGCCCAGGTTGACCGATATGGTGGTGAAAGTGTCATGATGTGGGGAGGCATATCCTACCAGAAATCTAACTTTGTGCGGCTTCAGGGCAATTTAACTGTTATTCGGTACAGAGACGAGATCTTAAGGATTCACATGGTTCCGATCATTGACCGCCAGAGGGAGTTATTCCAGCAAGATCATGCCAGGCATCACACAGCACATCCACTATTCAGTATCTTCAGAATGAGAACATTAAAGTGATTCCATGTCCTTTCAGATCACTCCAACTTAACCCCATTGTTAACATTTGTGGGATGACCTCGGCCGACACGTACGTGAACGCCAACCGGCGCCCAAGACGTTAGATCAACTGTCGCATGCATTGGAAGAGGAATGGTCAAAATACCATAAAGTCCAAAGAATTATTCAGTGGCCGAGTGGCCATGGTGCCAAAACCGATATTGAAGTCATGGCCCAGATGGGAACGGACGCCTTCATTTATTGATCTTTTTATGAGCTATACATGTCAACAGACATTTGATCTTATATACTGTGAAATTGGCTGCACCTGATCCAGTATTACATGTGTTTTCTCACTTTAAATTCGTGAAAATTCATCTATATATTTTGGGGAGAGCATATAACTGGTATCGTCGAGTGTGGCGTTCAAGTAACCAGGCAGTCAACATTACATAGTTCCAAATAAAATATATGCATTCGAAATCACTGGCATTGTTCCTATTTGCTGGAATACCCAAGGGACGCAACTCTGACCAATTTTGTTGTTTGTAAATATGGTTCGATGACGAAAGGGAAAGGGAAGGCATTTGCAACCAAAAGACCCAAGAATAATGGTTGAAATGTTGTTAATCTTGCGAGGAAAGCAAAATAAATTATTTTCAAAGACACATTTTTGTATACCCATCAGGGGCGGTTTTGTATACCCAACAGCGTTGGCTGTCACGTATTCGAATACAACAATACAACCATGCAGCAGCGTGATTGGAATATTGAGAGCTTCCTGTAAATTCATATTATTTTCCATGCACAGCTAACTTAAGATATTAGCTAACTTAAAGTAAAACTGCATTCAAACTGAAACGTTCAACATTCAGAGACATCCAGCCCTTAGGTCCCAAATAAAGCAAGTCTAGGTATTCCTCAGGTTTTGAATCTTCCTCATTAGTGAGGCTCCTTTTCAATTTAAATCTAGTTTGTTTGGTTTGTTTTTGTTTCTTTTGATATTAATATATATACTCATGCCAATAATGGTTGTCACACCCACCCACCCCCAACCTCACCCCCCCCACACCCCCTCTCCAATTAAAAAAATTGAAAGGGGTGACAACCATTATTGGCATGAGTATATTTTCAGAGACTAAGGTTGGTCTAAACATGAACTCGTGACCTCGACAAGGAGAGATAACTCTGGATGAAATACAGCAAGCAATTAGTTTCCAAAAACGCAATAAACCTCACAGTCAAGATCATGTGAGTAAATGAGTATTTTATAGGCAAATGTAGAATATGATGTATATTTGATCCCAATATTGTATAAAAGTTGGGCTGCACCTGTAAAGACACTGCTGTTTTAAAGAGATGAAACTAAAGATACCGGTAATTATCGTGGGATTAGTCTTATCACTTGTTTTGGCAAACTTTTCTCGACTATCATTAATAGGAGGCTTTTTACCTGGTCTGGAGAAAGTAATGTTATTACAGGTGCGCAGTTTGCTTTCCGCCCAAATGTCCGCACACTTGTTGACATTAACAACGAGCTGGCAGCACGTGTGACACACTGATGTGACATGTGACGAATTTTTGTATATATCTATTTGCAAGGGACCGATGTACGTGACAACATGGAGTTGAACAAGTTGGTTATATATCAGCAGATATATACAAGAACCTTGAAGTATATACGATTGTTGTTTATATCAGCAGATATATACAAGAACCTTGAAGTATATACGATTGTTGTTTATATCAGCAGATATATACAAGAACCTTGAAGTATATACGATTGTTGTTTATATCAGCAGATATATACAAGAACCTTGAAGTAAATACGATTGTTGTTTATATCATTAGATATATACAAGCTTGAAGTATATACGATTGTTGTTTATATCATTAGATATATACAACAAGCTTGAAGTATATACGATTGTTGTTTATATCAGCAGATATATACAAGAACCTTGAAGTATATACGATTGTTGTTTATATCATTAGATATATACAAGAACCTTGAAGTATATACGATTGTTGTTTATATCATTAGATATATACAAGCTTGAAGTATATACGATTGTTGTTTATATCATTAGATATATACAAGTTTGAAGTATATACGATTGTTGTTTATATCATTAGATATATACAAGAACCTTGAAGTATATACGATTGTTGTATATATCAGTAGATATAAACAAGCTTGAAGTATGTACACGTTTGTTTATATCATTAGATATATACAAGAACCTTGAAGTATATACGATTGTTGTTTATATCCTAGATATATACAAGAAGCTTGAAGTATATACGATTGTTGTTTTATATCATTAGATATATACGAGAACCTTGAAGTATATACGATTGTTTATATCATTAGATATATACAAGAACCTTGAAGTATATACGATTGTTGCTTGAATATCATTAGATATATACAAGAACATTAGATATATACAAGATTGAAGTATGTACACGTTTGTTTATATCATTAGATATATACAAGAACCTTGAAGTATATACGATTGTTGTTTATATCATTAGATATATACAAGCTTGAAGTATATACGATTGTTGCTTTTTATCATTAGATATATACAACAAATTTGAAGTATCTAGGATTTTTGTTTATATCATTAGATATATACAAGCTCGAAGTAGATTACAAGTTTGCTTTATATCAGTAGACATATGCAAGAAGCTTCACATATATTCGAATTTTGTTTAGATCATTAGATATATACAAACTTGAAGTATGTACAAGTTTGCTTTATACCAGTAAATATATTCCAGAAACTTGAAGTATATACGACGTATGTTTATATCATTAGATATGTACAAAATTGAAGTATATACACGTTTACTTATATCAGAAGATATATACAAGAAGCTTGAAGTATATACACGTTTGTTTTATATCAGTAGATATATAAAAGAAGCTTGAAGTATATACAAGTTTACTTTTTATCAGTAGATATATACAAGAAGCTTGAAGTATATACACGTTTGTTTTATATCAGTAGATATATACAAGAAGCTTGAAGTATATACACGTTTGTTTTATATCAGTAGATATATACAAGAAGCTTGAAGTATATACACGTTTGTTTTATATCAGTAGATATATACAAGAAGCTTGAAGTATATACAAGTTTACTTTATATCAGTAGATAAACAAGAAGCTTGGCGTATATACAAGTTTGTTTATATCAGTAGATATATCCAAAAGACATGAAGTAAATGCAAGTTCGCTTTATATCATTAGATACATACAAGAGGCTTGAAGTATATACAAGTTTGTTTATATCAGTAGGTATATACAGGAGTTGAAGTATATACAAGTTTGTTTTTAACAGTAGATATATACAAAAGACATGAAGTAAATGCAAGTTTCTTTATGTCATTAGATACATACAAGAGGCTTGAAGTATATACAAGTTTGCTTTATACCAGTAGATATATACAAGAAGCACATGGTGGTAGTGGTTGTTGTATTGGTGCCTGCTCGAGCCCTGGCTAGACTCAGGGGCAGATTATTTCCGTCTCTGGACCAAGGTCTATACATTTCTATGTGCAAGACCATATTACGCGGATTAAGTCATAAATATGAACAATAACTATAAGAGGGGGTTAAGTTGCGCACCACGTTCAGGCTGGCTGAGTGCCAGTGGACAATACCACGATGATTAATTGAGATTAGCGTCTTATACGTAAAAACAGTTAAGTTAATCTATACAAGTACATGTCATAGCGACAGGTTAATTAGCCTTTGAAAATAAATGTTCACTCAGACAAAACATGTCCCATGTCTGTCGCTATGAGACTATATCGTCACACATTGAATAATAATACATGTGTTTGTTTTGTGCATTTTAGACTTCAAATTTGTATTCGACTCCGTTATTAGGAAGTAAATTTGATTTAAGTAAGCGAAGAGAGGCATAAAATGAATGTTATTATCAGTTGTTTTTATATATGTGTCATTTGTGTGACCTTAACCGCTTTAACAGCCAATATTTGAAAGAAACCCGAGGTTTACTGCAGGGGGACGTGTTGTCTCCAGTACTATTTTCTCCGTATGTGAATTATTTATAAATGATGCTTTTGGAAGATAATTGCATTCCTTAGGAATATAAGTCACCAAATAGTATTTTTAATGTACGCGGGTAACCTTGTGATATTCCCTGAAACAGTAAATCATACATGAATATATTATCAGCTTATTCGAGAAAGTGGGGATTGACGTAAATGTTCTAAAAATGTTGTTTTCAGTAAAGGCATTAAATAAAGCTGTAGAGCAAAGGCATTATGGATGTTTCAATTGATGTTTGTTTATTTTATAGTTTTACATACTTGGGCATAATCGTGTATTGTAATTACACGTTCACAAAGCTAAAATACACTTGTGGGCTCAGGGTTGAAATGCTTTTTTCACTTAACAGTGTTTGGTCTCTTATAGTCTATTATACAGATCATGAAACAAATATACCCTTGTCTAGAAGATGTTCCAAGCCTAGATTCCAACAGTTCCAGTTTCTGAAAATTATGAAAGTCCCTGGGCTCCTGTTTATCATATTTTATTAACATAATTTAGAAACACTATGTCCATTTCCGAGAACAGATGTTAGTCTCGGTCTCTGACTTTAATCCCCAGTCTCTGTTTTCCCTCTTCCACTGTTATGTTGGTAATATGCTTTGTTCCGCATCTGAGGTCTTGGCCTCTCATGGAAATCATGTTAAAAGACTGCATTTAGATTTCTGTGAACCCGGAGTAAAATGTCTGCTTTTAGTGTTATGCACATTTCCGTTAACCTAACACAACCCGTAGTTTATTTACTAATCTTAATTCTATGGCGTAATAAGAACTCCACTATCCGTAATTATGAGATATTTTCATACAGTTAAATGTGGGCGTCATCTGCTTGTGACTTACAATTGCATTTAAAGACGATGTTATGAACAATTATATAACGAGGTGGACGCTCGCGGTATTAACAAATATTCGTATCAGGAAAAGAAAATTTTGTCTGACATTCGGTTTAGTGATATTTAGTGCGAAAATTAGCCCCCTGTTGTGTACCTCGGGTTAAGCAAAGAATGTTCGATCATGCTTTTCAGTATGTAACAAGTCAGTGTAGTTTCAATGTATAAGTTATATACATCAATGTTGATACTTGTACATTACAATAATATTAACATAAACCTACACTCTACTTGTAATAAAGATATTTGCAACAAGTTCGCTTCAATTCATCCAATGCATCAATACAGACGGTGATACCCTATTTGTCAGACACCCCAATTGTCAGACACTTGAGTTAGGGTGGAGAAGACTCGAGTGTCTGACAACTGGGGGGTTGGGGGGTGGGGTGTCATACAAACCGGCAGATTTCAAGAAGTGAATAGTCAACATAGAAAATATATTGTGTGTGAAGATGCAAAGGACCAGTTCTATTTCATATTAAAATTTATGCTAATCCCAGTTTGGAATATATTCAACCATGCTATTAAATGTGAACGCACAATGCCATTTACAAAGTGGTCAAATGTACTATATGCTATATTTGGGATAACTCTTTCTCAGTAAAGTACAGATTCTAGTACTTTGTACTAGATGTAATCCGAATTATAACACATGTTACATCATTTCTAAATTGTTCAACCTTTAAATATAAACATGACGAACGTTTATGTAACCTCGCTAAATATATATTAGTTCGTCTTAGAAATTGCCTTTATATTATACACTTATATATTGTATATCAGGCACATCCCTATTATATCCCATTATAATTGTCCAACTGTACCAATTTGTTCACACCCGTCAACAACCGGGGGCAGGTAAATTAAGAATTGAATTCAATTTCGTCTGTGTAATGGCTAATGAAAGTGAGCCTCACCTGGCTGTCATGACAACGGGGAAGGTTCTGTGGCAATGTCCGTACGTATTTCTGAACTCTGGTAAGTTACTGTACTATCAATTAGTGTTGGGAATTGGTTAAAATCACATAATTGATGATTGGTTCATTACAACCGATCAAGCATCGAAAATAATTGGTTAGCGTCATTTATGAAATTTTCCTGGTTATTTTTGTTAATACACAAAAACATAAAGGAAAAACGTGTAGTTATTTGGGGTGTTTTTTGCAATTTGTTTTTTGCAATTTTATCTTTGATTAGTATGTTAGGAACAAATTTCTTGGAGTCTTTAAGATAAATTCATAAAGGACGGGGAAAATTCTGTGGCAAGTTATTTTGAACTCTGGGTGTACTATCAATTTTTTTGGAATTGGTTAAAATCACATAATTGATGACATCGATCAAGCATCGAAAATAATTGGTTAGCGTCATTTATGAAATTTTCCTGGTTATTTTTGTTAATACACAAAAACATAAAGGAAAAACGTGTTGTTATTTGGGGTGTTTTTTGCAATTTGCACATCTTTAAAGGATGACTAGTATGTTAGGAACATAAATTTCTTGGGGTCTTTAAGATAAATTCATTTGTGACTTGGAACGAGCTTGTAGTGCTTATCAAATGTAACAGACAAAACCAACCTTGTGAAAAATATTGTTGATGCAAAAAGTGTTCCAGAATCGTTTGTGTTCGATTATGAGAAAACATGATCGATTGCTTGGTCGTTTAGTCACTGCGACCAATCTTGATTATTTCAATTAATCGGACCACCACTACTATCAATAAGGACTTCGATAATACAAAGGGTGCATCGTAATTAATTTCTTCCCAATAATTACAGATAAAGAACATGAGAGGCTTATCGGATACCGCTACTTAGAATTACTACTCATAGTTTGATGTAAAAGTGATTTTGAAAAGGTAAGAAAACAGCGATCAAAAGATTGACCGATTACTGCCTGAAAAGTTCTGAGCCGAACTATGAAAGCGTGCGTTGATGGGGATAAAGGCTAGTTTTATCTTTAACATAAACACGGAGTGACTGGATCGATTTTGTATGTCATTTGTTACACATGACATTAACAAAGTGACAACTTAAATGGGTTTTTTTATTAATTCCGTGATATTAACAAATATAAAAGATGTATAATTATATTATCATGTGGTATGTATATTGCACCGGCTAATACGTTCTATTCTGAATGAGTGAGTTACAATTTAGAGTCACACCGGCAAGATATACATTAATAATAAATAAAGTTCCTTAAAACCTGTCGACAAAGGACAGTAAAAATACTAGTGTATCACTGACAGAGATATACAACTAGCATGTAACTTAACATTTGTACTATAACGCAAGGCAATACAATATAAAAACCGGCTATAGATCGCCAACAACTGAAGGTAGATCACCATACTAGGGACCATGGGGACTTATAGTACTTCTGCTACCTGCATGGACGCTATCCGGATTTACATCATCCCCACAGCCGTTGGTTCTGAAGACAAAGTAAATTCGTCCCGTGTAATATTTGTGATACAATAAGCATTGGTAACCTGTGTTTATTGCTATTTATAACATACTCCTCACAAAAAATAAGCAACAAGTATTTTCAGTGTAATATCTTTACAATCAATCTAGATAGCGGTTTTGACTACATGTTACTGAAAGGTAATTATTCAAAGAATACATAACCTTTATTGATTTATCTGATAACATTGACAACATCACCCGAATACAACCACCCTCAGAAACAACATGCAAAATGTGTGGCATTAATGTGCTCCACTCTTCACACATGCACCCTGATCGGTGTGAACCTACCTGTAATCATTCCTCTGGCACAACAAGCGGGTCCTGACTTCATGTTTATGGATGATAATGCCCGACCATGGATGATAATGCCCGTCCATGGATGATAATGCCCGAGAAGAGCTTTTAATGATGTTGTTTAGATCAACATCATGTCACATATGGACTGGCCTGCAATGTCACCTGATCTTGATCCCATTGAACATGCTTTGGGCATTATTGGAAGTCGTGTTTACGGTCTCCATGTTCACCTCCAGACTCTGGATGACCTTGAGCAGGCGTTACAGAGAGAATGGCAGAACATTCCACAACAGCAACTTTAAAGGCTCATGTGACCAATGCAAAGAGGTGTAGAAGCTTGCATTTGTGCTCATGGTGGTCATACGCGTTACTGAACACTGCTTCACTGTCCAAACCTGACTTGAACCTTAATGTTAACATTTTGCTCCATCAGTGCAGCACATTTTGCACGACTGTTTCACGGGTACATGCTTTTGATGATTTGTAAGTCTATTATTGCTCAATGCCATTTCATTTCATTTTGGTAATCGTGTGTACATATGTTTCACCTTTCTACTGCATCATTCCATGATTTGCAATTTCAATAAATGAAAATGTAATGAGACTAAAAATTTGTGTTGCTTAACTATTTGTGAGGAGTATATATACTAATATTATGTATTACGTATACTCATCTCCTATAACTGCATGTGTAGTGGCCTGTCCGTTTTACATGTTGTGTCTACCATTATTAAATCCCCATGTTAAATATTGATATACAGTGACATACAACATTATTGGACACCATGCTACCTTAAATAATGACATTCACACCTATTCAGCGCTAAATTTTATTTTATTTTCTCATACGCAACACTGCCGGATATTGTTTCTTTGATTAACATTCTAGAATTTGGGTAGATGAAGGACCGGATATTGCATTACACTGCATTGCTTTTATCACATGTGCAATGACATACACTTTGGAACACCATATTATATTACATTATCATAAATGTTTATGTTCGTTATTGTTAACAGTGACATACAACGGTATTGTAATCATGTAAACAAGCCAGACAGTTCAATAACACAAGTCTGCAGTTTCGACCAATCAAGTTCGTGAAACGGGCGTAAAATGCTGTACCATAACCTATAAGGGAGACAACTCTGTTAAACCTGTACATCGATTCGCCAAAATGGCCCATTATCTCTTCTATGAAATATGCAACGAGATACATTTGTCATTGTCTCTGAAAAATTGTGAAAACATTCTCGCTTATCAAGAAACAGAATATCTGCAAAGTATCAGATCAAAACATATCGTGAAACAGACTTAAGACTTAATTGTGATCATTTCGGGATGTGGTTTAAATATCGTCAATATTATTATTGCGGATAACCTTTTCCATTTTCCTGTATATTAGTGTTGGAAATTGGTTAAAATCATATAATTGATGATTGGTTCATTACAACAAGCATCGAAAATATTTGGTTAGCGTCATTTATGAAATTTTCCGGGTTATTTTTGTTAATACACAAAAACATAAAGGAAAAACATGTAGTTATTTGGGGTGTTTTTTTGCAATTTGAACATCTTTAAAGGATGACTAGTATGTTAGGAACATAAATTTCTTGGTGTCTTTAAGATAAATTCATTTGTGACTTGGAACGAGCTTGTAGTGCTCATAAAATGTAACAGACAAAACCAACCATGTGAAAAATATTGTTAATGCAAAAAGTGTTCCAGAATCGTTTGTGTTCGATTATGAGAAAACATGATCGATTGCTTGGTCGTTTAGTCACTGCGACCAATCTTCGATTATTTCAATTAATCGGACCACCATTACTGTATATATAAACAATTATTCGTTCTCTTTGATTAACCTATGACACATTGTGGAGGATCGCACACCCGCTTTGATTTGTTGGTTTGTTGTTTTACGCCGCACTCGGCAATATTCCAGCTATATGACGACAGTCTGTAAATAATCGAGTCTGTACCAGACAATCCAGTGATCAGCATCATGAGCATCGAACTACAAAATTGGGATACGATGACATGTGTCAACCAAGTCAGCGAGCCTGACCACCTGATCCCGTTTGTTGCCTCGTACGACAAAAAGGGGGTTGCTGAAGACCAATTCTTACCCTGGTCTTCATGGGCACATGTTTTGTCATATTTCTTTCTGAAAAAGATCGGCATTGTTTTACATAACTGCATTCTGGTTGGCGTATTATGGTATTTGGGGTTTTGGGTGTCTATACAACGAAGGAGCGTCATACCAAAAGACGTTAAAATATGGTACTTGTTGGTCCCTGCCTGGCGCTCGGCATTAATGGGTACAACAAGGACTGGTCGGCTCGGAGTCAGTATAATGTGTCTGAGTGGGGTATTCATGCTTCACTGCGGCATGGTATCTCAGTGGGCTAGCACTATAAAACCAGCTTAAGTCTGGGCTAGTACAAGCAGCCGCACATACACATACACACGCATGCACGTCGTCATATGAGCGAAATATTCTCAAGCACGACGTTAAACCCAATTTCACCTCACCTCACCTATACAACGGAGGACGTTACAACCCGTCCATGGGGATTTTTTACTTATGTAGGAGTTGTGTTTTACGTCGTTGGGCAGTATTTATGTGATATTTAAATGAGATTCATAACAACGATAATCGGATCCTGGCACGCTTAAAGGACGCAACTCTGAACAGTGTGTTACGTCGACTTCTGAAGCCAGTGTCCCATTACTAAGTACTGACAGTTATCAACAACTAGGATAGTAGTGAGTGAGTGAGTGAGTATTGCTTTACGCCGCTTTTAGCAATACTCCGGCAATACCGGAACACCAGAAATGGGCTTCACACATTGTTCCCATGTGGGGACTCGAACCCGGGTATTCGGCGTGACGACCGAACGCTTTTACCACAAGGCTACCCCACCGCCCCTACAAGGACAGTAGAACCTTGTTGGAAAGTTTGTGTTCTGCTTTCTGAGATATGCCACGTAGTTACATGTGTTTCGTAACACTGATAATTCTCAGTTAACCACCTTGTAGACAGGTTTCCATCACTCACTCCTCAGAGCCCTGAATTCATTACATGTAACTATATCAGTGCAATAGTCTTGAACATGTCAGTATATTGCATGTTACCCCACTTTACATAAGAATATAGTGAGTGAGTGAGTTTGGTTTTCGCCGCTTTTAGCAATATTCCAGCAATATCACCGCGGGGAACACCAGAAATGGGCTTCACACATTGTACCCATGTGGGGAATCGAACCCGGGTAATCGGCATGACGAACGAACGCCTTAACCACTAGGCTACCCCACCGCCCCCTTAAGAATATATAAACATAAGCTATGCCATGCTAAATGTATGGACTGATATAAATCACAGAGGTCATTTGATATCCGTGAAGATCCGCGTTAGAAATGATCTTCAGAATCCCATGCTTGTCATAAGATGCGGCTATTGAGATCGAGCGGTCAGGCTCTCTGATTTGTTGGCACATGCTGTCATATTCCAGTTGCGTAGAACGATGCTCATTGTATTGATCACCGGATCGTCTGGTCCAGACTCGATTATTTACAGACCGCCGCCATATACAGTCCGTTTGAGACAAAATCATACCGATGATTTGCAATCTAACAAAAACAGATAGACATAAAAGAATCAAACCAACGCGGACTGCAATAAAAACAACAGACCAAGATTGCATAATGTGTGTCCCAAAAATAAAAAATGTTTAAGAAACTGTCATCATTTATTTGTGCGTTTTCCCAGTTTGTTACAAGGGCGCATTGGCAACTAAAGGAACAGCACGAAAAGCGAGATGCACGTGCATTAGTGACGTCAGAGACATGTGATAACTGTTGATTGACAAAGTGAGAGAAAATGAACGTCTATAATTTACAAAGTCTATAATTTACAAAGTCTATGATTTCTTCAAGGACGAAAATGACAGGGGTGACCCAAGCATGCAATTACTAAGTACATCCAGCGCACTGCCTGTGCAGCTGGGGTACGTGTCATCTCGCCAGCTCAAAAAAATTGTTGAGAACCCGTTAAGGCACGTGCATCTCGGACTGTAGTTGGAATATTGATGAGTTAAGCGACAACCAAAGTAAAGTAAAGTAAAATAAGCATTATGTTGGGAAGCGCACGTACAATTTCCCAATCACCGTCAGCTTATCCCTACAGTGTTCGTAACGCCCCCAAAGCCGTTGATAATCTAGTGTGTTTTATCTTCATCCCTGTTTATCTATTTTCACAAAATTGAAACATAACCCACTGGAAATCAACGTCAGTCTATGTTAAACAACAGAGTTACGATACACAGATGCCCTTTTAATA
This sequence comes from Haliotis rubra, assembly GCF_003918875.1. Taxonomy (NCBI): domain Eukaryota; kingdom Metazoa; phylum Mollusca; class Gastropoda; order Lepetellida; family Haliotidae; genus Haliotis; species Haliotis rubra. The sequence continues at coordinate 267,273 of NW_025767034.1, read as the reverse complement.
TATATTCGTATTTAATGACATCAATAACTCATTCACTGATACAATAAATTCGATTTTATTATATCATATTATATAATTGTTGATATGATAAAATATAATCATTGATATCAATAAAGAATGATAACTTAAAAGAAATAGATATATTATAAAAGTATATTAATTTATATCACAGTGCGATATTTTTTTATCAATAAATGTATTTCGAGATATCAAATATCAAAAGTATTTTTTACATCACAAAATCGTATTGCTCAGCTTATTAAATTGCTAAATGACCTGTACGTTATACTAATGTTCAAACAATTCTAAAAGATATACCCTCAAGTTAAATGCGTGCACATGACGGGTTGGACGGACAATAATTTTGCTGACTTGTACCTCTTGCTGTAGAGGGGCGGTGGGGTAGCCTAGTGGTTAAAGCTTTGGCTCGTCACGCCGAAGACCCGGGTTCGAATCCCCACATGGGTACAATGTGTGAAGCCCATTTCTGGTGTCCCCCGCCGTGATGTTGCTGGAATATTGCTAAAAGCGGCGTAAAACCAAACTCAGTCGGTCAGTCTTGCTGTAGAAGCAGGGCCTAAGTACAAAGCCTTGAATAATTAATTACAAATTCTATTTTTAGATATCAGTTATACGTTGTCGACAAAATAGTTTTAAATATCTAAAAATCTTTTGAGGCAGTGTCAACGTCATGACTGACTGCAAGGCGAACAGGTCCCCTATATATTAATTTGAGGTAATTATGCATTTTCTGTATAATCAAGCTGACTATGATCAGTTAGGGTTGCCATGATACCCGTGTACGTTACGATACACAATACGTATCCTGATACATGATCTGCACAATGCTGGGTCTCAACTGTTACAATTCTTTCGTGGCTCAGGGGCGGTGGGGTAGCCTAATGGTTAAAGCGTTCGCTCGTCACGCCGAAGACCGGGGTTCGATTCCCCTCGTGGGTACAATGTGTGAAGCTTATTTCTGGTGCGCCCCGCCGCTGAAATATTGCTAAAAGTGGTTCGGGGTGTGTACGGGTATAACATTTAGGTCAAAGGTTTTAGCGCGTATTAAAACAGACTGGTCGAAGGCCCGGGTTCGGTCCACCACGTGGGTACAAAGCTCATTTCTGGTGTCCTCTATCGTGGTATTGCTGGAACATTGCTGAAACAGGCGTAAAATCATACAGAACATATGTTTAATAGACACTAAATCACAATAATTCAACGTAGCACTGTCTGTAAGATCCTATACACATCCCTGATTTAGCCAAAGCAATTCAGAGACTGGAGAGCAAGGAGTGAATACTAGGGATGCCACGATACATGATACATCGATGCATCGATACTTTTCTAAGACGATACAATTATCGATACATTCAAAACTGTATCGATATTTAGTTTTGAAAGTATCGGTTTAAATATGTTTTTGTATCGTTTACATTTTGCAATGGTATCATGTCTTTTGATGTTATGAGAGTTATAATTGATTATTTTTCATGAACAAAGATGGGAAAGTAGAACTTTTTATCTCTGAAAATCAAAAATGTTGATGTTTTCATAGACAATTATAAAATATGAAATATTAATGTTCAAAATGTAACTAAATTTACGCAATAATGCCGCGAAAATAGGTATTGTGATACGTATCGAGTCGTGACATGGGTATCGTGATAGTATCGATTCATGAAACTTATGCTTCGTGACAGCCCTAGTGAAAGCAGCAGCCCATCACCAATTTTGCAGCTATTCACGGCGAACTTCAGAGAGAGTTTCTTTAATACTCGTGGTTCCCCGACGATTATTTTGTATAAAACCGTGTGTATTTCAGGGACATCACTCTAGGTCGCCATGTACGAACGCCATACCTTCCAGGCAGTCGCTCCGCTTCAGTGTGTGAGATGTGCGCTTGCCCGATAGCACGAGGCTAATTTTTCTTCTTTCGCTCAAGGTTACCCGTCTACCTTAGATAATTAATTATCTGATGTATAATATTTTGTTTTTTAGCTGACCAGTATGAAAATATGAAAATGATCAGCAGCTAGATGTATAGTTCTTGTATCAGGAGACCCGGGAAGATCATGGTTAGAATTGATCTTCAGTAACCCATGCTTGTCGTAAGAGGCGACTAACGGGATCGGGTGGCCAGGCTCGCTGACTTGGTTGACACATGTCATCGTATTCCAATTGTGTAGATTGATGCTCATGTTGTTGATCACTGGATTGTCTGATCCAGACTCGATTATTTACAGACCGTACTCATGTAACTGGAATATTGCTAAGTGCGGCGTAAAACTAAACTCATTGTCCCAGGAACGTGCTGTAACATTTGTCATGTTTGATTTATCTGTTGTCTCTAGTGTTGCAAATGACAAAAACCTGTTTGATATTGACCGAGAACATCACGATCTAACTGTGTTGAAACCTTTTTTTCTTTCCCTGTTACCAGATTTCCTGTACGTACACACACAAAAAACTCTATCTACTCAAATCTAGTAAACGATTATCTTGCTTTTCCGGCAGAGAAGTATTGTTAAAATATGTTTTGACTCAGTTGTCTTTTGATAAGCTTAGGTGCGAGAATGAACCTTGGTACTGTTATCAGTACTCCATCAATATCACGGCGGAGGAAACGGGCTTCTCATACTGTATTCGTGTTGGGAATCGAACCCTGACCTTCGGCGTGACGAGCGAACGCTCAACTACTAGGCTACCCCACCGCCCCTACTAGATAACTAACTTAGTTTGCCGTGTGTGCACGTGTATGGATGACACAGAAAATACTGACATGAACGAAATATATCGCACCGGGCTTTGATTTCTTACGTCATGAAATTGTGACGTCAAAGACACCTACATGCCTATGACGTCACTGGCAGGTGCCCAGCTGACGTTACAGCTGAATAAGCTGACGTTCAAAGTGCTCCACATAGTGCTGACGTTATATGACAAGTTATCATTTTGTTGTGACTAGATGCTGCTTTGAAATTATAATAATTACATTTCTAATAACGGTGAAATTATGTCCTATACGTATGTTTTATATTAACTGTTGATCTACTGGTTCGATTAAAAGCGATAAGGTATCCAGTTCACAATAACTCAAATCCATAATGATAACGCAAATTCATAATCTTTTAGAAAACACACGATGAAAAAATATGTGACGTGTGCTATTTTGGGGTGAAAACAAAATGCATAAACAGTATTTTCTGAGACATAGCCGTGAAGATTATTTTTCAATGACATGTCGGTAGGGCAAGAAATATGTAAAGAAATAGGCAATGTTGTAGGAAAGACTTACAGTAGCATCGTTTCGACATACTTGTCATTCGATCGGCGATATGTTTACAAAAAATACAGAAGAATTAATTACATGTATCGTTTACTTGTTTTGTTATCTCCAATATGGCGTATGGTCTGATATGTAACCTGAGATTAGGGTACACCATTAGTGGTTTAGAGGGACGGGCGCCATAAGAACCGGTAGTCATGTAAAGCTAACTCTCCTATCATAGAGTCCGCAAAGTGTTCTATGAATGGCCCACCCAAAATGGCGACGGTAAGGGATTTGTCAGTGCACTGAATGTTTTGACTGGTGCAACTTCTCGCGATTGAGCGACCAGAACTTGATAATCATTTATGTCCATTGCAGGTGAATCACATTGTCTCCGCTATCTGGATATTGATGTAGCGGTGGATTGGAGATTTTTATGTCCTTTTCAGCCTCGAAATAACGACAATATTTGTAGACAGCCGAGCAGACAGTGGTTACTGACTGGGTCACACCTAGATTTGACCAACCAGCGAAATCTACTCGTGTAAGCTTTCCCTGTTTGAGTTGGACTGTGAGACATGGTATCAAAGTTCATAAGTGTTTGATACGTAAAAACAAAGAAAATCCGCCGGTCATTGTGGTACATGAAGCGAATTTGACCCAAAAACATTTTCCGGAAGCTGAGTTTCGTGACACAGAGACAAGGCAAACTGATGAGAAACTGTCATTTCGTCCGAGGAGTGTCTGGCGTGGGCTTTAGATTCTCTACACAATCAGTGTGAGAGATAATTAAAGAAATATCATATCTTACTCCAGTTAGTGTGATTGTGAGAAGTGTTAATATCATTCACAAGTCCTCACTTTGAGGGAAGGCTACACCATGAAGGAATACAAAGTAGTGGTGTTAGGGAGTGGAGGTGTGGGGAAAAGTGCTCTCACAGTCAAGTTTGTGTCGGGTAATTTTATGGAGAAGTATGACCCCACGATTGAGGATTTCTATCGGAAAGAGATAGAAGTCGATTCAGCGCCATCTGTTTTAGAAATATTAGACACAGCCGGCACGGAGCAGTTTGCGTCCATGCGTGATTTGTATATAAAGAATGGACAAGGATTTGTGATTGTCTACAGCATTACCAGTCTTCAGACTTTCCAGGATATTAAGACAATGAGAGAGCAGATTCAGAGAGTGAAAGGGGTGGACAAAATACCCATGATATTAGTCGGGAACAAAGCTGACTTGGAACATCAACGTGAGGTCCCTTCTACTGAGGGGTCGACGCTGGCACAGTACTGGGGCTGTCCGTTTCTAGAAACGTCAGCTAAAAGTACGCAAAATGTCAATGAAGTTTTTATTGAAATTGTTCGAGAGATGAATACAAGCCCAGTAAAGGAAAAGCAAGGCTGCTGTAGTATACTTTGAGGTATGTATAACACTCCATATACTTGCCCTCCTTACATATTTACACTTGTTTGTTTTCAGAGAAGGCTGACAGTCAGAGATATGGAGGCTTATATCCTAAGATACCAGGATATAAGCTGTGAACTTGAAGCAGATAAGGAAATCCTTATTACACAGCAATATTGAAATAATTGAATTGATTTATAAGTTAAAGCCAGAGGTCCATAGACATACAAAGACAATATGGATAATATTAATAGTGATGTGTAATTAAGTGACAGTATATTGTGGTAAAGGGTCCCTAAGGCAGGGATTTAGTTTGAGTTGCTCAGAGGCTGATAAATGGTCGCCAGTCCACAGTACATGACAGAACAATATTCCAATTACAATATACGTCCCTTGTAATATACAGAATTGCAAACAATGAAATGTTATTTTATCATTATCACTCTTTTTCCTCAATTTGTCTGCCAAGGGTGCTCAGCTGGGAATCCAGGATAATCCCTGTAAGGTCCTTAGATATTATGGTCTTCTCTTTCATATTGAACCAGAGCTATTGTAATTCATTTGTGTAAATATTTAGAGGGCTCCTAAGTTGGGAGAACTTGTGCCTAATACCATTCACTTTTTGTGAATAAAAACTTTAAGATGAAACAAACCACAGTTCCTCATGAGCTGCTAATGAAAACTGCACAAGAAACCATTCCCAATTAATATGAGATGTGTACAACAAATACAAATATACATAATGATATCACTCTGTCACACTGTAAAAAGGGTTGGTTGATATTTGGTCTTAACAGTAACACCCATGATACAGTAACACCCATGATCCATGGGTTGGTTGATATGTGGTCATACCCATGATCCATGGGTTGGTTGATATGTGGTCTTAATACCCATGATCCAAGGGTTGGTTAATATATGGTCATACCCATGATCCATGGGTTGGTTGATATATGGTCATACCCATGATCCAGGGTTGGTTGATATATGGTCATACCCATGATCCAGGGGTTGGTTGATATATGATAACACCCATGATCCAAGTTTTGGTTAAAATGTGGTCATACCCTGAGGAACTCGAGGGTAAGGGTTCGAATCCCGCATGGGCTCAACCCAACAAAAGTACTAGAATCTGTGCTTTACTAAGATAAGAAAGTGTAATCCCAAATATAATATGTTACATTTGACCACTTTCTAAATGGCATTGTGTAATCATCCAAGTGTTGGTTAATATATGGTCATACTCATGATCCATGGGTTGGTATGTATGTGGACATAACAGTATTAACACCCATAACCCTGGTTTGTATTCTAGTTTTCCATGGCAATCAAGAATGATCAACTTGCTGTAGGAAAGTATGAACTATACTATTATTGTTATTATCATGGTCATCGGATCAATCTATGTTCAAGTTTCATTCACAGCTCTCATGGAACTCTACAAACTAAGCTGCCTGAGAGGAGCTAGGTTGTCAGTCCTATTACTATCTAATCCTACTGGGTACCCATTCACAGCAGGTTGAATGGAATACCTGCATCATGTTGCCAGGGAACCTTTGTTTCTTAGAGTGAGTGAGTGAGTGAGTTTAGATTTTACGCCAGCTTTTAGCAATATTGCAGCAACATCATGACGGGGGACACCAGAAATGGGCTTCACACATTGTGCCCATGTGGGGAATCGAACCCGGGTCCTTGGCGTGACGAGGAACGCCTTAACCACTAGGCTACCCCACCGCCCCTTTGTTTCTTAGAAATATGACATCATTTACCTCTATCCAGGGATAAATGAACACGATGCAGTGTATAAAATAACCTTATCGCCATGACTGTCAGTGTCATAAGTCAGTGTCAAGTTACGTCACCTTAGCGTTAAGGTCACTTTGTACAACAGCATCTTACTCTTCTTGGAATACCATAAATATCAAACTTATCATGGGTGATCACTAGTAAGGATATTGCTAGCAATTAGGTTCTTCGTAACCTGCTAATATTCATGTTTCTTAACAAAGTTTTTTTTTCTAGATTCTAAATCTTCTGAAACTGTCTTATGTTTTACATCTTTTATCAGTTTCAACAATGATGAGTCATTAGATTAAATAGAAATAATGCTATACTTCCTCTTCAGCTTTTTTAAAGGTTGTTTCTGGTGGTGCTGCATTGTGATGGTACTGAAATTGCGGAGTCAGCAATTAACAAATGTATCGAAAGAAACTATGATGGTTTCCTTGTAACTAGGAAGGTGTATTGTGTAATTCAGCCCAAAGCAATTTGTTTAGCTGTGTGATGGTCAAATTTAAATTATCGCATCCAGACCAGACGGTCCAGTGATTGACATCATGAGCATCAATCGATGCAGTTGGTATACAATGACGTGCATGGACCAGCACAGAGAGAATAACTGGCTGATTTGATTGGTCAGATCTTATGACAAACACAGACCAATTCTAATCCGGATCCTGGGAAAACGTGGAGGGGGGGAAAAATTGTATTTGAGGTATGTAGATTGCTGAAATGTCTCCCGCGCCAGAAGAATAAACATTTTTTGGTTCAATCTCTTATTTAGCAGTTGTGAAATTTGACACGTGTAAGACTAGAAAATCAGTAATAAATGTACTCAAGTAATTTAAAAACAACCCACATACATGGTTACTGAAATAAAACTGACACTAGTAACTGTGGTCATGATGTAAGATCCAGCATATAGCTCCAGTCCGCATGCTTTGCTTATAAGCTTAAGGAACAAGGGTGAATTATTGCAGTTAATCCCTTGATGGATTAGCCTTGTCATAAATGGCTGTGTCAGCATAATGTGATTATCACACACTGGTTATGGGAGGCTGACAGGTAGGACTAATTACTGAGTAAGGTTGATCCCTCTATGTATGTAACACTATACATACCTGTGTGGGCTATTGTGTTGGATCTGACATGTATTTATCAGTATGTTGATCTCAGTACCTTTATTTTTGGTCAATTGTTTTATACACTTGAGGTAACTATCCACAATAAATTAAGGTCGATTAGCGTTCAGCCTAAGTATTATTAAACATGAATCATGCCTTTATGTTACTGTTATAGTAGTGTGATTCACATGATTAGGGAGTGTTCCGAAGTATGATAATCCTGGGCCCTGGGGGCTTGTTACCTTGTTACCTTGTTACCTTGATTGTCACATTGAATTTGGGTTTCCCTTTATCTGTTTGTTTTTTGTATAATTAGGATCAAGTGACAATGTTGTATTTCAACCTTCATTTTGAACTCTCTGAGGGAATCAGTGATACTTGGACATACCATTTGTCTGGAAAATGTACCTGGGAGGTGGAAGGCTGGTGGTTCAATACCCTGGTTGCATCACATCAAAATAAGTAACAAAGATGGCACTCATTGTTAAAGGAATATAACTAGTATTGGTTACCTCCCAGTATACATCATATTGAAAGATGGTACTTCTTGTTGCCCTGCCTGGCACTCGTTGTTGAGGGAATAAAGCTAAGACTGGTTACCTCCCTGGATTTCTCATTTGTTGATGTGCCTCATATAAAGCTAAGATTGGTCACCTCCCTGGATGTGTCATATTGAATGATAGCACTTCTTGTTGCCATGCCTGGCACTCGTCGTTAGGGGAATTAACCAAGGTCACCTTGAAGTCAGTAGTGTGTTTCATCTTGGTATTGCTGTTACCTTGGCATATAGTATCTTTGTAGTAGTATAAACCAAACAGATAACCTGCACAACCGGATAACTACATTTATACATGTAGCTGTATCAATGCTGTAATCTTGAACATGTCATTACGTTGCATGGCAACCTTGTGTTACATAAAAAATCACAAGCTATGTCATATTGAATGTAAGGATTGATATAAATCACAAAGTTCATTTGATACTCATGCATATCCATGTTAGAATTGGTCTTCAGCAACCCATGCTTGTCACAAGAGACGGCTAACGGGATCAGGTTGTCAGACTCACTGACTTGATTGACTCCTGTCATCGTTTCCCGAAGATATTTAATACTCTTTACATACATATAGTTATCAGTGTTTACTGTTCTTCAGGAGTAGAAATAACTCTTATTTTCAATGTTCCACATCTGCAGCAGAGGAGCCATTTAATGTACCACATAGTAAATTTGCTTGTCAACTAGGGTTGGATATTGCCAAAATTTACGTATTGCGATATATTGCAATATGTGTTGGCGTATTGCAATAGTATTGCTATATATTGTGAAAGTGTAACACATGGGTTAAGGTAGTGAAATTACTGTTTACTTTCTTTTGAAACAATGCCACTGGCCACTGTCAGGACTCAGATGTAATTGTACAAGAGATCAATTGAAAATGTTTCCAAATTGAAGACTTCGCTCTAAAGTTTGGAACTCGAGAAAAAGCGTCAGTCACTCTGCAGCGGCGTCCACCATTTTGGCTTGTTTATCCTTACAATGATGCCGGTACCAATTTACTTTTTTTATTTAAATGGTTTAAAAGTCACGCAAATGCAGTTATATGACCAATAAATATTCTCAAAACTATAAATGTATAATAATATCAAGGAAATATAAATGGTATTAGTAGTTTGACTACATGACGAAAATTACCGATCGTATCGGGAGAACCGGTTCACGAAAAGTGTACCGCAATATATCGTATTGTGATGTTCGAATTACAATATACCGGTTAACCGGTATTATCGCCCACCCCTATTGTCAACAAGGACATTTCTCTAATCCTTTCTGAATTGTACCTGTCTGACACAAGAAGATTTACTTCATTGTGAATCATGTCGTTATAACCTGGAACAGTAGAAATATTCCCATAAATATATGTGTAGTATATCATAAAGTTAATAACTAATAATGAACCATGTGAATTGTGTCAATTTTGAACCATGTGGTGTGGTTTTATTCTCCTGTAAATATATGTGTAGTATATCATAACCACTGATAATAAACCATGTCAATCACACCAATTTGAACCATGCAGTGTGGTTTTATTCAGGAACTGTAGAAATGATCCTATAAATATATGTGTAGTATATCATAATCATTGATAATAAACCATGTCAATCACACCAATTTGAACCATGCAGTGTGGTTTTATCCAGGAACTGTAGAAATGATCCTATAAATATATGTGTAGTATATCATAATCATTGATAATAAACCCTCTTATTCACATCAATTTTAAACCATGTGGTGTGGTTTTAACCTGAAACATTAGAAATATTCCCATAAATATATGTGTAGTATATCATAGTCGTCTGTTAATCAGGAAGGGAAGATTTACCCCAGTAGGTGTGATGTATTGTAACTAGGTGGTGGGATTTGTGTAGTTGGGTGTGGACAGTGACTTCAGTACATTATCAATAACTGGACGACAAGTTGTTCTCCGCATTCATTGAATAAACTATTCCAACTGTTATCAGATTGCTATTGAGGGTCTGTTACCTCAGATCTCTAGATCATGTTGATGGGCTGTTCAACTGATCTTCTTGATAGCTACAGTAGATCATGAGACATGGCCATTAGATAGCATCAACAGTATTGTGTAACGGGAGATCTTTTGTTAGTAATAGACATGACATGCATACTGTTTGAATATTTAATGAGTACATATGGAATAATTTGTCAAGATGTTTGGAACACTTGGTCATGTATACAGGGTTTTGTGTGACACACAAATGTGCGTCCAGTACACTTAAATGAAGAGAATGGACACAGAACACCCTGAATACAGAGAGCGTACCTACAGTGCATCGGGGCGGTGGGGTAGCCTAATGGTTAAAGCGTTGGCTCGTCACGCCGAAGACCCTGGTTCGAATCCCCACATGGGCACAATGTGTGAAGCCCATTTCTGGTGTCCCCAGCCATGATGTTGCTGGAATATTGCTAAAAGCGGCGTAAAACCAAACTCAGTCAGTCAGTCAGACCTACAGTGCATCAAGAGTAGTTAGTTACCTATATGTTTTATTTCAAGACCCTCGAATTATCTGCAAGAACCCGTAAAATTTATTGAGGCCATCCCTTGGGTCCCTACTTTTGTAAGTCAAGGTAAATCCCAGTGTATTTTTTTTCGAATGGTCATCAAATAATATGCAGTGGTAAACATGGTATAGAGTGTAGGGTCTGTAAACACTCAGAGACGTAACGTGGAGGCGAGACGGTCTATCGTCTCTTGTACGCGAGACGGGTGCACTCCGCAGTACTAACTGAAGCGCTTGACCCTAATTAATTCAATCACCGTGGACCAACTCGAATGGGTGCGAACACGGCGCGGGGGTGATTAAAGCGTCCCGAAAAATCCCCAAACATGGTGCCTACTTGACAGTCGTGTATAAACAGGTTTCTCAGGAAAGCAGAAACACCCGACCCAGGGTCGGTTGTTTACATATGCATATTACGTAAAAACAATGAATCGCATTTGACAAAGTGATTTATTTCAGTGGATGTCGTGGCTAATTTTAGAAATGTTAAAGTATTCATCTTTGCAGTGAGTTCTGGAACATTTTGAAACTAATATGACCTCTACCGCCATTGCATCTTGCATGAATCAAAGCTTACTTCGTCAAGAGTAATCCTGCGACAACTATAAAGTCATTTGCATATTTTCCGGAAGTGACATATTTTGTAACTTCACCAGTAATACAGCACACGGCTCGCATTTTAAAAAGCGGAATTTTTTTTTATTATCGTGTATCCAAATGAATAGAAGTCTCAGATGGTTTGGGTTAAAATGATATTACTGATCTCAATTCCGAAATTCCTAAATAGTGTTTAATATGTAAAGTAGTTTAGACTCATTACTTGTCCTAAGTAAACGTTTAACAATGGTTTGTATATTGTGATCGTGTTGAACGAGTTGCGACTATCTGCCACATCATATGCGACAGAATTGAAGATAAAACTTTAGTTAACCGAAAATATATAAAAAATGCCAAATGTCAATAAGCATTCATAATCCCGATACCGATAACATTACCTATCGCGTTAATGGAGGGGTCCCATGATGCATCATTGCATGTCTCGGCTACCCCCAAAAGAAGTCACTGTCAGTCTTAGTTGACATCTCGTGCAAATCAAAATTAGTGTTAAATCAAAATGCAGCGCCGTTTCTTTGACTTAAGACGATTGTTCATGATGCTGACGCAACGACATTGGATCTTCGAGAATACATGTCAGCTTGTGCTCGCATTAGCCGTTTATGCTGTTTCACAGAATACCCTGCAAGCTGCGCGACACTGCTTCAGCCAATCAAATGGAGCCTGAAGCCCTCATGTGTGAGGTGTTATCGGGAGCACCCAGTTTCATCGGCATGCACATCCCAAAAAGTTTTTAATGTGTGAATTTAAGGCTATGATACATATCTTTGTGAATATCTTCACTGGTATCAACGTGCATTATTTCATTTTCAAGACGATTATAGAAAACAGACTTGTAAACCTGGCTCGTGTCATTGGAACCGATATCGATCGTAATGAAGGTTCACATACATACGACAGGTGTATTTTAATTACTATTATTTGTTTGTGATATATCGCAAACAGATAAACAACAGTTTCAGAAGCATTTATGGAATATTATGCAAAATGTTTCAACCAAATGATAACGTTGATAAAACCTTTCTGAACCCCTTAAAAGCAAAGTTTCAAAAATGGATATTTTTAGAACCGTGAATATATGGTGTGATAAGGGATGCGTCTATAACACTTTTCTGTTGTTGATAAATCAGTTTGTAAAATGACACAGAGAAGTTATGAAGAAAACAAACTAATTAGACGCTAATTGTTTTATGTGTTCTGGAGAGCCGCTCAAACGGCTCACTGATCAGGGGTTTGCATATTGCAAATGGAGGATGTTGTTTGGTAAAGTGTAGAATAAAAAAATATATACCTTACATCCCAGATATCAAACCCAGTTGTTCAGTTAACTGAAATACTTGAAGTATTTCCTACTCTAAGATAAACATTGGGTATGTTTGTCAGCTTACTCATGTTTACTAAAATATACTATTAGCATGACAAGTATTTCCTATACTTAGAAAGGTGTGGTAGGGTAGCCTAATGGTTAAAGCGTTCGCTCATCACATCGATGACCCAGGTTCGATTTCCAAAGTAGGTACAATGTGTGAAGCCCATTTCTGGTGTCCCCTGCCTTGATATTGCTGGAATATTTCTGAAAACCGTCATGAACCTAAACTCAATCACTATGCTTACGGTAGATAAAATTTATCATGTTTATCCACTTTCTCATTTTTACTAAAATATACTATGGGCGTGATAAGTATTTCTATTATTAGATCAAATTTATAATGGTAATCAATGCATTTTGTAAACTGAAATAGGTACAGTCATTACTTATAAAAAAACTGCATCGCAGCAGATTTAGAAAAACATAGGCATGACACAACAGTTCTGGCCTATAACTGTATACGTCAGATTCCACAATACAGTGGTCGTGACCAGTGGGAAGCTGAGACAAACAAACAGTAGTGCTGTTCAGTGAATGATAATGCCAGATGGGACCATGACACAATGTCGGGGGTGAGGGAGATGTGTCCGGGATGAAGTACTGCGACTTACTGGACGTCATGTGACGTGTGACTGAATGTAAACACGACCTCTTCCTTCTTACGCTTCCTGCTTGGAGGGTGGTGGTGGAGTAGCCTTGCTTGTCACGATGAAGACTGGGGTTAAATTCCCCTTATGGCAGTGTATGAAATAAGGCCCGTCTGACCGCCTGAGACGGGCTAGATTTCTGCCGGACGATCTAATTTTACAGCTAGCCGATGGACAGGTGGAAAAAAATTCAGATAACATGTCCACTGGCACTGTCTATTTAGTATTTAAGAAGGACTGGTTAAATCTCTTCTGGGCTGGTAAGTTTTGAAGTTACCAGCCCAGATGTCGGGCTGGGTTTTTGGCTTCTTTCATACACTGCTTATGGGTGGAGTAGCCTTGTGGTTAAAGCGTTTGCTTGTCACGATGAAGAGTGGGGTTCAAATCCCCTTATGGATATGGAGCCTACTTCTAGTGCTGGGATGAGGGACGATGGGGTAGCCTAGTGGTTAAAGTGTTTGCTCGTTACGCTGGAAACCAGGTTCCATTCTCCACATGGTCACGGTGAAGCCCATTTCTGGTGTCCCCCGCCATGATATTGCAGGAATATTGCTAAAAGCTGCTTAAAACTAAACTCACTCACTCATGCTGGGATGTTGTAAAAAAATATCGTGAAGAGCAGCAATAACCAAAACTCACTCACTCATTCCTGCTTGTAAATCAATAAACAACTGGTGTTTGATGTGCTAAAGTAATCCCTAAATATTGGCCTGGCCCAAGTACAACTAGTGTTTGATGTTCTATAGGAATCCCCAAGTCATGTTTGGTGGCGAAAGTACAACACTGTTTGATGTTAGCCCCAAATATTTGCGTGGCCCAAGTACAACTAAGGTTTGATGTTCTACAGGAATCCCCTAATTCTGGTAAAGAGAATCAGGTATTTTTTTAAATCAGTGAATGAGTGTATGGGGCTTTACACCATCTTCAGCAATATCCCAACAATATCACAGTGGTGGAGACCATGAAATGAAGAGAATCAAACCCGGTCACTGGTGTGAGGAACAAACACTTTATCCAGTAGGCTACCCCTCCGCCCTATAACAGACGACACACAATGTGAAGGTGATGCTTTACCTAATGTAATATTCTTGCTGAGTTGTTTGTATCCAGAGAGCAATTGACTGTGCAGATTTGCTTCCCTTTTGTGTCCCAGGAACAAGTAGTGATCCGCTGACCTTGGTCATGTTTCAGGGTTTGTCAGCACATGTCTTTGCACATGTTTTTTGGTAAGATCTGTATCACTTCAGGCTTTTCTTCTCACATGAAGCAGACAGGCTGTGATATAACAAGAATAGTGTTCATCATGTTCAAAGTGGCACTGAACGCCACTGACTACTCACTCACTCACTCACTCCTATATGAAGGTGATAAAATCGTAATAGAAGTCAATACGTAATTACATTAAACCCAACTCACTATTTCACATTTTCACTTGTCTCAGGAACCCAGCAACAAATATTTCCAATCTGAGTTTTATTTTCCTCTCAAATAATGTTAATTAACGTTATATGAAAACACTGGTATTCTTTTCTTACCGTGGCTCTCTCATTGCTAAGGTGATCATAACTTCTATACATTAACATAGACTTACGACTGTCGTAGCATTAAGGATGCGTTGTACAACGGCACCCTTGTTTAATGTTAGATCTGCTCTCTTATATTCCAACTTCTGTAACCCATCCTTGGTAAGAGGCAACTAACGGGATCGGGTGGACAGGCTCGCTGGCTCGGTTTACACATGTCATCGTATCCCAATTGTGTAGATCGATGCTCATGTTGTTGATCACTGGATGGTCTGGTCCAGACTCAATTATTTCCCATATTGGAATATTGCTGAGTGCGGCGTAAAACTAAACTCACTCACTCGCTCATGCTATTGATCAAATTGTGTAGATTGATGCTGAAGCTGTTGATCACTGGTTTGTCTGGTCCAGACTTGATTATTTACAGACAGGCACCATATAGCTGAATTTTTGCTGAGTGTGGCGGTTAACAGCAAAGCAACCAACCAACCAATCTTTATATATTCCATAGCAGGATGTGCACAGAAACCTACAACAGCTGGCAGCCATTGATCAGGGGATCAGAAAGTCAGAGACATGTTTGAAGTCTCGTCAGCACCTGCAGCAAATGGGAGAACAAGATCATTAGAGCTGTGCCACATCATTATGTCATTCGTCAGTAACACAAGACCATAACACAAGACCATAACACAAGACCATAACACAAGACCATTTGTGTCTTGGATTATTGACAACCAGCTTCCACAAGGTCGACACAGCCTTGAAAAGGCTTGAATTTTAGGTCCATCTCGAAAATCTCGATTTTTAGTTTCAACCTTAGAAAGCCTTAATTAGTACATGGCATACTTAAATGACACAGCTGTTGATAAAAGTAATACAGTTTATGACAGATCAAATTAATTGTGATTTTTATTGTGAAAATATGTTTTGGGAAAATTTCAATGTTCATACATCTCTTTAGCTTTGTCAAATGACTAATATGTAGTATGCTTATTGTAAATAAGTAATGGCAGGCTAAGGCATATAACCCAACATAAAAGGCCTTTAAAATGACAGTTGAAAGCCTTGAAAGGCCATTAGATTGTATTGTCCCACATCTGTATGGACTTTGATCTGAGTAATGAGGAAACTGAATAATAAAAATCTGTCCAAGTTTTCCAGCTTTGCTGAGAGACATGTTCTGGCTTAAAATGAATGCTTAACTGACAATCCATGAAAATGCATTATCAAATTTTACTCGAAATCAGAAAAGATCTGGGTTTTTTGGCTTAAGTTCATCTCCAAACACATCAAATGAAATCTGAACCCATACGATTACAATGTTGTGTTCGATTATCTCATGTTTGAATGCATAAAATGACTTTTGAACCCTGTTTGCAAATATTACAGAAATTTGGATACTTATTTTTAAAGTGTTTCAGTACATAAAATATTGTGTGAGTTTCTTCTTTGGGAAGTCGGTACTATATATTACTATGGGTATTTCATCAGAAATTGGTGCAGACACTCTTTATCCTTAGTTGTGGAGATAATCATCAGTTCCAATAATAAGATTTTCACTGTTGATAGCAATAAGAGTAATGGCAAACAGCAGATATCTGTATCGCTTCATATCTACAAGTCAGCTGACAAGTTGTGTTATGGGGACGGTGGGGTTGCCTAATGGTTAAAGCGTTGTCTCGTCACACCGAAGACCCGGGTTCGAATCCCCACATGGGCACAATGTGTGAAGCCCATTTCTGGTGTCCCCCGCCGGGATGTTGCTGGAATATTGCTAAAAGCGGCGTAAAACTAAACTCACTCACTCACTCACTCACTTTTGTTGTGTTATGACTGAGTTTGTGTTGGAAATTTGTTTGTTGTTTAATGCCACACTCAGCAATCTTCTAGCAATATGGCAGTGGTTTGTAAATAATCAGGTCTGGGCCAGACAATCCAGTGATCAGCATCATGAGCATCGATCTACGCAATTGGGATACGTGTCAGCCAAGTCAGCAAACCTGACCACTTTTGACAAGCGTGACTTACTGAAGACCAATTCTAAACCAGTGTTGATAAGGGCATTATCTTCACCGAAGCCACTTCCTCACCTGATACTGATTTGTAGGTCAGCATCCATTAATGCCATGGGGGCTCTGGTGACAGAGTGATCTAAGGTGCTGTTGGTGATCACGTGACAACGGGCATGCCGAAGGACAAACTGTCAGTCACAGAAGAGTGTATTATGGTCACATGTTGATGAGTCTAGGAAGACTCCATCCCTTGGCTACTAGTACTGAGTAGGGGCGGCGGGGTAGCCTAGTGGTTAAAGCGTTCGCTCGTCACGCTGAAGACCGGGGTTCGATTCCCCACATGGGTACAATGTGTGAAGCCCATTTCTGGTGTCCCTCGCCGTGATATTGCTGGAATATTGCTAAAAGCGGCGTAAAACCTTACTCACTCACTCACTCACTCACTAGTACTGAGTACTGGCTACTGACTAAGACCCACTGTGTGCAGACGGGTTCCAGTGTTTCCAGGTCTTCCCGTGTCTGCAGCCATTTGGAAACCTTTTGTAAGGATGGTGTGACTCGTGTCACGTGATAATCAACAGTATGAATTGTGGGAAATTGACTGTGTGGGGTGATTTAATTGTTTAAAATTTCAGGACTGGTCATTGTGTGAGAAAATAATTAATGAACATGTTATAAATGATCATGAATCGGAACATCGTAAGGTTTTGTCATCGAGTCGGAGATATAATATTTAATTATTGTTCGGCTGAAGCTGGGTGTCACAGTCAGGGGTATTAGTGAGCCTTGTGCATGATATTGGCTTGTTCTGTATCCACAGCAAATCTGTAACAGTAACTATGGTAAACTATGTTTATAACAAACACAAACTAACATTTACAATGAGCAGCTGCTTTGGTCCCAACCACATGCTCAGTACTTTTAGTCAAAATGTGTATAACAAACTACAGTTATAACATACTGAAGTTCGTGGTGCCTTAAGACTGCCTCCGTGGTGTAATGGTTAGAGCGTCCGCCTGGAGAGCAGAAGGTCGCAGGTTTGATCCCCGACCGCATCATACCAAAAGACGTTAAAATATGGTACTTGTTGGTCCCTGCCTGGCGCTCGGCATTAATGGGTACAACAAGGACTGGTCGGCTCGGAGTCAGTGTAATGTGTCAGAGTCGGGTATTCATGCTTCACTGCGGCATGGTATCTCAGTGGGCTAGCACTATAAAACCAGCTTAAGTCTGGGCTAGTACAAGCAGCCACACATACATACACACACATGCACTGTTTGCACGTCGTCATATGAGCGAAATTTTCTCAAGTACGACGTTAAACCCAAACCTCTCCTCACCTCAGTGGTGCCTTAAGTGAGTGAGTTTAGTTTCACGATGTCTTTAGCAATATCCCAGCAACATCATGCAGGAGACGCCAGAAATGGGCTTCACACATTGTACCCATGTGGGGAATTGAACCCAGGTCTTCAGCGTGCCGAGTGAATGCTTTAACCACTAGGCTGTCCCACTGCCCCTTAGTGGTGCCTTACATTTATCATAGCAGTAGAATACTGGATATACCATAACCAAATAATAACTCCATCTACTAATATCAAAATACCGACAAATTATGGCAGTCTTGGCCATAATATGCCGCAGTTTGACAAAAAATCTAAATGATAAATTTTAGGCTATTTGGCTGTTCAGTTAATTAATTGAAGGCCAGGGTTTTTAGCCTTGCAGGCATTTATCTTTACAGGATCAGAGGCTAGATGATATTCAGATCCAAGTTTGCAGCAAATGTCAGCAAAAATTCCCAAGATGGAATTAAAAGGTTCATAATTCATGCTGATATAGTTATATCTAAAGTGATGGCTTGATTGAGTCGACTTGCATTTCACTGATTTCAGGATCAATAAACATGATAAAACAGAAGGGGCTTTGATGTGCAGTTTTGATTATTGGATGTAATGCAAGCATGCAATATTAAACATGTTAGGCCATCTCTCAAATTTAAGAGAATGGATACTTTTGAAAAAAACCAAAACAATTTTGAATAAAATATCGATTTTGCTCATTTTTTCTTTACTTCGAATCCAAAATTGCAAGTAGAAAAAAAGGACAAAAAGTTTAATTACCTTTCAGATATATCTTCAAATACCGTAAATGTTACCAATATCCTATGTGCAGTGTGTGATAAACTTTATTATTCTTGCTGCTTACATCTATATTTTGAGCACTTTTGCTGTTTATCTGTTCTTTTTGAGCACATTTACAGTTTATCAGTTCATTTTGAGCAGGGGTTTCTGCTCAAATTTCTGCCTTTTTCTCATTTTTGTTCAGGGTTGATTGATCAGTTAATAAATCTAACAAAAGTATTGCCACATGATTAAATGCATCATGCATAGCATGCTGTTAAAATCTGCACTTGATCCAAAACATAATTCATCACAATTGCTTGAGATTCTAAAACCCAATCATAAACCTGTTTGAAACCACATCCCACGATTTAATGATGGGTAATTATAAAGTCAGTTTCATTCTGTTTCTGTTGAGACAGCCATTAGATGACACATACTTGTGAAATGTGCCTGTGTCATGGGTCATTGTTGTTGCTATGGCGACATTTCCTTCCAAATAAGGATATCTCCACTTATCTTCCCTGTTCTTCTTCGGTAGGGATTAGTCTACAAGTATCTGCAGCATCATCATTAGTGAGGTTGTTTTGTTAGCTTTAACATAATAATCAAGTGAGAGGCTTCCGGATCTGCCTGATGAGCAACGCCTCAACTAAACGCCTGGAATAGAACACTTATAGTAGGGTTAAACATGTCATTATTATAGCCACGTAGGTTCAGTAGAATCTAACATCTTGAAACTAGTCAGTTTAGTTGATCAAGCAGCTTTTATATGCTTGTATTTTGTAGTGGGTTGGATTATGAGTCGTGTTAACATGGTTAAACGAAGGACGTATTTGGGCACAGGGAGCCTACTTGTTACTTGAAATCCTAACTGGAGATAACCAGCGGTTAGAAGGGTGAGTGAGTGAGTGGTTTCACATCACCAATATTCCAAAAATGTCATGATCAGGTTACATCTGAAATGGGCTTTCATGGGCAGATCAAGGAATTTTTTATTTTATTTTATTTTATTTATTTATTTATTTATTTTATTTTAATTTTATTTATTTATTTATTTATTTATTTTAATTTTTTTTATTTATTTATTTATTTATTTATTTATTTATTTATTTATTTATTTATTTATTTATTTATTTATTTATTTATTTTTATTTTATTATTATTTTTGGGGGTGGGGGTCAGGGTGTTGAACCCTAAACCCCCCCCAAAAAATCTACAATGTGGTCTTAAGTCATTTTCAAAAAGGGGGGGTTCGAACCCCTCTGGATCCGCCAATGGCTTTACACATTGTACCTATGTGGGGAATCGAACCCAGGTTTTCAGTGTGACAACGCCTTAGCTTTCTAATAAAGCATTTCAAGTCCAAAGGTACATAGGTTCCTACAGTCAAACGCCACAGTTACATAGGTTCAGTAGAATCATAATATCTTGAAACTAGTCAGTTTAGTTGATCAAGCAGCTTGTATTTGCTTGTATTGTTGGATTACGAGTCATATTAACATGGTTAGATTGAAGACATATGATGGCATGGGTTTTCTTATGCACAAAGAGCCTACATGAGCATACTAGAGTATTTAAAATCTGATTTGGGAATGGCCCTGGGTTGGAAGGGAGGGGTGAGTAAGTGAGTAAGATTTTATGATTTGTTAAATCAATATTCCAGCAATATCATGATGGGGGGACACCAGAAATGGGCTTCACTCATTGTGAGTGAGTTAGTTTAGTTTTATGCCACTTTTAGCAATATTCCAGCAATATCACGACGGGGACACCAGAAATGGGTGAATGCTTTACAAGTTGGTTAAAGGGCTACAGGGTACCTATTTGCTAAAGTAACCCAAGGGGCACAAACATCTGTTCCAAGGAACCTACAGTCGAATGCTGATGTGTTGAACCTCGATGTGTCAAACTTCGGTTATCTTTAAATAAAAACTTGTTCCTTGCTTATTTCTTATGTGTTGTGCCTCAGGCAAGTGAGTTTGTTCAAAATGGCCTCTGTTCACCCAGCAGAAAAAAATGGGTACCCGGTGGGATAAGTCATGTGACTATTAACCTTCTAGCGCCTCACAGGCAGCTTGGATTATCCGGGGTAATATTAATAATCAGATTTGTGATGCACCGTTGAATAGCTTCGAGTCGGATACAAGGCGCCATAGAAATCCATTGTTATTATTATTATTATTTTGTCATGATTTTGCAATGTGATGAACCTCGAATGACATGAAGTATCACGCAGGCCCATTCAGCTTCAACGCAAAGGTGTTTGACTGTACTTACTAAAGAACCCATTTGTGGTGTCCCTTGACATGATATTGCTTGAATGTTGCTGAAGGCGGCATAAAACCCAACTCACTCACTCACTCAGCCTAGTGGTTAAAGCATTCACTTGTCATGCCGAAGGCACAAGTTCAATTTCCCATTTTCGATGTGTGAAGCACACTTCACTCGTTCACTCGTTCACTCACTCACTCACTCACTCACTCACTCACTCACTCACTCACTCACTCACTCACTCACTCACTCACTCACTCACTCACTCACTCACTCACTCACTCACTCACTCACTCACTCACTCACTCACTCACTCACTCACTCACTCAAGAAGCATATGATTCCAAGGTACCAACTTGCTGAAAAACCCAATGGTGGATAATAATGGGATAGAATGGACATACTTGAGATTGAATGATATGGTTTATGATTCAGTTGTAGTCCTCAGCTTTGCCTTGTCGGTCAGATCTCGGTATTACCCTTAAATAGCCAGCGTCTCTATTATATTGTCATCCAAATAATCTAATACAACATGGCACCTAAACTTATCCCAATCATTCCTGACACAAATAGAGAAGGGTCCTACTGTAGATATTGAAGCAAGTCAGGAACAAAGTTTGACATGGTGGTGGGAATCTCTTTATTTTGACTTTACTAGCTTCAACAAATTAGTATAATTGGATCTGTGGTTGGGTCATTTCACCATGGTGGTAATGACGACATTATCTGCGAGATGGGATCGGCTGATTGGACCCAAACTACCGCCTGTTAACTCATTACATGGGGTATTACACGCGTCTCTCACAGAACTAGAGCAGTGGATCTGTTGAGTTAGCAGTCAGTGATGATGGCTTGTCTCATCTCCTTGGATACAGCATCCTATATAGTTGCAAGAGGCGACTATTGGCGCTATTTTCACTTTTGCAATTAAATAGTAATTAAATTACAATAGTACCCCACAGTAGTACCGCAGTAGTTGGAACTGTTGTAACAGTATTGCAGTAATGTAAAACTAGTTTAAGGCTTGAAAAGTTTATCTGTTAACAGTAATGGTACTAATGAATAAAGTATTGCAACTATGTCAAAGTTATCCATTTTCCTCCCTTTTGGTACAAACCAAAGGGAAGTAACTCCAATATGAAGTTTTTTCATTATCTCAGGCTAATCAACACATGACATGTTTGAAATGTGATTGTGAGACTGATATATAATTTGTTTTCTGATATATAATTTGTTTACTTTTAACTAATGGACACTATTGAAACTATTGATTGTCAGCTTTCTCTTAACAATAATATTGCTGTATTTCAATTCCTATTGACATATGGGGTAGCCTAGTGGTTAATACCGCTGCTCGTCAAGCCAAAGGCCCGGGTTCGATTCCCCAAATGGGTACAGTATGTGAAGCCCATATTTGGTGTCCCTTGCCGTGGTATTGCTGGAATAAGGTTAAAAGAGGCATAAAATCAAACTCACTCACTCCTGACCCCTTCTGAGTGTATCCCCCAGTTGGCAAGTGAAACTTGTCTGACACGTTATGTCACGTGAATGTCACGTGATTACATAGCGCCTACCTCTGTACAGTTAAGAATACTGTAGGTTTAAGGGCACAGCTGTAGATTTATGTCTGGGAATGCTGTTGATTAATTGTGCAGTTGAGATGTTTTAGGTACTTTCTTATTGTACAAAGTTTTCAGCCTTAAATTCAAAGTGAATGGCCAGGAAAATGAATATTGTTAGAACTAAAGCTATCAACATAGTAAAATCTGAAGACAAACAATTGCAAACATGTGTCATTACACTCACGGTTTCCTTATTTGATCTGATACGTGCCCAGCTTCTATATGTGCTCACCCTTTTGTATAAATAATGTGAGATTTAAGGGATCATTGTCTTGTGTAGCATCTTACACAGCTTTACGAAACTTTAGCCTTAAACAATGAACATAAGAGTAAGGGATGGTGTTATGGATCAGTTAAGTATCCTGTATTGGACCTAACGTATGTGGTTCCTGTTGTAGTAAGAATACTACTACTAATAATAAACTTGCTGAAAATTTATGGAATATATTTATATATATAGACTAGCATTAATCATGCATTTACTGAACTGAGTGAGTTTGGTTTTACGCCACTTTTAGTAATATTCCAGCAATATCATGGTGGGGGATGCCAGAAGTCGGCTTCACATATTGTTAACATATTCACATACCGTACCCGGGTCTTCATCCTGGCGAGCTAACACCTTAACCACGAGGCTACCCACCGCCCCTACTGAACTTTAAGTCCTTAAATGTCACATGCAACGTAAAACACAACTTTGCAGATTCTGATACCTTTCGATATGGACTTACCGAAACAAATCATCAAAAATGCAAATTCAACTTATAAAGTTGAAAAATAACGCGATGAAAAATAACGCGATGAAAAACACCGCGTGAAATCGGAGTTCAAACGATTCACTAATTTTCTCCCAGCGGTGAAATAGGTTCGAGCAGCTTGGAAGCGGGTTGTTCAGTGAATACTCGGTGAAGGCTTTGGTGTGAGCTATTTTTCTAATGTTTTGTTGATATTTCACAGGCGCAAGCTTTTTATATGTTATGACAGTAGATTACCGATTTAACTGTTTATATAATTTCATTTGTCTATTTTACCACATGTTCTTCTTTCCGAGTCACTTTCTCAGTTCGATACTTAAAAGCAATGTCATTATTTAGCGTTGACAGATTCTAACTGTGATATAGATAGGTCGTTGTCACAGACAAAACTCAATGTCTGTTTTATTGACACCTATGTGCCTGCCTGTCTGCTTATGACAATATTCAATACACAACTTCGATCACTGACCTCATACAATTGGAACCGAACACCTATCAGGCTATACACCATAAACAAAACACATTGATTTATGGCCCGAGTTCGGTCTCTGTCACATTATGTAATTACACAGACAGGCAGGTGTGATACTTGTACACATGACATGTTATGATGTCTGTTGATTGCAAAATGTTATACACAAACACCCAACATCTCTATATATACACACTCAATGAGCCGTGAGGGCATCTGCAAATGGTGTCTTCTCATGAAGTCACCAGTAGGGTGAACACTATTCGCACTAGGTCACTGGCGATTTTGCTTTTAAGTTTCTAATCCAATCAGAATTAACGGATTAGGGATTAACGGATTAGTCAGTTGGTCACTCGAGCGTGAGACGCTAATGAGCTGAACTGGTGTTCACTTCATGTCACTGTAAATGAAATGACATTTATTAGTGAACTCTGTTCAACATTTCACTCACTATCTCTCTCTCTCACTCACTCACTCACTCACTCACTCACTCACTCACTCACTCACTCACTCACTCACTCACTCACTCACTCACTCACTCGTCAAAGGATCAACAAATTGAAAGGAAATCCAGGACATTTATTCATTGTATGTATACACGGAAAGTGACCTGTAACTTTAATCAGTGTTTAATGTGATCACATCTAATTTCATGCAGTGTTTAAAAAACCTTGATCTGTAAGCACAGTTAATATATTCTACTGACGGGAAATAGAAACGTTCTGATGAGGCATTCCTGGTCAGAGCATGAAGATGTTAGTTTAGTTTTCAAACTGACTCAGACTGCCAACACTCAGTTTAAGCTTTATAACATTGTGAAGCTGGGACTTTAATTGCTGCACTGACTCACTTCTTCCTGGTGTATTTGGTCATTAGCAGAAGCATTCATTAACTCAGCTCTTTTTTTCAAAATCTAACATTGCTTATGAATAGTATAACGATTCATGCAACACATCTTCTGTGCAGTGAGATGCTCTTTGTATCATATCATATGAGGTGATGTATCGATACAACATGATACACGGTTGACATACAAAATTGTATAGCATTAATTGTACAAAATAATTTTTAGTGAGATGTGCAGGATGTCATCGCTAGCTAACTTTTTGTAGCCTAACCTGTTAAAATTAATTCCCTTTGACTTTCAGATCTGAGGCTTTTTTTATTTGATGTAAATTTAGATACTCAGACACAGTAAATAACACTGTCCAGAACAAACTGACTTGTCCCAGTTACTTAAATACTTTAGTCACAATGAATATTATGAACTACTGTATAGCAAACTAAACTTAGTGGTCCCTTTTAGTTCCTTACAACCTTTGTGTACCAAATTGTGATCCATCAAACTGAATCAACAGATATTCATTAGGCAGTGGGGTAGCCTAGTGGTTAAAGTGTTCGCTCGCCATGGCGAAGACCTGGTTTCGATTCCGCACATGGGTACAATGTGTGAAGCCCATTTCTAATGTCCCCAGTCGTGATATTGCTGGGATATTGCTGAAAGCGGCAAAGAAATATTCTCACTCACTCACTCACTCACTCACTCACTCACTCACTCACTCACTCACTCACTCACTCACTCACTCACTCACTCACTCACTCACTCACTCACTCACTCATTCACTCACTCGAATATATCTGACTTGTGTGTAAAATAACATTCAGTTATCCTCCAGGTGTGTTGATATGAGGTGAGGTGAGGTGAAATTGGGTTTAACGTCGTGCTTGAGAATATTTCGCTCATATGACGACGTTAATTGTTGATTCATTGATATGAGGCATAGTGAAAATCTATTCAAGATTGTTGTACTTACATAGTAAAGTACATGCTTGTGGCTGATTGCTTTTTTACTGGTCAAGATTTATGCTATATTCGTAGTAGTAGTCCATTGTGATACCTTGTGACAGACCTGACACGTTTTATACTCGGGAAAGTGTGTTGAGTTTTATATACAATTATAACTGTATTATATTACAAGACTTCAGTATAAACCAAAGAAATATTCTGTGATTCTCCGGCATGAAGGGACGAGCAGCATCCCTCCCTTGCCTTCAGTGTTGTCCAGTAGCACACATTCAACTGAAGCTTGCTTACAGAGCTAGTTATGTAAACACTAGTTGTGTGACAAGCATTTCCTGAATGTATCTCTCACTGGCCTTCATCATGGCTGTATTTACACTTGACGGAATATTCCTGACAACTAGTCATAGATAAAGATAATGAGTGTTTATCTGTGAAGGGATACTTCATAGGCGGGGTAAACCAGATGAAATTCACGACTTATGAGGTTGTAGCATTCTTGTGGTTCTGTGGTTCAAGGTTGCAGTGATGTTCTGGTACTCTGTTTTGTAGGGCAGGAAAAGGGGCATCATGATTCAATGTTTTCAAATTTTTCAATATGCTGTTACAGTGAGAGTCTGTTGTAGATTCTATGTTGTAATTCAGCAATGATTCACCACAATACAGTTCTACAGTTCTATGCCATGGTCATGATGCAAGAAACAATGTCAACCGCTCAGATTTAGGGGTTTGTGCTCAATATTTCTGAGAATGCCATCACTTTGAGTTAAACCAAACTCACTCATGATATCGCTGAAATACTGTTAAAGTGGTGCTAAACCCAACTCGCTCACTCACTCATGATATTGCTGAAATACTGTTAAAGTGGTGTTAAACCCAACTCACTCACTCACTCATGATATTGCTGAAATACTGTTAAAGTGGTGTTAAACCAAACTCACTCACTCACTCATGATATTGCTGAAATACTGTTAAAGTGGTGTTGAACCCAACTCACTCTCTCACTCATGATATTGCTGAAATACTGTTAAAGTGGTGTTAAACCCAACTCACTCACTCACTCATGATATCGCTGAAATACTGTTAAAGTGGTGTTAAACCCAACTCACTCACTCACTCACTCATGATATTGCTGAAATACTGTTAAAGTGGTGTTAAACCCAACTCACTCACTCACTCACTCATGATATTGCTGAAATACTGTTAAAGTGGTGTTAAACCCAACTCACTCACTCACTCATGATATTGCTGAAATACTGTTAAAGTGGTGTTAAACCCAACTCACTCACTCACTCATGATATTGCTGAAATACTGTTAAAGTGGTGTTAAACCCAACTCACTCACTCACTCCTCATGATATTGCTGAAATACTGTTAAAGTGGTGTTAAACCAAACTCACTCACTCACTCATGATATTGCTGAAATACTGTTAAAGTGGTGTTGAACCACTCACTCACTCATGATATTGCTGAAATACTGTTAAAGTGGTGTTGAACCACTCACTCACTCACTCATGATATTGCTGAAATACTGTTAAAGTGGTGTTAAACCAAACTCACTCACTCACTCATGATATTGCTGAAATACTGTTAAAGTGGTGTTAAACCCAACTTACTCACTCTCATGATATCGCTGAAATACTGTTAAATTGGTGTTAAACCAAACTCACTCACTCACTCATGATATTGCTGAAATACTGTTAAATTGGTGTTAAACCAAACTCACTCACTCACTCACGATATCGCTGAAATACTGTTAAATTGGTTTTAAACCAAACTCACTCACTCCCTCACCCAAGATATCACTGAAATACTGTTAAAGTGGTGTTAAACCAAACTCACTCACTCACCCTGCTGTGTGGGTGAAACGAATATTTTAAGAGCTGATGATAGTCAATGGGGTAGGATACACCAGATACGAGGAAGTCTATATTTTCAGCTTCAGCCCTGAGGACACACATCAGCTCAGTATGTTAATATTCTCGTTACTCAGCTGGTTGACTTGAAGTTAAATATTTATGCTTGTAATCATATAGGGAGACAAGTAGGTAGACATGATCTATTTCTGTACAACTGGATGATGCAGAGGCACAGCATGAAATTAGAACACCTTTGAAGATGTCCGTTTTCAAAGCCTTGTTCACTTTACCGATTGCAGAACTTATTAAACTACAGTAAATACATTTGGTCTAATGAAGTATTTTGCGATCATTGAATGGTCTGGTTCAGACTCGATTATTTACAGACCGCCGCCATGGAGCTGGAATATTGCTGAGTGTGGCATTAAACAACAAACTAACAGTGTACTTTGTATTGATAGAAATTAACACGACAAACCTATGCAATAACAGCAATAACATGTAGGAGTGAGTGAGCGAGTGAGTGAGCGAGTGAGTATGGTTTTATGCCACTTTAGCAATATTCCATCAATATCATGGCAAGGCACACCAGAAATGGGCTTCACACATTATACCCATGTGGGGAATCGAACCCAGGTCTTTAGCGTGACAAGCAGACGTTTTAACCGTTAAGCTACCCCACTGAAACATACCCAGGAGACTGTTAGAATAACTTAAACATTAGTGATATTGGATAGAGGGGCTAGTGCTGTCAGGCTTTTTGACCAATGACAATTGGTCTTCAGTAACCAATCTTTGTCGTAAGAGGCAACTAACGGGATCGGGTGGTCAGGCTCGCTGACTTGGTTGATACATGTCATCGGTTCCCAATTGCATAGACCGATGCTCATGCTGTTGATCACTGTTTTGTCTGGTCTAGACTCGATTATTTACAGACAACTACCATATTGCTGAGTGTGGCATTAAACAGCAAATGTACCAACCGTGTAGTTGATGTGATTTCCACCCTAAATGCTCCCAGTTATATGTTCGATGAGTCATCTGATGCAACAGGGGAAGGCTAGTGGTTAAAGGGTTCGCTCATCACGCTGAAGATCCGAGTTTAATTCCCCACATGGGTACAATGTGTGAAGCCCATTTCTGGCGTGCCCCTGCTGTGATGTTGCCGGGATATTGCTGAAAGTGGCATAAAACTAAACTCACTAACTAACTAACTAACTAACTCAACTAACTAACTCACTCACTCACTCACTCACTCACTCACTCACTCACTCACTCACTCACTCACTCCTCACTCACTCACTCACTCACTCACTCACTCTAATGCAACATATTTTTATCAGTCCGCACTAGTATCTGTGCTAAACTTTAGTCCAGGTGTGTATTCAGTAGGTAGACGCTGTTTACGTAGCCTGCGTAAGGTGACAATGGACATGATGGATGCTTTACCAGTGGGAACCTGAGAAAACAATTTCTTGCAGTCATCTACTCTATATTGAGTGTTTCTATGGGAAATTGCCCTGTGATTGACTGAATAAAAACAAGAGTTGTTTATATATAGAGTAAATAACTACTGTTGTCTTTGTCTGTGAGATTGTGCTAGGTCGGAGAAGGTTGGGATATCATCATCTATCATTGGTTATATTGGGTTTGTTGTACTGGCCTGTCATTATTACCGGTTGACCTGTTTTCTGTATTTGTAATGTATTACACATAATATTTCCTTCCTTTTCATTTAAAATTTCAAATTTATTTTTACATTTTATGAATAGAAGTACTTCGGCAGTTTTATGTTGATTAAGATCCTATGAAGATCTGGTCAGAACCGGTTAGAACGGGTTTTCAGTCCATGTCATGATTTTGCTTTTGTTTCTCTGCATAACTAAGATCACCAAAATGTGAGAAGAAACTGTATCCTAATTGTGAACTTTTGACTAAGAAGGTATTCATCATGTGTGAGTGAGTGAGTTTGGTTTTATGCCGCTTTTAGCAATATTTATTCCAGCAATATCACGACAGGGGACACCGCTAGATTCTATAAAATATGAAATTGAAAATATTGAGCAATATTGATATATTGAGAAAATATTTAACATATTTAAAAAAAACCAAACATTGTTGATAAATCTTTGTTTAGGCAACAAACACTGACTTTAAATGTAAATTGTGTGATTGTTGTTTAATGATCCAGGTTCAAATTGGTCTTCAGCAACCCATGCTTGTCGTAAGATGCACTGAACATGATTGGATGGTCATATAATGCTTAGATAAGTATTCATGCTGTTGATCAATGGATTGTCTGGTCTGGTTTCAATTATTTACAGACGGCCGCCATATTGCTGGAATATTGCTGAGTGTAGCAATAAACAACAAACAAACAAAACAAAACTACAGATATATTAAGCCTAACTCGTAAGTTAAATTATCAGAGTTCCGATTGCCGTAGCAGTATACTGGCATGTATTCCACACTCCCAAACTTGCTCTAGTACGTGATACAACAAGCATACTCCACTGTTGGACATTCTGTATGTGTTTAATCATTATGCTGGTTGCTGTGTAAGTCAGTGAGGACGTATAATTTGAAGCTCACAGTGAGTAAAGTTCATAACTTTATTTGCATTTTGAATTTGACCTGGTTACAGAGACCTTGCAGTCTTCCAACTCAAAAAAAGTATATTACATCCTGTTTAAGTTCATTTGTAAATGGGAGATGTTTTTTTTTTTTGTTCTTTTTTAAATGACTAGTTTATTAATAGTTAAGTGCAACAATTTTATGCTTGTGGCATAAAATGTGGAAATTACCATGATGGTTTTTGCTGTGATGTAACTCGAGAACACGACGCAGCATGTTTGGAGATGCATGATGCAGTTAGCAAGAGTTTGATGCTGTCAGGCAGTTTATTTTAACTCTATTAACTGTTACATGTAGGCTCATTCCAACAGTATTAAGTTGTCACATTTGGAATCGTGTTTAGTTCCAAGCAGCAAGATAGCCAAAATAGTTACACCCTGGGTTATGACTCAACTTCATATATATTATGTTTTGAAAACTGATGCATCGGTAGGCATGTTGTGTATTATATCACCACATAGTTTTATGAAATCTGCAATGCTCCAGTCATGTTTTACACAACCAGCATCAGATATTATATAATTACAGACTGGTGATGAGGTCAATACCTGTTTTTATGGACCCGCGAAAAGCGATATTGACCGAGGACGAAGTTCGAGGTCAATATTGCTTTTCGCGGGTCCATCAAAACAGGTATTGACCAAATTCGCCAGTCTATAATTGTTTTATTATGTAATTACCGAAAAAAAGCTTCTAAAATCCAAAACATGTCCATTTAGTCAAGAAAAGTAATTTTACTTTCACTACAAACCAATAACGCTATGTCAACAATACTGTGACATGTAAACAATAGAATGACGTCATAGCTTGACGTGAATGACGTCATAGATTGACGTCATAGTAACTCAGGTCAATATGACTTTTGGTCGGATCTGGGTTGGAGTCAATATGTTTTTCTGTCGACGGTCACGTGACCGCCTCTAGACCAATCAAGGTAGCTCGGAAAAATATGCTTGCATAATAAACATTATTATGCTGTCAGATTTGGAATTGTGTTTTGTTATAACCAGCAAGGCAGACCAAGTAGTTACGATTGTGGATGTTGCAATGCTTCTGACACAATGAAAGACACCAATGAGTTGAGTGAGTGAGTGAGTATGGTTTTACGCTACTTTTAGCAATATTCCATCAATATCCTGGCAGGGGACACCAGAAATGGGCTTCACACATTATACCCATGTGGGAATCAAACCTGGGTCTTCAGCATGAAGAGTGAACGCTTTAACCACTTGGCTACCCCACCGCCCGCACCAACTAAATCATTGCGGCAATGAGAGTGTATACTTCTTAAACTCTGCAAAATTCCACTATATTGTACAAATTGTTGTGCCTGTTGTTACAACAATCCAGTTGTAATAACCTTATTTTGATCAGCACTAACAGCAAGCATGGAGTACCTTGGTACTACTCTTCCTTATTCCATATTCTTCGTCATGATTCCTGACCACCTCCGTGGTGTAGTGGTTAGAGAGTCAAAGTTGGAGAGCGGAAGGTCCTAGATATGTGATGGGTTCGATCGATTCCCGTGTCATACCAAAAGATGTTAAAATATGGTACTTGTTGGTCCCTGCCTGGCGCTCGGCATTAATGGGTACAACAAGGACTGGTTGACTCGGAATCAGTATAATGTGTCTGGGTGGGGTATTCATGCTTTACTGCGGCATGGTATCTCAGTGGGCTAGCACTATAAAACCAGCTTCAGTCTGGACTAGTACAAGCAGATGCACATACACATACACACACATGCACGTCGTCATATGAGCGAAATATTCTCAAGCACGACGTTAAACCCAATTCCACCACCACCACCTCCTCATGATTCCTGCGAATGTTGTGCCACTGCTGGAATCTCAATGTGTGTCAAGAAATTTTGAAAAATTAAAGATTGTCAGATATTCGTTAATCCAAAGTTATATATTTTATGAGTTTTTTGTTGGGCGGTGGGGTAGCCCAACGGTTAAAATGTTCACCCATCTCGCTGAAGACCCGGGTTCGATTCCCCACATGGGTACAATGTGTGAAGCCCATTCCTGTTGTTCCCCACCATGATATTGCTGAAATAATGCTAAAAGTGGCGTAAAACCATATTCACTCACTCATTATGAGTTTTGGGTAAAATTTACAGCTGATATGTTTTTCATAACCATTTTGACAAAAGCCTGATATTAGATGCAGTACCACTATTGACATCGTGTTGTTTTCATTAATTTGTGTAATCGTTCAGTACAGGTGAGCTAAAAATGGTTGAAATTACATTTTTAGGAGTTTTTACCTGAGGATTAGTAGTTGTTGGATGATTTATTACAATTATTATTTGGTGTGGATATATATCAATGTGTCATGGCAATACTGCCTTGAAGGAACCTGGCGTCCATTATTAGTCTTCCATTTGTGAGAAATTCTTTCCTACAGTGAACGAGATAAGCCAGTGACCACTGATCTGTACGTGGTATGTGAGATGACCACACAGAGGGTTGACCTTGTTGTCCTGTCAGACCTGTGTCAGACAGAGGCAATGTGGAATCTGTTTGTAGAGGGTCCAGATTGATGGATGCCTTAGATTGCCTGCCACACCAGGCTTTGTAGACAAATCACAAAGTGAGGCTTACATGGGACAGGTATGTCCGACAGACATTGTTGGCAGGGGGGATTGAGGCAGAACATGGGAGGGGGAGGGTGGGGAGTAGAAGAAGATTGTGGAGACAAATCCATGAATGTTTTTTGGAGGACAGTGGCCTTTAGGTAAACAAATTATGGGACAGTTTGGGAGGAGTGATTAGGACGACATTATATGGTTTGAAGAATGATGATAATATCTTTATGGATATATACAACTTCTTTATTCTGTGAAAGGTGACATTTCGACATATATTCTAACTTTCTTGACAACGACATTAGAATCTATGTCGAAACATCGCCTTTCAAGTAGTAAAGAAGTTGCATATCCATAAAATTATTGGTAAGACTCCACCCGTATCCCCCCTAAATTTTAACGATGTGGAAAAATTTCTTTGAGAGGCATTTTTAGAAGTTGGATATATATGTCTTTCAGTATGTTCAGATTCACTTAAAGAAACATGTTAAAATATATATATTCAGGTGATATGATTTGACTAGAATGAAATTTAAGGGGGGATACGGGCGGAAGTCTTTCTGAGAATTTGTGGGCACAAGTCCATGAATGGTTTTTGGAGGACAGTGGCCTTTAGGTAAACAAATTATGGGACAGTTTGGGAGGAGTGATTAGGATGACATGGGGTTTGGGAATATTATTAGGTGGACATTGGGGTAAGATGGGGGACATGTATTGGTGACAGGTTTTGAATTTAGGCTGGTAGAGTTTGAAAATATGGGTGAGTGTAGAGTCTGGCTAAAGATGGGGACATGTGAGGTTTTTGTTGGGTAAGTAAGGGAACAGTTTGCAAAATAGGCAAGGAGTGAATTTGGGAGGGTAGGTGATGGTATGTGCACAGGAGTGAAGAGGGTGTTGAGACAAGTGAAGGGATAGAAGGGGCAGAAAGGTGAGGGTGTTGGTGTGGGGCTTGTGGAGGGCAAGGAGCGAGTTTGGGAGGATAGGTGATGGTATGTGCACAGGAGTGAAGAGGGTGTTGAGGAGACAAGTGAGGGGATAGAAGGGGAGGAAAGGTGAGGGTGTTGGTGTGGGGCTTGTGGAGGGAGGTAAGCAGTGTGAGGTTGGGAGTACAGGCTGGACGATCTGGCAGGGTTGAAAAAGAAACCAAGATGAAAATTGAACACATATACACCTTTTGTGTAAACTTACCACCAAGGTTCCATATATTAGTTCAGAGCCTACTGGGGCCACTGTGAAGAAAGCCTGTGATGTCTGTGTCAAGGGTATGAAAACATTTGAAAGAAGCCATTTACACCTATAAACTTGTAAAAGGCAGGTAAACGCCTAACCTGATTAGCATATGCTATAGATGGCCGCTCCACAATGGCTGATTGAGGCTTGTGTAGATGCATGTAATTGGAAATGCAAATTGTTGAGCATGTGTCAAGTGTGAATTTGTTTACTGGGAAGACAAGGGACAGAGAGAATACTAATACTGGCCTCATGCCAGTATATATTCCTGGCCTGTCCCGGGAGTGTTTGTCTCAGGGAGTTGACATAACCAGTGTATGTGGCAGACTGTTCAGGCTTGATGGATGTGAATATGCTGTGGAGTCAGATATTGTGGCCAGTTGTGGTATTTAACAGGTTCAAGAGGCATGTCTTTGGATGGTTATCAAACTGTCCTGGGCCCCGTTCCACAAAGCCATCGTAGCGCTACGACAGTCGTAAGTCTATGTTACAGTATGGGAGTTACGATCATCTTAGAGCTACTACTGTCGTAAGTCTATGTTACAGTATGGGAGTTACGATCATCTTAGTGCTACTACAGTCGTAAGTCTATGTTACAGTATGGGAGTTACGATCATCTTAGTGCTACGACAGTCGTAAGTCTATGTTACAGTATGGGAGTTACGATCATCTTAGTGCTACAATCGCTCTGTGGAACGGGGCCCTAAACAGTTGACAGGTGTACTTTGTTGTCTTTGTGAGTGTATTCATGAGGATCTTATAGCAACTGATTTACTGATGTTTGATAATTAGGATGTATTTGTAACCAGTGTACTTACCGAGTCCATTTTGTTCACTTTCAGTCCATACTATCAGCGTTAGTGGGTATTGGCTACTGTCATTCATTACATATTATTCAGTCAGTCAGTATTTTCTAAAATTAGTCCTCATTATTGACTGGTTCTGTATTGTTGCCTGTCAGTTTTTTTTGTCCATGGTCAGTCCAAATTGTCCACAGTAAATAATTTATATCCACTGTCTGTCCATATTGTCCTCTGTCAGGACTTACTCTTCATAGTCATCTTTCCCGGTGTCAGGGGTTTTCGACGATGTAAGACAAAAACGTATTTTTTATCTGTAATACCATTTAAAGTTTATATTTTACTAACCTTGAGTGATAAAGGATATATTCATCTATTTCACACAAAAATATCAAGTGTTCCCTACAAAAATAGTGTTGTTGGCATCGTATCGGCGAAACTGTTGCCGCTCGTAACATGTGGGTATTTTGTATGGGTTTTCGAAGATGAGCCATACTTTTTGCTCCGCACTGCGAGGGAGAGTTGTGATCACATGGCTTCCAATTTATAAATTGCCTGTCACCTACAGACGACTGATCTAACTGAATTTTCGCTTTCTATTTTTTGTTATAAAGGCAACTGATTTTGCATCTAAAGTGGTAAATAATATTGATGTTTGTTTCCCTTTTATATAACTTTACTTCCCGATTTCCATTGTCAATAAAACTTCTCACGACAGCGACTGGGCACCCGCCCTACCAGTGAAACTGTTTGTGCACTCCGATCGCACACATACTCCCCCGATATAGCGCGTGCAATGCAATCGTCGAAATCACCAGAACGTCGAATTTAGCTCATGTTGGGATATATTGTCCACTGTCTACTTTGTCCAATCATGCATTATTGTCCGACAGTCCATATTTGTCAAAATAATTGCCAAAATTACTTTTAAGTTAGACTCACTATCCCATATTGTCCACGATCATGCTTCTGTGATACATGTCAGCTGGTTGTACCTACCAACAAACAGGGATATAAACAGTAACATATAAAAGTCAGGCTCCCTTGAAGGACTTGTGTCTGTGGTTGCAGATACAGGACTTGTGTCTGTGATACATGTCAGCTGGTTGTACCTACCAACAAACAGGGACATAAAGCAAGCGAGGACCATGTGTCTGTGGTTGTAGATACAGGAGGACCATGTGCCACCAGGGAGCTGTTGATGTAAAGCGTCATGTATAGTACACAAAGGGCTCCACTCATTTAGTGACCTATGAATATGTAGTGTCACAGCTTTCATAGGTTGTCCCTCTAACTGTTACACACTAAGGCTGACTTGAAAACAGGCATGGCACTCTCTCACTTGTTGAAGTGAACGGTTTTGTTAATACATGTCCAAACCATGAACAAATACAGTGAACTGAAAAAAACCAGTACGATATACTATCTTGTAAAATACTAAAATATCATGTCCTGTAAACATTGGGATATCATTACTTGTAAAATATGAATATAACTTTAAGAAAAACATAAAGGTTCCTTTATCGGTAAAATCTTCTGGATTGTTGTATATAGTGAAATGATGGGTCATTACTATATGGTATTCATGATGACAATGTAGACAACAGTATCCATCAACAGGCTTATAATGTCGTATTTTCTTGATGAGTCTTTATTGAGCAATTGAGACAATAACAAGGACGCCAAAGACCCAGGTTGGATTCCCACATGGGTACAATGTGTGAAGCCCATTTCTGGTTTCCCCGCCGTGATATTGCTGGGATATTGCTAAAAGCAGCGTAAAATTAATCAATCAATCATTCAATCTCACTCGCTCTCTTTTTTTCTTTTTTTTTCTCTGTTTCTCCCTCTCTCTCTCTCTCTCTCTCTCTCTCTCTCTCTCTCTCTCTCTCTCTCTCTCTCTCTCTCTCTCTCTCTCTCTCTCTCTCTCTCTCTCTCTCTCTCTCTCTCTCTCTCTCTCTCTCTCTCTCTCTCACTCACATACTCACTGACTGTAACAGTCAAAATGTAACTGTAAATGTTGAAATATAATTATTTCCTGTTACACTACATTGTTATTGGGCATGGGGAGATAGGTAAAGCTTGTTTACAAAACACGTGATGAAGATGTTCATGTCTTGTATTGTTAAGGCGTAGTGAGAGTACTTCTGGGAGTGGGATAACTACGTCAGTTATGACATCAGCATCAGCTACTGAATGGGCTGAGTGTGTAGTATGTGTATGTATTTCATAGGTGTGAAATATTTCACACATTACAGAAATTGTCCTCAGGCTCAAGCTGCTGTACCTGACCTACTAACCTTCAGTAAACAAATGATTAGTCAAGTGACGACAGTCACGACTAGAAATTATCGCCCTGTGAATAAAATACCTTTGGGTGGTAAGGCCATATATAAAACTTTTCTTGTTTCCCATTGCTGCCCGACCCAAAAATTCAACCCGACCCTAAGATTGGTTTAAAAAAATTTACTAGAGAAAATGCAACTTTGACCTGCAAAATGTGCATGATTTTTTTACACATTTATTAGTGTGCATGTTGAGCAATTTTTATAACATGCCATGCTTAATGTGCCACAATATTATTACCCCCTTCAATAATACAGAGAGTGTCTGCTAGATTTAGTTTTAATTCTCAGCTCCATGGGAAATATAGGTTGCCTGTGATGTGCTATAAGGTAACTTATACATTACTATCTCATCCCACTTGGTACCCATTCACTGTTGGGTGAACACAGGCATGTTTCAAACAAAGTCCCTTGTACTTCAGTATCTGTTTTCATGGTAATACATACGCAGAGTTTATATATAATTTTACACACTTAAAATATGTGGGTAAAATTATGGTTGAATTATTATTTGCCTATTGGTGTAAATGTTGTTTTCTTGTTAATAATTAACATGTAAGGTATGTTATATATGAGATTATACTTTCTCAGTAAAGTAAAACTTCTAGTACTTTCTTAATTTGAGTCTCGTCCTGGATTCGAACCCATAGTCTCAGAATCAGGCACCTAATCGTCAGCACATGAAGTCGGACATCTAACCCACTCAGCCACCGCAGCTTCCACACAACTGGAAGTCGGACAACTTGTAGTGAAGTTCACACACTTTGTGTATCCCTCTAATAAGTGTTGGTGTTTTTTTCTGACAAGAAATTGGAGGTTTACTTTAAAAGTTGGAATGTGGAACATCATATTCTGACTGGTTTAATTCTTACGACGGTGATGTCCCTCACTATCAGATGGTTGTATTTCTGGATAATTATGTCGAGCAGTCATACTGGTAGCATAACTTTACATACTCTGGTTCCTGTAGCAGATGAAGATAGTTGTGAGGAAACCAGCAGGGTGTACAGTAAAGCAGATTTGTTGACAGGAAGACAGTATCTGGTTGAGTTACATGTCTGCTGTTATCAGAGCACAGGAAAGGAACGCCATTGATAGTCGGATATGCTGCTGAGTTGGCGAGTTCTAACAGCCATGGTGGCGTGCGGATTGGTGTGCTTGGGAAATAAAATCGTTTGATTTTGCAAGAAACATTGAAAATATTCCCAAGGCATAAATGAAATGGTCTGATCTATGACATGAATTATTTCAAATTGGATGCAAAAATGTAACATATATTTAAGAAATGTTAGGAATATGTAGTAAGACTTTAATGTGTTGCAACATGTAGACTAGTAGGAAACAGATGTCAGATGTGGTTATAGGAAATAGCAGAGAAATGTGACTACAGCGAGTGGGGACCCTTTTCATGTCTGTGATTATTGAGTTTGTCTGACAAGTTTTACAGTTTTGTAAAGTATACTACTAGAAGAGTAGTGGATCTCCAGACTGTTTCATGTTGCTGTAGTTAATCAGTGTTGGCATATCTCCTTGTCACCAATACATGGCAAAATAACTGTTGTATTATAAAAAAATTGGGGCGGTGGGGTAGCCTAATGGTTAAAGCGTTGGCTCGTCATGCCGAAGACCCGGGTTCGAATCCCCACATGGGCACAATGCGTGAAGCCCATTTCTGGTGTCCCGCCGTGATGTTGCTGGAATATTGCTGAAAGCGGCGTTAAACCAAACTCAGTCAGTCAGTCAGTCAGTCAAATACATGGCAGAATAACTGTTGTATTATCAAATAAATTGAGTAGTTAACTATATTTTAGTAGTATATGTGTGATAGTATGATACAGGGAAACTTTCTGTTAATGAGTGAGTGAGTATGGTTTTACGCCACTTTTAGCAATATTCCAGCAATATTCCAGCAATAACGTAATCCACGAAACAAGGTGATGTCACATTTTGTGTGCATTATTGCAAATGGCTTCAATACACAAACGTTTCATTCATGAGTGGAATATTATGCATTTTCAATTTGCTGAATCAATGAATAAAATCGGTGAGAATACAAAATGAAATCGTGAATTTAAAAATATCATTTGCTTGTTTCTGCCTTTCTGTGAATCAACATTGAAGAGAAGCATCACTTATGAAAAGATTTCGGTGAAGGTTTCAGGTGATTAATGCAACTTACGTATTACCTAATATGCTACAACACAGAAAAGGTACTAAACTTAAAAATGTGTAATGGGGTATATCTGTAATACGTTGCAGATCTATTAATTTACCCTACATCATGCTTGTTGGACATGTCATTTCCACCCCTGACTTTAGAAAAGTTGCTTTACAAAAATGAAAATGAATCACTGATGTAATAAGCTCTTCACACATGTATACACTCACGTAACCTTGATTCGTGGATGTAGGGGAAGTGCAGTGAAAATCATAATTCTTCCCATTTCACCTCCCTGTATCTAGTCGTGTTCCGATGATCGAAAATAACTGAAAATCGATCGAAAGAAGGATTACAAATAATTATCGATTGTGAAAAAACGCATTTTCTATTAATCGGAATTTGGTTGTTTAAGTGTGACACACTTGAATGAAGTTAACTAACCATTAAATTTGACAAATATTCATGAACAAACATGCGCTCAACTGCGTAAAGCTATGCGAATTGTAAAATTTTAACCACTTTTATTGTTTAATTACAATTCCAGTGTCTTTCTTGCATGCGGCATTTCATTGCATGACAGTATTAGTTATAAAAAACATTTATTAGAAAAACCCTGGGGAAAAACCCAGGTAAATTTGGTGATTACATTAAAAATGTATATATTTTGATTATATTCGATAATCATTCACCACAATCCTCCG
The DNA here is from genome assembly GCF_003918875.1 of Haliotis rubra. NCBI lineage: Eukaryota > Metazoa > Mollusca > Gastropoda > Lepetellida > Haliotidae > Haliotis > Haliotis rubra. Next base: position 227,083 of record NW_025767034.1, on the reverse strand, counting down.
ATAATCGATAGTGGATTTGGTTTCTGATTCCCAACACTACTTGTATCCATGACAACACAATGGCAGCAAGTGACCATGCTGAGGATTTATTAAGTTCAGTATATAGAAAATGGGATATGCATGTACGTCACTGTCAAACACATTACCCCCCAATGTGTCGTTATAGGTGTTGGAGGTGTCGCAGTGCTAATACCTGTATTGCAGTATAGTGAAGGACAATATTTTTCCAATACACAGCCCCATAAGCACATAACGTTTACTTTTGTTTTCACTATCTTATGACTACTGTTGTTTTTATTGTAAATATATTGTAAAATTTGTTAGTTATTTTGTGTTGTATGCTGTCTGTAAAAGTCATTGACCTTGCTGGAAACCAGAAGCAGAGTCCAGAAAATAGCTGGAGCCGGTAATGGTTCTGATGGAACCACCAATAAACATTTGAGACTGCCTGTGACTTTAATCATAATAGTTCTTTGCTAGCTGGCTTTTGACTGTTTTGTCTATCTCGTTTCAGGCACGATTATGGACGTGACAATCTACTCCAAAGTCACATGATCAAGACATGTGATTACCTCAACAGTGTGCGAGAGCCCGCCTAAAGATGGCCAACACAGAGCTGAAGTCAATGTTTTGGAGCAAGAAAATTCACCGACGAGTGTATTTTGTGTTGTTGCAAGTGTGAACATATTTAACTGACCTGTTTTGTGGCAATATTGACAGTGATTAATTCCCATGATGAATAAGCCAGATGTCATGTGATGCTGTGGATACGATGATCGTTGCCCCAGGTTACGGCCACTGTTACCATGGAAACAAGAACCGAACCTGGATGGACCCAACTAACGCACCATGGAACCTACCCTTTGTTATTCTCCAGGAGGATTAACAAATTTCCATTCATTAAAATTCCAATGATATTCATTATCATGTCATAACGTGTCCGACTGTTTTCTAGGTATATGTAGCGGCCGTCACCTTGTAGCTTTGTACATGCATGGTGGCATAGAGAGCATGGAGTGTCAAGTATCTAGTTAACATTTACCTTCATTTGTACCATTGCCATGGAAACATATATTCATTGATCAATATAGTCAATATAGAAATGGATCCTTCTTTTAATGGTGGGGGCATGGGTGGCCCAGTCATCTCAGGCACCAATATTACCTGTTCAGAGTTGCCTCCCTTGGGTACCACGGAACCTTTGTGGGTTTGAATCTTGGTGGACCCTGATTATATGTCTAGGTTTGTCATCACTATTACCATGACTGGGTTTCATCAAAGTGGTTAATATCTTAGACCTGTGTCACTGTCTCCAACACTCAGCAGACAGGCCATTATAACATTTGTATACTGATCAAATCAGTGTTAAGCCCAACTCGCTCACTTTCAAATGGTTAAAGTATACAAAACATGATTACCATTACATCAGTGCAAATGGGGAATGATACTGAGCCAAGCTTTTATCTGGATTGATACGTCTCATTTACATTTGTTGTCTGTAGGCTACAATGTGTCTATTGGTAGATTTTATTCTAAAAATTACCAAAAATATGCAGTCATTTTATTCTTATGTTAGGGGTTATATCAAGGCATCTGTGGACATATGAAGCATGAATGTTTACCAGGACTAGTTTCAGGGTATTACGGTCAGTGGGGTAGCTTAGTGGTCAAGGCACTAACTTGTCATGCCTTAGACCTTGATTTTATCCCCACATGGGTACGTCAAAATCCTATCTGGGATTTGTTAATGTTGAAACCTTGATTTTTGAACTAAGACACCCTGAGGAATGAAGCCTGTAATGATTATTATTTAATTAATCCATTTGGAACAGTAAGGGTGCCGACCCACTTTAAGTATACTGGATGACGAGGTCTGTTTAGTTATATATGGGTAGGTGGGGTAGCCTAGTGGTTAAAGCGTTGGCTCATCACGCTGAAGACCTGGGTTCGATTCCCCACAGGGATACAATGTGTAAGGCCCATTTCTGGTTTCCTCCGTAGGTGTATTGATGTACTCAAACACTGATGTACAGGTGTATTGATGTACTGATGTACAGGTGTATTGATGTACTCATACACTGATGTACAGGTGTAGTGATGTACTGATATACAGCTGTATCTATGTACTGATGTACAGGTGTATTGATGTACTCATACACTGATGTACAGGTGTAGTGATGTACTCATACACTGATGTACAGGTGTAGTGATGTACTGATGTACAGGTGTATTGATGTACTCATACACTGATGTACAGGTGTAGTGATGTAGTCATGCACTTATGCACAGGTGTACTGATGCACAGGTGTACTGATGTACTGATGTACTCATGCACTGATGTACTCTTGATAAATAGTTTCCACCAACCATGTAAAATCGACATGAACCTGAAACCTGTATCTAGAATTCAATATTTTATTGTCCATTGTTATCCACAGATATGCAGTTTTACCTGTAGTTGGGCATCAGGACATTAATTGTACTGAGTATGAATATATGCATCATATTGTCACAATATGTGTTGACGGAATTGACATAGACTGAAACCTGTTTTAGAGCTGCATTCAAACAGCACGACTCCTTGACAAGTGTTTCTAGGAGTAATCGTCATAGCAACAGATAAGTGTAACAAGATAACTGAATGTTTTGATAAGTAAATAATGTACAGTTAAGCAAGACCCACTCAAGGTTATGTAAAACATGGCACTGCAGACAATCAGCTAGTCATCAGCAGTAAAGCAAATATAGCAGAAAGGAAGCAATTATTTTTAAGGACAACACTATAAAACAGGCACATTACTGTCTCTCAGATGTGAAAAAAATAGTCCAACAGTTTGGCAAATGATAGTCCACCACATAAGTATATGCCCAACAGATAAAAAAATAATTGTCCATTAGATAAGCAAATTTTAGTCCCACAGATAGGCAAATAACAGTCCATACAATGATTTTTGAAAATTAAGATGCGCAAACTTGAGATATATTTCTGTTGGACAATTGAAACTGCATTGATCTGTGCAGTCCTTGACAACAGTGGTGGTGGATTGTCTGCCCATCTTTGTTTGCTTGCTGCTGACTAACTGTACTGGCATGAACTTCACTTGCACTATGTCACTCGCCCCTGTATTCCGATACTGAATGTGAATGAATTTACTGTTACACGGGAGAACCCCGACTGTCCACACCAATTGTTCATAATTTAGCAGTAAGCGAATATTGATCAGACAGTGACTTAAAATAACAGCAGCCCACTGCTATTTCTGCTTGTCACGGTCCAGAGGACCAGCAGTTTTGTTAACCCTAACTTTTCATCAAGTACTGAAGCAAGCCAATATTTTCTGTAGCATGACATTAAGATGGATATATGCGGTAGTTGCCATGGTGAATGCCTTGCAGGTGCTTGTTGAATTGAATGACTTTCAGTTAGCCAATATGAAAATATATAGATTGAAATGTGCTTCATTGCATGATGGTGGCAATATGTCTGACATGGATATCTGTAGAGTAGATCCCTAACAATGAATATATTTAACTATCATAACACATGCCTAGGATGTAGACTTTTTTCCTACTGACGTTAACGATTGTGATTCTAGTAGTGCAGTTGGAAAGTGATTAAACTATTTTATCACTATCCCTATTTTATAGTGATTTTATCAGTTTCGTAATGTAATGGCTATTCTACATGTATATATTGAATTGAAAAAGTTAAGAATCATGACTATTTCAGGAATAGTCTTTCCTACAAAAAATAACCCTGAAAACAAAAATAATCCTTAACTGTTTGTAGGTCAGAGTAATTTTGCCCTCGGTTGGACACAGCACCAGGTAATGGTCTTTGATAATTGTTGGGCTGCCACACTATGGGATAACCACTTACCTATATCACACACTGATTGTGTGGACTCTCCCACCCCCACTCTTGCCCCCACCCCACCTTGTATCAATAGCCCCAGCCACCTGTACACACTTGTATATAGTACAAGCATCAGTCAACTGATAATCTACCAAAATCAGCAGTGCCAAAGTATTTTATATTATGTTTTTTTCTTAACTTCAATTTTGTCATGTCATTTAGCTTGGAACTAAAATTGAAAGCTGAACAAATTTTATGGATTTATGTAATTGGCTGTCCGCATATTTACTGACTTCAGTGCTTGGTGTACATTGAGATGACTTTTGAGTGGTGAGACTGAATGGTAGTAATTTGATAGCTGCATCAATCATATTATTCACCAGCTAGTTCATATTTGAAGTTATTGCATCTCGATTCGTACTCTGCAACACAACCACATACAGGAGTCTTTTGTTTTAGGCCACAGATTCAGAGCATGATTATTGAAAAATCATGAACTGGGAACTGATTAATGAGAAATGTAAAATTTGTCAAATTTAGTTCAGTAGTATAAGCAAGGTACAGGTTGATTAACGAGTAAAATATAATCTGTTAAAATTAATGTTTAGTTGCATAAGCAAGAAAAGCAGCATTGTTGAAATCCACAAGTTCTTGTGTAGTGTTACTGAAATGCCTCTAGATTTTAGACATAGGTTTACTGTAGGCCATAAATTCATCAAAATTGAACTGATAATTGAGAAATATAAAGTCAGCTTCAGCTGTATGGTTAAGTAAAGCAGTCATTGTTGAAATCAGTTGTATTAGACATACTCCTATAGCTTTCATCGTGCCTTCGGTCTGGACAGCTTCATTATGCTTGGTACATGTGATACAGGATACATATGTGATATATACTTGTAATGCATGACTCACGTATGATATGTATCACATGTGTATAGTGTCATGTATCACATGTGTATCACGTATCACTGTACACACAAATGATCTCCGTGCAAACAAAGGAAAGGTCAAAATATTACTTCCCTTCAAATATTACCATTTTTGTAGCATCATATAATCGCTGTCATTATAACGACACAACTTAAAGGAAAATGGACAAGACAGCACCAGGGACATTTTAGACATTCTCAGAGGCAAGCATTTAGTCAACGGTATATGTTTATAAAAGTCTCTAATTTGGAATTAAAGCTATCCCAGGTCAAGTTATAATAATATCAACTTAATACATCCTGGCCTTGTCTCTGTGACTACGATTGACATTATTGCATTAAATGCAATGTGAGAACACCGAAATTCAGCAATCTATGAAACTTGCTACAGTTCCCTATTCAGCTCCACAAAATTTGTTTTGTCCAATTTTCTCACCAAAGGCACTTAGTCTGAGGCACTAGATAAATCCCTGCTGGCTTGTTTCAGGGTACCGTTGTCTTACCAGGAATGTTTTGTGAAGTATATGGGAGTATTTTGTCAACATTCCTTGAACCAAGCCCAGTTTGCAACAGTTGATAGTTTATTCCTTCGAGACATTATCAACAATGTTAAACCCCTTCCTTGTCTTTGTCTCAGCCTTTGTTTCAATACAGCCTTTCATCCCCGTAGTCTGTAGAAACAAGGGCAGATAACTCTAGATGCATTTAGTGACTAATATTGTAACTTCTGGAGCTTGATACTTATCCTGAGTGCCTCTCTAACAGAAAAATAATCATCATTTATAATTTGTGAGGGATGTGATTGACTAACATACATGGAGAGACTTTTTAAGTTTCATCAAAAGTCAGCTGAGATGGCGGAGGCATCAGTAACACCAAGCTAACTTCAGCCTTTGGTCTGCCTTGTCACCCTTAATGATATCACACAGACCCACGATGTAGGTGTACACACCAAGTCACAATAGTCCTCAAGTTGGTGTTCACTTGTACTAATTCAAAAAGTTCTTGCTAGAACAATTGCTTGTCCTTGAGATCGCTGACTTAGAAGTTTTGTTTCTGGCATGTCCCTGGACTCGGACTAGTGGTGGATTTGGGTGTGTGATGCCGATATCACTGAGATTGGTTTGTTTAAACACGGGGCAGTCGGGTAGACTAGTGGTTAAAGCTTTCACCCGTCATCCCGAAGACCTGGGTTCGATTCCCCACATGGGTATAATGTGTGATCCCATTTCTGGTATCCCCTGTCGTGATATGGCTGGGGGCGGTCGGGTAGCCTAGTGGTTACAGCTTTTACCCGTCATGCCGAAGACCTGGGTTCGATTCCCCACATGGGTATAATGTGTGATCCCATTTCTGGTATCCCCTGTCATGATATGGCTGGAATATTGCTAAAAGCAGCGACCAACCATACTCACTCACTCACTCATTGTTTAAACAGACAAGCCGGTCACAAAGTTTCAGTTGATTTGATGTAAATTTAAGTTTTGTTGAATTTGAGAACAAAACTGAAAATGGCAAAACTTGTTTGAAATATTGATGCTTGGAGATTGCTAGTCTCCCTACATTGTTCTGTTAATACCACAACTCTATGTCCTCTTGAACGTTATATGTTGGTCATCAGCTCATAAAACCAACTTCTGTGGTAGGACGTGCTACATACTCATATTTATTTTCACTACATACTGTTTGTTTGTTTATGTGTGTAACCAGCCAGTCACTGTGATGCTATTGTATGTAGTCCCGAAGAAATGATAATCAGTTTATTTCTAGAAAACAAATATTTACAGCTGTATACTTGGTTCAAATATGGTCTCATCTTTATCTTGTTTATTTCGACAACCACATGATCACATGATCTATCACATGACCTGTCACATGACTTAGTCTGTAACCAACTAATATATGTGTTTACTACTGGATGAAGAGTTTCATTAACCCTAATGGCTTGTTATGGAAGACTCATGTTTTTGACAGCATCTCCAAGATTTGATTTGGATATGCTGTCGTATTGAATTCATGTCTTGTAAATTTGAGGTGGCTTAAGAAATTTTGTAAATTTTCAAGATAATAAAACTGATGTCGTTGGTAAATTGGCTTCAGCAAAGTTGGTCCGGACTGACTTAGAAGTAAAATGTTTGCGACCAGTGATTCTAACAGCAAACAATAAGCACAAAATCAAATATGATTGGATTAAATTTGCATGTTCATTATTCTTCCATGTGGTTTGATATGATCGTAAAATGAATACTAATGATCCCATGTGATTGTGATACTATCAGCCGTGGCCTGACTAGTTGACTTCCTGTACATATATACACAATAACATGCTTTTTCTGATGACAGCTGATGTGATTGGATCGTATTTTGTAAACTGATTATATTAATAGTATTAACCAATTACTTATGAATGAATAGTCACTGTACATTGTGTAGCCGAACCCTGCCATATAGCGACCTGTTTGTACAGAATATTGACATGCTGGAGATGTGGAAAGGTATTCCTTCCGTTTGTTCATGAAAACATATTGTCACAATAAACTGGTATGACATATCATTGTGACTGGTCAGAGGTATGACGTCGTATTGTCATGGGACAGTAGTATGTCATATTATCCTGTATATCTGATACCGTCTCCTACTTGTCAGATGCAAGTCCCAGGTATAAGGCCCTACATCTAGAATACCAAGCCTATACTCAATATATATATATATATGTAGGATGTCAGGCTGTCTCTCTCGAACACCAGCGCCTACATACCAGGTCCTATATCTAGAACACTAAAGTACTGTCGGAAATAGAAAAAAACCGTATTTTCTCATTTATCTCTACAATTTATGTAGTTGATATGTGCAAGTGTGAAATATCTGTTAAACTAAGTTCGGCCTAACTCCAAGTCTCAGTGGTAGGGAACATAAGAAACGTAGAAAAAGTACTTTACTGAGGAGAGATTAGTGCAGAAATGAGCAATGCGTTTTTGTTCTAAATCCAAAGCGATTTATTTGGAACAGACCATGGCTTTATGCAAATTAGTGTGTGACAATATTGTATTACAAAAGACACTTTTTAAATGCCCAATTTGAAATTAAACGTAGCTTCATTATAAACATCTCAAAAGCAAAGCCTGGACAGGTGTCGCAGACGATCGTTGGGGTCGGGCTGGGGGATAGAGATATCAGTTAAGATAAGATAATCCTTTAGGGCAGTTATACTGGGGAAGTACATGGCATGTCATAACAATTTACAAATAATATCCAGTCCTGTCGATCTTCGCGATCGGTGGTCATGCCACCTAATACATTCAATACGATGCGTTTCTATGGTTATCAGGTATCATACTCTTTTACATATCTCAACATAAACTTCATGAAAGAAAAACACGTAAGATGTTAATCAATAGATGAGGCATAGTCAACACACATAAATAAGCACAAAATATCTTTGAGATGACCCCTTGTGCCTGTGGGCAGCACGTGCATTTCATGCCATGTGAGTCAACGGTCCGTCGTCATACCTGGCTGAGCGACCTAATTGCCATCTATAGTCTGATCTATTGTTTTCAGCAGCTATTCATATTTTTTCTAAGTTTTGCCCGATTTTACAAGTAAACATGCTTTTCTGGATATTCTATTACACATCCCACTGAATGCCAAGTTAGGCCGAAGTGGGTTATTTCGACATTTGCTATTTGCAGTTGTGTAAATTTTAGGGATACAGAGTAACAGCCTAAAAACAGTTTTTTTCTATTTCCGACAGTACTTTAGGTCATTTATCTCAGACACTAGGCCCTTTATCAGTAAAACCAGGGGGCTGCTGTACAAGCAACTTTAGCACTAAGATGATCGTAACTCCCATACCTTAACATAGCCTTGCAACAGTCTTAGTGCTAAGGTGGCTTTGTACAATGGCACCCAGGTCCTATATCTTGAATTCCAGGCTTTAGAGTTGAGATACCAAGCCTTTATATCTGGGACATGAGGCCCAATATCTAGGATACCAACCCTTTTATTTCTGATACCAGGCCAATCAGTTTCACCAAGGTTTGGTTTGTATTTGCCAGAATGATCTAGCACATAATACCACCATTTTGAACACAAGGTCTGACTAGAATCTGACAAACCCTTGTATCAGAGATGGATTTATGAAGGTTTGTTGACCAAAATGTCAAGTGTTTTGCAAAACATCCCACCAACTGTTTCATGTGTTGAATATGAATGAGGATATGTTACTTGTCCCTCTGTACAATCATTCAATAGTTGAATGTGAATCTTTAGTTTCCTTTTAACTTTGATCTACAGATCATGTGCCAGATATTTTATGCATGAACATAAATACACTTGGAAAATGATAAAGCATCTCCCTTTCTAGACATAGAGTGATCACTGTTTGATAAACTTCGAAAATACTACAAGCAGAGTTGCCTCCCTTGGGCACACCAGGATCTCTGTGATTGTTGGTTTGAATCTCAGTTTGCTATGATTGTTCCTTGTGGGGGTTTTCCATGCTTATTTTTTCTGGGTGTATGATATTGTTCAAGAACAAGTAAATGTGACTTCTGTTTGATTTGCTTAATAGAAATGAATATTCCTAATATGGCGGTGATAATGAAGTACCTTCTGGAATATTTTGTAGTATGGTGATCAGAAGTTACCCTTGATTTTAATTGCAGTGGACAACTCAAATTTTCAAAATTTATCCTGCTTTTACCATTAGAACAATTTCAAAATGAGATGGCAGACAAAGCAACATTGAAGTGATTAGTTTTCCGGGGTTGGACTGACAAGGGTGGTTAAGAACTTGGCGGACGAGGAAGAACTTACATATACTGAAGTGTCGCCTCGCCAGCTGCATGGTCATACGCTGTGGCAATCATGAGTCAAGTAGATGGAAGGGTTCTTGTCAAAAGTCAACAGGGCATTTTTTATATGATTAATTTAACAATACAAGGACTCGATGTGCTGGCTATGCAGGTCAAATGTGTACCGGGGCCTGTTTCACCAAGAAATTTTAGTGTTAATGTTGTCGTAAGTTTATGTTGAGATATGGGAGATACGATCAACTTAAGACCACCTTGTGATAACAGGCAATATTCCCCACTTGCACGGAGCTATCTTGTCATGAAGGCTGATATTTTCCTGTACAGAAAAAAGATTAGGAATTGGTGAAGCATTAAGATCACTTTGTGCAAGTGGGCCCCAACCAACATCTTGTAGAAGGAACACAAGAACTGTTTAAGAGGCCATGTTTCATTGATGCTATGCTTTCATCGAACTTTCTGGCATGTATGGTTTTGCTCCTGTTCAAATGTGCATACAGGTATTCTTTTTCAAATTAATCTCTAATCACCTTGAAATTATTGAAAGTAAAACTTTTAGAAACTTGAAAAACTGGACATAGAAGAGTATTGTTGGTTGTGTGATAGTTAGCAATCTTAGAGCTAAGGTGATCGTAACTCCCTGACCTGAACATAAACTTGCGACTAGCATAGCGTTAAGGTTGTTTTGTACAATAGCACCCAGGGTGCCATTGTCAAAGCGATCTTAGCACCAAATTGATCGTAACTCCCATACGTTATGGACTTACGACTCGTAGCACTAAGGTTGCTGTGTACAGTTCAACCCAGGGCTTCAATAGCCCAAGCATCCTCAGCTCTACAGTCTCATGTCTGTTGTCGTAGTTCCCATTGTTTAACATATTCTTGCAATAATCATAAAGATACGATGAGATGAGATCACATTTATTGAATGAGGCCTTTGACCTCTGCCAAGCATTATTGTAACATACACTTGTCAGTGGTCAAAATGTCTTGCCTTATCATAGACTTACGATTATAGTAGCGCTAAGATTGTCTCACAAAGTGGTCTTGGCTGTAGATTGTCTGAATGCCTTGGCCCCTCTCCACAAACTGATCCGATCTTGTGATTAGATGCTTGATTGGCATTTTAGAAGATGATATTTGATGAACATAGAGATTTTTTCTGGGTTACATAAAAAGAAGATGTAACCCAGAAAAAATCTCTATGTTTATCTTGTGATTGTTTTGAGCCTATGTTAAAGTAAGGGAATTATGATCATCTTGGGGCTAAGATTGTTTCGTGTCAGGTTCCCGGAGCCTCTATTCACAAAATGTTGTCAGCATTAGGACTGTTGTAGGTGAAATATTTTAGCAACTACACTTAATGAATAGCAGTAGCATTAACATCACGTGAATAGGGGCTCACCCTGAACATAGACTTACGATAGTCGTCGTGTGAACATAGACTTACGATAGTCGTAGTGTTACGTTGCTGGACTGAAGCCATGATGATATGGCCTGCGAGTTGTTTATACTGTACAAATCATGAATTGTTCCCTCTTGTTCCATGGCACTCTTTAACTAGTCACCGATTTCTCTGTTTTGTAATAGGCACTTAAAATGTTTGGTGGGTCTTTGAGGAATGTATGTGATTTAACTGTAAATGTATGGTAACACGTCTATAGGTACCAGGGCACGGTTGTCCAAAGCGATTGTAGTGCCAAGGTTGTCGTAAATCCATACTTTAACATGAACTTACGACTATCATGGTACTAAGGTTCTTTTCACAACGGCACCCAGATCTCCAAATAAAGGGTTATTTTGTAATGAATAATTTACCTGCATTGAAATCTAGGCCATTAGTACAGAAACTTTTTAAGGGGATTTTGGGTCAAGAAGGAGAAAACTGTAGTTATATGTGAAAAAAACAGCTGTCATGGTGTCTCTTAGAGCAATGTTTTTTGACATTAAAGGAATTGCTGAAATAATAAGAGCCACCAAACAGTTTAGGGAGAATTGTTACACAGCAGGTCTTTTGTATGTATGCATGTCATTCATTGTGTGATTGACAGAAATATATTACAATGTATCAATAATTTTGTACATTTGACACATATGAAAAATAGTGATTGGATATTTAATGATGACCCAACTTTGATAGTTGTTTGCTCAACATTATGATGATGATGATGATGATGATGAATACATTGTGCTACTGGCTTTCTCGCTTTGTTTTAACCTTTTAAGCCCTATTTATTGTCACTTGTTTTATTGACATGTCTCTTAATAATTATGTGAATGGAATAATGAAACATGTCGAGGAAGGCTGTCACATTTAAATTTGGCAAATGCAAATTGTTTTTAACAGATCATGAGAAATGTATGTTAATCATATATGAAAATAGCGCATTGTTCTTGATCAACAGAGCTGTATCAATGGTTTTACATATCCCTGATTACAAGAAAAACATCTTTTGAAAATTTCATTTGGGAAATTGAAGTGGATCAGTAGATTGTGCTATGCCTTATTTTAATGACCATTCATTGTTTTGTTTTAAGCTGACAATTCCTCATGTTGTTTATGTCATGATGAAGTCTTATCACAATCACGATGTTGAAATCATGGAACAGCTGCCAGTCCGAGTGGCAAGGGTTTTTCGATGCGGCCCTCTGTGTATCATGCGTATCACTTAACACTTGTTGGTATTTGGTTCGTATCTGTGTGTTACAACTGCAAGAATCAAAATGCCACATTTCTTTCAGTTTATTTAACAAAGATGTACAGCAAGGCTGTAATTAGCTGATGTTCCCCTGGGTATTTTGTATAATATACTACTCAAAGAGTTAAAGGTCACCCAGTGGCAGGACAGATTAACTATACTATTATGAAAGGATTTGTGATCCTTAATTTATGTGTTGTATTAATGGTTCTGTTCATCTGATCCTGTTTATCACGTCTAATCAGAATGCTGAATCATCACATGATTGGACAGGTCAGCACTTTGTCCGATCAAATGTCACAACATGGAGGGTTGTCTCCCTTTGCTATATAGGATCTGCTGATCAGAACCAATTTGATCCTCCGGGCTTTTATTAAGCAGACATTCTGTAAAACTGTTCACAGGGGCATTATATCCACTCACTGAATTCTGACTCTTATGTTTCACAGACAATCAGTAGTCATGTGTAGACGAAGGTATTGTACTGGACTGCTTGTTCTATGTTGGTGACTTCACGAATCCGACATCACTGGTCAGTAGATGCCTTGTAGAGCTAGATTTGTATTGATCTTGTCACTGATATTTCGTCAATGAAGGAGATCACGATAAACAGGAGACATACTGGTTTCATTTTCAAAATGTCTGCTTATTCAGAGAGCTCTGTAATGAAGGAGTTTGTGATGTACGATTTGGGGAAACATGTTTTGAAATAATTTTTGTCATGAATCTTTGTGTTATAAGCTCGTTACCACAACAGTGTCACGTTTTCTATCTTCAAGTGACCATTCTACTACAGTGATAATAAATTCAGGCATGAGAATTTTCCGCGGATCCGCAGAATTCCAGGAATTTCATAAGGCCAAGGGTCATTTTTGTGAATCGTCTAAAGCCTGCGGCCCCCAGACCCCCGGCTAGTTTTCAGAGTTTTTCTCAAAACTTCATTCTCATCCCTGTAAATTATTAGGAAAGTTTCCCCGGTCATCAACTCGACTGAATCTGGAGTGATAATGTTTAAGGTAAGATTGAAAGGAGTGCCACTTTCTGTTTCAATCTTGGTTTCGTCAATGAAGGTGACTGCATCGTCATTGAGGCACAGCTGCCCAGATACATGCATTCACACAGGTGATACATCGTGACATTGTAGCCTTGCTGTACTTGAACATGGCTTTATACCAAATAAACAGTAGATAGGAAGGTCTTGTAACCATATAAACAGGTGTGTACATTTTTAAGCCGCGTGTCCTACCTCCCTCTTCGGTAAGGGAGATAACTCTGTCCTACATGCTGTGTACATATGTCGTAGTTGGATCCTAACTGGCTCATGTTTTTATTTTATGATTCAATAAATGCCTTTTGTATCTCAAATTGTTCTTGTGAATATTTTTCTTGTGATTTACATGGATGGTTGTCAAGTAGGTTGTCTTCCGTCAGCCTGACATGACCATGAATGGTTTTCCACTCTGGTGAGTGAGTGTGGTTTTACGCTGCTCTTAGCTATATTCCAGCAATATCACAACAGGGGACACCATTTTAATGGACTTCACACATTGTACCCATGTGGGGAATCGAACCCGGTCTTCGGGGTGACAAGCGAACGCTTAACCACAGGGCTACCCTACCACTCCTCTCCACTAAAGAGAAAGTACCATTGAAAGGTTTGGTTGATCTTGCTGTTCATATCATATCAGGGTCATGGGTAGCGCTGTTGTCAAAGGTGCTGCAAGACACTGTGTATCCCTGTGGCACTCCAGAAGCCCATGATTGTTGGTTCGAATCCCAGTCCTGATTGTTTCAAGGTTGGTCCGCACTATTTCCATGCTTCTGCCCAAGCGTTAAACATCTGACACCAGCATCATTCATAAGGATCTCTTCCCACAATAAACAATCTTGTAAAATACTGCTTAAAGTGCCATTATCACAACTCATTACTGGTTTCAAGTTACATTCATTGCACACAGAAATATTTAAACTAAATCAGCTGTGCTAGTAAATGTTCATCAGAATATGAAAGTCAGTAATTGTATAAGGGTCATCAAGAACATTGTCAGAACAAGATGTATGCATGAAACCACACACAAAAACTAAATATCTGGCAAAGATATGGCATAGACTTTATATTCAGCATGTCATAAGAGTTGACTCGTGGGTCAAGCTGGTCTGGTCTGCTGACTTGGGTGATGCATGTCATCGTAATGTCAGTAACTGACTGCATAGATGGATGCAAATGATGTCAATCACTGTATTGTTTGGTCTTTGATCATTTCCAGACTGCCGATATAAAGCTGTGTGTGGCAGTATACATACAGTAAACACTCAGTACAGATTAAAACAATCATTTTCAACATTTAAATTCGTTCATAGTTGGCTCACCAGTCAAAGGGACATAACTCCACATATCTTGCATAGTAAATTACAGGAGGGACATATCTGCTTTTTGCTGTCTAATTATCAAGAGGAATTGAAATTAGGAAGTCATGTGTGGGATAGAATGGCATTTAGAAGCGATACATTTTGAAAAAGGAAATCTATGGAGATCAACATTTATTATTTTGAGGAAAATGTAATTTTTAGAGTAAAATTGATATTTTATACTTATCCTGACTCATGCTCTTTTTGCTTGTCTTCTTCTTCTTGCGAACATAGTGGAACACTTGTATCTCCCTAATTGAAGCTCCCTTCAATGTAAAATCACTAATTAGTACTCAGCACGAGTTACCTCCCTTCCACAAGCGCGGGAACGAGGGCGCCACCTCCACCCATGTGCCTCACTCTCTCCTCATATACTGAGCCCAACATTTGAATTTACAGGGAAATCCAAAGTGTTATGTGGGGAGGATGGGAGGGCTTACCTCATGAGTCAGGATAAGTATAAAATATCAATTTTACTCTAAAAATTACATATTTTTCCTTATCCTGACTCATCTCTCTTGCTTGTAGACTCCGACCTTGAAAGGGAGGTGGGAAATATATAATACTTTGGATTTTAATAATTAGTGATTTGAACTGTGATGATTGTAATAACCCTATGGGAACTTCATAAAGGTACTGAACTGATGAATTCCTGCTGCTAACTTATCAGATGCCATATAAAGGTTATTACAATGTACTTATTATGATAAAGTATATATAACATTAATACAATGCTTAAGACTACTAGACTTAAGCTTGTTAATATGCTAGTATAAACTCCTTAGAGTCTGTTAGCTAAAATACTTTAAGATATAAACATAGTACTAAGCTTAAGATATGATTAAACTTAAGCTAATTATATAATAGCAAAACTCTTTAGAGTTTGTTAGTTAATATACTTATATGATATAGATATAATGCTGAGCTTTAGATATGAATAAGCTTTAGCTACATATATAATAGCAAAACTCTGTAGAGTTTGTTAGCTAATATATTTTTACAATATGAGTATAGTACTGTGCTTAAGATATAATTAACTTAAGCTACATATATAATAGCCAAAACTCTGTAGAGTTTATTGGCTTATAGATTAATAATGTAACCATAGTACTAAGCTTAAGATAAGATTAGACTTAAGCTAAATGTATATAGCAAAAAACTCCTTAGAGTTTATTAACTAATATACTTTTATGTTATAACCATAGTACTGAGCTTAAGATATAATTAAACTTAAGCTATATATATAATAGCAAAACTCCGTGGAGTTTTGTTAGCTAATACATTTTATAATGTAACCATACTGCTTAAGATATGATGAAACTTAAGCTAATTGTATAATAGCAAAAAACCCTTTAGAGTTTGTTAGCTAAAATACTATATGATATAAACCTAGTATTGAGTTTATGAAGGAAACCTTAAGCTACATATATAATAGCTTTAAAAAAACTCCGTAGAGTTTGTTAGCTAATATACTTATATGATATAAACATAGTATTGAGCTTTGAAGGAAACTTTAAGCTACATATATAATAGCAAAAACTCCGTAGAGTTTGTTAGCTAATATATTTATATGATATAAACATAGTATTGAGCTTAAGATTTGAAGGAAACTTAAGCTACATATATAATAGCAAAAAAAACTCCGTAGAGTTTGTTAGCTAATACAAGTTATAATGTAACCATAAAGCTTAAATTATGATGAAACTTAAGCCAAATATATAATAGCAAAAAACTCTTTTAGAGTTTTGATAGCTAAAATACCTATATGATATAAACATAGTACTGCTTAAGATATGAATAAGCTTAAAGTTACATATAGCAAAAAACTCCGTATAGTTTGTTAGCTAATACATGTTATAATGTAACCATATTGCTTAAGATATGATGAGACTTAAGCCAAATAGCAAAAACTCTTTAGAGTTTGTTAGCTAATATACTATATATGATATAAACATAGTACTGAGCTTAAGATATGAATAAGCTTAAGCTACCTATATAATAGCCCAAACTCTGTAGAGTTTGTTGGCTTATATATTTTACAATCTGAGTATAGTACTATGCTTAAGATATAATTAAGTTAAGGTAAATATATAATAACCAACTCTGTAGAGTTGTTAACTTATATATTGTATGATGTAATAATCATAGTACTGTGATGATAAAAGAACTTAAGCAAATTATATATAGCATGTAGCTATTTAGTACTGTTATAAGATAAGTAGAAATCTGTAAGATTGACTTATCTTCTCGAGGAACTGTCAACTGTTGTGCGAGGACCATGGGATCGAATTGGTGGATACCTGAGACGTCCTCGGTGATGATATCTTTCAGATAATGGTTGGCAACCACCATATCGGATCTCAGAAAATAAACCCTCCATTATTTCAAATAACATTGTGTAGATCAATGCAGAAGTTAAAGCTCTAATATGATGAGTATTAAAGCTCATGGAGGGTCGGATTGGGTCCATCCGTCTTGTATGCGTAGTATGACAGTTCTGATCCAAAGCGGAGATATAGTGCGTGAGATTTCATTCTCGCGTAAGTTGATGATAGAGGAAATAATCTGTTGTATTATTCCCTTCTGTTTGGTTCGGTGGAGATAGATTTACAGTGCTCTTGCTGGTCATCGTGATAGAATCATCATTATCATGAAGTCCAAGTATGTCATCCAGGCGTGTTCATAAACCTCACTTGTGAGGTGTTGGAACACTATATTCAGATCCCCAAGTTGGAGGGTGAAACTTCCGTTTAATTCTCCAATCAGAAAGTTTAAGTAGGTTTACTAACCATCTAGTTGTGTTAGTAGCTTGATTATGAAATTCAGCTGTAGTCTGAGACGCTGTGGATTTAGATCCACTTGTATCCCGTCGTCTAGGTTACCTGTGAGACGATCGACGTGGTGATGTACGAGGAGATCGGCGCGGTTAACGGCGCGGAGATCGTGTTGGTGAACTGCGTCTATGGGTTGACCTTCTCGGAGACCTGTGAGGAGAATGTTGATAGCCCTTGAAGCTCTCGTGTAGTCAGGTGTCCTTGGCGAAGGCCTTCAGCGAGGGCCCTTAGCTTCCTCTGCGTCGGTCCTGGGAGCGGCGATTTGATATCAGCGAAGGCTTCCGTGAGGAGTCTGGCGGTCTGAGTCCGCATCTAGGGATGAAGCCGAGGAAGGTGATGATCTATCCCGCCAGCGAAGCCTTAGCGAAGCTGTACATCTGGGTCGCCGTGGAGGTGGTCTGCGACTTCCTTCAGCGAAGGTGGCTTCGTCGTGGCTGCTACGCTGATGGGGGTGCCTCTGGGGTGTCGTCTGCGTTGGAACCTTCGCGAAGGCTCGGGCCTTGGGCTGGCTGCTTCCCAGTCTGTGGTGGCCCTCCATCATGATCATGATTTGCCGCAACAGTTCATCTGGGATGGTCTGCGACGAATTAGTCGGTGCCCTCTCTGCGATGTTAGCGGCGGGACCCTCAGGGAAGTCGTCTGACGTCAGTGTAGAGACATCAGGCTGCATGGCGATCTCTGCTGATGTCACTGTAGCTGTCTCCGGTCGCTTCTTGTGGCGTACGTCGGGAATGATGATCAGCTGATCATCGTAGAGGCCCAGTTCAGCGGCTGGAACAATCTCGGTTGAGAAAGTCCTAGTAGACTTCGTTGATTTCCCCTCAGAGGTCGACGCTGCCCTGGGGGTGCGAAGTCTGCGTTGAGTGTTGGTAGCGACGGGACCCTCAGGAAGATCATAGAATATCAGCGTTGGTACATCAGGCTGCATGTTGATCTGCGCTGACATCACTGTTGCCGACATCGGTCATTCTTTTGATGTACATCAGGTATGATGATCGGCTGATCATCATACAGGCCCAAATCTCGGCGAGGGAACAATCTCGGCTGAGAAAGTTCAAGTAGACCGTTGATTTCCCCTCAGAATTAGCGTTGAGATGCAGTAGAAAAACTCTAGTCTTCGGCTGCGACGATGGGATGTCTGGGGAAGCAGGACGCTTCTTGGAAGGCGGCGGACTCGTCCCACGCCTCTCCACCACTCTAAGCGGAACACCAGGCGGGAGGGGGTCGACCAACAGCAGTAGACTGGCGAGGGTTCAGGTGTATCAGTCATGGCTAGACTCTGCATCGCAGCGACCTATCTGCTGCGGCGTCTCAAGCGCCAAAGTAATTATTTATTAAAGGCAGAAATGGATAAATTAGTACCGCAACTGCAGCGTGAATAAAATGAACATGGCGCAGTACAACTAGGGCATATTAAATGCGGATCAGCAGCAGAATAAAAAGCGTAATCTACAACAGAACAGAATTTTTATCAGCGTAATCCACTGAAACAAAAACGGCGTCCGTGAATAAACAGTAGAAACATGACTAAATATCAATATATAATTGTTGAAGGATACTAGCTAAACCTCTATAGATGTCTATACGAGGTAACTAACTAAATATAATCAAAGGATATAGTGTGTCGGGAGACACAGGCGCTCTCACGTCCAGCTCACTGGGCGAAGAAGGAGAGAGTGAGGCACATGGGTGGAGGTGGCGCCCTCGTTCCCGAGCTTGTGGAAGGGAGGTAACTCGTGCTGAGTACTAATTAGTGATTTTACATTGAAGGGAGCTTCAATTAGGGAGATACAAGTGTTCCACTATGTTCGCAAGAAGAAGAAGACAAGCAAAAAGAGCATGAGTCAGGATAAGGAAAAATATGACGTTTTAGAGTATATTCTTACTTCTTATGATCAATGTTCATAAAACGGGGTAATATCCTTAAATTCTGTTACTGTATGGGATTTGTAAGGCTGTGTAACGGCCACCTTGCTGTCTAAATGTGATTAGCATGAAACAGTTAATAATGACCCGTGGACAGCCGGGTTAGAATTGGTCTCCAGTAACCCATGCTTGAAAGAGGCAATTAGCGGGATCAGGTGGTAAAGCTTGCTGACTTGGTTGACACGTCATCGTATCCCAGTTTCGTAGATCGATGCTCATGATGTTGATTACTGGATTGTCTGGTACCAACTCCATTATTTACAGACTGCCGCCATATAGCTGGAATATTGCTGAGTGCAGTTTTAAACAAACCAACGAACCAAGAGATGCATACAGTGTAGAATTGGGGCGGTGGGGTAGCCTAGTGGTTAAAGTGTCACCCTGAAGACCTGGGTTTGATTCCCCTCATGGTACAATGCATGAAGCCCATTCTGGTGTCCCCTGCTGTGATATTGCTGAAATATTGCTAAAAGCTGCGTAAACCTAAACACGCTCAAGTACAGAACGTGTTGGCTCTGCTGGGATGCGTACAGACATTTATTACTCACCCGTTGAAGATATCGTTGTGTAATAAATCTACAATGTTATTACACATTGTGTAATACCATCGCATGATGCCGGACATATGACGTCATAATGGTTTACAGTAATGACGTCACAATGCTAATACCTCTGTCACAATGGTATTAGACCTTGCATAGCGCGGAAAGCTGAGCGTCATCTCACTGTTAGGCAGTTTCTATCAATTTATGTTGGAGATTAATAAACATAATAATAAACTCGCTTCCGTGAAATACCATTTCTATAAAAATTGTGAAAGATTTAGTATCTATTTCGCTTTAACTCATTTGATACCAAATCTTTAACTCGTTTAATAAAAATGGTATTACACGGAAAGTCGTTTAGTATCCTCTATATATACAAGGAACACCACACTGGAGTATAGCACATTTATTAACAGGTGAGATGGGAGCAACAGGCAGCAATCCAACGTGTAAGATCTAAGGTGCAGGAAACTCACAACACTGAAATTGCACCATTGAGAGTGAGACAAGAGTCCCGACCAGTCATCTCCGGAGTCCAGAGTTGAGCAGAAATCACAGTAGAATGAAAGATCAAGTAGATCTCCTAGGGATCAAACATAGAACACTTTCACAGAGCCACAAGAACCAACATGATCTACAAGCATGTACGCTATGCATTCCTAATAACAATTTCCAACTGATTTGAAATTTCATAGTTTGTATCCGATTTTAGACATGCAGGTAGTATTATATACTTCTGCATATCATGAAACAAATCACCGATGCATGGGATAAGGTCTCATACAATGCATTACATACTGGACTGTTATAAATTATTTGGATCATGTGGATAGTTCTCAAGAGAATTGTATTTTATACGAGAAGCCTATTTTTAGTCTGAATATCTGTCGATATTGTTTTGACATATATATTTCACATAAAATTAATGTCAAAACATAATCAGCATATTATGAGAACAGATCCACACATTTCAATCAGATAAGGTGTTATGACATTTATAGCATAGCATGAAGAAAGTAACAATGCATGTTGAAACAGTGTTTCATTTCATCCTTGATACAACTGGAACTGTCTGAGAATAAACATTCTGACCACAGTCCTTACAGCTTATGTATATCTATGTATATATATATATTTCTACAACATAGTGAAACTGTATAAGTATATATAGCAATAATTCACTGACATATTGCACTTTTCTTACAATGCGTTTCTCTCGTCTCCAATACCGAGCCAAAAATGCTGACACGTGGGAAAGGCTTTTACAAAGTTTCTGTCCTAATTGTTCATTAAAACAATACTAAAGGAATAAGTATTCTTTATGTATTTCCACCTTAAACAGAAATACACCTTCTCCCAAAATAACATGATGACAGTTATACTTCAAAGATTGTTATGCCTGTTATTCTGACAAAGAAAATTCCATTTTTTCAGCATATAGCTGAACTTTATTAATTGCATTCTGTGATGTTAATTTTAATCACCATCGTTAACACTTTACCACTAAAGTGTGTTGTACTTACATAACCTAGATCCTCACCATTCACTTTACTTAATAATCTGAACACTGAGAAATGGCAACATACTAAGAAAGTATTTAACAGAAGCTAGCGTCTTGCTAGTAACTCTATCCAGTCTTCAGGTGAACATGTTATCACAGTCTGCCCTGGTCATCACGACAACAGCAAAACAGAAAAAAGAATAAACTAATTAGACAATCTGTACTAACAACAGTTTGTGGTTTGAAAGCCCCAAAGTTATCCAACAATCAGTCTTCCTGGCAAAGTTACCTTCCACATGGGTGATCATCACCACAATATAGCTGACAGCATTCTAAAAGATTTTGTCATACAAATTTTTAAAAATAATTATTTTCAACTGTTTGACCTGGTCATTGTTTGTTTTTTCATGATCTTGCAACCATGGTGTTATACAACACTAAATAATACTTGAATTATAAGCTGACATGGAGTTTGAATCCTGCCCTTCCCATGTCTGTCACGCTACAATGAGAGGAACCAATGAGATAATGCTGATCTGTGCAATTAATTTACATTGTGTCTAAACAGTGAACTGTTACTCAGTACTACCTGACTGCAAATGATAATCACAGGAATTTCAAAAAATTTGAATTTATTAAGTTCCTTGATTAAACATATTTTTTTGTGGACACACTTCTTGTCCTTTACAAATATTTCCCAAAATAGGTAGACATTATTTAAAAACATATATCTTGTCACTTGTACTGCCATTTATTTAACATATTTTAAAATAATCCCATACAATACTGAAATTGAGCCATAGAAAATCACAGATTTAAATCAACCATGCATATTGTAATAATGGTAAGATATGAATTCGAAAGGTAAGACATTCTCCAAAGCGTGTTCTCAATTACACGTCCAACCCATCTGCAAACTTTAACACAAATCTTTAGTATTCAATTCATGAGAAAAACAATACAGATTTTTATCTCTTTCCAGTCGACTTTACCAATGCACTAGTGAAAGTAAAGTTTTGTGAACACAATTTTTACCATTAATCCCCACAGGGCCAGTAACACGTGCAGATCAAGGATCAAGCATTCAGCCACTAAGCTACTAAAGACATGCTACAGATATTGTCCAACCTGTACATGTTGGTGGCGTAACAATACTGCAGCACTGATCGTGATCTAAGATCGCCAATATCATCATTTCCACAGGTGAGTGAGTGAGTTTAGTTTTACGCTGCTTTTAGCAATATTCCAGCAATATTACAGCGGGGGAACACCAGAAATGGGCTTCACACATTGTACCCATGTGGGGAATCCAACCAGGGTTTTTGGTGTGACGCGCAAACGCTTTAACCCCTAGGCTACCCTACCACCCATATTTCCACAGGCAGATACCGTTTCTATTGAAAAGAAATATTCATTTGAACAAATTGTTTTGAAAATTCTGATAATGTTTGATAGTCAATGCAAGAAACTGCCAAATGCTGAATAAGTCAGGTCAAGTGTCACTTTGAGCAGTATTCCAAGAAAACTACAGTAAGCTACCAGTCATGGGTTTCAAACAATACCCCACGATGGGACCTTCGTAATGGTGAATATATGATGTAACTACCAGTATACTTAACCTCCTTTCATTCCTCTGAAATGGAACCACTCTGTTCACTTTAAATACACGTTTCCAAGACAACTCATGTGGGACAAGTGATATGGTTTAAGCCATGTATTGTTACACCTCCAGCAAGTAGAGATTGCCCTTATATCAGTAAATATAGTGTACATCTTAAGTTTCAAATATGTGATAAAACTGGACAAATACTGATGAATAATGAGTAAAATGGACATTTAATTGTTACTAATATTTTGAATCAGAACCACGTAAAATTGTGTACCATATGACGTAAGTAAGTATGCTAGTTAATAATAAGTTAATACATACAAATTTACCCCAAACTGTCAGATCACATGCATTCCTCTTTCCAACGTCAAGTTTGATTAAAACCACATGTGGTGCTTATCAAAGGCAGAAGTTACGACCCTGTTAATTCTCATTAAGTATATTTGGCTGACAGGAAAAATATACCACTAAAAGGTTTAAGGACCACCAATCTTTACATATTACTTCAGTTAATATGTTGCGGATTGACAGATTATTAAAATTTAACAGAACAGGGTGATCCTTAACAATTTTTTAGCAGCATATGTTTCAATCCACGAAAATCTTTTTATTCGTGTTGTTTTGACATTTCTCTGGATCTACATGTGACAATAAGTTTCAGGGAAAATAGTATGCAAAATACTGTTGATATATACACACAACTAGGTAGGTCAACAATCATGGCAGCTAATAAATAACTCTCTGAACATATTTTCACAAGAAGGCTCTAAGAAAGTACACAGAAATAACAATATAACGTCAGTCATTCTCAGAGTCATCACAATATTTGTCATAACATCCCAGATAACACAATACATGCTATATCATCCCAGATGAAGCAATACTTGCTTTATCATCGCTGACAATACTCTCATTATATCATCCAGGCCGACTTAATACTTTATCATTCCAGCTTACACAGTACTTGCTTCTCATCCTGAATCACACAAAACTTACAATACCTTCAAAGCCAACACAGTCCAAGCGGTACGATCAAGGTTGTGACAATGTTAGCAATATCATCCCAGATAACACTTCAGCCGTTGTATAATCCCAGATGACACAAAACACTCGCTTTACTTTCCTAGACAGCACTTCAGCCATTATATCGCCCTGGTTGACACAATATAAGCTATATCATCCCCGCTGACACAATATACTTGCCTTATCATCCCAGATAACACTTCAGCTGTTATATCACCCTGGTTGACACAATATAAGCTATATCATCCCCGCTGACACAATATACTTGCCTTATCATCCCAGATAACACTTCAGCTGTTATATCACCCTGGCTGACACAATACAAGCTATTTCAAGCTATTTCATACATCATCCGCTGACACAATATACTTGCTAACTCCACCAGGTGGACACAGATACAAAATACGAGCTACATCATCCCCGCTGACTGACACAATATACTTGCTAACTCCACCAGGTGGACACAGTACAAGCTATATCATCCCCGCTGACTGACACAATATACTTGCTAACTCCACCAGGTGGACACAGTATAAGCTATATCATCCCCGCTGACTGACACAATATACTTGCTAACTCCACCAAGTGGACACAGTACAAGCTATATCATACCAACTGACTGACACAATATACTTGCTAACTCCACCAAGTGGACACAGTACAAGCTATATCATACCAACTGACTGACACAATATACTTGCTAACTCCACCAGGTGGACACAGTACAAGCTATATCATCCCCAGCTGACTGACACAATATACTTGACACAAGCTATATCCCCGCTAACTGACACAATATACTTGCTAACTCCACCAGGTGGACACAGTACAAGCTATATATCATACCAACTGACCTGACACAATATATCATACCAACTGACTAACTCCACCAGGTGGACACAGTACAAGCTATATATCATACACCAACTGACTGGACACAGTACAAGCTATATCACTTGCTAACTAATATACTTGCTAACCACCAGGTGGACACAGTACAAGCTATATCATACCAACTGACTGACACAATATACTTGCTAACTCCACCAGGTGGACACAGTACAAGCTATATCATCCCAGCTGACTGACACAATATACTTGCTAACTCCCCCAGGTGGACACAGTACAAGCTATATCATACCAACTGACTGATACAATATACTTGCTAACTCCACCAGGTGGACACAGTACAAACCATATCATCCCCGCAGACACAATACTCACTATACGTAGGTAGATATGAAAGCCCTCAGGACTGTCAAACTAAACTGACTACAAACTATTCACTCTGGAACATTTATGTAATCACTGACAAACCTAATGACAGACCTTGTGATGAATCTGAGACATGGTGAATTAATACAGTAGAAATTGTAAACCCTTGTTACGAAGTGTGACTAGCTCACACAGGGTTAACACTTCCGCACAGCCTTGTCTTGATAAGCAAAGAGTTAATGTCAGGCATCACCTAACAACTCTTTGGTTCATACTTTTCATGCTACATATCATACCAGTGTTTGGGATGTACCTCAATAAGTAGGTGGAGCAAAGGGAGGAGCTTCAGGAAAGGGGGTGTGGCCAGGACTACGGTTGTAAAGCTGTTATGGACAAAATTTGTTACTACTTGTCTGTTTACCTGGATTAGTTGAAGGGATACTGTGTACATTAATATTACACATAATACATAAAAATTTCTCTAAAGTAATGACTGTGTGGCATTATGAGTGGGTGTACATTATACAGGTAAATAGGTGGACTTAAGGAAGTGCTTGGACATGAGCAAGAAAGAGAATGGCTGAGCATGACAGGGACTCAGTTGGCAAGACAAAGGGTTGGGGCCAACAGTATGGGCAGAGCCAAGAAAGGGTTGGGGCCAATAGTATTCGTGGAGCCAAGAAAGGGTTGGGGCTAACAGCATGGGTGGAGCCAAGAAATGGTTGGGGCCAGCAGTATGGGTGGACCCAAGAAGGGGGAGGGGGCAAGGCAGCTCCCACATAGCATTGACGGATGGGTCATGTTCAAGGCACAGAACAAACAGCACTACCAGCTCAAAGCTCACAGGGATGTACATTGAGATATACTACCCAGCATGAGGTACCTCCAAAACACTGGCTTCAAAATGGAATGTTGGACATTCATTACACATCTCATAATAAACATTCTTGTAAAAAATGTAGATAATAAATTTGATTATATATGGATAACAGCTATCTATCAAAACCAACACATATACTGCACTACAAAATTGGATAAATCTAGATTTTAAGATGTTAGAGATAAAATTTACTTTCTTAAATCTACAAGAAATATTTAAAAAACAAGTTGATTGCTTGTATTTGTTTTGTCTTGAAATTTTATAGGTTAGTTACATATATACTGAACAAAATAATTTAGGGATAAAACATATTCATGATCCCAAACTTATATTTTCAGTATATATTGATAACATGTTGATGTTGTACCTGGTATATAAACCATCAAACAAGACCCCTTCATTCTTTATAATGTTATACACTACAAACGACACACATCAGTGAAAGCTGCTGTTAAAATACTTATGACTTTTGCTTTATAAAGAACCTTATCTCATCTTGCAACAAAATTCAGACAATTTTTAATTGAAAAGATGCCATCTTGGACATTTGTTTGATAATATTCTCATTCAATGACGGAATAGAAAACTAGTCTTATTTGTAACAATTCTTAATTCCTAGCTTGATGACTGCACATTCAACTTCGTCTGTGTATTTATGTCAACAAGGAAAGTTCTGTGAATAAACAAGTGATGTTTCGGTGGACCTGCTAAGACTGTTATCAAGCAAGTGTTACCAGCTACACCAAAATGTCGCTCAAATTATAAGGAAGTTGCATATCCATAGAAGTTTCCTCATTGTTCATCACACCAACTTCTAATTGCAATGCTAAGAAGTTATTAATCTCAAATCATCCGAAAACACATTTGAAATTTTTTTACGTGCTCCTGCATCTTGACATTACGGCCAAAATAATCCGTCACTGAAATTGTTCTGTCCACTGAAACACAAATGAAACTGTCACCTAAGGTTTAAGTACATAGTTTCCATCCTTTCCCTAGGATGAGACAGAGTTATGTCCCTTAGCACTAAGTCTCAAAGATAACATTCTTGTTTCCATGATCGAGGTCTTGATGTGAGGATATCTTTGATTGTGACCTTTAATGAGGAAAAAAGTTTGATGTATGCCACCTGAATTTGATAACAGAAAACATGGACATATTACTCGGTAGTGTACAGAACTGAGGAATTTGTCATTCAGACCTTGGTCCACCAAGTTTTTAACAGTGTCTGTAGAAATATGACTATCACAAGAAAGTTTTATGCATATATTTCTTAATGCATTATTTCTGTTATGATACAAAGATTGAACTTCAGCAAGCCAGAACAAATAACATTAGAAAACTGTCCAAAATATTGCTGTAAACAGCCGAAAAAATCTTGATTTACTGACAATGATGATTATATGGCTAACATTGAAGTATACAATTTGTGTATTTTTTTTCGTTTCAGGAATAAGCTCAAATGAAACAGTACATCAGTCTAAATATTGAGGACATGTAAACATGTTGACATTTAATGTTCAGATGTGTCCCCTCCTTGATAATTTCATGTTGTATTCGATTCTCGCTGTTGTGGGACGTGTTTAAGCAACTTGTTCATATTTAGCCTTGTTGATGGACTTGGCAAGACAGCAGGCCAGCACAGCTCCCAGAACCTGTAGGAAACAACAGTCCGTTAGATGGAGCAGTTCAAACCTGGTGGTCCTTTTGTCAGAACATTCAAACACTTGATTGTCTCTTACTTCATGGATAAAACACTTCACCTATTTGCCACAGTTGCACTTTTCATTGCATCATCTATATCTCCTGAGTCAGCATTTTGGTAAACTGACCACTAACCCTTGGATCCATTCAAGTTCTAAAAGTTTGAACTGAGCCCTGTTTATGCCATAGCTGCATCTTAGCTGCATTCTTAATACAATTAGAGATAATGGAAAACAATACCACTGCTGGCAACAGGATTTTTGTTTGTTGTTTAATGCTGCACTTAGCATTATTCCAACCATATAGCGACAGTCTGTAAATAATCGAGTCTGAACCAGACAATCCAGTGATCAGCATCATGAGCATCAATCTACGCATTGGGATACGATGACATGTGTCAATCAAGTCAGCGAGCCTGACCACCCGATCCCATTAGTCACCTCTTACAACAAGTATGGGTTACTGATGACCAATTCAAACCGGACCTTCACGGGTGCTTGCTGCAAACCACTGGCTCAATAAGGGTACTTGTTCTGGTCACCCACTATACATCAAACACCCTGCGTCTCCTTACAGTGTTCAAAACACTAGGCATGGCACTTACAACAGCATGAGGTCATTGAGAGTGAGTGAGTGAGTTTAGTTTTAAGCCGCATGCAGCAATATCCAGCTATATGGCGGCGGTCTGTAAAGAATCGAGTCTGGACCAGACAATCCAGTGATCAACAGCATGAGCATCAATCTGCGCAATTTGGGTACGATGACACGTGTCAGCAAAGCCAGTGAGCCTGACCACCCGATCCCATTAGTCACCTCTTACGACAAGAGGTCATTTAGAAGTCATACACATAAAGAGTGAATATTAATGGATGTCAACTTCTGTAAAATGAGGGACACAATGTTTTTTCACCTGATATAGGAGTAAGTATATACTCTGAAAAGTTTTAATCACATTACAGAGGTTGACATGCATAAATTTTCATTCTTTACCACAGAATAAGTTCTGACTGGTTTTGTGCTGCTTTTAGCAATATTCCAGCAATATTACAGTGGGCAACACCAGAAATGAGCTTCACACACTGTGCTCATGTGTGCAATTGAACCCAGGTGTTCAGTGTAACAAGCAAACACTTTAACCACTAGGCTAACCCACCGCCCAAGACACCAACGGCTGGTGCTGCTGGAATATTGCTGAGATTTGCTACTTGTCAAACAGGGAAACTGTGCGACGTCCTTGGTCAGGCTACCTACTGCTTTTTCACTATATCAGGCTAGTACATTATAAGTTGTTCACTGGTCTCGAGGGGGGCATGAGCTGATGTAACCTTGATGTTTGTTTATGAACATAAAGCCATGACATCAACCCATGAAACCCGAGGGACCAGTGAACAACGATTATCAATGATAATTTTGAACTGTTTGAAGCATCGGGTCCAGAGTGACAAGAAAACGTTATCTCCCTTCCATCAATTTGCATTTGCAAAACATTGGTAATTTCCGTTATCAACAGGGCCAATCATCGCGATATTGCAGGGTACATCAGGCTGAAAATGTGATCTTGTGCCGACATCGGGAATCATTGAAAATAATAGAAGACCGGCTGATCAATCAGAAAATGAACGGTCTATGTGTGAGAAGATGCAGGGATAGAAAGGCAGGCCTCTAGGCTTCTTTTGCACATTAGATGTCTGTGAAAGAATGGCCCCTTAATGTTTTGACATTACTACTGATACAAGGGCAGACTGGGCCATATAGGCTAAATTTGTGCAGAAAATGGTGCAAGAATCCTGAAAATGGCCCATTGTCAAATCATATTTGCAAGCCTGGATCAGCAGCAGCATAAAAATTTTCTGCAATAGTACGGGAATTTATTGGAATCACGCACCTGGAAGAAAGATATTCCAAGAGCAACGCCACCAATGGGTCCGATGTGATCGTTGATGAAGTCCACGACTAGCCGGTGGCAGCCCTGAAACACAGCCCAGAGTGAGTAAGTGAGTGAGTGAGTGAAAAAACACCTGGTGAGATGCAGGACACACTATGTGATGGAAGCAAAGAGGACATGTATGGTGAGGATAAATCAAGAATCAGACTTAGGGGAAATCTGTGTATCAAACACACCATTATAAAATTCTGGCACACCTAAGGGACACAACTCTGAACGGTAAAATTATACATCAGTCCCTATTTCATCTCAGGTATAATTTTGGTTATCTCCCTTTGCTCCTCACCTGCTTGTAGATATCAGTGGGGTTAGCACCGAGCTCTGTGTTTTTGCACGAGGATGGGTTCTTGCAGCAGGACAGTGGTACTGTCTTTGTCGTGTTCTGTTTCAGCTCCCAAGGGGTTTTATACCAGTCCTCGTAGTTGTCAATTCCACAGCAGTGCAACTGGAAAATGTGATGCCAGTGGTAATGTCACATTGACAAGAACAGTCAGTCATTGTCATCGCTGTTTTCATTGCTCATACATTCCTTTATAGTGAAATCTAGTCTACAGATATCTACCCTAAAAATAAATAAGATGGAAGATAAACTGTTTTAGAATTCTAACATGACATCATTTTTTTTTAAGTTGGTTTATGGATTTTCCCCTACATGTTTCAGTTAAGTAGGGTGTGGTGTCTAACCTGTATTTGGACTTTGGATCTATTCCTCACAAGGAAACTTGCTGTCTTAACATTGATGAAAAACCCCAATACATTACATATATTCTTTTGCACAGCAAATATCTTTATTGATTTTGTATTTGAATTTTTTGTGTCCATTTGCTCAGAATGTTCTTCTGTTTGCAAGTCTTTAAACCACCTAAAATACACCCAAAACTATATAGTAAAGGACCATGCAGTTTCCAATTTTTATAAAGATTTCAAAGACCAGTACCAAATTATTCAGCTTCAGTTACACTAGCACGGCTTAATTTTCAAACTGGGTCTAAGGTTACATTAGCCCACCACCCTACTCTGATCAAGGTACATTAGCCCACCACCCTACTCTGATCAAGGTACATTAGCCCACCACCACCCTACTCTGATCAAGGTACATTAACCCACCACCCTACTCTGATCAAGGTACATTAACCCACCACCCTACTCAAGGTACATTAACCCACCACCCTACTCTGATCAAGGTACATTAGCCCACCACCCTACTCTGATCAAGGTACATTAGCCCACCACCCTACTCTGATCAAGGTACATTAGCCCACCACCCTACTCTGATCAAGGTACATTAACCCACCACCCTACTCTGATCAAGGTACATTAGCCCACCACCCTACTCTGATCAAGGTACATTAGCCCACCACCACCCTACTCTGATCAAGGTACATTAGCCCACCACCCTACTCTGATCAAGGTACATTAACCCACCACCCTACTCTGATCAAGGTACATTAGCCCACCACCCTACTCTGATCAAGGTACATTAGCCCACCACCCTACTCTGATCAAGGTACATTAGCCCACCACCCTACTCTGATCAAGGTACATTAGCCCACCACCCTACTCTGATCAAGGTACATTAACCCACCACCACCCTACTCTGATCAAGGTACATTAGCCCACCACCACCCTACTCTGATCAAGGTA
Organism: Haliotis rubra; assembly: GCF_003918875.1. Taxonomy (NCBI): domain Eukaryota; kingdom Metazoa; phylum Mollusca; class Gastropoda; order Lepetellida; family Haliotidae; genus Haliotis; species Haliotis rubra. Next base: position 195,550 of record NW_025767034.1, on the reverse strand, counting down.
CATTAGCCCACCACCACCCTACTCTGATCAAGGTACATTAACCCACCACCACCCTACTCTGATCAAGGTACATTAGCCCACCACCACCCTACTCTGATCAAGGTATACTAAGCATTATTCACACAACACTAAACACAGAAATACATACAGTCTTCTGCAGGTCATTGAAGGCATCAGTGATCTCATCTTCTCCAGACTTGCCGTACTTATCCTTAGCGCTGCCTAGACCTTCTTTGAAGCCCTTCTCGAGCTGCAAAACACAAACATCTGATGTAAGGGAGGTAACTCTCTGGATGTGTAAGTCACAAGGTTCTGTAGCTCTCCTCACCTGCATTTTTCTGAATTAATTGCAATATATAGCCAAGGACATCATCATACTTCCATCCGTAACTTCAGCCACAAGTACGAAACCTGAGTCCAGTAATGTTATGCTTTGGTTTGTAAACCTAGCTAGTAACAGTCCTAGCCCAGAAACATTGTGTGTAAATAATAAAGAAGTTGCACATCCATATCAATTGTGTTGTATTAACTATACATTCATTTGAGAAATGACTTCAAATGAAACACGAAGGCCCGGGTTCGATTCCCCACATGGGCACAATGTGTTAAGCCCATTTCTGGTGTCCCCCGCCGTGATATTGCTGGAATATTGCTAAAAGCGGTGTTAAACTAAACTCAGTCAGTCAGTCAGTCAGTCAAATGAAACAATTCAAGGAGAGAAAAACTTTTGCAACAGTTGGTCGCAATAGACTATCAATATCGCAACAGTATGTTGCAACAGACTATCAGTATCGCAATAGTTGTTTCCCCCTTAGTAGTCACCCCTACTGTTTTGTACGTCACCTGTACAGAAAGACCGCAGGATGCTGCATGTTATGAACAATGAACAGCAACAGATTGATTTCAAGACCTAACTCCTGAAAGTGTACTTTTTTACAACATAAAAAATAAACAAGTGTAGAAGTGAGCATAGCTCACATACCCCAGTTCCCACTTTGGGACATGGAAATGACTGATATTGATATATATAATGTGACAAGGGTCAGCAGCTCACAAGACTTTCTCCTTGACTCTACTAAACTTTATATACATGTTAGATAATAGTTTTGCCATGTACTGATTACAGTAATAATTTATGGAAACATTATTTTTTTGTGTTTTCTGTGGAAACCTGACATACAACTGAACTCGACTGTCTCATGTTGCACACAATGAAGTGAACGTACATGGAGAATGCGACTGACTCATGTTGCACACAATAAAGTGGACGTTGGTGAAGATTGTTACTGACTCTCATGTTGCACACAATGAAGTGGACATACATCAAGAATGTCACTGACTCATGTTGCACACAATAAAGTGGACGTTGGTGAAGAATGTTACTGACTCTCATGTTGCACACATTTAAAATTTAAAATAGCAAAAGGCACATCAATGGGTAATGATTAACATGTGTGTGAAGTTTGGTGAACCTAGCATGTAAACTTTGAGAGATATGCTCCAGACAAAACCATCAAACACATTTGGCACTAAGTCGTGTTTCCATGGAAACAGCAAAAAAACAAAATTCTGAAAAAAATTAAAATAGCAAAAGGCACATCAATGGGTAATGATTAACATGTGTGTGAAGTTTGGTGAACCTAGCATGTAAACTTTAAGAGATATGCTCCAGACAAAACCATCAAACACATTTGGCACTAAGTCGTGTTTCCATGGAAACAGCAAAAAAACAAAATTCAGAAAAATAATTAAAATAGCAAAAGGCACATCAATGGGTAGTGATTAACATGTCTGTGAAGTTTGGTGAACCTAGCATGTAAACTTTAAGAGATATGCTCCGGACAAAGTTTCGGGACGGACGGACGGACAGAATGAATGCTGTACAACCCCGTTACTTCGTAGCAGGGGTATAACAAGATATAATACTTCTAATACAATTACAGATATTAATACCACCTTCTAATTGCAATTTAATTTCAAAAGGATTACTATATGTAGTGGTGGGTATTTTTAGCTGAATCACCTGGGATTTACATGGAGTCCTGTATTTGAGGGTCCCTGGGACTCACTCTTAATTTTCAGGGATCCTGGACAACAACATGGGGGTCCCAGACACTTAAGTATTATTATCAATACTGTTTTTGTATTGTGTATCATGATCATCACATTTTTACGGTAATTAAATTGCAAATAATACCAAAACCCAGCTAGTAGCAAACTCAGTGACAACTTATTTTTACTTGATTGGAATTTGTACAAAACGTATTTAGACTTTTTCTGAGTCCCTGTGGACGCGTTAATAGATTTTGTTGTGTCCATTGTCACTTTTTATGTGTATAGGATGCAGGAATTTGCGTCCTGTAAATCCCTGAATCACTGATGTTCCCTTGTTTTGAACTACACAAGTATATATGTATTCAGTATTGAACTACACAAGTATACATGCATTCATGTGAGTCAGCATAACATGTTGCAGCTGATACTCAGATACTATGTATATAGAATATCACAATCGATTGTCTAGTAATGGATTAAACATATAAAGGTAATGGTTATATTTCAGCCGTATTGTATATTCTGCACTCTACAGTGTTCAACCTGCTACATGTATAGATGCTCATTACAATGTCACATTTATCACACACTAGCACACATATTACTGTCACAGCTGGTGAATATAGAGTAGATACTAAACAATCTGAACTTTTTATGACATTCTGTATGTTATACACTGGAGTTATCTACTTAACAACTGAAGTATTACAGTTTTCTGCTATAGTCATCAGTACTTGAAACAGAATAACAAATGTCAATATATATTAATATATTATTAATTAATGATAACAGATGCATGTGGTCTACTTACAAAGTCAAAATCAAGCCACTCTGGCCTTACAGAATATCACTGAGAGTAGTGTTGGGCATTGGTTAAAATCTCATAACTGATGATTGGTTCATTACAACCGATCAATCATCGAAAATAATTGGTTAGCGTCATTTATGAAATGTGTTAATGCACAAAAAAATAAGGGAAAAACATGTAGTTCTTTGGGCTTTTTGGGGCAAAATTTCACATCTTTAAAGGATGACTAGTATAGAGGAACATAAATGTCTTAGAGTCTTTAAGATAAATTCAATCATGACTTGGAACGAGCTTGTAGTGCTTATGAAATGTAACAGACAAAACCAACCTAGTGAAAAATACTGTTAATGAAAACAAATGTTCTAGAATTGTTTGTGTTCGATTATGAGAAAACATGATCGATTGCTTGGTCGTTTAGTCACTGCGACCAATCTTCGATTATTTCAATTAATCGGACCACCACTAACTGAGAGTCATGACAATAACTGAAATGTGTTCTTTCTAAGCAGTATCTTTGTTGATAAACAATAAACATAATTGAATTTTGATCATATGATAACAACGGCCTGGTTAAGGGTTGGCAGTAAGGAACCATAAGAGACTGTATAATAGACACTCACCTACCCAGAGTTCCATGAGGCAAGCCAGCATAGTACCTCTGCCACAGGCCAGAACATGTGACGATTCGTCACATCTTGCAACGTCCATTCAATATAATGTACAGATTTCTTTTACTCTTTTGTTTTGACGAGTCTACACATCTAACTAAACAGCTTTAATAGAATGGTTTAGTTTCACTGAGAAAATATCCAAAACATGTCACTCTATTTCGATTTGCGTAGTGATCTTTTGTTTACATAGGTTGTACGGCTCCATGTGCTGTCATCGAAGCAGACGGAGAGCAAACGATGCAGCCAGTTTGATATCTAAATATGTACTGTCATAGACCTAACTGTCGCAGTTGTGGAAGAATATATATGGAACTATGTAAAACATTATGAAGAGAGCGCCGAAAAGCTTTCGTGAGTCCAGTCTCTTCTTATTATGAATATGCGCGTTTGATTACAAACAAGTGAAAAGTCCGGTCACGTGATATGCAAAATAGCCTGTGGCAGTGATGTTATGTTAAGTCATCGCTGTGCCGGAGTGTGTATAATAGAGTGGTGTGTTCGTTGGTTTACACCACACTTAGCAATATTCTATCTTATATTGTTAGGCTGTAAAAAAATCAAGTTTGGAACAGACCATCCCATGATTGAAATCATAAGCATAGCAGTAAGCATGGACACCTCAGTCAATACTCAATAGTGACTTAAACACTACATATTCTTTAGCTTTCAGTTCATGCTGGCAACTAATGTACACTGCTCGTGTCGGTAAATATAGCTGTTTGTTGATTAATAATTAATTCCAATATTTAGTGATTCTGTTCAAATTGACAAGGTTGGGGTAATAAGCTAAGCCTAGTGTATAAAGCTTTTACTCGTCAAGCCAAAGACCCAGGTAACATTCTTCCATGGATACAATAAGTAAAGCCCACATTGGTGTCCACTCCCCTAGCTTATGTTATTGCTGGAACATCGTTAGGATGAGAAAGCCACAATAGCTCGGTTGTATACTCCCCAGGGAGTTGAGATTGACAATACGATGTGCCGTTGAAATTGACGTCCAATGATCGAGGGGAAAATACCAGCACCTTGAGCATGCACTAGTTGCGTGGATATATGCGCTATGTAAATATCCTATAATAATAAATAATAATAATAACACTGCTAAAATCATTCTAACTCACTCACTCACTCCAATCAGTGAGGACATACAACAATAAGTTATGGGTGCTATGACTCATATCATCCTGATTATCTCAGTATATATCAACCAGCTCATGATAAACATGCAACAATGCAGCCTTTTATCAGTAACACCACTGATAACCATAAAACCGTCATGTGCTATAAGTGAGTGAATGAATGAAAACAAAAAAAGTTGGTGAAACAATGTGTTCAAATTTGTGCTCTTGAGAATGGTTTAACAAAGAATGTGGATAATTGAGTGGTTTGTACATTATGCAATCTGTCACTTTAACAGGCATAGGTGATAAGAGTGAGTAAGGTTTTACGCCGCTTTTAACAATATTCCACCAATATCAAAGCAAGGGACACAAGAAATGGGCCTCACACATTGTACCCATGTGGGAAATCGAACTTGGGTCTTCAGCATGACGAGTGAATGCTTTAACCAATAGGCTACCCCACCGCCCCTCATGTGCTATAAGCTGTGAAAGTAGGTCCCCATGTCCGAAATTAATGATGACAATAAGGGAAATGTTATCTACTGTTACTCTTCACTGTGATACTTCAGGTTCATGCTGAACTTATGTTGTGGTGAACTATTTACTCATCCATCCTTCTGGGGCGGTGGGGTAGCCTAGTGGTTAAAGCGTTGACTTGTCATGCCGAGGACCCGGGTTCGAATCCCCACATGGGTACAATGTGTGAAGCCCATTTCTGGTGTCCCCTGCCGTGATGTTGCTGGAATATTGCTAAAAGTCAGTCGTCCATCCTTCATAAACATCAATAAACACCTAGCCTCTTTCACAGAGATATCCATTCAAAATTTGATGAGTGAGTAGGGTGTTATGTAGCTTCCAGCAATTTCACAGGATGGGACAGTAGAAACCAGCTTCACTACTAGTAACCATGCTGGGCATCAAACCCAGGTCTCTGGTGTGACTAACGAACACGATATTCCGTGAACCCTTGCTTGACAAAGTATGTTAGATGTGATTAAAAGCCATTCATTCATCACCTAAGATAACCATGATAACCGGTGAGTATGGTTTTTACGCCGCTCTTAGCAATATTCCAGCAATATCCCAGTAGGGACACTAGAAATGGGGTTAACACATTGTACCAATGTGGGTCTTCAGCCTGACGAGCGGACACTTTAACCATTATACTACCTCACAGCCCAACATTGCTGAAGAGAAAAACAGGCAGAGACTGACTGACGAGAGTTTGGTTTTAGGCCGCTTTTAGCAATATTCCAGCAACATCACGGCGGGGAACACCAGATATGGGCTTCACACATTGTACCCTTGTGGGGATTCGAACCCGGGTCTTCGGCGTGACGAGCCAACGCTTTAACCACTAGGCTACCCAACCGCCCCCAAAACAGGCAGAGAAACATTGATTTATTATTATGATTAGGGTGATACAGTTGATATTACAGTCAGCACTATTTCAACTTTAACATCCTTTAACATCCCAAGTGTAATAATACAGTGATGTCACAATACGATTCGTATCCAGGTACTGTTGGTTTTATATGATTTATACCACCAACACATATTTTCATAAGGCCAAAAAAATAAATGTTGTGGTTCCGATTTCCTACATTTCAGAACTAGGGTAGGGTAGAGTAGGGTATTTTTTCGCAAAATGTTTTTACATTACTCATGTGTCAGAAAATAAATTCAATTTATTATGTGGTGAGTAAAATTGTTAGGCTCGGCGGGAATATTTAGGGTCGGTCGGGAAATCGGAACCACAAGCTTTTTTTTTTTAGGCCTAAGTAGAAATTCTTTCTTTTATACCCAACAACTTGCATGGTCACACCTTTCCCTTGTTAATTAGGCTGCTCTTGGTAACATAAACATTTAGGATTCATCATGACTCCCTGGTGTCATGAGAGGGAGTCATGGACATGTTTTGGGGTGTCAACTTCAGTTTGGAACTTTCATCAAGACATTAACTGCAATTGTTTGATAACGACAAAAAACAAGGTAAGGCAGGCAGGTCAGGTATTTTATCAGCACTGAGCAGTTAACTGGCAAACATTTAGTTTTAGAAGTTTAGATTATCTGAACTACAACAATGATGCAAGCTTCTAAATTCATGGCGTATTTGAGATAAATTGCACGTCAAATACACAGGTTTTCTGCATCATGGCAAATACTGAAACTTGAACAGAGCGAATACCATGCTTCGAGTATAAACACTTAAAACTCACAGATTGAAATCCTAATTGACACAACCCAACAGACTGAATATTTGTTCTTAGAATCATATCATTTTGGAAATGATTTCTTGATCATGAAAATTCAGACATAAATATGTTAAGATAAAACTACACTACATAAACTTACTTTTATTACAACATCTCAACTTGTGTGACCCTGCCAGCTGGCCAGCCTAATCTTCTTTCTAACTTTGATAAATTCATGGGGAGGGTGTAACCTTGTTTTATTGGGTTCAAACAGGTTTCATGTCAACATGCTTGACAGAGGTATAACAATTTGTACCAAAACATCACATTATATTTATAATGTAAGTTGTCATCCATTAAGTATCTTACTTTTCATGTCGAATTAAATTTTGTTTTCTTCAGCCCTGAGATAGCATTTTAGGAATTATCTGTTATAAACTTTTGACGTAGGAAGACAAAAACATTTTGATATTTATAAGAAACTGCCATGACCTGACTGTACAATTCCAACTCTACAGAATGAATATGCTCAACAGGACCTCAAGAGTAAGTAGACACCAAGGTGAATGAGTGAGTTTAGTTTTATGTCCCTTTTAGCAATATTCTAGCAACATCACCACAGCGGGGACACCAGAAATAGGCTTCACATATTGTACTCATGTGAGGAATTGAACCCAGTTCCTCGGCGTGACAACCACTTTAACCACGAGGCTACCCCACCGCCCCCTCAGGGAGAGTAATGTTTCCATTGGTCAGTATCACCTTGTGAACAGACCGCCTCTGTGGTGTAGTGGTTAGAGCGTCCGCCCGGAGAGCGGAAGGTCGCGGGTTCGATCCCCGACCGCGTCATACCAAAAGACGTTAAAATATGGTACTTGTTGGTCCCTGCCTGGCGCTCGGCATTAATGGGTACAACAAGGACTGGTCGGCTCGGAGTCAGTATAATGTGTCTGAGTGGGGTATTCATGCTTCACTGCGGCATGGTATCTCAGTGAGCTAGCACTATAAATCCAGCTTCAGTCTGGGCTAGTACAAGCAGCCGCACATACACATACACACGCATGCACGTCGTCATATGAGCAAAATATTCTCAAGCACGACGTTAAACCCAATATCACCTCACCTCACCTTGGGAACAGTATCAGTGTGTTCAAGCATGGCGCTGGATACACCTACACAAGGGTCATTTTCTGAACACCAATATCACCCACTAAATCATTTCACAAACATGTGGCATGACATGGCAACCTCCACATAAACAACATGCAAGCATTCATCAATATTCTTGGGTGATTAACATTTGATGACTGCTTGATGTAGAAGTCGATTGAGTTGAAATCGATTCTCAGTTGAAGTCTCTCTACTTAAGCATGCAAAACTGTGAAAGATGCCTTGACGCAGGGCAATACAAGTTTATGGTACACATAAATATCTCCAAGAATGATGAACGTCATACATGGAGAAATGGAGACAGTGAAATTATGCGATATGGGGTGTTAGGTTTGTGTAAGGAGTGTTTGCTTTAACAATGGTACACTTAAGCATCACAAAGAATGATGACTGTCAGGCTCGGATTTATTGATACCCCATTGTCAATTGTCTTGTGAAACATTTGTCCAATAAAGACAGGAACACAAATTGTGTAATGTTAAATTCTCCTCAGTATATTTTGTTTCTGAAAGCAACAAATATAACTCAGCACTCAGATCAGGAAAATAATCCTCTCCTGGCTTCCAGCCCAAACTTATGGTAACTTCTATGAGAGGCATTTTAGAAGTTGTATAGATGAAGGAAAACCAAGTTCTATGGATAGTCAACTTCTTTATTGCAATGGGTGCGACGTTTCAGTGTAGGTACTAGAAGTTAGTTAACGTCATCAGATCCACCCTCAATCCAAGAGATAAATCACCCCGTCGGCAATCAGCACCCTTCGTAATAAGTATCCCGTATATACCAGCAGTCAGCCACCAGATAAGACAACTACTTCAGCAGCAAGCAGGTATAGACGTTCTGTTCCAGAAAGGCAAGTCCATCCAAAACCTCCTCCAAGCCACAGGCAAACCCCCATCAACAACTAAAGAAGTCCCCACAGGAGTAGTCTACCAGATCAATTGCCAATGTGGAGACTCTTACATACGTGAAACGTCCCACCCTCTCCCACTACGAATTAAAGAACACAAAACTTCAGTCCAGAAGAAAGACTCCAAATCCGCCATGGCCGACCACACCCAAGCCAACCCTGACCATGCCATCCTTTGGGACAACATCCACATCCTCGAAACCAACCGATCAGACTACAAGATTAGGAAACTTCTTGAAGCCATAAAATTCCAACGCTTCAAGCCCACCATGAACCGGGATCAAGGTTATTTTATCTCCTCAGCCTATCACCACCTAATTTAAGATCACAGAAATCCACCCATACCTCGTCCAGTTGGCTTCTATGCTCCCTTTTGTGTATTGTAATCACAACCAATCAATGTGTACATCAACCTACTCTCTTCAACTCACAATTACCATCTCAGTGTACATCAACTCATCTATTGTATAAACTCATTCTGCATATTGTTTTAATCACTATCACTCTGTACATCAACCTACTCTGCTCATATCACTAATAAGCAATCCAATGTATATCAGCCTTGTCAATTGTATATACACACTATGCAGCTATGTATATATTCTCCATGTATATGATAACTCTTTGTATCACTTGCTTGACAACGGTGTTAGTACCTAAACCGAAACGTCGCACCCATTGCAATAAAGAAGCTGACTATCCATAGAACTTGGTTTTCCTTCAAACTTATTGTATTTGGGCATTATTTTAAGATAAACAGGTTACATGACATGTTTCTACAAGGTAAAAGGCTTTGACAGACATAGTAGGTTCCTTGTAGGCTATATTTATACGGTGGGGGAACACACCATTGGTCAAAACCATGAAGTCAAGTGGAACTATCACACTAGCCGTGTAACTACATTTTAGGACATAGTGAGTATGTATGGTTTTATGCCACTTTTAGCAATATTCCAACAATATCATGGTGGAGGACACCAGAAATGGGCTTCACACACTGTACCCATGTGAGGAATGGAAACCAGGTCTTCGGTGTGACAAGCCAAAGCTATAACCACTAGGCTATCCCACTGCCCCCATTTCAGGACAAAACGATAGATCATGCTGACAGTCTGCCTTGATTTTAGACAAACAGCAGTGGCTGAGTCTATCCCAGTGAGGGGGATAATTATAAAACTATCATCAGCGCTTGGGCTAACTGTTTCAGGGTTTATTCTTGAGCACCAAGTTGCATTACTGCTGGGTCTTACTCAATAATTACCTTCACATGAATATTTTATGGCATTTATGTTTGTCACGTGTCTGTGCTTATATGGAAGTTCGCAGTGTGCAATGCAAGAAAACTAGCATCATCACAATGCACAAGACCTGCACTACACTTCTTATTTGCTAGTTGGTTGGATTGTTGTTTTACGCCGCACTCAGCAATATGCTAGTCATATGGCAGCAGTCTGTAAATAATCGAGTCTGGACCAAACAACCCAGTGATCAACAGCATGAGCATCTATCCATGCAATTGGGATAAGATGACATGTGTCAACCAAGTCAGCAAGCCTGACCACCCGATCCCAGTAGTCGCCTTTTGCGACAAGCATGGGTTAGTGAAGACCGATTGTAAACCGGATCATCATGGGTATGACATACGGGATAATAAACACCAGTAGTCCAGTACACCTTTACATCAGCTATCACACACTTCTATAGGTCTGTATAGGTCTTGTTTGCTACATATGGCCCTTGTTGGTTATATTACAGGGCTCAAATTGCGGAAATGAAACCTTGCACCTGGTGCAACCTTTTGTTGCACAAGACGAAAACCTGTGAAAAATATATATATTGCTTGACTATTGGTATTGATGATTTAGAATATCATTATAACAGAATTAATCTGGATCCTATACAATCATTTTATCTTCCTTCATAAAATTTCATGACATGAACATTAACAGTCATTCAATCAATCCCCAAATAGTCATCAGAGCCACTGCTCCAAGCCAGTTCCTCCCCATTCTGTTTTCCAGCTGTAACCTGTGTTGTTTGAACCGCAAAATATTAACGAGCACTGAGTGCATGTTGGTGTAATATGACATTGCTTTTGCAGTTTCAGGTTGCACCAGTACTGGTTCTAAAACTTAAAATCGAGCCCTGAAATTTCAATATTCATCCCTTCACTGGTCCTTGTTGATACATTCAGTTCTAGTTCTTTGTTCAAAGCATGTAGCTGAAAATTCACTGATGCATCATAAATCAATATTCACTCACTCACGCAAATAGTTCCACGCCACTGAATTCAACCAAAATTCAATCTGATTGAAAGACATTTTTTGTAGGTCAGATCTTCTAAGTCTTTTAATCGTAGCAAGTCACTGAATGTGAAAGCAGTCTTTATTCCTCTGTTATTAGATCCTAACACGACAATGCAGAGGAGAAAATTGATTTCAGTTCCACCTCCCCCATGTACAGCCATTCTCTGGAGACACCGAATCAATGAAGTACAACAGCCTCTCCCACCCACACTAACTACAGACACTGAAGCCAGTTGTGTATCTGTCGCTAACATCTGTATCCTCCTGCAAGCTGGGATGATATTGTACATATGCACCAGGCAGTGTAGGAAATAGCTCAATACACTACCGGGCAGTCACATTTGTAGTTCTTCATTGGTGCAATCACTCAGCCAACATTTAAGAGCAGCACAACTAGACAAATATACTACTGGCTCCTGTGACCACTGTGATGATTACAATGTCAATCAAGGGCTGATAATCTACCCTATATTAATTAATTACTGCATTAACAGACGGTTTCAGCTATACTTAAACATAAACACAGGGCAGCAGCAGTGCTAAGTTGAGATGCATGCTTTGATAAGTAAGTTGTCTGACTAATACAATTTGCTTTTAAACCCGTTTCAACATGCATTTTACATATATGTAATACCTGTCTTTTGATGTTTTATGTTATTTGTAGTTTACTAGTTTATGTTTCATGTATAGTGAATATTAACAAAAGGTTTTAGCTAAAACATTTTTTTGATATTTCAAACACCTGTTACATCCCTGAAGTTCAGTTCATATAACAATGTATATGTTCCATTAATAATAACAGTCTAATTTCCCATTATTCCATCAGGAATGACCTATGTAATATAAAAAAGAATGCTTTATATACTGTTAAATTACAAGTGTATATATACAAATCAAATAAAATATATGTCTATTTGGCAGTCTGGCCTACTGGCTCCCAACGATAAGCTTGACCATGAGTGATCTATTGATTAGCAGAGTCTGATATCCAGGATTTCTGATGTGTAGTATTTAGTCTTTGTTTACAAAGTCCTTGAAATTCCAATTGATCCTACGGTCATTAAGGTTGGCTGGTGCAATATTTGATTGGAGTTACGACAAGGACACCAAACATTGTATAAACATACCACATATTCTAATGGCCTTGCTTGGTTGATGAACAAACATCATTACTGTACATTAAGTGTGTTTGGGATCATAGACGACTATCAGTTAAAAGCAGGCACTCTGTCACAGTCATTTATCATTCAAATGACAGGAAAGTTACCACCTAGAATCAGAAATAATAGTAAGCATGTTCTCATAGAGTAATGAACAGGATTTTCCCTTGACTCACAGACATGGGTGTCCTAGAAACTCCCAGTTATTACTTTTAAGGGTACTTGGGGGCCATACGAGTGAGTGAGTGAGTTTAGTTTTACGCCAGAATCAGCAATATTCCAGCTATATAATGGTCTGTAAATAATCAAGCCTGGACCACATAATCCAGTGATCAACAGCATGAGCATCGATCCGTGCAATTGGGAACTGATGACAGGTGTCAATCATGCCAGCGAGCGGGCCATATGTGGGTCCTGCGAAGTAACAGTGTATATAACTGTATGTTTTGATAATATCCTTAGAGCCTGGAATGAATCATTGATCATGTGGACTGATGGATGAAATGATGCACGTAACTGCTCTGAACAAACAACCAAACACTTAGCAAAGTCATAGATGTGTTGTGGGTACAATGAACAATATTGTGAGTCCGACACAGTGATTTTTTTTCTGTGCCCATTCTCTACATTTGAGCGTATTGGACGCACACTGAATGAATCTTTGCAAAACAATAATACTGGCAAAGAATTACGTGAATATTGAATGGTCTGATCATCTGGATGACTGTACTATCACTATATTTTTAGCATATTACAAAATTTTACTCCTCTTTGATTCATACATTCCTTTCTGTCTGTTTGTCTACTCTGAACAAAGTAACATCCCAACTATGAGGCCCAGTCAAAATATTCCAGTCTGGTTCAGACAATCCAAAGATTGACATAATGAGCATTTCTCAACACAATACACATGAATAGCCTGCATGCACCAAGTCAGTGAGCCTGACCACCCGATCCCGTTAGTTGCCTCTCATGACAAGTATGGTTGCACAACACCAAGGCTGTTACATTGAAATTCTGGTTTCTATATATTTATGGCAATAAAATCACGTAAACATGAAGTATTTCTATGAATACCATTGCAACTATTCACAAACATATTTGGCTGTCATTGTTCACCCATGTATTTCAGTTTGGCCAGTACAAAGAAACAGTCTATCTGTCATGTCGATATAGGACAATTACCAACACAATTTCAGGTTTGAGACGCCTGGGAATGGTATAAAATGATTAATCAATAACGTGGCAGTATTATCAATATACCGCTCCCACAGTCAAATATTTACAGACTGCTGTGAATGCTGTGTTGTGTGGCTGTGGAACCAGAACAATGTTACACAATGTTACACAATGTAATTCAGAAGACAGGACAATGGTGTTATGAAGGTTTATGTTTCACACACAATGGAGTTTTGAAAATATTAGACGTGGTATTCCCACAAGAATTTCTGAGAAGACTATTGAAAATAAACATTGTTGGAGTAAGCAGGACATGAACAGTACCGGTATTTAAGCTATATCAATGCATGACACCATCATGAGGTTTGATTTGGTTTCGTTTGGTTTGCATAGTTTAGTATTTGGTTAGTTGTTTAACCGTAAAATAACGCTGCACTCAGCAATATTCCAGCTATATGCAGCAGTCTGTAAATAATCAAGTCTGTACTAGACAATCCAGTGATCAACAGCATGATCATGGATCTATACAATTGGGATACAATAACATGTGTCCACCAAGTTAGTGAGCCTATCCACCTGATCCCTTTAGTCGCTTCTTACGACAAGCATGGGTTGCTGAAGACCAATTCTAACCCAGATCTTCACGGCTCAAAGTCACAGGTGTGAAACGCCGCGATGAATGTGGTTGAGGCTTGGCTGTTTAAAGCAATGTTCAGCAGATTCTGAAACCTTAGGAACTGGTAAGTCTCTGGCAGGATCGCAATCATTAAGAATTGCAGAACCACCAAAAACCCCAGGCATGCAACTTCGTATGTGAAGATGCTGTGTCTGAGTCAATATGTATGCTAATGCATATTATTGGCAAATAAAGCATACTGAATCAGTTATCAGCAAATGTTTCAACTCAAGCATATCGTGTAACTAATATAAACATACAGAAATTGAAAATGTCACATGTGACTTTCCCATGGAGTCAGGCCCTTAAAGATGTAGGTCAGCAGATCGGGAATACTCTTATCCTGCTTCGATACATTTTCCCTGACATTAACTTACCTTGTTTCTGTACACGAGGAGTGCAATGCCTGCGCTGAGTTCAACGATGAAAACGATGAACAGAAACCCACAATACTGCAACAGAGACAAGTCACTGAGTGAGTGAGTGAGTGAGTGTGTTTTAATGCTGTTTTAAAAAGTATTCAATTTGTATGACTGGCTAAGAGTGAGTGAGTGGGTTGAGTTTACTGCTGTTTTCAAGATTATTCAAGTTTTATCACTGGTTAAGAGAGTGAGATGGTTTTAATGCTGTTTTTAGGATTATTCCACTTATATCACTGGTTAAGAGAGTAAGAGTAAAGAGTGAATGAGTGTGTGAGTGAGTGAGTGAGCGGGGTTTGATGCCACTTTCAACAGTGCGAACCAGAATTCAAACCATGCCTTTGATGTTTCATTTCCAAACCAAGGACAGCAATACCCCAATCTCACGAGACAAATAAGTAAAGAAATGCATGCCAGACCAACTCCTAACGAAATAAGCTAAAAGCTTGCGGAATCTCTAAAAATACAATTCATGGTTTTGAGTCAGTGCGTGATATTAAAACCATTTTAAACATTATGAGTCAGAGCAAAGTGTCAGCATAATTCAGGATGAAGGCCTAAAACATTGCAGTTTTTACCATGGTTACGTCTTCGGTGTTCAAGTAAGTTGTGACAATCTATAGTCTGGATGAACATGGAATTTAACCTAGGTTTAGTTGATCCGGCATAGACCATAGATCACTGGGAATCATGTGATAGTCACAATGGCCCACAATCTGACAAGCTAAATGTTTATATACACGCTGCCACATGGATCAACATAGAGCATACAATACTATGGCTGCAATGAATACACTATGAGACAAATGTATGTTTCACGAATATAGGGTAATGAATGCAAATATTTTTCATGGATACTTTAAGTTTAATAAATTAAACATGTATTTGCTTATGATGAAACATTTAAAAAAACACATCGCAACAATGCTGCCAAGTTATAGCCTAATGACAGTTACTTTATAGCATTTACATATACCGGTATACCATTTTGGATATCACATTTTGTTAATTATAAGACTAGCTCCAGTTTGTTTTTTTCCACTATTTTACAAGACATTTGTAAATAACGAATAGAATTCTGAATGGATGTTATAATCTGAATCCTGATTTACCGAATACGCAAGTGAACGGTAACATTACTATAAAATACCAGTGATAATTAGGGGTGGGTATTGCAGAGAATTTTCATATTGTGATATATTGCGATTCCAAAGCATATATTGCGATACGTATTGCAATATATTGCAAGAATATTTTTTTCATACAAAATTACTAATAATCGAGTTAATGCTTGATTTATAAAGCAAAATCACTATGCTTGATTAAGCTTTAATAAAAACTTTTAATCATGTTAAAATGAAGGAAACAAGGAAAAGAACAATTTAACATCAACACAGTGGTTACTAGTTTGAGCTAGTATCTCCACTCTCAAAAAAGCCCTGATATTTTAGACAGCAACTTGACCTGGTCAGGACATATCAGGGATCACTGGTCAATAATGAGTAAATATATATATAACATTCAGAAACAAAACATTGCGAAACACTTGAACAAAAATTAAGAACACAACTTCAAACCGAACTTAACTTGATTTCCGGTGTGAAAAACGGAAATATCCGAAGATTTCCGAGTGTTATGAAGTTTTCCGAATGCATGTCGAAAAACCGGTTTTCGATCCGGGTATCGCAATACGTATCGATTTCATGTCTGAACCGGTAAATACCGGTAAACCGGCTATATTGCGCAGCCCTAGTGATAATTATGAAGAAAATTCTTCCAACATTCCAGCAATATCAAGAACTATTTTAATTTACAATCTGTGGCTTCAGCTGCCAATACGAAAATATTGTTGTCTCTAGAAAGGTCAGCTCAGACAAAACATCATATCAACCTGAAATGTGGGTATCTTGATTATAGACATGTTTCAGCCTGTAGACTCACATGTTTTTGTGACAGGCAATTAATTTGATATATGTTAAAAAAAGGCTTAGGGGACTTGCAGATGTTACAGAGTTATAGAGTTGTTACATTAAAACATACCTCTCACGTGTGACAGGTTGGTATGGATGAGAGAATACTGGGTTAGTCTGCTATCTACTTGACAGAACATACTGCTTGACAGAACTTCCAGCTTATTGCCCACAAAGGACTCAAAGATCCCAAGATAAATGTTCATTGTCAATCCCGAGAGTGAAAACTTCAACTTTTGGCAAAAGAACATTCTCCTACGCTGCAGCATCAAAATGGAATAATCTCCAAGAATATCTCAAATCTGCCTCCCGTCTCTCTTTCTTTGAATCTCAACTAAATACCCGCTTGTTTCTACACTGCTACCATTACAATTATCGGCTTCTTTTAGCCCAAAGAGCACATTTATGTTGTGATTTTATGCGCTCTATAAATGAATGTATTATTATTTTCATTATTAGTCAACAGCCTATTCATCAGCTGATTATAATTTTTGTGCACTTATTTTCTTAGCATGGACATTACAACTAACAGTCATTTTTGAAAAAGATATCACGAAAATGTTCATACGGTGGAATCCACAATCAAGATGTCACACAAAATTATGAACAGAGGCAGGAATTTATCTAGACCTGCCAATAAAGCAATACTCAGGTCTAAGTCTGTGGCTGATGTTGGTGCATGTTCCAAAGTTGGAATTACCAATTTCCCAATCCATGTAGTAACAGTCAGAACATTTAGTGATCAGATGTTTTGTATGATGAATACAAAATACCTCCTAATTTGAGAAAATAGGAACTTCAGTCAATTTCTTATTGTGGTGAGGTGAAATGGGGTTTAAGTAACATCATACTTAGAATATTTTGCTCATATGATGACGTGCATGCGTGTGTATGTGTGGCTGCTTGTACTAGCCCAGACTTAAGCTGGTTTTAAAGTGTTAGCTCACTGAGATACCATGCCGCAGTTAAGCATGAATACCCCACTCAGACACATTTTACTGACTGAGCAGACCAGTCCTTGTACCCATTAATGCCGAGTGTCAGGCAGGGAACAACAAGTAACATATTTTAACGTCTTTTGGTATGACGCGGCCGGGGGATCAAACCTGCGACCTTCCGCTCTCCTCTGCTGACTTGTGTGATGCATGCCATCGTACTGATGGATGCGGATGCTCTAACCACTACTGACTGACTGAGTTTGGTTTTACGCCGCTTTTAGCAATATTCCAACAACATCACGGCAGGGGACACCAGAAATGGACTTCAGACACTGTGCCCATGTGGGGATTCGAAACCCGGGTCTTTGGCGTGACGAGCCAAAGCTTTAACCATTAGGCTACCCCACCGGCCCCTCTAACCACTACACCACAGAGGCGGTCATAAATCCCTGAGACTTTTATTATTTATTATAAATAGGGGTGTCTCCATAATGGTATTCCATAGATCCAAGGTCTGTATTATTTACCCAGGGCAGGTTATATTGGTAAATGAAATAGCCATACCAAGGCATACAGCAGAAAATCCACACAGTGACCTTGTTATTTATCAACTACTCTACCTAATATAACTGAACACGCAGCTGACTAAATCCAACACACTGGAGCAGATTTACCATATTACACAGGCAAATATGTATTGGTCGTCCCCACTCACCTATTGGCCTGCCATTCCTGTCATGGCCATTGTAACACTTATGACATGTAATGTGTATTAATACACATGTATTTTCAAATGCAAAACAAGAATTTCTCTTGGCTTCTAAACTAAATGCCCTTGGCAGTCAACTAGGACCAAGAATAGAAATTTTGTTCAAAATTTGGAATTATCTCAATAGTCCTCCTTTTCTTAAATTCAGTAGTATTTTAACATTTCATTCAATGAAAATTGTAAACTAAACTATACAAATTCTTATTTATTGGTCCTGTTATTATTACAAGTCATCACCACAAGTAAGGCCCCAAAAAAATAAATGTTGTGGTTCCGATTTCCTACATTTCAGAACTAGGGTAGGTAGGTAGGTTTCTTGGGTTTTTTTGCAAGATATTTTTACATTACTCATGTGTCAGAAAATAAATTTAATTTATAATGTGGTGAGTAAAATGGTTAGGCTCGGCGGGAAATCGGAACCACAAGCTTTTTTTTTTTAGGCCTAATGACCACTAGAACATGGTTGGACAAAATATAAATTCCAATTTTCGGAACTGTTACCAGTACTTGCTTCAAAACAAGGTACTGAATATTAGCTTCTAAGCAGGTCTAATTAAATACACTATAATCACTTTTGAACGTGATAATGACATAGAGGACTGCATGCTGACTGGTGTATACGACCATATACTCACCATATACAGAAGGAAGGAGTTTCCTTTGACCGTGCAGCAGCACCCAAGGGAGCCAACCAGGACGATGACTGCCCCGACCCCAATCAGGACATAGGGTGCCTCTGGCTGGTATATAGAAGACAGTTCCAGGTACTTGTACAGATCAACCTTTGTCCATATCCCAATAGCCAGGATAACGATGCCAGTTACCTGTAAGTAAAACAGAAGGTGTCCTCCCATTACTCAGACAAACAGTTCGCAGACACCTTACAACAACAACATTTACAGTTCAGTGAACAGATTATCTACTACCAGTTACCTACACATTATAATGGAATAGTCCAAAACAAACTGAGCTGTCTGTCAAATGGGTGTCTGTCAATTGGGAGATAATCAAACAGAAACCTTTATATAATGTCTCTTAATATCTATTGTTATACACCTTATAGCTGTTCACATAATGTCCAGTGAGTCAGTGAGTATGGTTTTACATCGCTGTTAGCAATATTCCAGCAATATTATGGCAAGGGGACACTAGAAATGGGCTTCACACACTGTACCCATGTGAGTGAGTGAGTGAGTATGGTTTTACGCCGCTTTTAGCAATATTCCAGCAATATCACGGTGGGGGACACCAGAAATGGGCTTCACACATTGCACCCATGTGGGGAATCGAACCCGGGTCTTCAGCATGTCGAGCGGAAGCTTTAACCATTAGGCTACCCCACCGCCCCTGTACCCATGTGGGAATGGAACCTGGGTCTTCAACGTGATAGCGAACGCTTTAACCACTAGGCTTCCCCACCAGCCCATAATGTCCAGAGAGGCCAGCACCTACCCTAGTAACTCCTTTTTGGTTATCTGCAACTTAAGGCTGTTAATATTATTTTGTTTCCAGTCTCCTTCCCCACTGCCCTGAACTTTCATTTCAACAAGAAATAATCAGAAGTTTTCATATCTCAATTTTTCCTTCAGTTGTGGACATTTATGATCTGATGTGATAAAAAATAATTACTCTTATCCTTGCACACTCAAAGAAATACAGGTTAGCCTTATCTTTCTTCACCTACCTGTATTTAAAAAAAATGTTTTCAAAGCAAAGTGTCTTGATCTTCATCATGAATTAATTTAAACACTATTCCCAAGTGATCTAAATTTTATAATTTCATAAAATGTGTTGCAGAATTATTTTTAACATAAAACAAAACACATTTTTATGAAAAAAAAAAAACCGAAGTAAAAAAGTTAAACTTAATATTTTGCGTTGGTCCTGTTTTCAGTGCAATGTAAGTTACCTTTCTAGAGTAAAAGAATATAATTTATTATTACCATAACAAAGGTGATACTTAGCAAAGTTGGAATTCCAATTTCGTGAATTTTACAGACAATTGTTGCAGACATGGGGCCAAATAACACCCATAAATATCCCTGTTACATTTAACACAGTAACCTTGAAATCAACATATCTTGCAAGATAGGACAAAATTATTGCACACACTGACACAGTGACATGCATGCACATATATGAGTGGCTATTAGTATGAGGCCAGACTGATAATTACCGATAAGTATAACACGATTATACCCCAGATACAGTATACTCCCAGATGACCAATCATAAGTTAAATCCCTTTAATGATGAGAGCCAGACAGAGTAACAAGAAGTGCCATATTTTAACATTGTTCAGTATGGTGCATTTACCAATGACTTTCCCAAATCGGGCTGCTGATCTTATCCACAAGGCCATGTCCTATGATGTCAAAAGGCAGTGTAGGAAAGATAGCCCGTCCCAACGTCCGAGACGGTTGAATTTTGTGGAGGACGGGTTAAAAAGATATCTAGTCCGTCCTCATGTCGGGTAAATTTTAGCAAACCAATGACATATATATAATGATTATAACCTTTTTGAATATTTACTGCCGAAGGTGTTTTATTTATATTTGGAGGACAGGCTAGATTTTGGCAGGACTGGTAAAAAATTTGACCTGCCAGTCCTGTGGACAGGCTAGATTTTCTACATCTTTCCTACACTGCAAAAGGGTGTATATGCTGTATACAATAAGCAGCAGTAACAGTTGGTTTGTGCAGTGAGTATGTGAATAAATCCTACAATCATTCTGCATACAGGAATATGTTTGATAAGCTGAAAACATCCGCTACCACATGTTACTGCTGTCCAGTCACCAAACAATGTTTAGTATGGTTCAACACTGCTTTTAGCAATATTACAGCAATATCACAGAGGGGGACACATGTGGGCTTCACACATTTTACCCATGTGGGGAATCGAACCCAGGTCTTCAGCGTGACAAGCAGACGCTTTAACCATCAGGCTACCCCACCACATTATTGTATATATGAATACACAATGAGTGTCAGAGAGTGGTCAAATGCAACAAATGTCGTTTGGGATTACACTGTCACAGTGTACAGATTCAAGTACAGATTCTAGGACATTTTGGGGTTGAGTCCCGCCTGGGGCCTAATGACACATCTTATCAACTGCAAATGATCGATCTAACACACTCAGCAACTGAGGCTTCCACAAAAATGCAAGTCTGACAAGAGGGAGTTTAAGTCATATACTTTGCGTACACTTCTGACAAGTATCCCGGGCTGGTTAAAGGTTTTGGGATATCTGTCTCTTCAAATACAGAAGTCCATCAGTGGGTCCACAACACTTTATTCGGCGTCTAAATATGCAGTTACATGATAGTGCAGCAACGGCCAGGCAGCATCACAGAGGCGATCGTCAGCCCACCTGCCTAGCCGCTGTCCGAGGGTCAAGTCCCGATACATTAAGAATTCATTGTCTATATACTATACTGACTGTCAGGCTGCCCTGTATCGTATTACGATGCATGTATGGTCAGCCTGCAGTATCCAGGACCTCCTCCACAATGTTAAACTTCCTGGCCAGCCGACCATACTCTAAGGTTAATTAGGGTTAATTACACGCAGGCAGCTGATCTGTACATGGCTGTGCTGATGGTCATGATAATAAGCTGCTGATATTTCATGTATATTGTCAGCACTGTGATTTAGATTTAGATAACACAACTTTAACTTAACTTAGAGAATATACAAACATGTCAATATTTCCCGATAAAACCCATACCCCATCAAAGTGCCTACGACACAAGTGTAAATTGACCTTTCTAGAGATTTCAGGGCCTAAAGAAGTCAGCATATAAAAGACCAAGTTCATTTTGCATTCTCAAAAAGGGACCCAAAATCTGCAACCATATTAACCATATCAACAGAACTTGGCTCTGTAGCTCACCAGAATCAAAGAGAAATATAGCAATGTCTGAAGTCTGATTGCATTTCTGTGCTGTTTTAAAGACACCATAACTATCATTCACACACATTTTTGGCTTTATATTCTTTTTTGTCTCATGAGAGAGGTGAAAATGGCAGCAACAGGAGAAAAACAGAGCTGTTTAAAGGCCAAGTTGGTAACTTTATCAAATATTATAGCATACTTCCTGCTTATTAAATTCCAATAGCACACAAGCAAAAATATCTTAAAGACAACATGACATTTCAAACATGGCTACCAGGTCAGCCATATCTAAAGATAAATTGGAATTCTGTGAGTAAAAGTTGACGACTAAAAACATTCCAGAATATAAGCTTACTAAAGGTCAAAAACATTAAATCTGGAAGTACCATTCACGTTAATCACACACTATTTTGCAAAATGACAGAGTGACAAGACTAGCCAAAGCAAATATTCTTTTGCACACAGAGAAATATACTGGTCCTATTTGAACTCTCCTGGCCACAATGGTGCTTACAAAAAGATATTGAATAATACTTTATTCTAATGCTTCTAGCTCAAAGTTTACCAAATGACAGTAATGATGGGCACATATTAATACTTATCAACTTCAGAGGTGTAATTGTTTGCAACAGGTCAACATTTGACCTTCTAGGTAATGTTTCTAGCTCAAAGTTTACCAAATGGCAGTAATAACCGGCACATATTAATACTAGTTAACTTCAGAGGTTTATTTGTTTCAAACAGGTCTACATATGACCTTCTCCCACAAAATGTGTCACACAACCATTAGTCATAAATAGAACACCTCAGACTGCAATTACTGATACAGTAAAGATGATTCAAGGAGATCAATTAGAATGAAAAAACAGTCAACCATGGTAACCGCTGTTCCATGCAGGGTAGTCTGTCTCACAGTCCCTGAACCACATTATTTTCCCTACTGCCAAGCCCTATCTGCAGTGCTAAAGCCCTAAATAAAGGAAGTCTAGATTTCCTCTGGTCTTCCTGGGGCTCCTTTTCAAATTAAATTGGCTTGTTTGTTACTATCAAAATTATATATATTCAGAGACTAAGCATTAGTCTACATGCAGGGTTGTTTAGGTTGCTGATCTTGCTTAGTCTACAGACAGTCTTTGCTTACAGAGTTAAATACAGTCAATCTAAAATGATTCAAGAAATACATTAACAAAACAAGATACGACTCTACTGAATTAAATATCAACCAACTTATATATATCATAAAATATCATTTCAAACTAGAAAAACATATTTTCAGCAAAAATGATGTAAAATTCTACATAAAGTGGTCATCTCTGTTCCCTTGATGTAAAATTATTCTTTAAAATCCCTAAAAAACAAAAACATTGTGTTCCTTGTGAGTAAATCCTTTCTGCACCCTGTGTCTATTCCGTTATCTTTCTCTTTTCAATCTCTCTGTCTTTCTGCACGTTTATAAAAAGAAAAACCCAGAAAAAACCTCACTTTTGTCACTCTCTAATACATAGTTGTATCATGTGGTTCTCTCAATAAAACTGCAAGTAATTCTAGGTAAGAAAAAAAGAAGAAAAAAATGAAGAAAGAAACCAGTCAACCATGGTAAAGACTGTTCCATGCAGTCTTTGCTTATGATTGAGTTTACAGTCAATCTAAAATGATTTTCTTTTGTCGTCTGCTGTATTTTCCAGATATTCATGGTTGTTTTTTTCTCAGTGCTGACAAGACGATCATTTGAATATATCAGGATTCACATGTTATATAAGCTATTTATTGTGTATCTTTATGCCAAAAGTCACACAAACATAATTTACTATGTGTCATCTTCAATACCTGACCATAACTCATTTAACTTTAGGGCGGTGGGGTAGCCTAGTGGTTAAAGCGTTGGCTCGTCACATCGAAGACCCGGGTTCAAATCCCCACATGGGTACATTGTGTGAAGCCCATTTCTGGTGTCCCCCGCCGTGATGTTGCTGGAATATTGTTAAAGCGGCGTAAAACCAAACTCAGTCAGTCAGTCAGTCATTTAACTTTAGTGATCCTTTGGAAAACATACACGCTGCACACCAGCAGACTTATGTTAAAACATGGTAGATAGGAAGGCTGTTCAAATACAAGAAGTTCTAATGGTCTCAAGAACAAATGAGACAAGACAGATATTTTTTAATATTGACCAGTTCAGACGATAGGATTTTTCACATTTTCAACCATGTCATTTACCATGTTTACCAAAGGAAACTAGACAGATGTAAACCTTTACAGAGATTTCAGGGCCTAAAGAAGTTAGCATATAAAGGATACCGTTGATTTTCACATTACACACAGTGACAAAAAAGGGTCTCAACATCTAAAAGAGTCCATTGTTGTTTACCAATACTGTCAGACAACTGACATCAAAATGTGTTATTACCGGTATATGTCTTTGGTAAGGGTTCACTAATGCATGAAATACTATGGTGCGTTCTGGCAGGTTTGAGAAAACTTAAAATGTGAAATAGTTTGGATTCTGACTCATCCTGATCAGTAAAATATACAGTTAAGAATAGCTGAAAGAGAGGTCGACCAATGAACACTGCATATGCAAGCATACCAGTACCTGGAGATTAGCAATCTCAAAGCAGAAAAGTTCACTATTTATGTAGTAGAGTGAAGATAAAAATAGTAGTGTTTGGATGTCAAGACATATGTATTTCATGTAAACTAAAAAATACTCTCCTTTAACTTGTTTATAAATCTACTTGGAAAAGGCAATATTCACTTCAGGAAAGCAATTAAAGGTATTAAGAAAATAAGCAGTGATACATGTTAATTTTTTTAGAGCTTTAATAACATAACAGGTGTGAATAATATATTTCTTGTGAAAAGTTGGTGTAATTCATGATTATGTATTGATGCGCTCTATAAATGTATGTTCTATTATTGCTATTATTAGGTGCATTGTTTTGATCATAGAAGGTACTGATTATAAAAGAAAACTACTATGATATTTACAAATATGTATGCATGTTTTGGGTCACTGAACATTACCTGTTCACTAATGTTATACATCCCTCACAAAATATATTAGTAGATCATAAGAGTCTGGTTAACAACACTGATATGAATAACTCACTCAGGTGATTTTTTGGTAAGAATCGTCATTCTAAGTATCAGGCTGATCAGAAATAACTTGGATTCATCGACTTTAAACTCAAAATCATGATACTGTTGCAAATTCATGTGAACTGAGACAGTCCAAGTGTGGGTCATTGTCAACTGTTTAAACACATGTATTTCATTTGAATAAGCTTACAAACAAATAGATTTCTGGATTTGAAACAAACTAAGCTGTATTATCAGTCTATGTCTTTATGTTTTTAACCATTAGCTCAAGAACAATTAGACTTACTAATAGTACTAAGAAGTCTGTACATTAACACTAAAATCTACTGAAAATGATGTCAAGTGACAGGTACCGACACATTATGTTACTCAAACTTACATGTTTACATATAGTAATACATTTCTTCGCAAAATTGAATGTATTCCCAAGTACTTTATGTCTGCGGTGTGTGACATGCATTACTGATATTCATAAATCAAATTAGATACAGATAGTGATACTCAAATTCTAGTAAACCACAAATGAATCTAACATATGTTACACGATTTATGTTTATCATGCCTGTCACGGTTATTTCAATAACCGATACTGATATTCCGTCATATGAATAAAAGCCTATGTATGGCGTGGTAATTATCACTGTACAAGCCTATATCAACAGCTGACGATGTACAGCTTGCGTTACGACCGAATCTAATTATTCCTCTTAATTTTATATATAATTCCATAAATAACACAACCGCACAATAAGCAATCGATTATGGGAGTATAAGTATAAATTCTTCACAAGCAGCAGTCATTAACATAATTACTTATGCTGTGTCACGTTAGCTCTGCCGTCATTTCAGGGCAGAGAAATTCTACGACAGTGTCCTGACGATGGAGGAAAGCTCTTACCCAGAAGATGAAATTAAACACCATCAAAAGTGTCTTCATGCATGTCACAATTGGTGCTGTAGATAGCGACGATTGGTACTGCCCTTTCGTCATGGTGATTTTGTTGGCGGACTGTTTTCTCGTAGCTGTCAAAGTATTTCGCCGTCTTGTGCTGTTGCAGACAGGATGTCAGGTGATTAAGATATCACGCATGCGCAGATGATAGAGATGTAGCAGACGACACGTGAGTTTGACAGGTGCTTGTTGGGTTAAATCTTCTTATAATAGATCTAGAGTAACGTTCCGGAATGTCATTCCCTATGCAGTAGTGTTATATTGTGAATCTCAATGTGTTAATACATTTGTAATATGGACTACAAAGGGTTTGATAATGCTCAATAATAAAAATAACTTTTGGTGATTTATAAAACCAGATGTTTAGTCCTAGGAAACAAATAAATGCAGTAGATCAAGCATATCAAAATTCATTTTGTCTCGATTTGATATATTTTTGTGATTTGCTCTTCATAATATTCATTACATTTGGTAAAACGAAATTTGCAAATTGATATTTCTACCTTTTTTTAAAAATGTTATTAATTAATTAAATTTCATACAGGAGACCAAAACATATTGTCACACAAAGAGGATTTTGCAAACAGAAACATGAAGAGATGTACCTTTTCCATCAACAATGGGATCAAAAGATGTTGGTGAAACAATGTGTTCAAATCTGTGTCACTGAGAATGGTTTAACAAAGAATGTGGATAATTGAGTGGTTTGTACATTATGCAATCTGTCACTTTAACAGGCATAAGTAAGAGCTGAGTAAGTTGTTACTCCACTTTTAGCAATATTCTAGTAATATCATGGCAGGGACACCAAAAAGGGTTTTCACACCTTGTACCCATGAATGGAATTAAACCCTGAAAATCTTTGACATCACATCACAAACACTAGCTTTAACCACTGGGCTACCCTATTGCCCACATAAGTGATAAGAACAAGAAAGTGTTGGTCAGCAGCTATGTTGCGATTGTATATAAGTATATGTACATACAAATGAACAAGGATGAGCCTAGTGGCAGCAAGAGTTGTATACTCCCCGGGGAGTTGAGATTGATAATACGATGTGCCGTCGAGATTGATATCCAATGATCGAGGGAAAAATACCAGCACCTTGAGCATGCACCAGTTCCGTGGATATGTGCACTATATAAATATCCTATAATATAATAATAATAACAATGTATATTGATATATAGTACTTCATGGTGTGACAGATGTTTCATATGCATCAAATATGGACAATCATAATCAAAGTAGCTGTGGAATGGCTGTGTGGCGTAGGTAGTGTTCATCACCTAGAAAGAAGGTATCTCTCTTCACAGCCTGTCTGGAACAGCGTTAACATTGCCATAACATCTAATAAAGTACTTCTTTTCCATAGAGGGTAGGGCTTTGTCTTGTATTGGTCTTCACATGTAGTTGGCTTGGTCTTGAAAGCATCCAGTTCCATTTCACAAGGATCAGCTTGATGATGCAGATGCTGTTTTCTGGGGTTGAGAAATCTTATGGTGCCATGTACTCCTGTGATTGAACCTGTACCAATCTCAGTAAAACTATTTCCTGCCTCTTAAAGTGTCACAGGGTTTTACCTTGCCCCACAAAACTAAGGGGGGTGGTGGGGTAGCCAAGTGGTTAAAGCGTTCGCTTGTCATGCCGAACACCCGGGTTCGATTCCCCACATGGGTACAATGTGTGAAGCCCATTTCTGGTGTTCCCCGCCGTGATATTGCTGGAATATTGCTAAAAGCGGCGTAAAACCATACTCACTCACAAAACTAAGGGGCCAGATTACCCTGATTACTAATTCCAATACAAGGGTTTTCTCATTTTGTTTGTTTGTTATTTTACGCTGCAATCAGAACTATTCCAGCTATATGGCTTCAGTCTGTAAATAATCGAGTCTGGACCAGACAATCCAGTGATCAACACCATGAGCATCGGCCTGCCCAATGGGGTTATGTTGACACATGTCATGGGTTGCTGAAGACCAGTTCTTACCCGGACCTTCATTGGTTATGTTTTCAACAAATACAGTAGTGTAGTCTACTGTACTGGGAGATGTAAACAGAACTTCTTATTTCTTGTTGAGATTTTGCAAGGGTGAATATTACTGTGTGTCCCATATGACGCTGCATCAATATTTATTTCTCCCTCTGTAGCATACCCCTGCCGTGATATTGCTTGAATATAAGCAGCGTAAAACCCAACTCACTCACTCTGTCGTATACATTTGTGCATACTGGATGCACATTTCTGCACAAAGTAAAACCCTGGTGTCAATCAATTTTTTTCCCGTTGTGCAGCTGCCGTTTTGAATATAGAATTCAATGTTAATAAGCTACAGAGTTACTCAGTGCCATATGAATGTCATGCTGAAACTGTTCATTATATTGTTATATTGATAATGTAGAAAAGTGGGCACAGGATGGAACATTGTGGTACCCATGTCTTAACAGGATTTTAATGAGAACTGTTATTTATTACCAACTATCCTCAGCGTTCTATTTTCGGAATCATGCTTACATCTTCTGAAGAATTATGCTTGAAGAAATCTTTAGGCTGGCAGACTTTGAAGATTTGCATACAGATTAATTGATATATACTCAAAAGCATACTTACTTTTCTTGATAACTGAAAATTATTTGTTGTTGAATTTGCAGGTTTTGAATCTGTAATAAGGATTGCAGTGCAAGCCAAAGGTGCTGAGAACAACAAAGAAAAGCAGCAGAGAACATCAAAATAGACTGAATCACATGTTACTGTCCCCAAGTTAGACACCTCGGCCATTTAAAGTTTCTGTACTCTTTAATATATTAAATATAATAAAAAATTAAATGTAAATAAAAAAGAATGTTAATACCAAGCACTTAGCTTTCTTGTGAAGTTTCATATGTCCTCTACATACCGCCTTCATTCAAGCACTGACACAGGAAGGAATTGAATGAGCAGTCAGTAGTAGATCCTGAGTTCGAGCAAAAAAGACCAAAACAAAACATATTCGAATCAGCTGCCAAATTACAGTTGGGCAATTAGAAACAGAAATATATAATCTTGCCCTTATGTTTGTTGGTTGACAATGACAGTGTAAATGACTCAAGCAGATAATGACAAATTTTACACAACTGGATGCCTTATGACTTCAAAGCATCACCATGAAATATGAACATGTCCTGGATGTCCTGGAGAAACAAACTCAATACATGTTTGTGTAACAGCTAGCGGTATCACGTCAAGATTGAACACAGACGAATACTTGTAAAGGGTTCAGGGATTTATTGTCTTGGATGGATCAGGTGATAAAACCCTGAAACAAGACATAAACATCTCAAATTACTGGTATACAGCAACAAGTACATAGTAAACATAATTATATTTAACATTTTCTGTACATCACAAGGGTTACTCAATCTAAGTATAAATATAAGCCTATCTTACAAATTACAGACATACAGATGAAAATCTGATATGTAACAACATTGAGAACATAACCCATGCAATTACTAACCTCGTCTCAGGGATGCAGGTAATCCACAGTCTAAACCACCAGTGGCAAATAAGTGCTTCAAAGACCTAATAATAAAATAACACAATTAAATATAATCTATATTACACACACACACGCACTCTTTCTCATGTCATCCATAATATGTACCTAATCTACAATGTATACACTATAGTCTACATTAACCAAACGTATAATAATCATAATACCTAACAGTGTGTCATGATATTAAGCATATAAAATATTTACATCATATTAGCATGTAGATGATATAACAACACATAATATATTTCAGACAAATGATTAAAATGATGAAACTAACTAGACTAAAACATCATATCCTAACCTCCTTATGATAATATACATACAAAGACATCTAAAGTAACTTACCCCAATAAGTGCAGTGCTGTGATAAAGGAGACAGAGTTGAAATTGTTGCAGTCAAGAGTTGAAATTGTAGCAGTCAAGAGTTGAAATTGTAGCAGTGACCAGGAAAAAGAATGTTGGGGTACATAAAGATCCAGATCTGGTCACATGCTCTAGAAACAATAGCAAACCAATCACTGGCCAAGCCGTTGGCTGGACCAGGGCCTAGATTTTCGAAGCTCTCTTAGCGCTAAGATAGTCGTAAGTTAATGTTAATGTATGGCACTTACGACTGTCTTAGCGCTAAGAGAGCTTCGAAAATCTAGGCCCAGGAGTCTGAAGAAAAATAGAACCCCATGCAGGCTTACATAACTTAACCTAAGGATTAGTAGAGTGCTGTGTTAATTCAAAAGGTTGTTATATTGCTTAACTATATTATATACTTAGGTTTAAAATACACAATATTTACACAGCTACATTTGGCTCTTCCAGAAATATAGAGTGAGCGAGTGAGAGAGACTGAGTTAGCTGAGTTTACAGTTGTATGACTGCATGTCTGTTTAATGTGGTGGCGTGTGGGCATGTGCATAGTGCTCAGGTCACAAATCAGGTGAAGTTAAGCAACGATGGGGGTGGAGAGTCCTTGGATGGGTGACTGTGTTTGGCAGCATGACTCCTGAGAGTTTCTAGGACTTCAGTCTGCCCCACAACGAAGCACATGACACATGTGGTCTCACCTTAGGCGAGTGAGTTTGTTAAACTCTCTTCATCCAGCAGAAAATGGGTACCCGGTGGGATAAGGCATGTAACCACTAACCTTCAAGTACCTCACAGGCAGCTTGGGTTATCTGGGGTAATAATGATTCGAACATGCATTGTGTAGAGAAAGGCGCATGATAAATGGAATATTATTATTATTTATGTCACAGGGAAGCTGGTCTGAGAAGTTGGCTGAAACCCATGAGTACCGCCATGGTGCTGACAAGCCAAGAAACATAATAGTGAAGTAGGATTATACACCC
Source organism: Haliotis rubra (assembly GCF_003918875.1). Lineage (NCBI taxonomy): Eukaryota > Metazoa > Mollusca > Gastropoda > Lepetellida > Haliotidae > Haliotis > Haliotis rubra. Next base: position 164,366 of record NW_025767034.1, on the reverse strand, counting down.
CAAGGTAAGTAACTCTGCACAGTGGCTTAGATGACTGGGCTTCCCCAACCACCCATGCTCCCATTGAAATAATGAGACGTAGGAATGAAATTTATGAATTTGTGTATGGAAGCAGTGATATTAGAGACCTGTGAAGATCCGGGGTTAGAATTGGTCTTCAGCAACCCATGCTTGTTGTAAGAGGTGACTAACATGGTGACGATGGCAAACTTGATGTTGTATTACAAAGGACACTTTTTAAATGCCCATTTTGAAATTAGACTTAGCTTCATTATAAACGATAGCTGACGTACAAAATAATAACTTTCATTTTGAAACTATGAAGGATGTAGCTACCATGAAGTCTCACTATCACTATATAAAGAAACAGGTAGGAGGGATCATCTCAATAGCAAAACCAGGACAGTTGTTGCAGAGTGAGTGAGTGAGTTTAGTTTTACGCCACACGCAGCAATATTCCAGCTATATGGCGGCGGCGGTCTGTAAATAATCAAGTCTGGACCAGACAACCCAGTGATCAACAGCATGAGCATCGATTGGGAACCAATGACACGTGTCAACCTGACCACTCGATCCCATTAGTCGCCTCTTACGACAAGCATGGATTACTGAAGATCAATATTCTAAGCCAGACCTTCACGGGTCAGGTGTCGCAGAGGGAGATAGAGATAGAGATTGGGCTGGGGAATAGAGATATCAGCGGAGATAAGATAATGCTTTAGGGGAATTAAACTGGGGAAGCAAATGGCATGTCATAACAATTAACAAATAATATCCAGTCCTGTCGATCTTTGGGTGGTCATGCCACCTATATATTTTGAGACATTTTAATATTATGGCTGATTTAAAGGTCACATGCAACGTAAAACACAACTTTGCAGATTCTGATACCTTTCGGTATGGGCTTACCGAAACAAATCATCAAAAATGCAAATTCAACTTATAAAGTTGAAAAATAACGCGATGAAAGAAAACGCGCGTGAAATCGGAGTTCAAACGATTCACTAACTGGTTTCAACAGCTGGGCTGCGCTCATAGCACATGCGCAGTGAAATAGGTTCGGCAACTTGGAAACGGGCTGTCCGGTGAATACTCGGTGAAGGCTTTGGTGTGAGCTATTATCCTAATGTTTTGTTGATATCTCACAGGCGCGAGCTTTTTATATGTTATGACAGTAAATAAACTGTTTATAAAATTTCATTTGTCTATTTTACCACATGTTCTTCTTACCGAGTCACTTTCTCAGTTCAATACTTAAAAGCAATGTCATTATTTAGCGTTGACAGAATTTCTAACTGTGATATAGATATGTCGTTGTCACAGACAAAACTCAATGTCTTGTTTTATTGACACCTGTGTGTCTGCCTGCCTGCCTGCTAATGACAATATTCAATACACAACTGCAATCACTGACCACGGTTTATGCCCGGACTGTCGACAACAAGAAATAATCCGTCCAAATTACTTGTCGACAGTCCGGGAAAAGGGAGGTGATGTTCTACATGAGTGACTTCACTCCCACTGTTCTCGAAATTAACAAACCAATTAAAACAGAGTGTGATATATACAGTAGACAATATATTTATTCAGTCAATATAACAACATGCATGTATCAAGCATGTATCATATGTCACACAATATAACATATTTGTATAAAGCTCACACAATATATTTGTGTGTGTGTGTGTGTGTTTTATATAAATAAGTGATTTCTGCAGGTGTATAAGTAATAAATATATAAAAGATGAGTCCAGTTATTTCTTCTTGCCAAAACTCCTTTATATCTGCACTAAAGTAATCTGAATGTTCAGCCATGATGAAGCAACTGTGACACATGGTCTGTGTAATGTAAGTCAGTAAGTCTGTCGGCCTTCAAGGATCGAATCCTAGTGTCGATGATTCGGTAGCGACGTCTACGGACGGGATTTTGTTGTGCCAACCTTCCAAATTATTGTTAGTTCTGTGTCCATCATTTTCAAAATGATTCCAAGTTGGCAAAATATTCATGATCTGTTATATATACCCAAATGCTAAATGTTTACAACAGCATTTCGATTATCCTACTCCAATATCACAAAATAATTTGTAAGCTCTCTGTTTCTTTCCGGATGTTGTTGCATGTTAAACTCCAAAATGGTAATCCTTCCACTCGCATAACGTAAAATAATAGTCTGTTTTTGCAACCTTAATTCTCTTGCAAATTGTTAAAAAGACATTCTCTTTAATCAACTTAGTTCATTTACTCATGATACGAGCATAGCTGTAGCCACCATAGCCACTTGCAAACCACTAAGCAAACATTCTCTTTCATTAATTAACACCGTCACGGTATGTTGACCACGCGATGTCGACACTCCGGGTTTTTTGTTTTGTCCATGGTTAGCAACATCCTATTTTTCATGTGTCGACAGATCGGGCTGACACCCTGACCACATGCAATTTGAACTTAACACCAATCAGGCTATACACCATAAACAAAACGCATTGATTTATGGCCCGCGTTCGGTCTCTGTCACATTATGTAATTACACAGACAGGCAGGTGTGATACTTGAACACATGACATGTTATGATGTCTGTTGATTGCAAAATGTTATACACAAAAAATGAGCATGTATTTACAAAACCCAACATCTCTATATATACACACACAATGAGCTGTGAGGGCATCTGCAAATGAACCAGCCGTTACACTTGAGTGCACACCCACCCACTCAGACTGGCTTCGGTATCCCGGCTGCTTTGTTTCTTGGGAAGTAAACCCAAGTACACAATATTGCACTTTTGATTTGCGATTGTATGCTTATAATTTTGTTTATATGTTTTTTCATAACCAGCAATGTATATTATATGTCATGAATAAGTGATAATTGTGTTTTAATTATGTTTGAGTTTTTGGTTGCATGTGACCTTTAAGCTTTTCTATGGGTATCATACTCTTTTACATGTCCTAACATAAACTTTATGAAAGAAAGACACGTAAGATGTTAATCAATAGATGAGACATATTCAACTCATATGAAAACACATGAAATATCGTTGAGATGAAGCTTGGTGCATGTAGGCAGCGTATGCATTTCATGCCAGGTGAGTCGACGGTCGATTGTCATCCCTGGCTGAGCGACCTAATTGCCATCTGTCTGATCTATTGTTTTCAGCAGCTATTCATTTATTTTGTAAGTTTTGCCCGATTTTACGAGTAAACATGCTTTTCTGGATATCCGATTACGCATCCCACTGAATGCCCAGTTAGGCCAAAGTGGATTATTTCAACATATGATATTTGCAGTTGTGTAAATTTTAGGGATACAAGTAACAGCCTAAAAACTCTTTTTTTTTCTATTTCCGACAGTACAGGTTCAGAATCTCATTGGGGCTCCTTTTCAGTTTAAATTTAGTTATTTGATTCCCCAAAAAGGATATATTTTCAGAGACTGCGTCTAACCTAGCTCCAATATTCTCTCTCTTAAAATTTTAGGTCCCATAGAATAGTAAACAGCCTGTCACTGAGTAGAACATGTGTTATGTATATTTTGTAAAGCAATAGAATAGGCACTAGGTTAGAAGAAATAGTGAGGAAGCAAATCATGATTGCGTCCATGGCTTTGCATACAGGTATGTGACTTGCATCACAACTACACTTGATTCACTGGGTCAATCACATCAGTATATTGCTCAGTTGATGACAACATATCCCAGATTATCAGGTAATATCAGCAAGATTGTCTCATTTGTGATATCTTGATTCTTATTTCATTTTCAGGAGCTAACTGATCTGACGAATTTCATATTTATAATTTACAGTGAGGTGCATGTCTTTACATATTCAGTGTATCCTTGAGGAAATAGCTTTTGCTCTATACAGAGTGGAACAATCAGCCCTGAATAAATGATTTCGAGAAAAGAATAGGTATCTATCATAACCTCTTTAATGTAATTTGCAGCTCAGATCAATTGTAGGGCACATGTTTGCCACACTTTCCATCCCTGACCAAGTGGATTGTTGCTAATGATATCACAGTATCGATACAGTCACTGGATTGTATCGTTCACATTCTTTACAAGCATGCAGTGAGTGAGTGAGTTTGGTTTTATGCCGCTTTGGGCAATATTCCAGCGGGGGACGCCAGAAATGGACTTCACACATAGTGCCCATGTGGGGAATCGAACCCGGGTCTTCAGCATGACGAGCGAACGCCTTAAGGGACCGTTCATAATTTATGGCTAGGGGGGGTGATGATGATTTTTATGGAGAAGCTTGTATAATGTGAATGACTCCCCCTAAAATTTATGTACAAAATAAGTGACCCCTCTGCATGTCATGTACAAAATCAATTACCCCCCCTAATTTCTAAGCATATTTTTATGTACAAAATTGATGACCCCCCTAGCTCGCCAGAACAAAATGGGTGACCCCCCTTAAAATCATCATCATCACCTTCACAGAATCTATTTTTTGGACAAATATTTTCTCATTGGTGAAACTGAAAACTAGCTACTCTAGGGATTATCTAAGGTAGCCCACCAGGCCTGCAATAGTCTGCAACTATTACAGACACTGGGAATTACATCACTGTAATCAGCTTTGCTGTGGGACAGTACATTCCGTGACCTTCTGGACTGTCAGGCACAGACTGGAGTTTATTTTCCATGTACAAGGACAACCACATAGTTTAGTCTGCTAACTGCCATGTATGTGCTTTCATGATGACATTGCCCAAGACGTGAGCAGCATGACTATACGGTAAAACTGGATACAATGTTTTGAAGTATTTGCTTATATTGTATATTGACTGACTATAATGTCTGATGTTTGCAACCTTGTAATATTTCTTGCAAAAGCATAAATTCACCCACAGATTACCATGACTCAAACTGTTGTGTGTTATTTATCAGTTGAAACAAAATTAATTAATGGTGTGGCCATGTTGATTATGTGTGAAGTCATTGGTCACATTATGATGTCTCATTTCAAGACTCTTTGATAAATATTCAACTTGTAGTTTATGATTTATGTTATGTATTTTAGCAGGTGACTTTATAAAGACCACATATCATGTTCTCTAATTATTAGTCAAGACAATTTGTTCAAATAATTCTTTTAGAAAAGTTATAACTGACAAAATGTCATAATGGTTAAATATTACATATAAATGCAAAATATATTTTTTACTATTAAAAATTCAAACTTTTTAACTTTTTAAAGATTTAATTATAACCTTTCTCCAGTGGTAGATGTATTACTTAGATTTTTAAGCCATTTCTTTAAAAACATCAGGCACCATTTCATGTAATATTTAAAATATTTATATGTTCACACATAATTTACCTTAATTTTGATATGTACCCAGCTTAGATTTATTTACAGGCTTTAAATATGTGAATGCGTCTAAATATGTGAATGCGTCTAGCCCCATCACTTTAGAAGAACTAGGGTTGTCGTGTTGTCTACGTCTTCTCTTCAAACCCATCCCTCTTTGGTGATACCTATTCCTCAGTGCACTTCTGTTCCTGAGGTGGTTGTTTCTCGTGCGGCGCTTGGTGTGATTATTACCATTACATCTCAAGTGACGTTTCCTTGCAGTGCGGCTCTTTCCACTGCGGTGGTTGATTCTACGCCTGTTTCCCATTCGGGGCTTGTGTCGAATGTGTCATTTACTGCTTCGGGTGCAGTGGATGGTTTCGGTGCGGCGCTCTCTCATCCTCTTTCTCCAATGATTCCTAGAGTGCCTTTTTCCACATCTATCCCTTATCATGTACCGTTGGGTTATGGACCACCACGTTATACTAGTGCGTCGTTTGCTGCTCCAGCACCGCTCACATCAGGACAGTTATCTGTTGGTAGAGCGCCGCTTGTTACCGATCCCATGATGTCATTCAGAGCGCCGCTTGCTTCCAGGTCAGCGCTCTTGTTTGCCTCTGGTTCGGCGCTTCCTCCCGGTGTGCCCGGTTCGGCGCTTTATCCCGGTGCTCCCGGTTCAGCGCTTAATCCCGGTGCTCCCGGTTCAGCGCTTATTCATGGAGGCTTTGGTTCGTCGCTAACTCACAGTATTCCCGGTTCGATGCTTGCTCCTGGGGCTCCTGGTTCGGCGCCTTCTCATGGGGTTCGTGCTTCGGCGCTTACTCATAGTTCACTGGCTTCAAGGTTGACTCATGTGGCATTTGGTTCGATGCTTCCTCAGGGTTCAGCGCTCACCTCTCATGTGTCTAGTTCAGTGCTGGGTCCACTCAGCTCAGCTTTTGCTTCCAATGCCAGGGACCCTACGGGTTCATCGTTGCCTCATGGGATGTCCATCTGCTCATGTGCATGGTTTCTCTACGCTGATCGTCTCCCCTCCGGTGGATGATGACATTGCTGGGAACTAAACAGAAAGCCTACTCGCCGTTCCTGGTGGAGGATCGTGAGCTTTTGCATCTGGATGGTGTCATATGGAAGATTATGGCGCCACACAACATGGTGTTGATGACTACCGAATCGGTGGCTATGTCGGTTGCACATGCTATGTCCCATCAACAGGCGTATATTCGGGCAGCGATGGTACTATTGGAAGAGCGATTTCAGACCATTCTGGATCAGTTGGCTCACTTCTTTTCGTATGTCGTATGTCATAGCTGTGCGTGGCACGGGGCCTTTGCACTTATCCTCATGGGAGGATAGGTTCCGTACTGATCTCTTTCGGCAGCCGTGGTCTGGCAGGTCTCTTTCCAATGGGGCGATTAGACATGTCGCCAACAGAGTTGGTCAAGATGCTCATTTACAGGTGTCAGTGGAATTGTTGAAATTCCAATGTTTGCAGGTGGAGGAATCGTTGCGTCGTCAACGACCAGCCCGTTATGTTCCTGTCAATCCGGACCTGCATGTGGGTTCTACTGCTTCCTTTCGTGGAAAGGGATCCTTTGGCAGAGGACGGTCCAGCCGTCAACGTCGGGTGTTCTCTGCTTCTCGACCAGCTTCCACTGCCGACCAGTCAAATTCGCAAAGGCCAGACAAACAGTGACTTGATGACATTAGAACGTGACTAGGTTCTTCCGCCTCCAGTCGTGCCCTTTCTGACTTCCCCAGTAGGCGGCCGGCTTGGGACCTATGCTCCCAACTGGATCATCTTGGGAGAACCTTACGTCCTCTCCATGTTATCCACGGGGTTTCAGCTGCCAATCATCGGGGATCGTCCTCTCACTTTACTTCCAGATCGCAGAACGTATCCCGCTCAGCAGACGGCTGTTCATCGATCCACAATAGACACCTTACTCAAGAAACTTGCGATCGAATCCCTGGGTCAGGCTCTGACCGTCCCGGGGTTCTATTCTCCAATCTTTCTGGTCCCCAAGAAGGATTCGGACAAAGAGGTTAATCTTCAACATGAAGATATTCAACGAGAGGTTTCTGCAGCCTCCACCCCATTTTCGCATGGTATCGTTTGCACTCCTCAAGACCATTATCAATCCGGGAGACTACATGGTCAGTTTGGATCTCCAGGATGCGTACCTGCACATCCCGATCTTCATGGCTCATCGCAAGTTCCTTGTCTTCGAGGGCACCCACTATCAGTGGCGTGTCCTCCCGTTTGGAATTTCTTCGGCCCTGTGGCTGTTTACACGGGTACCGAAGCCTATCACCAGTTTCCTTCACCGCAAGGGAATAGTGTTTGAGGCTTACATCGACGACTGCTTTCAGGTGCAGACCAATCATGCCCTTCTGCTTCGTCACATGCAGTTTGCGATACAGCTTCTTTGCCATTTAGGCTGGTTAATCAATCTGCAGAAATCGGAACTAGTCCCTACGTGCCCTCTTCAATTCATTGGAGCAGTGTTCGACACAGACGTCAACAAACTCTTTGTCCCGAGGGATCGTTTCTGCAAGATACAGCGATCGGTCTCTCTGGCACTGGCGCACCCCAGGACGCTTCGTCAGTGGCAGGAGCTCCTGGGCCTCTTGACGTCGGCTCAGGCGTTCACCCTCAGGGGTCAACTACAACCTCGTCCCTTGCAGTTCTTTCTAGCGCCTTACATCAGAGTGGAAGATCCCATTGCCTTGATCACTCTACCTCTGGAGCCCCATCCCCCATCTCCTGTGGTGGATGGAAGAATTGAATGTTTGCAACGGAGTTTGTTTAGGGCCGTTTGTTCCGTCTCACCACCTGTATGTGGACGCATCTAAACACGGGTGGGGAGCTCATCTTCTCAATCAACAAGTGGCAGGGCTGTGGTGTCTCGGCTATCACGCCTGTCACATCAACGTTCTGGAGTTCAGGGTGATGATTCTTGCAATCAGTCACTGGCAGGATGTCCTACGAGCAACTTCCCTCATGATCCAATCGGACAACGTAGCGGTGGTTTGGCATATCAACAGGATGGTGTCCAAGGGGTCTAATCAACTGCTGCAGTGGACCCAACAGTTCTTCGATCTGGTGGACTCTCTCAACATCTTAGTCTGAGCCAACCACGTTCCGGGGGTGAAGAATGTCATCGCAGATCCTCTGTCCCGGACGAGTCGTCCTTCTCCAACAGAATGGAGATTACATCCTCAGGTGTTCCAGACCCTTTGTCTTCTGTTGATGACTCCGACAGTAGATCTCTTCGCCACCCGATTCAATCATCAGCTGCCTCGGTTTGTCTCACCGATTCCGTACCCTCTGGCTTGGGACCTCGATGCTCTAGCCATTCCGTGGGCGGACCTGAACGCTTACGCGTTTCCGCCAGTGGCCCTTATTCCTCACATATTAGTGAAACTGCACGCGACTCAGAGGATGACTCTGCTTTTGGTCGCGCCCTATTGGCCAGCCAGAAGTTGGTTCGTAAACCTTCAAGACCTAGCCGAACCAGATCCAGACCAGATCTCCTGATACATCCGCTCTCCGACCAGCTACATTGGTCCCCGTTTACGCTCAATCTGCACGCTTGGCGCATCTACATCGGTCATTAACTGCCCAGGGCTATTCTAAATGGTTGGCTACTGCCATTTCTACAGCGTATCATACTTCTACGAGGTCACTCTACGAGGACAAATGGAAGAATTTTGAAGCGTATTGCAGGAAGAAGGGCGTCTCGTCCCCCACTACGGCCTCCCCGCAGATGGTGGCAGAGTACCTTCAACATCTACGAACCTTCAGAAAACTCTGAACTACACTATCTACCTACCTGGCTGCTCTTAACACCGTTATTGCAGCGACCTTGCAGGGTTCGAACCCCCTGAACCCCACCTTGGCTCCACCATTGCCAAACATCGCCTTTGAGCAGGACTCGCCTTTGAGCAGGACTCATCTGGATATTGGCGCTATATAAATCTCTATATATTATTAACTTCACTGGGTCTTTAGTCGTTTTTTTGTGTGGGGGTTTTGGGGGTGGGGTTGGGGTTTGAACCCCTGACCCCCCCTCTGGATCCGCCACTGCATGTTATAATAACAGTTATAGACCCGTGAAGGTCCGGGTTAGAATTGATCTTCAGCAACCCATGCTTGTCGTAATAGGCAACTAATGGGATCGGGTCGTCACACATGTCATCGTATCCCTGTTGTGTGGAATGATGCTCATGATGTTTGTCGCTGGATTGTCTGGTCCAGACTTGATTTTTTACAGACCGCCGCCATATAGCTGGAATATGCTGAGTGCGGCGTTAAACAACAACCAAACCAAACTACTAACAGTTATAACAAACTTAACAGGACCTCTAATTAGTTTGTTATGACCATAGTTTGTTCTATGTATTTTGACCAAAATACAGTAAATGGCCAGGACCAATGAACAGCTTGTAATATCCTTCAGCTATTTCTAAGCGTGTTCATTATCAACATAGTTTGCTGTATAATATAATTCCATGGCAACAGCTGAGAGACTTCAGCAGGATGAAGGTATTTTAGTTCGTAAACTGAGTAACAGTCCTTGTGGAATGGATTAACCACATGGCATCATTCACAGGGAAACTTATCCCAACTAGGCATGTCAACAAGCTGAAAAATATGTCCAAACGGATGGTTATGTGAGGGACATACATCAACAGTACTCTATGGACTCAGCTCTAAAGCTTTTTGCTGGCAAGAAACAATCACCATAGGTAGGTCAGGAAGGGGAAATTTTATTCCAGCTCATAGATTGAATTGTGAGTAAGTGAGTGAATGAAAATGGCTTTACGCCAGTTTAGCAATATTTCAGCAACATCATGGCGGGGGACACCAGAAATGAGCTTTACACATTGTACCCATGTGGGGAATCGAACCTGTGTCTTCGGTGTGACAAGCAAGCGCTTTAACCACTAGGCTACCCACTACCTCTTGAAATGTGGGATGCAGGTCATTGCCCTAATTTTTATTTCTGTGACGGGAGGGAATTTTTAACAGTATCTGTTAAGACATGTCTTTTTATTTTGTATGTCAAATATAGTAGACATAACAATAGCAAATTTATACTTTTGTTATTTATTACTAGTTTAATAACAATATATTGCAAATTTCCTTAAAATCAACTATTAAAATTAAAAAATTTAAATACAGAAATTAAAGTTTCTTCTAAAAAAAATTCCCTGTTTTCAGTATATTTTGTTAGAAATTATTAAATGTTAATCCCATTTTAAAGATTTTATTGCTAAAAACAAACTTATAATCAATTTAATTACTCAAACTTATGCATGAAATAATGCTATTTATTGTCTGTTAGTGGCTGAATACAAGAAAAATACAGGTATATGGCAGACAGTGAAAATTGACATTTTTATCAGATTTTTATCTTATCAGAAGGACTAAAATCTGGTAAATATTGACCAAGAACCAAGGGATAATTTCATACGCAAGTAGTAAATATTATCTACAGCAGTATGTAAGGATCTATTGTTTTAATACAAGCACCTGTTACATTGTTATTTCAGAATTACATGACAGCACAGGAGTTGAGTAACACTAAACATCAGGAGATAAATCACTGGATTATCAGCTTTAGATATTTTGAAGCTGCCCCTGGCCTCATTTCTACAAGCATTGTCAGAGTTGTCTCAAGATTGGACTACACCTGCTTCGTATGATTGTGTTTCCACAACAAACCATGTTTTCCACCTTAGCAAGAATCCTTACTGCCAAGAGGTACCCACCTGCCCGGAAACACAGCCAATGTTTGCTCTTCTTACTGAAACAACTCACTACTAAGTCAGTGTTCTGCCAGAGTGTCAAAGGATTACCGTCATATGCTAATGTCACACCGAAACATCCGAGGACTTGTCTTTTTGCAAGAAAATCGAGAAATCCGATTCAGTTCCGTTTTGCATCTTCAGTCTCGCAAAAGGATGATGGATATTTGTTGATTCAATACAGAGACAAAGAGGTTGAGCTGCCATACATCTGGCTGCGAGATCACTGTCGGTGCGAAATCTGCTACAATCATACCACTTCTCAGAAGAATGTGGACAATTACACTCTGTCAGACGATCTAACCCCTAAGAGTACCCAGCTGGTAGAGGATGGGGAACAACTCAGGCTGGAATGTAGGTATCATATAAGGGTAATGCTATTTTTGAGGGCATTATCATTTGCAGAAGCCTGAGGTCTTCCATTAACTGCCCGACAAAGGAGGGCAGTTGAAAAAAGACCGAGGGCTTCTGCAAATGATAATGCCCTCAAAAATAGCATTACCCTTATTATTGCTAAAATACATGGAATTTGTGTTAAAAAGAAAAAGAAAACAATGAAGGAATTTGACTGTAAGTTTACCCAAATCAACTTATGACGCGGTTGACTGCCCGAATGCAATTACATCATCGAACAATTCAAGTGACGTCACAACAGAAAGTGACGATATTCGACCTTGGCCTTTGACAAGACCATAGCCTGCAACATGTCAAACTATGTCAGTATTCGGTTTTGGTCCATCAGCAGTCTTAATAGTGCAATTGTTAAGGTTAGCACCAACAAGAAAGCCAATATTACCGCTATTTAAAGCTGGAATTCGGGTTGCTTTGACTTGTTTGACCCAGAATATCTGCCAGTCGAAAGCCAATTAATGTCGAATGAACCATAAGCCCACGCACCCACTATGACGTCACTTGACAACAGAACTGATAGTGGCCGCGGACCGCAAATTTCTGATAATGGGAGGGCCGTTTCATGATAATTCCATGTATTTTAGCTATAATAATTATTAATATCATTCATTAACTTGTTTGTTAACTTGACTCACTCAGTAATGGAGCATGGTTGGTGGGGTAGCCTAGTGGTTAAAGCGTTCGCTTGTCAGGCTGAGGATCCGCTTTCGATTCCCCACATGGGTACAAAGTGTGAAGCCCATTTTTGGTGTCCACTGCTGTGATATTGCCGGAATATTACTAAGCAGCGTAAAACCATACTCACTCAGTAATAGACTTGTGAAGGATTAGAACTGGTCTTCAGCAACCCATACTTGTTGTAAGAGGCGACTAAGGGGATTGGGTGGTATCCCAGTTGCTAAGATCGATGCTCATGATGTTGATCACTGGACTGTCTGGTACCAACTGAGATATTTACAGACCGCCGCCATATAGCAAGAATATTGCTGAGTGTGGCATTAAACAACAAACAAGACAAAACAAACACTCATTTATATTCCAGCTCTATGATGCTTTTGTAAACCCTTGTGTCTTGACCAGTCACTCCAGTGATTAACATAATCACCATAGATATAGACAGATGGGATACAATAAACTGCATCGACCAAGTCAGTGTGCCTGTACACCCAATAGTTGCCACCCATGCCAGCCTAAGACTTCAGTCCACCTGTCCTTATAATTATAACACACGGAAAACTCTTTAAAAATGGCAAATTTCTGCTTGTCATAGTAGCAAGGTTTAATACTTGAGCAAGGACTTATGAACTGGACCCATTTTCTGTTGCTGACAAGCATGAGCTGCTTAAGACTGATTCCAAGCATGATCTTTAGAAGAGAGAATACCATTTTTTTATCTGTGCAATAAATATTGAATTATGATTTTAAAAATATATGGGATCATAAATGTATATATTAATACCAATATTTAAAATAAGATGTGTGTTGACAAACATCCTGTGCAAGAGTGTTTATGTAAAATACCTGATAATTTGTGTCACAAACAGTGGCACGAAAAACGCTCTTAGGCCAGACCAATTTTATTTCTTGTTTTACGGATCCACCAGTCATATTTTTTTCAATAATATTTTCAAACTAATTTTGCCAGCTCACAAAATATAATCCTAATGTTTTATTGGCCAAAAATGTAAACTTTTATTTTAGATTGTTTTTTGCCCAAAATACACTTCATAAATTGCCAACAGTAAACTACTTTTAGTATTTAAAAAGAATATTACTATACCATAGTTTCTCAAAGACCAGTGTCCACATTATGTCACATTAAATATAGAAGAGTATCATCCTGGCTTGTGTGGATTAGTCCATTTAGCATAGACATGGTTAAAAGCCCCACATAGGTACAGTCCCATTTTGAAAGTCACTGACTGGAATATTGCTAGAAGTGAGTGAAAGCTAAATCAATTGTATAACCAGCGTCCAAGAAGATACATTTTTGAGCTTATTTGGGAGGGAGCAATACAGTAACAAGAAACAGATTACATGAGGTCATAGTGTTGTTTTTTTCACGTGCTGAAATGATTTTCACTCCAAAAACAATGATTACATTTCAAGCGTTACATAGTTATAAGAAAACAAATGTTGCTTGTTTGCTTTTTAATGCCACACTCAGCGATTTTCCAGCTATGTGGCATTGGTTTGTAAATAATCAAGTCGAGACCAGACAATCCAGTGATCATCAACATGAGCATTGATCTACGCAATACATTGGCATGTGTCAACCAAGTCAGCGAGTCTGACTACCCAATCTTGTTAGCTGTCTCTTATGACAAGAATGGAATTGCTGAAGACCAATTCTAACCCGCGTCTTCACGAGTGTGAACAAACCAAGAGTTTTCTGCCTTAACCTTTTACTTGTCTTTGTGTATAATGTTGTGTTACGTATATGTGTCAATATCCAGGGCCTGACGGACATCTCACACATTTCGACCTAGCATGGCTGGTGGAACACAGCTACTCCACCGTATCAAAATCAAAGACGCCTTTTTATTTGTGGGACAAAGAATCCCTCCAGAGGGAGCCACTTCCAGTAGTACCTTATGACGCATACAACGATGACTCAGGAGATGGCATCAAGAAAACTTTGCAAAATCTCCTCAAGTATGGATTCTCTGTTATAGATGGGGTGAGTCATCCTGGGGAGTTAGCCATTATAGTGAATGTGTGTATGATGGTGAACGGGTCATTGTGGTGAGTTAGTGTGTCATGGTGAGTTAGCGTATCATGATGAGTCAGTGTGTCATGGTGAGTTAGCGGGCATGGTGAGTTAGTGTCATAATGAATCAGTGTGTCATGGTGAGTTAGCGGGCATGGTGCGTTAGTGTGTCATGGTGAGTCAGTGTGTCATGGCAAATTAATGCATCATGGTGAGTTAGTCTATCATGGTGAGTCAGTGTGGTATGGCAAGTTAGTGTGTCATGGTGAGTCAGTGTGTCATGGCAAATTAATGCATCATGGTGAGTTAGTCTATCATGGTGAGTCAGTGTGGTATGGCAAGTTAGTGTGTCATGGTGAGTCAGTGTGTCATGGCAAATTAATGCATCATGGTGAGTTAGTCTATCATGGTGAGTCAGTGTGGTATGGCAAGTTAGTGTGTCATGGTGAGTCAGTGTGTCATGGCAAATTAATGCATCATGGTGAGTTAGTCTATCAGTCAGTGTGGTATGGCAAGTTGGCATGTCATGGTGAGTCAGTGTGTCATGGTGAGAAACAAATATATCCAAGAAAGCCCATGCAAGTCAAGAGTGAGGAAAGTCTCTGGGCTCAATATATTTTTATGATTATAATTTAGGAACCCTTTTTCAGTAAAATATGTTCATTTCAGAGACTATATGTTAGTGTAGTTGTCGATTGTACAAAGCAATTATAGCCTTAAGGTGAGAGTAACTCCCATACCTTACTGACTTTCAACAGTCAAAGTGCTAAGATTGTTTTGTACACTGGGACATGGTTAAAAGCCCCACATAGGTACAGTCCCATTTTGAAAGTCACTGACTATCATTGCTGGAATATTGCTAGAAGTGGAGTGAAAGCTAAATCAATTGTATAACCAGCGCCCAAGAAGATACATTTTTGAGCTTATTTGGGAGGGAGCAATACAGTAACAAGAAACAGATTACATGAGGTCATAGTGTTGTTTTTTCACATGCTGAAATGATTTTCACTCCAAAACAATGATTACATTTCAAGCGTTACATAGTTAGAAAGAAAAACAAATGTTGCTTGTTTGTTTTTAATGCCACACTCAGCTATTTTCCAGCTATGTGGCATTGGTTTGTAAATAATCAAGTCGAGACCAGACAATCCAGTGATCATCAACATGAGCATTGATCTACGCAATACATTGGCATGTGTCAACCAAGTCAGCGAGTCTGACTACCCAATCTTGTTAGCTGTCTCTTATGACAAGAATGGAATTGCTGAAGACCAATTCTAACCCGCGTCTTCACGAGTGTGAACAAACCAAGAGTTTTCTGCCTTAACCTTTTACTTGTCTTTGTGTATAATGTTGTGTTACGTATATGTGTCAATATCCAGGGCCTGACGGACATCTCACACATTTCGACCTAGCATGGCTGGTGGAACACAGCTACTCCACCGTATCAAAATCAAAGACGCCTTTTTATTTGTGGGACAAAGAATCCCTCCAGAGGGAGCCACTTCCAGTAGTACCTTATGACGCATACAACGATGACTCAGGAGATGGCATCAAGAAAACTTTGCAAAATCTCCTCAAGTATGGATTCTCTGTTATAGATGGGGTGAGTCATCCTGGGGAGTTAGCCATTATAGTGAATGTGTGTATGATGGTGAACGGGTCATTGTGGTGAGTTAGTGCATCATGGTGAGTGAGTTAGCATGATGAGTCAGTGTGTGAGTGAGTTAGCGGGCATGGTGAGAGTTAATGAATCAGTGTCATGGTGAGTTGGGGCATGGTGCGTTAGTGTCATGGTGAGTCAGTGTGTCATGGCAAATTAATGCATCATGGTGAGTTAGTCTATCATGGTGAGTCAGTGTGGTATGGCAAGTTAGTGTGTCATGGTGAGTCAGTGTGTCATGGCAAATTAATGCATCATGGTGAGTTAGTCTATCATGGTGAGTCAGTGTGGTATGGCAAGTTAGTGTGTCATGGTGAGTCAGTGTGTCATGGCAAATTAATGCATCATGGTGAGTTAGTCTATCATGGTGAGTCAGTGTGGTATGGCAAGTTAGTGTGTCATGGTGAGTCAGTGTGTCATGGCAAATTAATGCATCATGGTGAGTTAGTCTATCAGTCAGTGTGGTATGGCAAGTTGGCATGTCATGGTGAGTCAGTGTGTCATGGTGAGTTAGTGTGTCATGGTGAGTCAGTGTGTCATGGTGAGTCAGTGTGTCATGGCCAGGTAGTGTGTCATGGTGAGTCAATGTGTCATGGTGAGTCATTGTGTCATGGTGAGTCACTGTGTCATGGTGAGTCAATTTGTCATGGTGAGAGTGTGTCATGGCAAGTTAATATGTCATGGTGAGTCCGTGTGTCATGGCCAGGTACTGTGTCATGGTGAGTTAGTGTGCCATGGTGAGTCAGTGTGTCATGGCAAGTTAGTGTGTCATATGAGTTAGTCTATCATGGTGGGTCACTGTGTCATGGTGAGTTTGTGTGTCATTGCAAATTAGTGTGTCATATGAGTTAGTCTATCATGGTGAGTCAGTGTGTCATGGTGAGTTAGTGTGTCATGGCAAGTCATTATGGTGAGTTAATATGTTGTGTTGAGTGAGTCATTTTGGTGAGTGAGTGGTGAGTATGCATGTGTGTGAGTCTGTGTCTCTGTGTGAGCAGAAGTTGTACTGGTTGTGTTTGAGTTTGTGTGTTTGTAGTTCTACATGACTTGGAGGTAGCCAAGTATGCCATAATGAGTGACTGGATAATTGTCTATGTGTGTGTGTAGGGGGGATGATGGTGTTGTGAGAAAGATTAGATGGATGTCAGTAGAACTTCTACGATAGGTGTTTCACCACATAAGCAGGTGATCTATAAAAAACCATTAAGATATATTAAAACAATCCGCTTATATATTACGAGTAATGAAGATAAATCCCGAAAACTTTCCAAAACTATTGATGTTGCAACAGGTTGAGGCATCCATTAAAGATACTCAGGAAACTGTGGAGAGAATCACGTTCCTTCAGGAGAGTGTGTTTGGACGTATGTGGAGCTTTACCTCTGACCTCCAGCGAAGTGATACAGCTTATACCAACCTGTTCCTAGGAGCTCACACAGATACTACATACTTGAACTTGCCTGCAGGGTAAGGATCAACTAGGTTCTGTTTTAGCTATTTTAATTATTTCAGACATAATTATTATCATTTTTACATTATCATGTTTTGATTCAATGGAACAATATTGAAGGTAGTAGAACACCATTTTCGAAAAGACTTTGAATAGGTGGCAAAACTTCGCCCCAAACTGGAAACCCAACCAAACCTCCCCAAAAAAACTCACCTCAATTTCATAGTCATGCAATGCACGTGCACTAGCCTACATTTGCTCTACCTTTCACAAACAAAATGGGTTTGCTCATTGCCGTGCACCGCCTGCTTCTGGTAAACGCGTTCTCTACGCCGGTCCAACTTATCCTTGTTTGCCAGTAGGTGAGCTACAGTGCCTTGGTGCTGTTTCTGGAGGACACAGAAGAAGACATATTTCTTGCATGTTGAACTTCTGTTTTTCTGTGTTTGTTACAAGGATCCAGGTGTTTCACTGCTTGTGGCATGATGGGAAGGGCGGTGATACACTGTTGGTGGATGGGTTCCACGCAGCTGAACAGTTCCGCAGAGATCATCCCGAAGACTTTCAGTTCCTAACTCAAGTTGAGATTTCACATGAGTATAAGGAGTGGAACAGGAATCACATCCTGAGTCATGGGACCATCCTGCGTGTACATCCCGGCTCAAACGACTTGATGCTTATCAGGTGAGATGAACTCAGTGATTGGATGATGTTTTGTTTGTTTGTTTTTTAACACCACACTCAGCAGTATTCCAGCTACATGGTGGCGGTCTGTAAATAATCAAGGCTGGACCTGACAATCCAGTGATCAACACTACAAGCATCCAACTACCCGATCGATCGATATGTCAACCATGTCAGTGAGCCTGACCACCCGATCCCATTAGTTGCCTCTTACGATAAGCATGGGTTGTTGAAGACCAATTCTAACCCGGATCTTCACGGGTATATTTGATATTTGATCAAGTGAGATGAACGGAACCACATTCTGTACTGTGTGTTTATTAGCTAAGATAAGTATCGTTGACAAGTATTCACATGGAGAATAGCAGGCAGTTGGACATGTTTACCCACACACCTTGCTGCAAACTAACAGCCTGATAAATTTGAGGAATGTTTAAATGAAATACATATTTTGCAGTACACCATATACAGAAGTACACAACAGCATATCCGTGTGATTCTGTAGAAAGATAGATGGCTTCGGCCCTTCTGTAAGTGGCTAAATGTAGAATGGCTGATTTCAGATTCAACCCATACGACATGGCACCCCTCGACACACTTCCACCACGAGATATACCCAGGTTCTACTCTGCATACTCCAAACTGGCCTCCTACATCAAGAACCCTGCTAACGAGTTTTGGCTCAAACTCCACCCAGGCATGGTCCTGCTTGTCAACAATTGGAGGGTGTTACATGGAAGAGCCTCCTTTTCAGGAAGGAGGGTGGTGTGTGGCTGTTACCTGCCCAGAGATGATTGGATGAATAAGGCTAGAGTGTTCAACTTAGTGTAACTGAAGTCTCATGCATGTGTGATACTGCTGCCCTGGAAACAAGAAACAGGAAATTAATGTATTAGTATTACCAAATTTGAGAAGGAAATGCAAAGTAATGCTGAAGGGGTCGTTGTCGGCACAGGTACTACACAGCGTGTGAGCGTATGTCATTGCAACCTTTCCTGGGGCTTAATTCACAAAGTGTCCAAAACACTGTGACAGTCGTAAGTCTTTGATAAAGCATTACAATCACCTAAGTGGTATGAACGCTTTGTGAATTGGGCACCTGGCATTTTTCTCTTAAATTGTTTCATGATTCAATAGGGTCAATGTTTGGCACCAGAAGAGATTCAAGGTTGTTGAACTCACTGCTTGAAAATTCAACATTTTTTTTCCATTGATATCTTTGTTAATCTTTTTTCCCAAACTTAGAGGGGAAATTGGCTGAAGAGATGGTCAGTTATGTAATTTCAACATTGTTTGAAGAATCTTCTTCAGAAATCAATCATGGCTTTCATTAGCAATATTGAAACTACGGAAAGGCAACATGTATAATTTGTCTTAAACATCTTCTCTTCAGGGACCAACGGATGTCTGACGAGTCATACGCTTGTTCCTACCAATGATGACACAACAGATTTGTGTCAAATTCAGTTTTCAATATGGCCACCATATCAACTGATAAATGTATTCATGATTTCTGTCACTTTTGTTCAAAATGTAAAAACATATTTGGAGGTTATTTTGACCATGATCTTAGATTGTTTCAAAATGCATATTTGGTTCTGTAAACTTCTTCCCGGACTATACTGAAATAAGTAGACCAAAGGAGCTTAAGCATGTACGTTTTGATCATATTTTGTTCAATGTTTTGAGATCATTACATATTAGTATCAGAAGTTAGTTCTCATTAAAGTGAGTTAACATTTAACCTTACCTCTGCTATTTATATTTAGTCCTCAGTATTTATGCAGAAAATACTTGAACATGATTACTAATAGCAACATGTGTTCAATCACTATGCAGGTGAGCTACAGAACCCTGGCACTAAATCTGTATAACTGACGGTAATATAATCAATAGAGAGAATCATAAACCACTCTCAATTATATGATAAACATGTCCAGTAGCATTACCAGTAGCTCCCTCCACTAACACAGTTGGCATAGAAACGTATGGTGTACTTGGTGGAACAGCAGAATCCCTTGTATGTGATGGTGGCATGTAAATCAACCTGACAGCCATGTGATGGACCAGGGTGCCGTTGTACAAAGCAACCTTAGTGCTGTGCCAGTCGTAAGTCTGTGTTAAGGTATGGGAGTTACGATCACCATAGTGCTAAAGATCGCTGTGTGCAATGGCACCCAGAACTCCAGTCAATGATTTTGTTGAAATAAAGAATGTTAAGTTATCCATAATAAAGAAAAGGATTAGAAAAATGAAAATCAAGCATTATTTAAGTGTTAATTTTATTTGTACTGAATCAAATGCAAGCTATATATTCTTTGGCTTCAGAGGACTACAATGCAATAGTATAGTATGACCAGAAATTATTGAGAATTTTAAGAATATGTTTAATTGGATTTCTAGTATAAACAACCTTGACCAGCTATCAAGTGCTTGGTTTCATTCAAGAGAGACAACTCTGTTAATCCTTTCATTAGTTTGTGAAGAGTTATCCCCATTAGTTTACTTGCTAACAGACGACATTTTCAGTGATCCTCAGTATTGATGATTTAGAGAAGAGGAAGTTGATTTTAGAGTATTATAACAAGGACATCAGATCAGCTAAAGTGATTTCAAGTAGAACAGGCATCCCTTTGTCCACTGTTTATCGTGTTTTTGAAAAATATTGCAAATGGATATGGCATTGAGCACCAGGGAGGCGCAGGTAGGCCCAGAAAATTGACTGTCGGTGACAGGAGGCGGCTTGGTATTCTTGTTTCTAAAAACAAACGAAGGAGTTTAGAAAACTTAAGGCTGGATATGATTGATAGAGGAACTGTGGCTGTCTGTAAGGAGACAATTAGAACTGAGCTGCATGCAATGGGTTGGCAGAAAAGTCGAGGAATTCCATCACCGATCATGAAACCTGAACAAAAGGAGCGAAGGTTGAACTGGAGCTTACAGCATAGAAATTTTAACTGGGACAATGTGATTTTTCTCAGATGAAAGTTCTGTGTGGCTGTTTCCTAATACACTGAAATTCTGGACCAAACAAACTGAAAAACCTTTGTATCAGCGCCCAAAGTACAGTCCGAAATTTCACATGTGGGGTGGCATGTCTGTGTTAGGAGTAACACCCCTCTGTGTATTTGAAGGGAATATGAACAGTGAGCGGTACACAGATATTCTCGACGGACAATTACTTCCATCTGCTCACGTGTTCTATGGAAATGTTTTGATTTTCCGGCAGGACAACGACCCAAAACATCGTTCAAAGCATTCACAGGCCTGGTTTCGAACCCAAAATATGACATTATTAGATTGGCCAAGCTATAGCCCTGACCTAAATCCAATAGAAAATGTTTGGGGACTTATGAAGGAAAGTGTCAATAAGAAAAATCTGACAAATATTGCTGAAATGAAAGAAGAGGTGGTCCGATATTGGGACAGCATGGACCACGACTTTCTAACTTCTTTGATCAGTAGTATGCCCCGCCGCATTGAAGCCTGCATTGCTGACCATGGTGACTTGACAAAATACTAACTGTTCACCTGTCTTTGAATCTGGAGTTATGTTCTGCTAATATTCACATTTAATACATGAGTAATGAGTGAAAAAAATAAAAAAAATTACAATCTTTAAATTCTCAATAATTTCTGGTTGTACTGTATGTGTCGCAGTGCCGTGATGGTATACAGCATGCACTTAAACAAGTATTAGCACTGATGCAGATTATAAGGAAAATATAATGAACTGCAGTCAAGAATTTGTCTCCAACTTTGATGTATTGAACTGGCAGTTGTCTAAAGTGAAAGCTTGGTACCGTGTAAATCTCTATTTAGTAGTCATTTTGCAGCTATGTTGGACCTGTGATAATTCAAAGTATTTACATAAGTCCCTTCAACTTTGCCACAACATTTGAAAACAATAATTTTGACCTACACTGATAGTGGGTTTGGCGAAATCTTTAAACCATGAAGTATGTGTTGGCCTAGATATTCACATTAGAATTTGACACTCTACTCATGTTCTTTGTCAAAGAGGGGTTCGAGTGTTTATAGCTTGAAATTTAAAAAAAAAAATTGACCTGCCCTTCATGTGGGTTTGGAAAAATCGGTAAACCATGAAGTAAGTGTGGCCTATATATTCACATGAGAATTGACACTGAACTCTTGTTAAAGAAAGTATAGCTTCGGGATGGCTCTGTAAGTAGACGTTGTTGTTATGCAGTCATGTCATAAATTTCATAAGGTACGGGAGGTTAACATCAGTATCTACTTTATTATAGTTGAGTGTTTTATATTGCCTTCTAATTATAATGAATACGTATTATTATAGCATGGAGGTAAATATACCTGATAATCTGGGTAACCTAGTGCTTACATGTCCAACTTCTTTATGTCCCCAAAAGGATTTACATGCAGTTTTCTGGAAAAGTAATAACATATATTACTGGTGTTGGTATTCATCATAAATGTTATAATATGATTTATATAAAATAAATGAATGTTTTACTGTTTCTTTTCTATTGGAATTTCAGACCCTGTTATTGCTGCAAGTTCATGCGAGTATTTGAGATAGAATAAAGATACAATATGTGGCGTTGTAACTCAGTAAGTCAAAAGCGGACAAGTGACATCTTAAGTTTTATGCCTTGGTGTATAGTGAGTGAGTGAGTATGGTTTTATGCAATATTCCAGCAAAATCACTGAGGACACCAGAAATGAGCTTCACACATATGGGGAATTGAACCCGGCCTTCCGTGTGACCAGCGGACGCTTTGACCATTAGGCTACCCTACCGCCCCCTTGGTGTATAGCAGTTAGTCAGTTAGCATGCTAACTGAAGAACAGAACATAGGTCTGGGTCTATAATATTGATCACCTTTTCAAGATTGTTGGTTTTGGAATTTCGAATTGTCCATAGCAGCCACACTGAATACTGGTAGATGTTGGCCAGACCTTTCGTAGAGAACCTCAGCTTTATAAGCCCTGCATGGTGTGGATTTGGGACTGATACTGTCTACAACAGGTCATGTTGAGCTCACTGTTTAGATTCCCAGGTAGAACAGGTTATTTCCACATGAGTCATTGTGAGACTTTTGAATGTCTGTCATGATAAATGCTTTCAAGGTTTACCCTCAGATTAGGTGGATGGCAGGCATAGAGTCTGGAGACGACGTCATTGGGTATGCCCAATGTTGTGTACAGGAAGTCAACAGATTCGGGGGCAAAGTTGCATGGTGTGAGGTGCTTTCTGTGGGAACAACCGTTCCCGACTTCTGGTCATCCGTGGAAACCTCACAGCTGCTGCTTATCGCGACCAGGTGCTCACCCCTGAACTCGTTCCTTTCAAGGCGGCTCATGGCCCAGGTCTACAGTTCCAGAATGATAATCCTCGGCCGCATACCGCGATGTTGACACGAAATTTCCTTCAAAACGCTGGAATCAACGTCATGGATTGGCCATCAAGGTCCCCTGACCTTAATCCAATAGAGCATGTTTGGGATGCACTTGGGAGTAGGCTTCGTGGTCTTAGGAACCAACCTCAGAATCTGCAGGAACTTGGCGCTGCCTTGCAAGAGCAATGGCGCAGAATCCCAAAGCCCGTGTTCACAAGCATCAGGCAGTCGATGAGGAGACAGTGTTTGGCAGTTGTGAATGTGCGGGGTGGACATACACGATATTGAACTGAGAAATTTCGCATTTTTATTCTTGTGACTTGACATTCTGTATACCCATGTTTTGGAACGGCGGTGTAGCCTAATGGAACTGATTATGGCACTGTCAGTGTATCGAGTACATCACACAGATCTCAGCAATTAAATAATAACAATTTAACCATCTTAACATCTCTTGTTCTTTTATAGTGCCCTGCAGAAAGAATGTGAAGTTTCTTTTTTGACTCAGTATATAATGAACTGCAGTCAAGAATTTTGTCTCCAACTTTGATGTATTGAACTGGCAAGTGAAAGCTTGGTCCCGTGTAAATCTCTATTTAGTAGTCATTTTGCAACTGTGTTGGACCTGTGATAATTCAAAGTATACACCTGGAACTTAATTAAGCACCCCCTGATATATTTCATGATAGTAGAGCAACTGTTAACCATCGTTAAACATGAATGATATCTCTGTATTACAACACATCTCTAGTAGTCTAAAAAGGTGTTTCAGTTCCCTTGTGCACGTGAAGCATACAACCCACACTTTTCCAAAAATTCAGTTGCTCTGATATGCAATTTATGGGTATAAAAGCAGACACATTTGTTACTGTCTCCATTAATGAATACTGAAATGGCGAGGAGATGACTTCCTGAAGCACTAAGATGGCAAATTGTAGGCATACATGCAACAGGCATGTCTTTCAAAGCTATTGGACGACAACTGGGCTACAGTCACTCGGTCATCAGCCGACTTGCCCGAAACATCAGATGACAGGTGATGTGAAAGATCGTTCAAGGCCTGGACAACCCAGGAAGACAACGGCCCGTGATGATCGCAGCCTGGCACGTCTGGTAAGGCGAGAACCCTTTGCCACAAGTTCAGGTTTGAAGCGCCTGTGGTTACCCTACAGACAATTATCCACCAGAACCGTCAGAAATCGCCTTAGAGCACTAGGTATGAGGTTCAGAAGAGTCATCAAACGTCCTGCTCTGTCTGATCTCCTTAAGAGACGACGTCTGGAGTGGTGTATGGCCCGTCTGCAGTGGAACCTGAGGACATGGAGGAGGGTCCACTGGTCAGATGAGAGCAGGTTCCTCCTCCACGTTACAGATGGTCGAATGAGAGTGCGGGGGCATAAAAACACTGCTTATGTGCCCAGGAATATCCACCCTACTGTTCCTTATGGTGGAGGATCGGTTATGATCTGGGTTTGTCTTTCACACGACTGTAAACTTCAAATGGTGACTGTCAGAGGACATCTTAATGGTCAGCAGTACATCCGGGATTTTCTCCATCCAGTTGTCGTGCCTCACTTTGACAACAATCCGTTGGCTACTCACCCGATATTCATGGACGACAACGCCAGGCCGCATCGTTCACGTGCTGTGACGGCACATCTCCAGAATGAGGCTATCATGGCATTACCTTGGCCAGCAATGAGCCCCGATTTGAATCCTTTGGAGCACATCTGGGACTTTCTTGGACGCCGTGTGAGGTTGAGAGAACCCCCTCTCCAGAATCTTGCACAGCTGGAAGCTGCTTTGCATGAAGAATGGCGGCAATTGCCACTTGATCGTATCAGAAGGTTTACCAGTAGCATGAGGAGAAGGATTCAAGCTGTCATCCAAGCACGTGGGGGATCCACCCGATGCCAGACCCACCAGATGTTAGCATGTGACATTCCTTGTGCATCATTTCTTGTAATAGTCAGCCATTGACAATGCTACGACCATACTTGTTCAGTGACTATTTTCATCAAGAATCAATAGTGACCAAATCACATTGGTTACGCTATTAGAACAACACGAATTGGAATCATTGTCTTGTTGTTCATTTGCCAATAGATCGTATGTTTCACAATAGCTAAGGTTCCACTATCTTTGGAATAGTGAGAGAGTTACAGCAAGTTTTGTTTCTCATCATCCAGAAAATAGGGGTGGTGGTGGTGGTGCTTAATTAAGTTCCAGGTGTATATTTACATAAGTCCCTTCAACTCTGCCTCAACATTTGAAAACAATAATTTTGACCTACCCCCTGATAGTAGGTTTGGCGAAATCTTTAAACCATGAAATATGTGTTGGCCTAGATATTCACATGAGAATTGACACTGTACTCATGTTCTTTGTCACAGAGGGGTTTGAGTGTTTATAGCTTGAAAAAAAAAAAATTGACCTGCCCTTCATCTGGATTTGGAAAAATCGGTAAACCATGAAGCAAGTGTGGCCTATATATTCACATGAGAATTGACACTGAACTCTTGTTAAAGAAAGTATAGCTTCGGGATGGCTCTGTAAGTAGACGTTGTTGTTGTGCAGTCATGTCATAAATTTCATAACGTACAGGAGGTTAACATCAGTATCTACTTTATTATATTTGAGTGCATTATATTGCCTTCTAATTATAATGAATACGTATTATTATAGCATGGAGATAAATATACCTGATAATCTGGGTAACCTAGTGCTTACATGTCAAACTTCTTTATGTCCCCAAAAGGATTTACATGCAGTTTTCTGGAAAAGTAATAACATATATTACTGGTGTTGGTATTATAAATGTTATAATATGATTTATATAAAATAAATGAATGTTTTTCTGTGTTTCTTTTCTATTGGAATTTCATACCCTGTTATTGCTACAAGTTCATGCGAGTGAATATTTGAGATAGAATGAAGATACAATATGTGGCGTTGTAACTCAGTAAGTCAAAAGCGGACAAGTGACATCTTAAGTTTTATGCCTTGGTGTATAGTGAGTGAGTGAGTATGGTTTTATGCAATATTCCAGCAAAATCAGGGAGGACACCAGAAATGGGCTTCACACATATGGGGAATTGAACCCGGCCTTCCGTGTGAGGAGCGGACGCTTTGACCATAGGCTACCCTACCGCCCCTTGGTGTATAGCAGTTAGTCAGTTAGCATGTGATCTATATCTGAAGAACAGAACATAGGTCTGGGTCTATAATATTGTACAGGCTGCGGACCTTTTCATAAAAGATTGTTGGTTTTGGAATTTCGAATTGACTATTCTCATAGCAGCCACACTGAATACTGGTAGATGTTGGCCAGACCTTTCGTGGAGAACCTCAGCTTTATAAGCCCTGCATGGTGTGGATTTGGGACTGATACTGTCTACAACAGGTCATGTTGAGCTCACTGTTTAGATTCCCAGGTAGAACAGGTTATCAGTTCCACATGCTCGTCTCATTGTGAGACTTGGTTGAATGTCTGTCACGTTTCCCTGATAACATGCTTTATTTCTCATGCTGTGAACCATTAGATTGTCTGGACTGATTGCTGTGATATTGCCAGCAGCAGTGTAAAACAACCTCCACGTATTCAGTCACACGGATGAACTGAGTCTCCCACATGCCTTGCCACGTCAGATGAACTGATAGCTATCGGAAGGAGGATCAGGTTGGGGGCAATGACATTGAGACATTCAAAAGCTACATTGTCAATCCGCGCAGGCACTAATCACATAGAAACAACCTCACAGTTTCACACAGGCACTAATCACGCAAGTAGTCCCTCAGTTTCACACAAACACACGCACGCACGCATACACACAATAATCACACAGAAACAACCCCTCAGTTTAACATTCACACTTAAATTTTCCTCTAGACCAGACCTTGGCTAGGATATCACTGGAACATAATATCTCTTTAAAAGACCCCAGACAAAATTGCAAACAAACTTCTGATGTCAAAATATAACACGTTGCAAACAGACCAAATCCCCAAACACCAAAATTCAAGAGAATTAGATGTGCACGTATAATTTATTCTGAGATATTTGCTGAATCATCAATTGCTAGATACACTGTTTTTGCAGTTCGGAATAGATCACTGACATCAGGGAGTATCCCTGCTGACATGTATGAGATTTCATTACGCGGAAGGGGGCCAATGAAAAAGCAGGAAAGAGCAACAGCTGGCCAGACTGATACGTGTTAAAGGATACTGCATGTCTGTATACCAGGCTGCACACATCTACACCATTGATTGACAAGTGGTCAGTGTCA
This sequence comes from Haliotis rubra, assembly GCF_003918875.1. Classification (NCBI taxonomy): domain Eukaryota; kingdom Metazoa; phylum Mollusca; class Gastropoda; order Lepetellida; family Haliotidae; genus Haliotis; species Haliotis rubra. The sequence continues at coordinate 136,663 of NW_025767034.1, read as the reverse complement.
CGAGAAATATTCTTATTCTATTTCCACCGTACAATTCAGCACATATTACGAAGGTGTTTATGAATCATAAGTCACAAGCGATTCGTCTAAGTGTTATGAAAAGGTGAGTTTACCCCGTCCCACTTGTGGTGCACCCATTATGAATGAAGACAAAACGTACTTTGTGCATATACATACCGGTCATAAAGTAAAGTATGTATATGCACAAAGTACAATTTCTTGTTGCCTATAGATAGCGCCCCTGATCATTTCAGTAATTCGCCCACCGTTTCTCATGTGACTTTATTTGCTTCATGCAGGAGCAGATAGGTTGCGATTTGATGCCGAAGAAAGGCCATTGTGACACAGGAATTCGACTGTTTCCACTTTGTGAAACCAATCTGTTGTATGGTGTTTACAAACCCAAGGTCATAATCAGCGAGAACCTTGGATTCGAACTTATGATTCCCGAATCCTGGCACTACTAATAGGATTCTGACCACTGGGCCACCCGTGCCTCACGTGATCTATGTAGTATTTGCTTCTGTGTTATAATCCATCACTTTGAAAGAGTGAGTGGATTGAATTTTAACGTCACATCGGCAATTTTACAGTCATAGAGTTACGACAGAAAGTCATGCATTAAAAATCGATATTTAATGCTGAACAAAACATCAAAGGACCGTATAACAACCAGATTTTCGCAGATTATACTTACAGAAACTAGTCTGAGAACATTTAAAAGAAGAGGTTATTATTCAACAATTCAATATACAAACTGGTTACAGATCGCCAGTGGCCAAAGTCAGTCCATACCAGATACTACCATGGGGACTTCATTACTTCAATATTTGGCATGGTTCCCCGCCAGGATATACGCCATGCCTCCAGCTGCTGGCAAATGTGTGCCATTTCAACCATCAGTTGACGTTCACAAATACACGACTAAAATGTGGTATGAGTAAAAGGCTGAATGATGTAATCCAACCAAACCTCTCGGGGAGAAATAATTTTCCAGTACTTTAACCCCCATCAAGGATAAGGCCACCAACCATGTAAGTTGCAAATTAAACATTTCCATCTTCAAAAGACAACGATGTACACAATTTAATTATCATTAAGTTTGATTTATAGAAACATTTCTAATGATTAAATTAGAACTAACGTGATTAAAACATCCTTCGTGGCTGAAGTTTTGAAATAGTTATATCCCTTGTGAGGGAAAAATCAACAACCACTCCCGTCCAGTCTGGAGGGACAAACATACTTCCTTGGAAAGTGTTCACTACAATGAAGTTGAAAAGTTACAAGGCGATCAACTCGGACAGCCTTAAAAATGATGAAGCAGCCGTCTTGTCTGGGCACGCTGAGTGTTCAAGATTATTGGGAAGTGTGTGTGTGTGCGTGTGCGTGCGTGCGTGTGTGAATAGGACTGAATACAATCGTCGATGTAAAGTTTTAGTATGATCCCCTTTGACAGGTTTTGTTATGTGGGTAAGTAACCACGAGGTCGTCGGAATGCTTAACTCTTAGAGCAGACATCGTAAGGGGAAGCGGAGATTGTATCTGTACTCAAGAATAATCAAACGTGGAGATCCAACCTTGCAGTGAGGTCGTTGGAATGCTTAACTCTTAGAGCAGACATCGTAAGGGGAAACGGAGATTGTATCTGTACTCAAGAATAATCAAACGTGGAGATCCAACCTTGCAGTGAGGTCGTCGGAATGCTTAACTCTTAGAGCAGACATCGTAATCAAACGGGAAGCTGAGATTGTATCTGTACTCAAGAATAATCAAACGTGGAGATCCAACCTTGCAGTGAGGTCGTCGGAATGCTTAACTCTTAGAGCAGACATCGTAAGGCGAAGCGGAGATTGTATCTGTACTCAAGAATAATCAAACGTGGAGATCCAACCTTGCAGTGAGGTCGTTGGAATGCTTAACTCTTAGAGCAGACATCGTAAGGCGAAGCTGAGATTGTATCTGTACTCAAGAATAATCAAAACGTGGAGATCCAACCGTGCAGTGAGGTCCCTTGGAGCTTTGAGCGTTCGTAGAAGGGCTACCAAGACCATCCTGAAGTGAGATCTTCAGGAAGTGATTTCATGTCGAGTCCCTCTTGGGCATTAAGAAGACTGGGCACTAGAAACTTGGTGTTAGAGGATTGGGCGCTAAAGGTTATATCGCTCGTTTTTCTAACCCAAAGGTGTTTGTCAAGGCCCCAGGTTCCCTAGGCCAACCACAAACATCACCCCAGGAGGAGAGCAGTTCCAGGTAGTCCATCCCTATCAGTATGTCAACGATTAAACAGAACTTCAAATGAGACCATTTCTGTGCATAATTGTGATCAAGACCCGGGTTCGATTCCCCACTTGGGTACAATGTGTGAAGCCCATTTCTGTTGTCCCCCGCCGTGATGTTGCTGGAATATTGCTAAAAGCGGCGTAAAACCAAACTCACTCACTCATTCACTCCTCTGTACGATGTACTCCAGAACCATTACAGTGTTTCCTTTGATCGCTTCTTCTGCTATTGTCTTCAAGCAGACGATTACATTGACAACTGTCCGTACCACAATTTTCAGGTATGGTACTGATTGGGTTTCCCCCAAGACATCTGAAACAATGACTCAGTTCCTTTGCTAAACCCCACCATCACTGCTGTGCTTAGCTTTGACCCTGTCTAAGACTGACTGACTGAGTTTGGTTTTACGCCGCTTTTAGCAATATTCCAGCAACATCACGGCGGGGACACCAGAAATGGGCTTCACACATTGTACCCACCCTGTCTAAGAAGTTACGCATCTGATTTCTGATATACCACTTCAAATGATACATTAAGAAATTCTCCAATCTAGTGTACTGAGGTATAACACTCTTGGTTAAATAGGTCAACACTTACAAACACAGACATCCCCATGACCAAATCCTCTATCTTGGCAGACCTCTGAGAGACCAACAACTGCAATACGCAGCATATCAGCAAACTCATGAAAGTCTCTAGAATGTCCAAGTCGCAATTGTTTAAAGTTCGATGTTTCCTCAAACATAAGTGCATTTTATCGTCTTTTGCGTGCCTGTATATTGCCTCCCCAATGGCTCAAAAGCAATATGATATTCCGCGGCAGGATGACGTAGTTGGTGCAGGTCCATCCTGTAGGTACTGCTAGAGCAGCAACGATATATATTCATCTTTTTACAGGAGCCCTTTCAGCACAAGCCATAAATGGAGCTTTCCACACTTTATGTTTCAAGACGTAAAACAGGTTGGTATATCAGTTGCTTTAAAGCCTGGTCAATACTGTGTTGATTTGACCTCTCTGGGAAACTGGAGTCCCACGAAGCTCGTTGGGATGTGGGAGCTGTTGGTACTAGTACCTGTGGAGCTTGTTGTTCGTGCTTGGAATCAGAACTGCAGCTCTGACGACTACGAATTCTAACTATCTTTTGCTGCATGAAAATTTGAATAAATGGAATAAATGGGGAACTCGCGATGGAATAGACGTAGAACTTGAATCCAACGTGTTTGCTTCTTTAGATTGAACTACCACAAAGAAAAGTACTGTGTTTTAATATTGTCTAAAACTATTTAAAAATTAAAAGACAAAAGACATTGCCACTGATGTTGTCTTGGAGAAATAAAGGGTTGGGCGACCACTGCTATGAACAGCCATCTTGTCATCCCACAGCATGTCGGTTTAATGTCGGAGGAAAGCCTGAAACACTGCAGGCATCAGACATTCACTACTTCCACCAAGTCAAGACCACGGCTATAGTGCTGGCAAACACAGAAGTCAAGACCACGGCTATAGTGCTGGCAAACACAGAAATATTCCAACACAACTGGACTGATCCGGAGTGAATTAACACCAAATACCTCCTCTTACCAATTGAGTCAACTCTTCAAATCAACATCATTAAAAGTCACTGAAGTAGGCTGACTTACTGAACTGATTTTGGTTTTACACCGCTTTTAGCAATATTCCAGCAATATCACGGCGGGGGACACCAGAAATGGGCTTCACTCATTGTACCCACACTGAAGTAGGATTCGTGTGAGTGAGTTTTACACCGCTTTTAGCAATATTCCAGCAATATCACGGAGTGATGGGCTTAACTCAGTTTTACACCGCTTTTAGCAATATTCCAGCAATATCACGGCAGGGGACACCAGAAATGGGCTTCACTCATTGTACCCACACTGAAGTAGGATTCGTGTGAGTGAGTTTTACACCGCTTTTAGCATTATTCCAGCAATATCATGGCAGGGAACACCAGACATGGGCTTCACACACTGCACCCAAGTGGGGAGTCAAACCTGGGTCTTCGGCAGTGAAGGCTTAAACCACCAGGCCACCCTACCGCCCCAGGATTTGTGAGAACAAGTTCGAAATGATGTTTTGATATCAAAAGTAGTGGTTGTGACAAATGATCCTCCATAGCCATTGTATATGTAGACATTCAAATTTTTGACCTTATGGATAAGTTAGACACCATCTTGGCATCCCGTTCATGGTATATTTGTGTATACTACACACTACTGCCCCTTCTGTTTAGTCATATGTTTAAAGATAGTATGTCTCTCCAGATGGTCACAAGCACCAGACAGGGATCTGGCAAGGAACAGTCACAAAATATGTCATTGCATTAATGGTCCTGGTTCCTGTATTTCTCACTCGTGAAGATCCGGGTTAAAATTGATCTTCAGTAACCCATGCTTGTCATAAGAGCTGACTTGACCGTCGGGCTCATGGACTTGGTTGACACATCATCATATAGCAATTGCGTAGATCGATCCCCATGCTGTTGATCACTGGATTATCTGGTCCAGACTCAATTATTAACAGACCGCCACCCATGTGGCTGGAATATTGTTGAGTGCGGCATAAAACTAATCTCACTCACTCACTCACTCCTGTATTTCTCTGAGTAAGTTTTGTAAACAAAGCCATGTGTGTTTCTCCAGTATACATTTTTTTATCTCAATATAAACCATTCACAACACAACTTCAACATATTTCTTGACATTTTATTTCTATAAAATGAAAATATGCATACTTTTCACTAGTGAAATGAAGCACTGGACTTCGTCTCACCAAATATAAGATAATGCCTATGGTAAACTTTCAGTTTGAACTTTTCCCTATAATGGCACAAAATTATGAATTGGTGCATTTACTGCCTACCCTTCACATTCCAATAGGGGATGACATGTTGCCATGGTGTAATAGGTGCCACAGTTCATGGTGTAGAACTCCATACTGCTAACAATGGCATCCTTGGAAACATTTTGTTTCAATGGATCAAATAAGTACTAAAAGTAAGAGCTGATTTTACAAGCATTATTTCAGCACACATTGCAGTATTTGACATTTTTCATACCAGCAGTCCATAAATCATTCACCTTCATGTACATCAAAATATTTGGTTGAAAACTTTAAAAACTCTGAATTCTTTACACTTTTTGAGGACACAAATATCATGAATATATTAAATACAATGTTAAATGTTCTTACACCAACTGAGAATAATAATTAACAGGCCTTGGACAATTTCCCCCCCCTCACATTTTCCCACAGTAGGTGCTCAACAAGACTAAAACCGGTACACGAAATACATGTATTTTATGTACTCATGACTTTTCTTGGTGGTACCTACATCCAATTGGCATCAAACATTGTATCCATGTGGGGAATCAAACCCATGGCTTCTGTGTAATGAACGCTTTAACCATGACGCTAACCATTTTCTGGGAAGAACATGAAAGGGAGGCAGGAATTAGCTACAGAATCTCCAGAAACCCAGAACATATAACACATATCCGAGCACATACTACCATGTGCATGGTTACAGGACGGTTGTGTATACAGAACTACTAGTGTTGTTGGAATGCTACTTTCCTACAACAATGCTCCTGATGGAAAATACAATAACATACCAGCATCTTTTCACTAACTTAAGTTCTGCTGAGCCGGTATGTCACCAATTAGAAAATATATATGAATGAATGGATGTACATAAATAAATACATAGAATTTCTTACAAATATTTACATTCACTAATTCCTTAAATCTGCAAAAAAATATATCTGCAAATGACATTAAAGCGTATTATGATACTGTTTGTAACAACCTGGATTGTCTTCATAAAGAAAGAGAGTGTGGTTTTACACCGCTTTTAGCCATTATCCAGCAATATCACATCGGGGATGCCAGAAATGGGCTTAACACATTGTACCCATGTGGGAATCGAACCTGGGTCTTCGGGCGTGACAATGGCGAACGCTTTGACTGCTAGGCAACCCCACCACCCCTTATCGTAAGTAGAAGAGAGAGAAATGAATTCCTAAAGTTTGGAAAGCAGCAAATTATTCTATCATAAAAACAGAAACACAATCTCCTCAGATTCAAATGACACTGATACAAAAGACCAATAAGAACCAGTCAAAAAGCCTTTCAAGTGTAAAAACCTTCTTCCACTGGGAGTGAGTTAGCCTCCGCATTGGCTGTTATAAGCAGAGTTTCACTGTGATGTGAATCCCACGACTGACCAATCAGAATAGTACTAAGGTTGATATCTTCAGTGCTGGAGACTCAGTTTTGTCCGTAGTTACAATTGTGGGTTATCTAATGTTAAAACTTAAGGAGATCTGGGTGCAGTTGTGCAAAGCGATCTTAGTGCTAAGGTGACCGAAACTCCCATACCATAACATAGACTTGAAGTAGTCTTAGTGCTAAGATTGTTTTGTACAACGGCTCCCAGATCTATATCCACCAATATTGTATGAATACCCTTTGGGACTGATGTGAACATGTAATTCAGCTTATTTGACACAATATTCCCAACAGGTCAAAAAATGAAAACCAATGCAATGTGTAACCATGGCAACTTAGTACCATGGCTATGCATTATGACTATATATTATCAGCTGCCTTCAGAAAGATGAATAGGGCCACAAATTGTTTTACGCTGCTTTTAGCAATATTCCAGCAATATCTGGGACAGTAGAAATGGGTTTCACACTTTTTACTGATGTGGGGAAACAAACCCTGGTGTTCGGTGTGACGAGCAGACACTTTAATCACTAGGCTACCAAACACCCCTATTGTCCTTACAGCAAGGTTCTAGATCTATGTTGCGGTACAGCTTCTGTATGATCAGGTCTGTAATACAAACTACAGACTTGAAAACGGTAAAACCTTTTGTCCATTTACAGTTATTTCCTAATCAATATGAGTTAATATTCCCAGTGCTGCCAGGATTAATGACCACTGTGTACTGCTATAGAATGAGATTATACACTGCTTAATGGGGGAATGCAGGAATGTGGTCACATGGAGAACAATGGATGGGTATATTGTAACTACCGTATTCAACATAATGAGAGCCCTTCGAAACCTGAAAACTTGTGATATATGTTAAACAAAATACTAGACATTGTCAGAGATACAATGATGGAGATGAAACTAAATGAACTAAAACCTTGGCTATAAGTGAGTTTGGTTTTACACCACTTTTAGCAATATCCCTGTAAGAGAAACCAGAAATGGGTTTCAGACATTGTACCCATGTGGGGAATCGAACCTGGGTCTTCGGCATGAGGAGCCAATGCTTTAACCACTAGGCTACCCCACCGCCCCCCTTGGCTAGGGGGTACAGATAAGTGACTAAACCAATAGTATATCCTAACACTGAAAACATGTGTCATTGCTGTCTTGTTTGATTTTCTTGTACAATGACCAGATAATAACATGTCTTACTTCCCCCACTACATATGTACAATGCCCCACCTCAATACTGAGCCCAATGTTTAGTATTTCTATGAATAACAGCCAGCTGGTGTGATCCACATGATTTCAAACAAATGAAAATAACATTATATTTATACACTTTGATATAAAGATAATAATAATAATAATAATTATACTAATACTAGTAATATGACTGCAGTAAAGAATGGAACATAAATACTGAAAGACAGATTCTTTATCACTCCATGAAAACAAGTATCTACTGGATTAAAAATAATGGAGCAAATAATGTAAGGCATGCAATAATGTGTTCACTTTGAAAGGAAATTGATATTTTGAGGATCTGTAAAATAAGTGCCACTTCCTACATAGCCCTATTGTCTGTAGGAAATATACATTATATACAACATAATGAGGACTATCATGTACACCTTCAGCCTAAATACTGTGCCCTATTAAAACTTATAGGTAGCTTGGTATTAAAGGACTGATTGACTGAGTTTGGTTTTACGCTGCTTTTAGCAATATTCCAGCAACATCACAGTGGGGAACACCAGAAATGGGCTTCACACATTGTGCCCATGTGGGGATTCGAACCCGGGTCTTCGGCGTGACAAGCCAACGCTTTAACCATTAGGCTACCCCGCCGGCCCGGTATTAAAGGAGATCAATGGCAAATAATGTATGTGGGGATTTCAACTTGGAGTTCTGTGACATGCAATTTCACAAATAGGAGCTCTTTCGATTTTACTTTGATATGACACCTCTCTGCGTTAAGATCTAAAGACATCTCCATGGAAGGTTGTATCAGGGAAACCTTCTGAGTCAGTACTGAGACTTATAAATTCTTGGTACAAGTAAGTGAAGTATATATAATTTCTGTATCTTGCATGAATATGAAAAGAACATATTCAGTAAGTTACAAATGCAAACAAAAAAGCAGTGCTATTACGGGAGACAGGAGGAGAGAAATTTTAGAGGAGAAAAGAGGAGAGGAGAGAAGGGGTGTGGAGGGGAGGCAAGGGGTGTGGCTAGGAGAGGAAGGGAGGGAGGAGGAAAGGGGTGGGGAAGGAGAGAGAGGCGAGGAGAGGGGTGTGGAGGGGAAGCAAAGGGTGTGGCTAGGAGAGGAAGAAAGGGGTGTGGAGAGGAGGGAGGGGAGGGAAGAGATGAAGAGAGGGGTTGGAGGGAAGCAAGGGGTGTGGCTAGGAGAGGAGGAAAGGGGTGGAGAGGAGAGGAGAGGGGCGTGGAGGGAAGCAAAGGGTGTGGCTAGGAGAGGAAGAAAGGGGTGTGGAGAGGAGGGAGGGGAAGAGATGAAGGGAGGGGTTGGAGGGGAAGCAAGGGGTGTGGCTAGGAGAGGAAGGAGGGAGGAGGAAAGGGGTGTGGAGGCAAGGAGAGGGTGTGGAGGGGAAGCAAGGGGTGTGGCTAGGAGAGGAAGGGAGGGAGGAAGAAAGGGGTGCAGAGAGGAGGGGAGGGGAAGAGGAGGAGAGGAGAGGAGAGGAGAGGAGGAGAGGAGAGGAGAGGAGGCTTGCTGATTACTTTCTCAATGTATTTCATGAAAGTACATAATCTAAATCATCACAGATATTCGTCCCCAAAGATATCTTGTATGGACGTCCTGTTCAGCAGAAAGTCTTCTTGAAATGACTATTCACATTCAGAAAGAAGACTGACATCTCAAAACTCATCCACATGAAACAGACAAATTATGCAAAGATCTAATCAAACAGCCCACATTTACCAACTGGTAAACCCTGAAAGTGTAAAAATGGGTTAAAATGGGTAAAAACAGGTAACAGTGGAAACAAAACGTGTTTAAAACTGTGTAGGTTGATAACAACAGACCAGCTGGTATATAACAGTTCATTGTGTTATTATGATTAAAAGACTGGGGCTCATTTGTACAACCATACATCAACAAGTTAAGAATTTGGCACCGAATAGGTCTGTTGACCCAATCTTATTAAAAACAGACCTTTTCTTTATGTAACCTCTCAACCCGCAGATCACTTGACACCTCCATACAAGGTTGACTCGAATTAACTTTCTTATAAGATAATCAGTATTGACATCTCTATAGAGTGGCTGTTGACATAGATCACAGAGATCGATAATCGTTAACTGTTGATTATTGATAAATATCGGAGATGTAACTTTGAGCAAAAATGTCTAAAAGAAATGAACATATTTCACATCACTGGTGAGCGGTGATTAAAAACAAAACAGTGTCCTGCACATAGCACAGAAGCAGACCATTAATAAAGTCCGAAATTTGTATATTGTGTGTCAACCAACTAGATCAGCATGTCCAATTTCTTTCACGCAAAAAAACAATCTGAATTGACCTGTTTTAAAAGCATATTATTAAGGCCAGACCTATATATAGTTGCGATTGTTGAATACACTTGGTTGTTTGGGGCATCATGGCAACTCAACTCAAAACAGAAGTGAGTGAGTTTAGCTTCATGTCATGTTTAGCAATATTCCATCAATATCACGGCGGGGGACACCAGAAATGGGCTTCACACATAGTACCCATGTGGGGAATCGAACCCTGGTCTTCAGCATGACGAGTGAACGCTTTAACCACTTGGCTACCCATCACCCCTGAAAACAGGAGATCAAGCTAATAATTATTTGTGATCTTTACTTTAATAATATCAAAATTTCCCATTCAAAGAAGGAAGCCAAACTATCAAAACATTTATTTCTGGTTCAGGAACATCCTTCACTGAGGCTAAGTAGCCCCAACAGGGTACATAACCTTATATGGAGTATCATCAGATCTTCAGAGGTATCGTATCAGCGTAAAAGACTGGTTTCTAATAGTATTGCTGTTGTCCGAACATGTAGACTTTTGGATGGTGAAGAACCAATGAGTTGCATATTTCGAAGACAAAGATCCATGTTTCGACATCTAGTAATGACATGACTCAGGGTTAATTCACACAAGATTGTGTGATACAACTGATCTGTCTGACACAGAAGTCTACTGGCAACATTCAGATGTGGTCAAAATACATATGAACATTCTGTGTGAACACAGTTCTGGCCCAGTGAGACCCCTACTTAGGCAAAACCCTATCCGAGGATTGTCAGTTCATCAGTGGATTTACGTCACTTGTAACTGTGAGATTGCTAGCAACACAACATAGAGGATCAAACTCGGGTTGTCTGTGCAGGATGACCACCTCTACCACAATGCTACCCCTCACCCTGGTCTCATCTGTCTGTATGAGTGATAACAAGAATCTCTACAGAAAGAAACATAAGTTGAAAGATCACACGCCATTTTGGAACTGGTATCAAGGTTACCAACAAACTGTCACCAGTGTTGTCAAGTTCTGTTTCTGAAACATTCTTCCAACCACATCAGTAAAGCTTTGCTGTGACTCCTGGAGCTAATCCTGTCACCATGAACTCAAGCAGGCTGAATCTGTAGACTGTACAGGAATACTGCACCCTGGACACACATCTTCTACATCTTTCAATACAACAAACTGTCACCAGTGTTGTCAAGTTCTGCTTCTGAAACATTCTTCCAACCACATCAGTAAAGCTTTGCTGTGACTCCTGGAGCTAATCCTGTCACCATGAACTCAAGCAGGCTGAATCTGTAGACTGTACAGGAATACTGCACCCTTGACACACATCTTCTACATCTTTCAATACACCATAGGTCACACTGGTGATGCAATGTCTTGTTTATTGCTCAATGTTGACTAAAGGTAGGAATACATTCAAGTATCACAAACATGGCGAGTTGGTCATAATCTTGATGGCTCCAGTAAAATCAGCTGACACGATTATCTCCCTTTGTTCTTCAGATTCTTGGCTTTTCTCGGCTCCCTCTAGTTGCTTCTTCTTGAAAAAGTGGGACGGATTGGGTGCAAATATGGCAGCTGTCACTACAGCATTGTGAACTGAAAACAATGAAAATGTCAGATAAAAAATGCTAAAAAATATACTTATATACTGAGTCTATTCTATTGCTCCGATCTTGAATTGGTCTTCAGCAAACCCATACCTGTAGCGAGAGGCGAGTAACAGGATTAGATGGTCAGGCTTGCTGACTTGGTTGTAGTGGTGATCCGATTAATTGAAATAATCGAAGATTGGTCGCAGTGACTAAACGACCAAGCAATCGATCATGTTTTCTCATAATCGAACACAAACAATTCTGGAACACTTGTTTTCATCAACAATATTTTTCAAAGGTTGGTTTTGTCTGTTACATTTCATAAGCACTACAAGCGTTCCAAGTCATTATTGAATTTATCTTAAAGACACCAAGAAATTTATGTTCCTAACATACTAGTCATACTTTAAAGATGTGAAATTTTGCCCAAACCCCCAAAATAACTACCTTTTTGTTTTTCATTATTTTTTGTGCATTAACAAATTTCATAAATGACGCTAACCAATTATTTTCGATGATTGATCGGTGGTAATAAACCAATCATCAATTATGAGCTTTTAGCCAATTCCCAACACTACTTGGTTGACACGTCATCATATCCTAACTGTGTAGATAAGGTTGATCACTGGATTGTCTGGTCAGGACTCCATTATTTATTATACACATCCACGACACAGCTGGAATATTGCTGAGTGTGGCATTAAACAGACAAACAAACCAAATCCTATTAAAGTTTCCACTTAGGCAGGGGTGGAAATAACCCATTGCCCGACGCCCGAGTCCAGTGTTTTTTTCTGTTGAGCAAGCAAATTTGTATATCACACTGTACCGGAGTCCAGTTGACTTTCCAATATTAATTATGTTATTTATTTAAAAAATCAACAAGAAAACGGCTTGTATAGCGGAAAAATTATCAGGGCAAGTGATTTTACATGTGTCACTGTACCGGAGTACACTAGCAATTTTAAAGTTATTTCCACCCCTGCTAGGTCCCTGTGTTTGGGAGCCTGTTGGTTGTCACTAACCTTTGATGGCTTCCCAGTAGTCACTCCGATCTCTCCTGGCTGAGGAGAACTTGAACTCATGGTGTGTCTTCCACACATAGATGAAGTGATCCTCAGACCCACAGATGATGTGCTTGCCACTCGGACTGAAAGGACAGACAGCCATATACTTACTGGGAAGTGTTGAGTTTCACATCAGCCCATGTCAGGCTTGACATCCGCATGGGGCGAGTGAGTGAGTTCAGTTTCACGCTGCTTTTAGCAATATTCCAGGAACATCAGACGGGGGACACCAGAAATGGGCTTCACACATTGTACCCATGTGGGGAATCAAAGCCGGGCCTTCGGCATGACGAGCAAAGGCTGCCCCTGACATCCCTATGGTCCTTGAATAATTAGTCTGTGTAACCACTTGATTTCATTCCTACATATTCCTCCACATTCAGACTTATACGTGAGTTATCGTTTCTGGTGAAATTGTCCTCACAATGGATGTTGACATATCATCATTCAGGGGTATAGATGATACAAGACTAGTGTGTTTTGGAATGGTAAATATCCTGCTTCAGGAATAAACGCTGCATATAGTAAGCCTTTGTTCCACAACATACAACAGTCTATATCTCTCAAACAGTGTCTGAACACTGAAGTTTCCCTGGAACATGTGCATTAATATATTATGCCACACATCAGTGATTTTTACAGCAAACAATTTTTGGCTGTGGCAAGCGTAAATATTTCAATTTCTTAATGTGTTTATGAACACAAGCATTTTAAAATGTATTAAGATATTGGTGATTTAGGTCAGGTGAGTTTATCTGGAGCTTTGGACTGTTCTCACGGAAGGATCATCCCTTCAGCATGACCATCTAACTGAAACAACACTGCACCCTCCCCAACCTTTCTCCGAGCCTGTGAAAATCTGGGTTAGATTTGGTCTTCAGCAACCCATGCTTGTTGCAAGTGGTGACTAATGGGATCGGTGGTCATGCTCGCTGACTTGGTTGACAAACCAGTTGTATAGATCGATGCTCATGCTGTTGATCACTGGATTGACAAGTCCAGATTCCATTGTTACCATATACATGTAGATGGAACATTCCTATAGTGCAGCTTTAAGGACCAAACTAAAACCCTCCCCGAAATGAACACATGCAGTTCACCACAATATCAATATAAGACTGACCGACTGACTGAATTTGGTTTTACGCGCTTTAAACAATATTCAAGCAACATCACGGTGGGGACATCAATATAAGAGGTGATGGGTGTTACCTGAAGCCAGCCTTGATCTGACTGGAAGTGTTGGTCCCTCCCTTGTACTTGATAGACAGAGTCAGGTCGACCAGATCGTACAGCCGGATACGGGAATCATTTGATGTCACCAGCATCTGATGAACAGTGACATGAACCAGTCTAAACAAGTTATTAACTGTTTTTGAGTTGTTTACATAATTTCAGTTGTGACTCAGCAGACATATATTGCATTGTATTTAAACAGTATTAGACTCTGATGTTGTGTGGCAGTTGCTATATTCAGGTGAGGTGAGGTGAAATTGGGTTTTACATCGTGCTTGAGAATATTTCGCTCACATAACGACGTGCATGCTTGTGTATGTGTATGTGAGGCTGCTTGTACTAGCCCAGACTTTTTTATAGTTTTATAGTGCTAGCCCACTGAGATACCATGCCGCAGTGAAGCATGAGTACCCCACTCAGACACATTATACTGACTCCGAGCCGACCAGTCCTTGTTGTATCCATTAATGCCGAGCGCCAGGCAGGGACAAACAAGTACCATATTTTAACGTCTTTTGGTATGACGCGGTCGGGGATCGAACCTGCAACCTTCCGCTCTCCGGGCGGACGCTCTAACCACTACACCACAAAGGCGGTCAGTTGCTATATTCAGATACTATTGGGGTCAAGAGCTGGCTGAAGTAAGTAAGTGAGTGAGTTTAGTATTACACCGCTTTTAGCAATATCCCCGCAATATCACGGCAGTTGGACACCAGAAATGGGCTTCACACATTGTACCCATGTGAGGAATCAAACCCGGGTCTTCGGCATGACAAGCGAACGTTTTAACCACTAGGCTACCCCACACCGCCCCAGAACAGACTGGAACCTTGTGGGACAACACACATTAATTAACTATAGTATAGAACATTCTGGAAATTTTTCAAGACTACACAAGTGGGCACATGCCTGCCTCGGTCCTCTCTCATTACATCAAGACCAGCAGTTGTGAGAAGATCATCCTTTCTCCCTGATATCCAGATGATCCCTATATAGGAAACTTGACTACTGTCGCTACTGGGCGAATACTATTACCACTGGTGTTATTGCTTTAACAACTCACACCAACCTGTAGAGGTTGCTGATTCTGAGAGTCCTGCTTGGGGTGCTTATACGCATTTTTATGTCCATTAAAAAGTCCAACAGTTGTAACTATATTTCGAAAATTTTGTTTTTCACAAAAGTAAAAATTTGTTTTTGTGTTGTTCAACCACCCCTGTAGGGCCCTGTCTGGCCTGCAGCCAAGACAAGATAACTAACCTTGCAAAAATCACTTTCTATCCTGATCGTGATCAGACAGAATGTGTGGAGGTGGGTGGCCATAAGCCAAGGTATTGAAGTAATTTGTAATTGATTTGTAAACCTAATAGAATTGGTAACTCATAACATTTCTTTGTTGTTTGTTAGTTTCAAACTGAATTTATCTGTATATGTAAGCAGATTTCTGGGTTAACATATCGTTTTAATTCAGTAGTTGACACATAACACAACATAATATCTTCACATCCCTGAGAATCTAAAAAGTACGAAATATACAATCCCCCATACAAACATATTTCCATATATTATTATAAATCACATTACTATCAGTATTCAAACATGAATGGATGTGTTAACCTATTGCGAAAGACTTAGCATGTACACTGTTGATTCACCTCTTCAGATAACCTGCAACTAGATTGAAACAGAGTCTACTGACTGACTGACTGACTGAGTTTAGTTTTACGCCGCTTTTAGCAATATTCCAGCAATATCACGGCGGGGGACACCAGAAATGGGCTTCACACATTGTACCCATGTGGGGAATCGAACCCGGGCCTTCGGCGTGACGAGACAACGCTTTAACCTCTAGGCTACCCCACCGCCCCACAGATTCTACAAACATATCTCCACATATTTAGTAACTTAAAGCATCTGGTATTCACCTTGGATTCCCCTGGCACCGGCTCTATGCCTGTGACCTTGTGACCTCGGGCGTTGCGGCCTCTTGTTGACCGTACATGGATCTGTGTGAAGTACTTCAGTTGCTGCAGTGAAAGATAATTATGTAATTTTTCAAGTAAAATTGATATTTTTATACTTATCCTGACTCATGATCTTTTGCTTATCTCCCTTTCCTTTTTGAATGGTAGTGGAACACTTGAATCCCTTGAAGTTCCTGAATCGGACATAAAAATACACTCACCCACGAGTTACCTCCCTTTTGCCCTTTTCCCGCGAAAACAGTCATGTGACCAGCCTTACTTGTCACTCTCTCCGCTTGGGCGAGCACTGGAGTCCCGTATACGGCATTATATCCTTTCTTATTAATACAGTAAAAGAACACTGTCACCTCCACATTGTGACACCAGCATCTACTGCTGCGGGACAATTCTGGCTGGTAAGCAACCTCAATACTTTTCATTTAGCGACCTTGACCTTAAGTTTCAGTTTAGATTATTTCTTGTCAAGCATCCATATTTTCAACTCAATATATCAAGCACTTACAAGCACAGTGGGGTTTGTTCAACACTCGGAGAGTGAGTGAGTATGGTTTTACGCCGCTATTAGCAATATTCCAGCAATATCAAGGTGGGTCAACACTAGGAGAAGCAGAGCTAGTTTACAAATGAGATGCTTGAAACATTACAATTTCCAGGCTTCCAATTTCCAAAATATATTTTCGATCCCAGATACTTGCTCTATATTCAGGGATGAGAATGGGTATAATTGAACAAAGAGGAAAATGAGCTGGGGTCTTGGGGGCTGCAGGTTTAGATGATTCACAAGAATGACCCCAGCGCAATAAAATCCGTGGAATTCTCATCCCTGTATATTTTAGTTGGTATACTTGTAACAACTGCAATTAGTTGTTATACCATAGGTTACTCAGGGATGGAAATAACTTTAAAATTGCTAGTGTACTCCGGTACAGTGGCACATGTAAAATCACTTGCCCTGATAATTTTTCCACTATACCGGTCGATTTTCTTGTTGATTTCTTAAAGAAACAGCATAATTAACATTGGAAAGTAAACTGGACACCGGTACAGCATGATATACAAATTTGCTTGCCGACAGAAAAAAACACTGGACTCGGACGTCGGGCAATGGGTTATTTCCACCCCTGTTACTGTATGTTGAAATATCTTGGAACTCATTGTCTATAGTCATCATTTTGATGGGTGAGGGGGCAAGCTCTAATGAATGTTGTGGTTATTAAGATACCAAAAGTTTAGAGTGGCGTCCCCTAGAATAGGGTTTACAGTCCGTTACCATCAACCAAACTAAGTCTTGATGGAGTGTGGGGAAGACTTTTATCAACCAGGCAACCAAAACTTTCATTTAAGAAAAGGGTTTTTGACAATGTGTAGCATAACATCCTTCCACTGACTGGTCTTCTTCAGCTTACAGCACCTTTATCCCCTGACAACCACCCCGGGGCTTACCTCTGTGGTGTAGAAGATACACTTCCCGTCGTATGTCCCCACCACTGCATATGTCCCCACCACTGCATATTTGCCGCTCTGACAGAAGTTGGCGGTGGTGATGAGATTGCCATCCAGGATCCGCTCAAGATACTTCATGGAATACAGTGTTACCTTCTTGTCAGGAATGTTCCCTGGATCTATAGCTTGCCATCGAGTGATCCGCTCAAGAAATAACGGTCATCCTGGAATACATATAACATAGAACCAAATATAAGAATGTATCCTGGAATCTATAGAATAACACAGTATATGTATGAGGTAATCCAGTAATACAATATAACATACAAGGATACTTTCACACATTCTGTTTGGCGCTGTGTTATTTCCAGGGTGGTCTGGGACGATGGTGTAGCCTAGTGGTCAAAGCATTCGTTTGTCATGCCAAAGACCCGGGTTCGATTCACCACATGGGTACAATGTGTGAAGCCCATTTCCGGTTTCCCCTGCCTTGATATTACTGCAATATTGCTAAAAGCGGTGTAAAACGAAACTCGCTCACACAGAGGTGGTCTATGACTCATGTTTGGAACGGTTATATTCCAGGATGGTCTCACACTGGTGTACGATACTGTATTTCTTGAATATTTGTTTCCTAATGTACTGAGCAATGTTCCAGTGAGACAGACCCCCGAGACAGACCCCTGAGACAGACCCCCGAGACAGACCCCCGAGACAGACTATAAAGGTAGCTGAAGCACAATATAATATGTGTGGAAGGACAATGGGGAATGAGTACAAGGTCAGGCAAAAGCTACCCAGGAATGACTTTACTGTTTGTATGTAACAGAAACATAGCAGAATGAGGAACTTACCACTTGGTGGTGATAGAGGTTTCCTACAGTTAATCAGACTAGACTAAGCAGTGACACTTATGATGAGACAATCCACCTCATTTCTTCAAGATGTAATTGTAAGATGCGTGACTCACCCTGGGATGAAACACAATAGCTGTGACAAAGTCTATGTGTTGGAAGGTACACAGGCATTCCCTTCGTGAGATGTGCCATAGTCGTACTGTCTTGTCCATTGAGGAGGACAAGATAAAGTAATTCTGGAAAGAAAGAAAACCAAAACCATAATAAGAGAGATAATTACACTGATCAGTTTCCACATGAATCTGGCTCCTGTCAGTGAAATTCACAAGCGTTTGTCAATCGACCATATCATGGCCATCCCAACTAAATCAGATTGGACCAGGCTCACAGATATTTGGTGGAACACGACAGACAATGATTCAATATTAACTTACACGATGTGACTAACTGATACCCTTCGTTATCACTACCCCTTTAGACCATGACATATGAATCAGGTTACAATATTGGGTGAGTTAGTACTTACCTTTGACCATGACATGTGAATCAGGTTACAATATTGGGTGAGTTAGTACTTACCTTTGACCATGACATATGAATCAGGTTACAATATTGGGTGAGTTAGTACTTACCTTTGACCATGACACATCGAGCAGGTCAGCACTGTGGCCCCTATATGTACAGAAAGGCTTCTTTGAGAAGGGTCCGTGTTCCTCGTATCGTCGTCTGGATGGTAGGTTGACTGCAAGTTGTAGAACAAAGTCAAAACATGACATCACCTGGTTCATGCAGACATTTTCCCCGAGATCCTACATAAAACTGCAAGCTTCTGCCCTAACTATGCAAACACTACAACACAGACTCACGACAAAAAAGGAGAAAACTTTTTCATTTCTACACATGCTTTACTTCATGCCAGTAAAAAGTGTCCATGTTTGCACCAGATATGAGTGAGTGAGTTTGGTTTTATGCTGCACTCAGCAATATTCCAGCTATATGGCGGCGGTCTGTAAATAATCGAGTCTGGACCAGACAATCCAGTGATCGACAGCATGATCTGTGCAATTGGGAACCGATGACATGTGTCAACCAAGTCAGCGAACATGACCACCTGATCCCGTTAACCTCTTACGACAGGCATGGGTTACTGAAGGCCAATATTCTAACCCAGACCTTCACGGGTCTCACCAGATGTGAAATCAATAACCTGTGGATACATGAAACATGACAGAAAGGGTCCTGCTGCTAAGTGAGGGAAGATGGACGGATGAACAACTTCATTAGAATTGGGAAAGACATTTTAGTATAGGTTCTAACACAGTTATCAATCCACTTTCAGCCCTCCCATAAATGATATCACTTTAATTCTTTTCCATGGAGCATAAAACTCACCCATGTTCTTGCACATACATGTATAACTATCACACCTATACAAACTGACAATGTGGCATATGTCGTATACTCAGCAGTAAGTCTCTTCTCCTTGAGCCTCTTGTACCTACCCCTGGTCCCAACGATGATGCTTCTGATCCCAGCGTGTTGAGACTCTCCTGTGAGTGAGCTGGTGTGATGTTGGCTGCCACAGAGAGAGAGATACAGTTCCATGATCAATCAACAACTCCACCCATAGTTCCAATACAACAAGCAATATAACAACATCAATGTTGAGAAACAGAAGATTGCTGTCAGGTAACTAACATTTCCCAAATATGCACCTTCAGGAACCAATACAATAACTCAGCACTTAGCCAATTACAAATTGATCTTAGTAAGCCCTACTGAAAACAAAGTGAGGTGAGGTGAAATTGAGTTTAATGTCGTACTTGAGAATATTTCGCTCATATGACGATGTGCATGCTTGTGTATGTGTATGTGCGGCTGCTGGTACTAGCCCAGACTGAAGCTGGTTTTATAGTGCTAGCCCACTGAGATACCATGCCACAGTGAAGCATGAATACCCTACTCAGACACATTATACTGACTCCGAACCGACCAGTCCTTGTACCCATTAATGCCGAGCGCCAGGCAGGGACCAACAAGTACCATATTTTAACGTCTTTTGGTTTGACGTGGTCGGGGATCGAACCCGCAACCTTCCGCTCTAACCAACTACACCACGGAGGCGGTCGAAAACAAAGTAAGGAAAATTTCACCATCAATACAATATCGTTGATCAATGGGTCTATGCAATAAGCCATCATGTAAACAGCTGAAGATGACATGATCCCACAGCACATTTGTTACTCTGGAGAAAGCTGCATGCAATAACATAACAGATTTAGATACAGAAAGGTTCCAAGAGATATTCTGCCACAGCACTTTCATACAATGACCCAAGGTTTACACCTTTATCAAACATAAAGTCACATACATACCATCACTATACCGCTGTCGTATATCGTCAAAGTAACTGTAGGCACTTCTTAACACCCAGATTCTTAGCACACAGTCCTGGCCTCCAGTTGCCTGTAGAAAGAAAGGAAGTTGCCATGCCTACCAGAACACAATCAGGGATAGAAATACTTTTTGTTCTAAGTGTGCCCTATGGCACCAGGCAAATATTTTAGGTGTGCCCTATGGCACCAGGCAAATATTTTAGGTGTGCCTTTCAGAAATAAATCTAACATACATAATTTCCTCTTCAATAACTGAACTATCAGTACTCCCAACACTCTAAATGAAAAATCAACAACCAGATTTCTTTACATGAGCCATCATCATTCCAGTGATTTCCTGGGCGATAAAGTCAATAAATGTTTTTACTTGGTTGTCATTTGCATAAGTGTTTTGTTTGGTTATTAAGTGACTAAAGGTGTGGTATGTCTCTAAAAAAAATAGGCGTGCCATAGGTGCACCGAGAAATTTTTATCAGTGCCATTTCGATATTTATAATTTACCGTGCCATGGCATGCTAATATATGGGGTATTTCAAACCCTGACAATGATGACATTATTTTTTTCCTTTGCACTGCTTTTTTGTGGAAAAATATACGCACGTAAAGTTTTACACTAGATTCCATAGTTACTGGGAGAAAGCATTTTAAGTGTTAGATAGGAAGCATGCCTTACAAGTAAATTTTCATGTAACATGGCAAATTCACCAAAATACTGATAAAGTCCACACAGGAGGTGATAACAAATATAAGCCCCTCGCAACCTAGCATTACTTCCAACAGCCAGTAAATAGCTAGGGCAATCAGGATCACTGACTTGTTTGATTACATGTTAATCAGGGATTTACAGGACGCAAATTCCTGCATCCTATACACATAAAAATTGACAATGGAGACAACAAAATTTATTGGCACATCTACAGGGTTAACACAGAGTTTACTACTAGCTGGGTTATGGTATCATTTGCAATTTAATTACTGCAACAATGCGATGATCATGATACACAATACAATAACAGTATTAATAATAATATTTAAGTGTCTGGGACCCCTGAAAATTAAGAGTATGAGTCTCAGGGACCCTCAAATACAGGATTCCAGGTAAATGCCTGTTAATGTATCCCATATGCTCATGACATCAGTCACTGGTTTGTCAATCCAGGCTTAGGTATATACAGACTAGCATCATTTAGCTGTAATACTGTAGTTTCTCTCCCATGCACTCACTCACTCTCGCATGCATGCACGCGCATACTCATGCACACACGCATGTGCAAACTATACTGAAGAAAGGTGAGCTGCAAATTTTTCACTGAAAAACTGATCTTTAAGATCTACATACCAACAATCTTCCACATGGAGAGAACTTCATGGTCCATATAGCACCCTGAAAAAGGAGACATCATATAAAGCCATGTTAGATAACATCCTTTAAATATGAAAAAGACTTGCTCACTATATTTGTCAAAATTTTAACAATTTTCAAATTTGTTCACATAGAGACAGATGTGAGTGAATTAAGTTCATTGAAAAGTCCAGGCTTATTCGCCATAAGAGTTTTGGTAGTTTTAGTAAACAGTAGAAACTAGAGCAAAGTTTCTTCATAATGCAGTTGAACATTTACAAGAAACAGAATAACAAGGAATTATGGGCAAACAGATAAGTTTTGGTAGGTGTATTAGCATTCAAGTTTGCTCTGTTCAATGCTGCTTTGATCAGTATTTCAGTTTCGGAAGAAAATCAGAAGTGAAGTGTGTCTCAGACATTTACCACTTTCATGAAACCCACGAGCATTGATATGGTGTTGACAAGTCTAGAACCAACAGGCATGAACCTGTATTCAAACTTACAATCATAGGTTTTGGTCTGCCCAAGGGAAGCAACTCTGCACAAGGTTTGTTTCAAGACAGCATTTGCTCCTACTAGTGTTGGGAATTGGTTAAAATCTCATAATTGATGATTGGTTCATTACAACTGATCAATCATCGAAAAAATACATATAAAAATAAGGAAAAAACATTAGTTCTTTTGTTTGTTTTGGCAAAATTTCACATCTTTAAAGGATGACTAGTATGTCAGGAACATAAATTTCTTAGAGTCGTTAATGGTAAATTCAATTATGACTTGAAACAAACTTGTAGTGCTTATGGAATGTAACAGACAAAACCACCCTTGTGAAAATATTGTTTATGAAAACAAGTGTTCCAGGATTGTTTGTGTTCGATTATGAGAAAATATTATCGATTGCTTGGTCGTTTAGTCACTGCGACCAATCTTCGATTATTTCAATTAATCGGACCACCACTAGCTCCTACTAACAATGATGCCCTACATCACACCTAGGATACCCAACTGAATGTGTTATGAATAGCACAAAGAGGTGAGACCCTGACTCATGTGTTTAAGCTGCTGTGGTAGTCAACAGCTGTATGCTATGAACAGACCAGGAACATCATAAGACACACTGAGTGACTGTTGGCCTGAATCAGGTGTTTTACAGGTTACTGTAGCAGTCAACTACTGTCTACTGTCCTGACTGTATGTTGTAGAGAGTGCCTTACACTGTGCTCTCCACTGAGGTCCTGCATCACACGCGGCTGGGAGAAGTCAAATGGTCCTTTGTTGCTTCTGGATGCCTTGATCTGGAGAGTAACAAAGGAGAAGACTCATAATATGTAATCTATGTACTGCCTCAAAATACTGCCTCAAATTTCACTTGCTTACATATGCAAAATGTCATATCAATTAAACTACAGTAAACTCCCTGGATCTCGACCCCAAGGGACCATCAAGACAGGTTTGGGATATCGTGTGATTCGAGATTGAAATGCATTGTATATATGCACATTGTGTACAGTACTCCATATATTGAACTTGTATACGACAACGTAGAAAACAAAAAATCTCTAGTTTCATTCTTTCATTCTTTTCACAGTAACCATCATACACAAGATACATAATTAAAAGCATAAATTATGGTTAATATAAAAACTGTATTCTAAAAATTTATTACATGTACAATGTACACAACAGTGTACATCTGTTCAGCAGCCATATTGATAACGTGACAAGGAGTGTCATACAAAAAGCGGAATAATTCATATACGGAAAAAGTCACTGATGGATTTCTGTTTCTTGAAATTGCCTGATAACTCGGTTTACCTAATCTGTATGTTTAGTGGTCCGTCTTTTTTATGTACCAACGCGCGGTAGATGAAGCGGTGGATGACTGACTGACTGAGTATGGTTTTACGCCGTTTTTAGCAATATTCCAGCAATATCACGGCGGGGAACACCAGCAATGGGCTTCACAAGCGGTGGATGAAGCGGGGGATGAAGCTGGTTAACTGCTCACGTGTCATAGCTTCAAAGATGATTGTCAAAACAAAGTGGCAGTGACACGGTGAACTCAATTTAACTAATCCTCACGTTATTTAACCTTGTAAATGCAATTGTTTATACAACTAATTGTTTGTTGACAACGTATTGAACATGTCTCCAAAATGTTTGTTATGGGGAGTACAGTTCGAGATTGAGATACAAAATGTATATGATTTCGTGATCTTGGGACTAATTTTCAGGTTCGAGATATCGTGTGTATGTCAATCTCTAACTTCGAGATATAAATACAAAAATAATGATAAATATACTGAGTCAAAAAAAGAGACTTCACAAAATGTAACTTGAAAAGTAATGAATAATTTTTCTCTGATGATACATCTATGTATCCGAAATGGGATCCCTATCTTTCGACTCTAGAATAATGTTAGCAAAACTCACTCAAACCCATCCATTCGTCGTGCAAATGATGTTAGTGCCAAATCAGGTTTTGCACGTGCAGTCGATCACGTGATCTTCGCATCGATGTTTTCTTCATATGCACGTGTTTGCATTGGCCTCAAGAATTGAAAAAACACTCTTAAACCACAGTTCTAACGGTACTTGAAATGCCACGATTGTCAAATGTGCAGCGTGAGCGTGCCATTGGCATGTTGCAAGCGGGAAGATCAGTTATTGACGCCGCAAGAGCAATGGGATGCAGCCGTATGTACTGTGTATGGACGCCAAGGTCGGATCGCGGTCTACAACAAACTGGCACCACTGCTGATTTCTGCCGAATTACATGAACCAGGGCTGAGATGTCTAGAGGTCGAGTGTCCCCTACAGACCATTCAGAAATCGCGGGCTGCCAATCTCCATTCTCGACGTCCATATTGTGGGCCAATATTGAAGACCATTCAACGCCTCGTCCAACGTCACCTCAATGGACCCAGAGAGCCTGGAATCAAGATTTCGATGAATCCATGTTTACCCTCTGATTCTCGGTCATCGCAGGTATAGAGTCTGGAAACCTCACGGTAGCTGCTGTACTCGACAGACTGCAACCAGGTGCTCACTTCCCTGAACAGCTGCTGCTTACTGCAAACTTTCATGGCGGCTCATGGCCCAGGTCTACAGTTCCAGCATGATAATGCTTGGCTGCATACCAGCGATGTTGACATGAAACTTCCTTCAAAACCCTGGAATCAACGTCATGGACTGGCCAAGGTCCCCTGACCTTAATCCAATAGAGCACGTTTGGGATGCACTTGGGAGAAGGCTTCGTGGTCTTAGTAACCAACCTCAGAATTTGCAGGAACTTGGCTGCCTTGCAAGAGCAATGGCACAGAATCCCCAACCACGTGTTCACAAGCATCAGGCAGTCGATGAGGAGACGGTGTTTGGCAGTGGTGAATGCGCGAGGCGGCCATACACGATATTGAACTGAGAAATTTCGCATTTTTATTCTTGTGACTTGACATTCTGTATACCCATGTTTTGGAACGGCGGTGTAGCCTAATGGAACTGATTATGGCACTGTCAGTGTATCGAGTACATCACACAGATCTCAGCAATGAAATAACAATTTAACCATCTTACCATCTCTTGTTCTTTTATAGTGCCCTGAAGAAAGAATGTGAAGTTTCTTTTTTGGACTCAGTATATATATAAGAAGAGGTTGGGACCGGAGATTAGGTTTGAGATACGTAGAAGATTCGAGATTCAGGAGTTCGAGATCCAGGGATAAACTGTAACCAAATAGAATGAGTTAACTAATCTAATGCAGTGTAATTCGTAACTCACAACTTTACTCCTTGATGATCTACAGAAACAGGAGGTATGTATAAAAAAAAACAATAACAAAACTTCAGGTAAAGGCTAGGGATATTTCAGAATCTTTATCCTGACTGAAATTTGTGAAGCCACAGGCAAGTTTTGAGATGTCTGTGTTGCTCATTGTGTGCTGTTGCAACATTTGAGGCAGCATTATCACCACAAAATGGTCCTTGTAAACAAATATAATCAGGAAACATCAAACACAGGCTGTTTATTCACATCCCACCAAAACTGGAAGGGAGATAACTCTTGGTGAGTAGTGATTTTACGTCTGCTTTTTTGAAGGGAGCTTCAAAAAGGGGATTCAAGTGTTCCACTAACGTTCGCAAGGAGAAGAAGACAAGCAAAAATACATGAGTCAGGATAAGGAAAGATAAGAGAAATCAAACACAGGCTGTTTTTTCACATCACTTGTGCCATACCTTAAAGATCTGATCATCTGAAGGGAAGTCTGCTTCAATACCAGCTTCATCACCGTACAAAGCTGCAACAACAGAAGCCTTGAGTCAATGAATTCAATAGTCTCCTTATTCAAAGAACACGACTTAGGATGATTGCAAACAATCTTTTCCCCATTTTATCCTATCCATATAACAATCATAATTTTACTTGTCAATTACAAAAAAATGCTTTCTGAATGAGATAAACTGTAGTGACAGTGAGTGAGTGAGTTTTAGTTTTATGCCACTTTTAGCAATATTCCAGCTATATCACGGCGGGGGACACCAGAAATGGGCTTCACATATTGTACCCATGTGGGGAATCGAACCCGGGTCTTCGGCATGACGAACGAAAGCTTTAACCACTACGCTACCCCACCGCCCCCTGTAGTGACAAGTCAAGGGGAGGTAATTCTCATTTGTTTTAATTCTTGCCAGGTGTTCTCTTTTTGTAATTCAATTGTAATTGTAAATTCCCATGCTGAAAATGACTGATTAGAAGCTGAATACCACTAATATGTTGTGCTGCAGAGTTGAGGGCCTCCTAGACAAGAAGGGCATTTATGTTAATAAATTTATCACATAGCAAAGTGACGTAAGTTTCATTGAATTACAGTCAAGAGATACAGCTCTGCCAACACTTGCTTGCTTGTTGGTGTTCTACATAGCAGTCAGCAATATTGAAAGTATATCGTGGTGGCCTGTAAATAATCAAGTTTGGGCTACACAATCCAGTGGTCGACGTCAAGAACAACATACCACACATGGGTTACCATGTCATGCCTGCTGTATCTGGTTTAAACATATTTTTATTCCGTCAATGCAGAAACCTGGATAGGCGAACAAGCCTAGTGGCTTATATAAACGCCGCTCCAGTACACGGTTCCAATATAGCTGGATACATAATTGAAATAATCTGACAAGAAAAGAATAATACTGAGACAAAATTACACTCAGAAAAATGATTGAATAATAAATATTTGGTTATGGTGTTGGTTGTGCCTAGCAACGAAATGAACCTGCTGTATCTGATCAGATGGATTGCAGTTCACAATTTTAACAAGCACTTGAGTGCTGGGGATTTGTTTTAACTTTGGTCCTCATATTGAACTCCATCAAAGAAACACTTACATTAACACTAGCATTAAGTGTTTTCAGATCATTGAGAATGAAAAATGTTCGACAAGCTCAATGCCTGGTAGTTTCATTTACAACTTGTCAACGTCAGCCTTACCAAGAACAGTATTCGTGCTCAGTCAAGAGTCAGGCATTTTCTAGGCTTCACAGTTTTTAAGGAATCAGATCGGCCTGTGGGCTGATACAGGTGTCTGTGGTTGATATAGAGCATGATGTAACACTGCCACACTACCACCTCTCATTATCATACTGGACTGTATTTAACTGATATATCCAATTGATAATATACAGGTGTAGCAATGAAGAACCTTCCCTATACCACTTACCATGATCTGCAGCAGACTTCACTTTACTGATGGTCTTTCCAAACAGCCGCCTCAGCTTCTTCCTGCAACATCACAAGGTCATCAGCATCTTTCACATCAGAAAGATCGAACCCGGTCTTTGGCGTGACTAGCCAACGCTTTAACCATTAGGCTACCCCACCGCCTATTCTAAACCAGGTTTTATTCAGCGTTTACATGCCTAACAACAACTTTACCATCATTGTCTAACAGTGAGTGGGTGAGTGAGTTTAGTTTTACACCGGTTTTAGCAATATTCCAGGATTATCATATGCTGAGGGACACCAGAAATGGGCTTTACACATTGTACCCATGTCGGGAATTGAACCTGGGTTTTTTTTTTTCTTAAGACCTACCCATTTCCTAATTTCACATTCCATTTTAGCAATACATGACAAGGAGTGAGTGAGTGAGTGAGTGAGTGAGTGAGTGAGTGAGTGAGTGAGTGAGTGAGTGAGTGAGTGAGTGAGTGAGTGAGGAGTGAGTGAGGGAGGGAGGGATAGGATCGAATGACCAAATCATATCTATCTTAATTAGACAAACCACAAGTTGAACTTGAACAATAATGAATACCATTGGTGGTAATACATGGCATGAAACATATTGTAAAAAGGGATCATGGAGAAAAACATCACAGTTCAGTAAAAATCTTACGTTTTCCTCCTAGCTCCCTGCCCAAGCTGTGCAACCGAGCCGACCTGGGACAGCCTGTCATCCTCATCGGACTGTGTGCCTGCGTTGTGGCCATCACTAAAACATGCAACAACAGGATGCAAGACAGGTGCTTGCTGTGGGCATATACACAACTGGGTATATACACAACTGGAATCAATTGTTTTGAGATTACCCAGCTTGTTTTCAAAATGCTATTTATAGTCTTTAATCTTTTGTCAAAAACTGGCCCTGAGATTTTTGAGAAAAGTTGATGAGAGGCCTTTGCCACGTCACTCTGGGTCAATTCTGACTGTAAGTGTGTCAGTCTATGGTGTAATCAACCTCTAATCACTGACATTATATGAGGGAGCACTGACTGACTGAGTTTGGTTTTACGCGCTTTTAGCAATATTCCAGCAACATCACGGCGGGGGACACCAGAAATGGG
The DNA here is from genome assembly GCF_003918875.1 of Haliotis rubra. Lineage (NCBI taxonomy): Eukaryota > Metazoa > Mollusca > Gastropoda > Lepetellida > Haliotidae > Haliotis > Haliotis rubra. The sequence continues at coordinate 107,857 of NW_025767034.1, read as the reverse complement.
CTTCACACATTGTACCCATGTGGGGAATCAAACCCGGGTCTTCGGCGTGACGAGCCAACGCTTTAACCACTAGGCTACCCCACAACCCTTTAACCCTAATCAAATCCACGAAAATGACTTGAATCATTGCCATGTATGTTGATTCTTCCTTTCTCTGATTTAGCAGGGCAAGCTGAAAATCAGCCTGAGCAACTAGAATGTTTAAGTATATTTGTCCTTGGGCAAGGGAAAATTTAAGTATTTCAACACCTATGGTTTTACCAGTCTGGCTATATCCCATCCCTCATTGAAGCTCTGGTCTGCAACATATGTGGTCAACATGAGGCTACAACCATCCTCGATTCTCACTGGTCAGGTCGTAGAACACTGAATGGGAACCCATTTTGTCCTGAAGACCAACAGGGACCACCACCATCAATCAGACACCTAGTTCCTATCCTATCTATTGCAAGTGCCAGACTTACGTGCTGAATTCTTTGGTTCTTTGGACTATATGAAGGTCAAGGGGATTCAGACATTTAGGTAGGTGTTCCTCAGCTTGGTTGAGCGGGATTGTCTCCCCTGTGTCGAGATTCTTCACCATCACCAGTGCCAGGATTTCCTGTAGATCAGGAAGGGAGAATTCAAGAACCATGAACATTTTACCACTTACAAAACAAATACTTCACAAATTGTAAGAACTGGAAAAAATTGACAGCTGTTTATGTTGTTGACTTTATACTACTAAAACATGTTCAAAAACACCTATAGTTGGAGGGCTGCGTGTTGCAGCTCACACCGGCCATGACACATTAACAACAAGCCAAGAAATGTGAGCAAGGCTCAACAATAGCCCTCACTGTAGCTCCTAACTTCAGATGAACAACAATTAATAAAGATTATTCTTGACAAAAATACAAGATTTGTATTAATCTTTTCATTACACCTTGTCTCCTGTAAAATAAGTAGCCATTACCCAAATCTGAAAAACATATTAAATGATTGTAAAGTTATTGGTTGAACAAATTTGATATGCTGAGTTCAAGAGATGTAATTTGTAAAAAAATAACAAACATAAGTGTTCTTTGACCTCTTTTGACTCCTAGCATACACTGGATAAACATGAACAAAGTTTGTTTGTGTTAATATGCTCAAATCCCAAAGGGCACATAAAAACATTTTTATGAGTGCCCTGTGGCACACCGTGATAATGTACATGTCTATCTTGCATCGTATCTCTTCATCCTCATTAGTCATCATAGGACACCAGGGCCCCTATTCTCGAAGTGTCCCAGCTAAGACAGGTCCTAACTAGTTAGGACAGAAGTTAGGACATCCTAACGTTAGGATAAGACTCATTCGTGAAACGATCTTATCCCTGTCCCAACTTGAGCTACCGATCCCAGCTAGGATAGCGAGCTCTTCAGTAGGTGAGATAGAAAAGCGAAGGGGATTCCCATGTGATGTCACAGCTTTTTGGGAAATCCCCGAGCATACGTCAAAATGTCAAGCCCAAGCGAGATGGCGACCGTAGGTATCTAAGGGTTATTAGTACTTGAAGATCGGGGTTTAGGGCTCTTGAACGCAGTGTAGCTCTTTCTAGCTCGGGCCAACACAGCTCTATCACCTCTTGAATCGCTCGCCTTGACAGACGGTATCAATTAACCAACTCCACATCATCGAATAAATCGAGGGGCGCAGTCCGGTTACGATATATCCTTTCGGCATTCTTTTTATAGACATTGCATGAACAAACAAGTACGACGCCATATTGTTTTCATCTACAATTTATTTAAGACAAGTCAGACCCTATCCTTGTATTTGTCCTAAGTTAAGATATCCTAGCGCTAGGATACTTTTTGAGAATAAGGTAGGACACCTATCCCAGACCCTAGGATCAAAATTAGGATATCCTAGGGCTAAGATAGTTTCAAGAACAGGGGCCCTGAATCTATTTTGTCTCTCGGGGCAATACGAACAACTACAAGAGGAAAAGCAGATAGGTAATAACCAAGAAAGAGTAAGTGTGTAAGGTTTCAGTTTTGTCACAACTGGGCATATCTGAAATGGGCTTCAGACAATGTTCCTGAAGGGGAAAATGAACCTGTTCTTTGGCGTTACAAGATAAGGCTATAACCACTAGTGAGTGAGTGCGTATAGTTTTTCGCTGCTTTTAGCAATATTCCAGCAATATCATGGCGGGAGTCACCAGAAGTGGGCTTCACACTTTCTATCCACGTGTGGGGAATCGAACCCAGGTCTTTGACATGAACAGCAAACACATTAACCACTAGGCTACCCCACCGCCTAGCTCCCCTACTATCCACTATTTACCCTGAACAACAGAAAATAGTACTCACATCATCAGTGAGAGGCGTGCCCGAGGAAGAACGAGGTCTGCCTCCTGTTGGCTGTTCCGGAGAGGATGGGTGATCTCTTTGACTATCTTTCTTACTTTCTGATAACTTCTGACGTCTGACTCGGTCAGTTTTCTTCTTCTTGCCTTTGTTTTCATCGTCACTGTCCCCGAACATTTCCTCATCTGTGGCTTCATGGATGGAAAACACCGGCACATCATCAGGCATTTCCACATCTGACTTCACCGCATCCAGCTCTGCATCCTGACAAGTACATAAATAAAGCTTTAATTAACAAATTTAGTAATAACATACAGGAATAGCTTGGGATGAAGTGTTGCTCTCCTTGTAAATATGTAATTTTCTGAATAAAATTGATATTTTATACTTATCCTGACTCATGATCTTTTGCTTATCTCCCTTTTCTTTTTGAATGGTAGTGGAACACTTGAATCCCTTGAAGTTCCCGAAGCGGAGGTAAAAATACACTCACCCACGAGTTACCTCCCTTTTCCCGTGTAAAAGTCATGTGTTGCTATCCTTGTAATGTGGGTTTTCGGACACATTATATGCATACATTGTTTACATGTAATCACCATAACACATAAATAACTGTGAAACATCTCTCTAACTTTTATAAGCCTTCATCTCAAACATCAGCCATAACTCAAGTTTGCACTATGTCTGTCCGACACAACACACCTTGACATAGCACAAGGAAACACTGCCATGCAAGAACGAACCATGTCAAAAAACATATAGATTTATTCCAATGATATTGACACTTGGCAGTGATTTTCCAGCCACTCCATTCAGGTACCAAAGGGACATCACTCTGTTTTTATTGAACTCATCTTGGTGAAAAACAGTAAACTTTATGAAGGAGTGGGCGTTACACCAATGTTTGCTGTTTATCAAGATGCGGCCCCCAGGAAGAGGCAATTAAACAGGTAATTACCAAATACAGACAACAATGTACAAGATAAATACAGCTTTGAGCAGTATCTGAATCACATCATTGTGTGTTGGGTGCAAACCAAAAATATAGATAGTAAACATTTACTGCGGATGATAAACCTTAACATGATGGGTGAATCTTGAAGTGAAGAAAGTGAGTGGAATGTAAAGCTTCTATGAACAACATTCACGTTATGACATCTTATGTGGGATGACAGCCAGAAGTGATGAGGGTCTCAGACGGTTGGTGAAACTCATGAGAAAATAAAATGAACGGTCATGAGAAACCTAGAAACGTAATCGGACAAACCAGGATTCGAATTAACCTGCCAAAGGAGCAACACACTGCATGCACATTTTGGTACTGATATAGTTTCAAATACTGTAAGATATATTTGTCCTCACTGACATACTGGATGTACATTATTGAGTCTGTAATATCAAAGGATATGGTGTTTTGCGTTGCACTGTACTGACATTTGACATGAACATTATATTGAATACAAAATTGCACAGGACCTCTCTCTTAGACAAGGAGGGTGATCTCCAAATTTGAAAAGAATTTAACCAATAGCTGTCAAGTTATTGGTTTAATGAAAATGTCTTTTCTTCTCTTGCGTAACATAGTGGAACACTTGTATCTCCCTAATTGAAGCTCCCCTTCAATGTAAAATCACTAATTAGTACTCAGCACGAAGTTACCTCCCTTCCACAAGCTGAATCCAGGGGCCACCTCCACCCATGTGCCTCACTCTCTCCTCATATACTGAGCCCAACATTTGAATTTACAGGGAAATCCAAAGTGTTATGTGGGGAGGATGGGAGGGTTACCTCATGAGTCAGGATAAGTATAAAATATCAATTTTACTCTAAAATTACATATTTTTCCTTATCCTGACTCATGCCTTTTTGCTTGTAGAACTGGACGGAAAGGGAGGTGGGAATATATAATACTTTGGATTTTAATAATTAGTGATTTGAACTGTGATGATTGTAATAACCCCTATGGGAACTTCATAAAGGTACTGAACTGATGAATTCCTGCTGCTAACTTATCAGCTGCCATATAAAGGTTATTACAATGTACTTATTATGATAAAGTATTTATAACATTAATACAATGCTTAAGACTAATAGACTTAAGCTTGTTAATATGCTAGTATAAACTCCTTAGAATTTGTTAGCTAAATTACTTTTAAAATATAAACATAGTACTAAGCTTAAGATATGATTAAACTTAAGCTAATTATATAATAGCAAAACTCTTTTTAGAGTTTGTTAGTTAATGTACTTATATGATATAGACATAGTGCTGAGCTTAAGATATGAATAAGCTTTAGCTACCTATATAATAGCAAAACTCTGTAGAGTTTGTTAGCTAATATATTTTACAATATGAGTATAGTACTGTGCTTTAAGATATAATTAACTTAAGCTACATATATAATAGCCAAAACTCTGTAGAGTTTATTAGCTTATAGATTTATAATGTAACCATAGTACTAGCTTAAGATAAGATTAGACTTAAGCTAAATGTATATATAAGCAAAAAAACTCCTAAGAGTTTATTAACTAATATACTTTTATGTTATAACCATAGTACTGAGCTTAAGATATAATTAAACTTTAAGCTATATATATAATAAAGCAAAACTCCGTAGAGTTTTGTTAGCTAATACATTTTATAATGTAACCATACTGCTTAAGATATGATGAAACTTAAGCTAATTGTATAATAGCAAAAACCCTTTAAGAGTTTGTTAGCTAAAATACTTATATGATATAAACTTAGTATTGAGTTTATGAAGGAAACCGTAAGCTACATATATAATAGCAAACCTCCGTAGAGTTTGTTAGCTAATATACTTATATGATATAAACATAGTATTGAGCTTTGAAGGAAACCTTATAAGCTACATATATAATAGCAAAAACTCCGTAGAGTTTGTTAGCTAATATACTTATATGATATAAACATAGTATTGAGCTTAAGATTTGAAGGAAAACTTAAGCTACATATATAATAGCAAAAACTCCGTAGAGTTTGTTAGCTAATACAAGTTATAATGTAACCATAAAGTTTAAATTATGATGAAACTTAAGCCAAATATATAATAGCAAAAAACTCTTTTAGAGTTTTGATAGCTAATATACCTATATGATATAAACATAGTATTGCGCTTAAGATATGAATAAGCTTAAGTTACATATATAATAGTAAAAAACTCCATTAGAGTTTGTTAGCTAATACATGTTATAATGTAACCATATTGCTTAAAGATATGATGAGCCTTAAGCCAAAATAGCAAAACTCTTTAGAGTTTGTTAGCTAATATACTGATATGATATAAACATAGTACTGAGCTTAAGATATGAATAAGCTTAAGCTACCTATATAATAGCCCAAACTCTGTAGAGGTTTGTTAGCTTATATATTTTTACAATCTGAGTATAGTACTATGGCTTAAGATATAATTAGGTTAAGGTAAATATATAATAACCAACTCTGTAGAGTTGTTAACTTATATATTGTATGATGTAATAATCATAGTACTGTGATGATAAAAGAACTTAAAGCAAATTATATATAGCATGTAGCTATTTAGTACTGTTATAAGATAAGTAGAAATCTGTAAGATTGACTTATCTTCTCCGAGGAACTGTCAACTGTTGTCTTTGAGGACCATGGGATCGAATTGGTGGATACCTGGGGCGTCCCTCGGTGATGATATCTCTCAGATAATGGTTGGCAACCACCATATCGGATCTCCAGAAAATAAACCCTCCATTATTTCAAATAATATTGTGTAGATCAATTGTAGAAGTTAAGCTCTAATATCATGAGTATTAAAGCTCATGGAGGGTCGGATTGGGTCCATCCGTCTTGTATGCGCGCGTAGTATGACAGTTCTGATCCAACGGAGATATAGTGCATTGAGATTTCATTCTAAAGTAAGTTGATGATAGAGGAAATAATCTGTTGTATTATTCCCTTCTGTTTGTTTCGGTGGAGATAAATTTACAGTGCTCTTGCTGGCCATGCATTGATAGAATCAGCATCATTATCATGGAGTCCAAGTATGTCATCCAAGTGTTCATAAACCTCACTTGTGAAGTGTTGGAGAACACTATATTCAGATCCCAAGTTGGAGGGTGAAACTTTCCGTTTTAATTCTCCAATCAGAAAGTTTAAAGTAGAGTTTACTAACCATCTAGTTGTGTTAGTAGCTTGATTATGAAATTCAGCTGTAGTCTGAGGCGCTGTGGATTTAGATCCACTTGTATCCCGTCGTCTAGGTTATTAAGCTCGCGAAGTCCTTGGCCGATGTAGGTGCACAACCAGGTGTGTCTGTCCCTCGTTGAAGTTTATGTAAAATTGCCTGACTGCCGTGCCCTCGTCCTAACTTGACAGGGAGGTCTCTAACCTGAAGAAAGCAGCCCAATCATGAAGGTTCAGATTAACTGGACTGTAAGGAGCACTGCCTGTTCACTGATATATAGTTTTCACTTATGCGTAAGTCTTGAACTGTGAACTAAGATGGAGCCTCTCGTGGAGTGGAAGTTGTCCAACGCCAGTCCAATCAGAACAAGGCATTTTGATTCTGCTTAGAATACCCCAGCTGTGATGTCACCCGGTGTAGCAGGAAAAACCTTGTATAAAATCTTGCCGTCGTTGATATTAGCATAATCGCCGGTCTTCACCGTAGCTTCGAAGTTACCCGAGTGACCACTGGTTTGAGGTTAAAGGTAAGCATAAAACCTCCGAGGCCGAGAAATACCTCAAGCTCTGTAATATTAATGCTGGGTAGGTTATTTTCCTGGCTGTGCGTGAATGTAACTTCAGTTTTGAATATAATTCCGACTTCCTTATGTAAAGGTATTTAATGAAACTTGCAAGTTGTCAGCTTGTAGACTGTATACATGAATGTATCGTCATAATTGTAGAATTAAAGCTGAACTTGTACATATTTCTTCTCAGAAACTTTGGCGATTATGAGTTATACTCGCTGTAACAAGGCTGCTGTTCAATTTCGATATTAATTGTCTGCAGATCTGCGTAATAGTCGCATGTAGATAATCATTATCGTAGTCCGGGATTGCATATTCTAGCAATCTATGCAGGAAGGTTGATTTCTGTGAAGATCTATGCAGCGTCGTTGATTAATTAATATAGCGGCGTTTTGTGTTGTAAATAGCCTGTGCAATTGTCTTCCCGCGTAGGCTTATAGGCGGCATATGGCATACAGTTGATAGACAACTTATGCGATGTCTTGAACGGACTGGCGAGTAGCTATATATGGCGAGTGGCTAATATGGAGACCTTGGAGGAGGAATTCCGCCGGTGGGGCGGAGCTTGTGCTCTAAAGTATCCATTCTAGATTTCCTGTGTGAGGTAGACTTGGAGCCACTTAGCCTTGGCGGCGAAGAAGTGTCGAATCAGAGCCGATCAGTATATATATAATATATGAAGCTTATGCCGCGCGAGCGACCTCTGTGTTCAACAGGGTGAGGTAGTGAGTGTTTTGTTTCACCGCACTCAGCAATATGTAGGGTCGGTGAAGCAGCTACTCCTCCGTGGCGTCCCCTTGTAACTGGTGAGGCTCTAGCTCCTTGCTGAGGAAGTGGCCTGGGACTTCCTTAAGCCGAAGTGTCTAGAATCCGATCAATATATGGCGTTAGCTTCATACAGGGTGTGGTTCTTGCTGGTTCTGCATAAGTAGAGCCGGAGTAGATCATCCTATCATCTTCAGAAGTCGTCCGCGTAAATCTGGTGATAAGAATCTCATTGATCGTTCTAGATCTATTAATGCCAAGAACATCGCCTCTGGCGTTTGAACTGTTATGGCTTTTATGGTAGGCTGTGTCCACATACTGTGGCACCGCGGCAATCGAGTCGTCGGAGGTAAGGTGATGATGGCGTCTGCCTCGTCTCTTCCTTTATCAGGTATGTCTGCGCCCGAGTTGCCACTCTTGGAAGGTGAAGAGAGATCTAGGTTGTTTACCATCCAATATCGTATCTCAGCGTCTGAGAAAATGATGCCTCCATCATTTTCTATCCCAGCATCGCTGATGAGATGTTGCTGCTCTTCTGATGGTGGACTGTGTGTTTCTATCTCTATGTCGGGTGGCCTTCGGGAGACCTGACTGTAGACTTGTGTGCAGACTTGTGTGGTGACCTGTGAGACCGATCGGCGTGGTGATGTCTGCGAGGAGATCGGTAGTTAGTTAGCGGCGGAGATCGATGTTGGTGATCTCGCGTCTATGGGTTGACCTTCTAGGAGACCTGTGAGGAGAATGTTGATAGCCGCTGAAGCTCTCGTGTAGTCAGGTGTCCTTCGGCGAAGCTTCCTCTCGCGTCGGTCCTGGGGAGCGGCGATTTGACCTTCGCGAAGGCTTCCGCGTGAGGTCTGATGGTCTGAGTCCGCATCTAAGGATGAAGCCGAGGCAGGTGATGATCTATCCGCGCCCGCGAAGGCCTTACCGGCTGGGCTGTACATCTGGGTCGCCGTGGAGGTGGTCTGCGACTTCCTTCGCCGGCGGTGGCTTCGTCGTGGCTGTAATGCAGCTGATGGGGGTGCCTCTGGGGTGTCGTCTCGCGTTGGAACCTTCGCGAAGACTCAGGCCTTGGGGCTGGCTGCTTCCCAGTCTGTAGTGGCCCTCCATCATGATCATGATTTGCCGCAACAGTTCATCTGGGATGGTCTGTGACGCAATTAGTCGGTGCTCTCTCTATGATGTTAGCGGCGGGGCCCTCAGGGAAGTCGTCTGGCGCCAGTGTAGAGACCTCAAGGCTGCATGGCGATCTCTGCTGATGTCACTGTAGCTGTCTCCGTCGCTTCTGTGGCGTGCGTCGGGGATGATGATCGGCTGATCATCGTAGAGGCCCAGTTCAGCGGCTGGAACAATCTCGGTTGAGAAAGTCCTAGTAGACCGTTGATTTCCCCTCAGAGATTCGACGCTGCCCTGGGAGTCGCGAAGTCTGCGTTTGAGTGTTGGTAGCTTGGCGGGACCCTCAGGAAGATCATAGAATATCAGCGTTGGTACATCAGGGCTGCATGTTGATCTGGCGCTGACATCACTGTTATCGACATCGGTCATTCTTTTTGATGTACATCAGGTATGATGATCGGCTGATCATCATACAGGCCCAAATCTCGCGGACGGGAACAATCTTCGGCGAGAAAGTTCAAGTAGACCGTTGATTTCCCTCAGAGATTACGCGTTGAGATGCAGTAGAAACCCTCTAGTCTTCGGCTGCGGCGATGGGATGTCTGGGGAAGCAGGGGCTTGCTTCTTGGAGGCGTGGACTCGTCACGCCTCTCTCCACCACTCTAGCGGAACACCAGGACGGAGGGGTCGACCAACAAGCAGTAGACTGGCGAGGGTTCAGGTGTATCAGTCATGGCTAGACTCTGCATACAGCGACCTATCTGCTGGCGTCTCAAGCGCCAAAGTAATTATTTATTAAAGGCAGAAATGGATAAATTAGTACGCGCAACTGCAACGTGAATAAAATGAACATGGCGCAGTACAACTAGGGCATATTAAATGCGGATCAGCAGCAGAATAAAAAGCGTAATCTGCAACAGAACAGAAATTTTTATCAACGTAATCCACTGAAACAAACCACGGCATCCATTGAATAAACAGTAGAAACACGACTAAATATCAATATATAATTGTTGAAGGATACTAGCTAAACCTCTATAGATGTCTATAATGAGGTAACTAACTAAATATAATCAAAAGGATATAGTGTGTCGGAGACACAGGTGCCTCACGATCCAGCTCATTGGAAGCTAAGAAGGAGAGAGTGAGGCACATGGGTGGAGGTGGCTCTAAGTCCCCGCAGCTTGTGGAAGGGAGGTAACTTCGTGCTGAGTACTAATTAGTGATTTTACATTGAAGGGAGCTTCAATTAGGGACATACAAGTGTTCCACTATGTTCGCAAGAAGAAGAAGACAAGCTAAAAGAGCATGAGTCAGGATAAGGAAAAATATGTCTCTTTTCATGGATGGACGGAATTTCTTGGAATGACAATATATTTGGATGTAGAAAATCCTTCTTTGGCAGAATCCACAAGGACATTGGAGAAGTCCATAAGCACAGGGCTGATCATCACTGAAACTCTAGTACAAACGTTTTAGAATGTTTTAGTTTTGTGTATATAATTGTATATAAATCTTTAAATTCTTACCTCAGCCAAAATGTGCCGTGCACCCTTGTCTCTGATCATATGACGTAGGTCTAGAGACTGTTCATCTTGTGAGGCACGACCTGTGACGTTGGCAGGGGCGGGTAACTCTAGACTGTTAGCACCTGATGACCCACTTGTGCTGCTCTGTCAGGAGAAAATAGTACCACGGTACTGTAGTTCACTCTATCATTAAAATATTGACACAGTTCACTATTTGTTACGAGGGAGGAGTGCAGAGAAAGGGACAGCCAGGTGTTAGAGAAGCACGTGCACAAGTGCCGACAAAGTTATTGATTCATTAACCTGTGCTGTACCGTCTCCATCCTTTCTCGCACACCCGGCTGTCCCTTTCTTTGCACTCCTCCCTAATAACAAATAGTGAACTGTGTCGATATTTTAATGATAGTTTGTTAAACAACTTTTTTAATTTTAGGACATAAATTGTTTCATTGAGTATTTTATGTTTATAAGTTTTCGAGTTAGATTGCAATTCATCGGTACGCTTTTGAGCCAAACGGACTATAGACACTTAAACAATATTGCAGTTCAAAACAATATACTGTACATAGCCTGAACAGACGGAATAGTTTATGGTTTCAGTCATCTAAGATATTGCTTGGTACAAGAACAATGTTGCTTAAATTAAGCCTCGGCTTGTTTTCGCCATCCAAAACATCAGGGACAAAACATTCAAAGCACACTTTCTTGTGTTTCTTTCCCATTTAGTTCTGTTGTCGATGACCATTAGTATTAACAGCTGAACTTACAAAACAGTTTCATTTCAGTTTTAGAGTGAGTGAGTGAGTTTGGTTTTTACGCCGCTTTTAGCAATATTCCAGCAATATCATGGCGGGGGACACCAGAAATGACCTTCACACTGTACCCATGTGGGGAATCAGTATTAGAACTAGTTGGCGCAAACCATGAACTAAGATAATAACATCAAAATGAAGATACAAATTCTGAAACTACTGACACTGAGAAAACAAAACTTACATCAGGTCTGCCCGATTTCTTCCTCCTAGGTGACGCCACTGGCTGAGACAATGTATTTGGTGGGGTTCTTGTTTTAGTGCTTTTAATGATATCAGGTTCATCCCCAGACAACTGACTGTCCTTTATCACATCATCCACCACTTGCAATGTCTCAATCTCACAGGAATTATTATCATCACTGAGATCCGAATCTAGCATTTTCACACATGTTTCCTTCACAGGGTGAAACACATTTATATTTTGTTGAAGGGTGGTAAGTTTCGATTCAGACTGTTCTCTCTGAATCACCAACACAGATGTGTCCTTCGGTAAGTCTCCCCACGATCCTGAACGTTGACGTCTGCTATGAACAAGCATGGTGGATTTCTCTTCTGAACTGTTCTCCATTTTTTCAATAGTGTTCGATTTCTTGGACGTAGGTGAACCCTTATTGCTCTTCACAGGGCTGTCCTCGTTTTCATCCACAGCTTCCTCTTCTTGTGAGGAATCCTGGGAAGATTTTCCAGGAGTACTTTCCACACCTATCATTTCACGCATCTCCTCCAGTTTTCGTCGGCGCATTTCAGCTTCCATAACTTTTTGTTTCTGGATCTGTAATCAAATGAAAAGCGAGGCTCAGTTAGGTTTGACTGTTGTTTAATGCTGCACTCAACAATATCCCAGCTACATGGCAGGGGTCTGTAAACAATCAAGTCTTAACCAGATAATCCAGTGATCAACAGCATGAGCATCAATATCCACAACTGGGATATGATGACTTGTGTTAACCAAGTCAGCGAGCCTGACCACCCGATCCTGTAAGTCCCCTTTTGCAACAAGCATGGGTTGCTGAAGACCGAGTCTGTTTGAACTATACCCATATTATGGCACTGAGAGGTGAGGTGAAATGGGGTTTAACGTCGTACTTGAGAAGACTTGAGAATATTTCTAGCCATATGATGGTGCTAGCTCAATGAGATGCATGCGTGTGTATGTGTGTATGAAGTTGCGGCTGCTTGTACTAGCCCAGACTGAAGCTGGTTTTATAGTGCTAGCTCACTGAGATACCATGCCAATGCAGTGAAGCATGAATACCCACTCAAGACACATTATACTGACTCGAGCAGACCAGTCCTTGCTGCACCCATAAATGCCGAGTGCCAACCTTTTTTTGACAAGTCTGTTGTCTTTGGCCATTTTACAGATGTGGGTATGGTCACTAGGCATGAGCAACAAACACATAGTGACATATACATGAAGATCACCACAAATTGCTTTTGACAAGTCTGTTGTCTTTTTTCAATCACAGGAATCAGTCAGTTCTTCCTGAACTTGATAATTTTGACTTCTCAGTCAGTATTGAGATATTATGACAACAAATTGTGACAAAAGTTGAAATTACTAGCCAATAGTGACAACATGTAATGATAATAGGTATCACCTGAAATTTTACTTTTACTTGCTGTCAGCGGCAGTCAATCATTACACTTACAGCGCTCTTCTTTTCCTCTTCCTCCTTCTTCCTCTGCAGCTCATGTAGTCGAGCCTGCAGTGCTTCATCTTCACGGCGGCGTCTACAATGCATAAAGATCAGTTGGCACCAGATATAATTTTAGAGTGTCTGAGTGGAGAAAGGCCTGAAGGTGGGTTGATCCCCTGTCTGCATCATATCTGAAGTGTTACATGAGTGAGTGAGTGAGTGAGTGAGTGAGTGAGTGAGTGAGTGAGTGAGTGAGTGAGTGAGTGAGTGAGTGAGTGAGTGAGTGAGTGAGTGAGTGAGTGAGTGAGTGAGGTTTTATGCCATTCTTAGCAATATTCCAGCTACGGTATATCATGGCGGTGGACACCAGAAATTGGCTTCATACATTGTACTCATATCGGGAATCAAACGAAGGTATTTATATGCTGTGAATGAACGCTTTAAACACTAGGCTGCCTCACCACCCCTTGAGAAGTGTTGGAAATTCTTGCCAATATTTATAACAAATAACAAACTTCATGGTTATGTAGAGAGAACTTGTATTACGCTCATAGGAGGAAATATAACCAAGAAAAAATTTTCAATCCTTACCTGTATTACATTATTAAATTATGATGGACTTTTGGAAATATGAACACTAAGAAACCTAATTTTGAACAAAAATGTAATTTTCTGAATACAATTGATATTTTATACTTATCCTGACTCATGCTTATTATGTTTGCTGCCTCCTTCTATGCAAATGATAGTGGAATACTTGAAATCCCTTGTAGTTCCCATTAAAGCGGATGTAAAAGTACACTCACCCATAAGTTGCCTCCCTTGCATAGTTTCCCGCCAAAACAGTCACATGATTAACCATGCTTGTCACTCTCTCCGTAATATGCCTGACATGTGGATTTACCGTGAAATCTGAAGTGCCATCAGTGGGGAAGTTGGGAGGGCTTGACATCATGAGTCAGGATAAGTATAAAATATCAATTTCATTCAGAAAATTACATATTTTTCATATCCTGACTCATGCTTATTATGCTTCCAGAATCCTATGGATTGGTGGTGGGTCAGGTCACCTTCTCGGATTTATTGGCTGTCCTAGATACGTCCTGTATCTACCCCCATGGGAACTATCATACGGCACTTTTCGACAATCCTGTTCTTCCAACTTCCATCTGCCAACTCGGGGTACCACATCTTGTCAGACTTCTTTAAGAAAAGTGAATCTACGATTCATGTGGATTTAAGATATACTAGTGTATCCTTGCTAGATATCTATAACAACTCATATAAGAAGTATCTTCTTATCGTAAGAGTTGCGACCCTTTTCACATACAAGTACTTCCGCACAAGTACAGGGTCTAAATCATGTTAGTCTGTTCTAAACGTAAACATTGACTCTAAACCAAGACTCTCCAGAGCAAAGGTTATCAGCAAATCACGTGATAAGAGGGTGAGATTTTTAATTCAACTCCTCTGTGGAACCGTTAGTTGTTGTGCAACAACAAGTGGCCCAAACTGGTGAATGCCGGAGACGTCTTCGGTGGCCATGTCTCTCAGGTAGTGGTTGGCAAATACCGTATCAGATTTCCAAAAGCAGCCCTCCATTATTGATGCTATCGAGCAATTCCCATGCAGCGTGAGAGTAGACGCCAAACCTCTGACTTCGTTTTGGTTGGATTCACTCGGCTGTCCTGCTGCTTTGTAGGCCCTTAGTATAACGGCTCTCATCCATACGGATATTGTTGTTCTGGAGACTTCTGTGGATGTCTCTGTAGACAATTAGATGAACAGGCGCTTGAACTTCTGTCTCCTTGTTCTTGTCCGAATGAGGTAAATTTTCAATGCTCTGACTGGACATAGAGATAAATCCTGTACATCGTCCTGTCCGAGGATTGTTGATAATGCTGGTACATGGAACTGTCTATCTGGTTGACCAGGTAGCTGATTCTTTGCCACAAAATCCCATCTAAGTCCTAAATGTGCTACCGCACAATGTCCTGTGTCGAACCGAGTTCGTCCAAAATCCAGCGCATGTATTTCTGATACTCGGCTGCAGTGGCTTTCTGCGCAGTAAAAACAGCGTTTTCTGCATAAGTAGTTCTAACGGTTTTGCTCTACGGCTCGTAGCTGGTGAGATGTTGTAGTACTACATTGAGATCCCAAGCAGGTGCCTTGAATTTCTTTTGCTGATCCTCCAGCTTAAAAGAACGTAGTAAGGCCAGTAGTTCTGGTACTTTCGTCAATTTGCTCCCTGTCTTCATGGTCAGTACTGTGCTAATAGCCGCCAAGTACGTAGATAAGGTCGAACCTTTCAATCTCTTAGTCTGTCGAGATGACATAAGTAATCCGCCACTTGAGGATGAGATGCTTTCACTGCTGTGAAACCCTTGCGCCGAACATATTGTTGAAACCTCTGCCATTTATCATCATACAGGTTGCGAGTAGATCTGCGAAGAGCTAGAGTGACCGCTTTGGCTGCTTTGGCGGAATAACCTCTCTTCCTCAAGTAAGTTTTGATACTGCCCATGCGTGAAGCTGGAACACTGCCGGATTCCGTGAAATTGCTTGGTGTGCGGATGAACCAGTAGGTTCGGCCATTCTGGTAGTTTCAGGGTTGGCTTTCCTAATTCTTGAATGAGATCTGGAAACCACACTCTTGCTGGCCAAAAGGGCACGACCAAAATCAGTTGGAGGACTGAAGTCTGCCTGATTTTCTCGAGTACTTGCGGGATTAGAACCGGCAGTGGAACCGCGTATGCGTTTAGTCCTTCCCACGACATGTTCAATGCGTCTGTTGCCCATGCTAGCGGATCTGGTACCGGTGA
Source organism: Haliotis rubra (assembly GCF_003918875.1). NCBI lineage: Eukaryota > Metazoa > Mollusca > Gastropoda > Lepetellida > Haliotidae > Haliotis > Haliotis rubra. The sequence goes on along the minus strand of NW_025767034.1, from coordinate 92,088 downwards.
GACAAACGTCTGTATTTGTCTGTTGGACCTTGTGGAGAACAGATCTGTAAGTGGAGATCCTAACGTCCTTATGAGATGAAACGCCTCCGGATGAAGCATCCATTCTGTCAGGGATGGTTGCTGTGGCCGAGACAGAGCATCTGCTAGGATGTTCTTTGCTCCAGGAATGTGACACGCCTTTATCCAGATGTTCAACTTGTCCACAATGTCGAACAGATGAAATATGAGATGTAACAGACTTGCTGATCTTGTTGAGCCTTGTCTGTTGATGAGAAATGCCACTGTGGAGTTGTCTGTGTGCATTGTCAATACAGAGACTTCGACCAATGTTATAAGGCATTGATGACTGCTTTCATCTCCAGTTGATTGATGTGCAGATGTCGTTCCCTTTCCGACCACTTTCCTGCATTTACCATTGCTCACGAGGTGTGCTCCCCATCCTTGCAAGGATGCATCCACGTACAGATGTGTGTTGCAAACCGGCTGTTCTAAATAAGTTCCTCCGCAAACATTTGACTTGTGAGTCCACCATAACAGGAATGGTTGTAGACTCTCCGGTAGAGTTATCAACCCTGTACTGCTGTGGTGAGTGTTCAGAAATCGCTGCAACGGACGTAGTTGTAATCTTCCTCTACGAGTTAAATCCTGCGGAGGTGAGTAGACCCAGAAGGCGCTGCCTTGTTCGGAGATTAAACATAGAGATGACTCCTTTGGGATCATGGCTTGTATCTTGATCCAACGATCTTCTGGGGCTATGATGCGATTTTCTGTTGTGACGAACCTTATACCTAGGAATTTTAGATCCTGTTTGGGTTCCCCCATTCCGATTTCTGTAAATTTACTGGCCAACCCAGTTGTGTTAGTAGTCTGATGAAGAAGTCCAGTTGTAGCTTGAGCTGACTGGCTTCCTGATGAGCTTGAACACCGTCGTCCAGGTAAAAAGCACTGCGTAAACCTTGATGATGTAGAAAGGCGACTATGGGCTCGTGTAAACAACCATGGGGCCGAAGATATTCCAAATGGCAGGACTTTCCACTGGAAATGTCAACCTTTGAACAGGAATCGCAGACACTTTCTTGAGTCCTGATGTATGGGGATGTGTAGGATCCTGCAGGTCCATGCTGGCTAGATAATCTGCTGGACGAATAAGACGCCTTAGTTGAGGAAGATGGCTCATCTTGAATATGGGTTTGAGGAGGTAATCTAGATTGAACTTCTTCATGTTGTAGATCAGCCTGAACTTCTCCTTGGAATTCCTCTTGGGTTCCAGGAAAGTTGGGGAATAAAATCTGGGCATTAGACGATTTTGATCTAGTATCTCGACTGCATCCTGTTCCAGCAGAGTGTTGATGGCCTATCCCAGCTTCTCTGCTTGCTCGTCTGCGTACTCGAAGATGAGCGGCCTGTCGGTCAATAGAGGCGTGGCCTTCAGTTGAACTCTGTAACCTTCTCGAAGGATCTGTGCTACGTAGTCGTCCTGTAGCATTCCCCAGTTTTCTCAGTGAAGTTGCAGTCGTCCACCCACTGTCGATAGTTGCACAGGAACGGCTGGGGATGGAAGACTTCAGTCATTTCGAAACCCCATCTTCAACATAATGATACCCTGGAACCTCTGGGGGTGCGTCCTCGCCCCGAGGCATTCCTGGTATTCCCGGCTCGCCGATGAAAGGAACCTCCAGCTCCTCTGGAACTGGAATATTTCTTCTCCTTGGCCTTTCAGGATATTCGTGAACTTGGATTTGTTGCTGTAACAATGAGACATCTGGAGGATGACATTCGCTAAGGTGTCGATCGACTTGATCATCATCACTTCTCTAGAGTCGTGAGTGACCTCTTTGGCAATCTCTTCAATTCCTCCGCTGAAAAGAGTAGGCGCTGACCTTTGGGCTCTCAGGAGTGACTCGATATATCTTTCGCTCCAGTTGCAGGATGACAGAATACCTTGTCTTGTTAGCAGCGTAAGGCCTGCAGATGCAGATGCCAAGTGGTCCGACATGAACTGTTGATCCCTCTTCTGGGTGAGAAGTGCAGATAAAGTCATCCTATCCTCTTCTGCACGAGAGTTCTGGAACTTTGCAATGAGTGCCTCGTTGATTGCTCTAGATCTAGACAGGCCGAAGAATGTGCTTCTAGTTGTGGTGTCCAACTGTGCAATCTTATCTTCCACTTTATATAATTTACTGCGACTATCGATAAGTCTGTAATTCTCATCCAAGACCGGCGCTCTCATAAATGGCTCCATGTGGTGAAGAGGGAATCTTCGCACATTAAAAACTGGAACGTGCTGGTTCTGTGACTTCGATGCTTTCTCAAAGGCTAAACTGAGGCTTGCCGGGACTCCTACGATCGGCTCAATAGGCAGGATCGTGAGCAAATCAAAGTCATCATCAGCCATTCTGTAAGTGAGTGCTTCATTCCATTCCTTGGATGGAGATGCTAAGTCGAGACCACTCGCAATCCATGAAGTAACCTCTGCATTGGAGAAGATCCCATCGCTCTCTTCATCAGAGGTACAGTTAAGCTGCGTATATGCATAAATTACGCAAATATTTATGTGAAAACTCAATTCCTATTACGTCTGTTGCGTACAAGTACGCTTGTATTTTTGTAAATACCCAATAAATTTGATTGTACATGCGCACACAGAAAACTCTCAAATCGCTCTGCTTCATCCTTGTCTGACGAGCTATGTCTTCGTGAATCCCTTTGCGCTTACTTCAATCGCGAGTCCTTCCTAGGATCCTCCTTTCGCGAATGATCCTTTCATGAATGCTCATCATGGCTGGAATCTCTTGTTCACGAACGATCCTCCCTGTAGGCCGGTGAAGTAGATCTATGACTGTAAGATCTGCTTGATACTGATGTGGTGCATTCGCGCCTCCTCGGAGATTTCCGGGAGATGAAACGGTGACGTTCTCGAACTGTATCCTCCTCATTAACATTCGTGGATCCCTCTCGACTGCAGAAGGTTGAATCCTCAGTAGGTGAAGACCTTCTCAAACGCTGGTGATCCTGCGTCATGACTGCCTTCGTCAAATGATGATCCGCACCTGCTGTGTTCGCCGACTGATGATCCACGACTGCTCCATCCTGTGGAGTGGATTCCATTCTGGGTACTGCTACCGCCGAAGCTTGCTGTAACCTCTTCTCTTCGACGAACCTCTGTTTTATCAAGGAAAGCTTCTGTTGGGTGAATTGCACCCTGGTCAAAGTTCTGCGCTGACTGATGAGGAGTAGACGACGCATCTGAGAGAGAACTAATCTGGCACCCAACTTTGAATGAACTGAAGAAAAAAATTTCTGGCAGCAAAATCGGTCGGTCGTCGAAGATGTCTGCCTCTGCCGCTGATGAAGGCGACTGAAGATACGATCTGGCCGTTGAATGTTGCTCTGATGAGCAGGTCTATTAGAACTGGAAGACTTTGAAGAGCGATTTTGGACATCAAAGACGTCTTCTTCTGTGAACTCACAGATGACGACTTGTGCTTCTTAGACTGCGATGAAGCCAACTCTGACCTCTTCCTCATAACAGAAGCCTGCTCCTGTGATGAACCCGGCAAATCACTAGAAACATTAGTTTCATTTGCAGATGACAACACACAGTTACTGACGTTATCTCTCTCTTTTGCCATGCCTTGTGATAACCTCCGCACCTTGTCCTTAGCACGTCAAAATAAGGCCAACAAATAGTTATTAAATTGAAATGTAGATAATGTTACACAATATTGACAGCGAGAGCTGGAAGAGCATTGATAAGTACAAGAAGGACAAAGGGGGTGCAGATCAGCGGCAGACAGCCAGTGCCTGCAAAAAGAACACGATTTTCATCAAATGTAAACAACAAATACATGTGATGAAAACAACAATATTTACGTAAATTTGAACATAATTCCTACATACACTGAATAATAATGCAGACAGAAGACCGTATACAGCTAAACTTGGGCTAAAGGGTCAAAATATAAAAGGATATAGTGCCGTATAGGGAATCCGAAGTTCCCACAACCATCCACCAGGGCGATGGAGGAGAGAGTGACAAGCATGGTTAGTCATGTGACTGTTTTGGCGGGAAACTATGCAAGGGAGGCAACTCGTGGTTGAGTGTACTTTTACATCCGCTTTAAAGGGAACTACAAGGGATTTCAAGTGTTCCATTACCACTATCATTCGCATAGAAGGAGGTGGCAAGCATAATAAGCATGAGTCAGGATAAGGAAAAATTAACATTTTTCTCACTTTGCCTACCAGGAACAATTAGTTTAGAATAATGAATACGTCCCTGAAAATATGAGCAGTGTCTAGTTAATGAAAACGTTTGCACAGATCAAAACTATAGACACACCTTTCTTCTGCAGCCTTCTTCAGGTCCAAGAGCCTTTTCTCCTCCTCTTCAATTTCAGATAACTATAAAATATGCAGGGTGTTATCAATCTATCACTACAATGTTGTTGAGATTCTTGAGAGGCATTTAGAAGTTGATGAATATATAAGACAAGTATATGGATGACAACTTCTTCTTTATTGTATAACATGTTGTTTCTAGGCTACTTCTTGCCCTTTCTTCAGGTGATATACTGACTGACTTCTTGCCCGCTTTTAGCAATATTCCAGCAACATCAGGACACCAGAAATGGGCTTATATTGTACCCATGTGGGGGAACCCGGTCTTCGGCTGACAAAACTATACTGCCCTATATATACAAAACATACTATATATACCAGAATTTACAGGAAGCCAGAGAAGTACATGTATATACAATGAAGTTGCAGTTTAGTTGGTATATGCAGCCTCTGGGTTTGTGCGTAGTCTGGTTGCTGATCAGCATCCCCTACCAAGTGGATGTTGAAGGCAATATGTTGAAAGCAATCAAATTTTATCCATAGTATTGAAGGGGTCCTTGAATTTTATATCTTCGCACAATAGTATATGATTAACAAAATGGATCAGTCCAAATAGCCAAACAGAAACGAACTACTCACTGTGGCCTGCACTTCATCTGTAGTAATATTTTGTGGTGTATCGGTTTGAAAAGATCTGCAAGGAAAAACAATCAGCTACTTTTACCAATGTATAATGATGTACAATTTTCACAATGACCAAAAAATTTGTGAATTGCTTCCACGGTTTCTGGTAAGTAGGTGCATCAGAGTGAGTGAGTGAGGTTTTACGCTGCTTGTAGCAATATTCCAGCAATATTCAGGGTGGGGGACACCAATAAGTCTTTATCCCATTGTTAAACAACGGAGATCAGAGATTTAGCATGTTTAGGTGTATACCTGGATCAAGCAGAAAATTACCAATAACCCATGAACCCCTCTTCTGCATATAATTCTCATGTCATGAAAATATTTCCAACCAAGCACCATGCTTCATACAAGAAAGAACTAACATACAATTTTCTTCCTCAACAACATTCCAACAATATGATGGCGCCCTGGAAGCAGTGGAGTCTGGATCAGTCAATCAGGTGATTATGCATAAGAATGTACCAGCCAAGACTAGTGTGCAGCCACTATAACCACATTAACTACAGGATTTCAAGGATATCTCAGTTTAGATGGTGAGACCATGCAGGTCCCAGTCCTGGGGATCACGCTCTGTTGTGACATCAGCGACATCAGGTAGACCTGGCCTACCAGCAAGGTAGAGCTGATAAACTGCATACAGAAGGTGATCCTCAACATACAAGTCCTTCACTGGCTCTTTAAACAGTAGAGGACGTAACAAGTATGCGAGACGGTCCCCCGTTACGCGTTCAAGTGACTACCTGAGAGGGGGTCACTCATTCGTGTGACTGCCTGCTCACAGACAGGGAAATTCTGCATGTCACACAAAAACGCGTCTAAAAGTGTTATTTATGAAAATAATGAGACAAAATTTGCTATAGTTATTGATAGGTGCTCAAGTTATTGATTGAAAGGAATGAAAATGTAAAAAGAAAACATTAACTAGACACATTTTGACAAAAATTTGCAAAATTTATATAAAATTTGACAATATTGAACAGCGAATTTCACTGCATATTTTTCAGAAACTTAAATAGCCAGACTTGAACCCTATTTGAACAACAATACAGGATGACCTGGATGGAGTTTGAACGCTGCCTGATAGTGTCATCCTAAACCACAGATGCTGCAATACCTGTACACATGCTCTACAGGCAGAGAAACCTTGTTCCCCAATGTATGATCAGGGTTAAAAAGCAATAAATACTTATGTGACTTTGTGAGACATATGGTATTCAAAAATAAATACATATTTAATTCATTAATTTTATGGAAATGTGTTTCTATTCTGATATTTGTTGCACCTTGCAGATGTTCTTCTCAATTATTGGGGTATATGTTGAAGATTTTCTTCTCCATTATTTGTACTTGAAATGCACATCTATAAACATTATAGAGTCATAAGTTGAGACTCAAGTTGGTCTGTGTTAAATCGAGTATGGACAAGACAAACCAATGATTGACATCAAGAGCAATGATTTACATAATTGGGATACAATGACATGTCAACCACATCAGTGAGCGTGACCACCCGATCCTGTTAGTTGCCTCTTACGACAAGCATGGGTTACTGAAAACCAATTTGAACACGGATCTTCATGGTTGCAATATGTTGAGGGCAAACCAAAATGAAGAAAAGTCTAAACATTTACTGAGTATAAAAAAACCCAGACATGACAGGTGAATCTGAGTGGGATTTACTGTAATGTTAAACAGTACAAGTAAGTCAAAGTGAAAGACACCCCACCCCCACCCTCATCGATCCCAATAGTTGTCTCTTACAATAAGCATAAGATCTATCTATTATCTATCTAACTAAATACTTGTAGAGAGCTAGGATCTGGTTGAACCACTTAAAACCACTGTACTGAGCTAGAAACTGGCAGCTGAAAACTTGTTACGGGTCATTTTGAGAAAACATTGTATGCCTTTCGGAAGAAGATGGTCTTTAGATCTGCTTTGAATTCTGACAGTTCATGAAAGATTAACCTTCGGATCCATTCCCGTGTTTGTCACAATCTCAAATTATCTGCCCTTAAGATTGCTATGGTCATAAAATGTTGTTAATACTTATGTTAAATCTGTGCATCGAAAACACAATTGCTCAGTATTAAACATAATTTGAGAGATATGTTGTTGTAGGTTTTGCATTAGCCTACATCAATGCATGATTTTACGGGTAGATCTAGTCCAGCATATAACTAGACGATTTTGCACTATACCACCGGAGGTGCGCTCAATGTAGGCCTTGGCTGGAATACGAGTTTATTCATATGAACTAGGGTAGATCATATGTGGATACGACTGGAGTGATAAAAGCAGCTACACACACATGCAGTCACACCATTTTCTGAAGTGCAATGATATTGAACACTATGTTACACAACATTTTGAAGTTGAACCGAAATAAGTTGCAAAGTGAACACCGAAATTGTGTTTAATTACGATACTCCCGATCTCTTACTCGTAATAAACCCTGCTATTGACACATTTAACAAATTCATGAGTTCACCATTTTTGGCATTTGCAACGATTAACTGACATTTATGGCCCAAATATTTCTCCTCGAGTACGTCGAAGTGGAAATCGTCGATGTGGAAATCCGTCAACTGTGACCTGACCATTAGGCAAGGCTGCCACTTACAACCCCTAAACGTACAGGTGATGCTGTTGCTGCTGATGATGCTAGATGACCACCCATAAATATCTGATTAAAAGTGGGTAAACATGTAGACAAATCTTACTGGTATGGCGTAGCATCTGGCGCATCGAAAAACTCATCAGGTTCGCTGTCGGAAGACATTATGTCCCAATAAATTTGGTACTCCGTGTGTACCACATTAGCTCATAAAATAATAATAAACAAACACATCTTCATCCTCCGTGGGCGGCCATTTTGACATTCCATGAAGACGAGTTTTCTCGAGAAAAATAAAAACGCCTTCTTTTCAGTCAAAATTATTCGACATAATTTCATATGTAATTAATTAACTAGCATTACATTTCAAATATCATTTATGTCGTGATCACATTATTACAAAGTCGAAAGTAAGAATTTCCCAGAAGTCCGCACCCATCCAAAATGGAGGACCTTGCGGTAGAGGTCTGCGGGCCAAGTGGAGCCTATTACAAGGTATATCCAAAACTGTTACAACTTTTCACGTGGTGAAATCAATTTGGAAAGCTGAATCACTTTTTCCGAATGTTAGTTTATCGAAATTGCGAATACTTTTTGAGACTTCATGATTTTTTTTTCACGATGGGTGTTTGAACCGGCATGCTTTCTTAACTTCCAAGAAAAGAAATTCTTCGAATACCGACAAGAGCATGCTCTAATCGCGAATTTTAGTATATTGAAGTATCATGTATCATAATTTTGTTATGTTCCGTCAATCTCTTAGAACTGTTCCGTTATTTAAACTTAATATAATAGAAGCTCCGTTTCTCTTTCAACCCTCTTATTTTCATAACAACTCAGCATCACCCCCCAAAACAGTTTTCTGGATAAGTCTAATATTCGATAAAATGTGTTTTCGATTTACCCAAGTGTAGTTTTAGCTATTCGGCCATATGTACATTCATAAGAATGTGATGTATAAACGTTCTTGTCATAATGTGTAAAGCTTGTGGAACCAGTGTTCTTTCTTTGATCTTGTGTTGGTTATTGATGTCACCAGTTTTCATGCAAAGTTTCCTTGACACGAATGAACAAATTATTAATCTTATGATTGTTTAGTTGCATTTCTGAGGACACCACATACCACAACAGTGGTCAACAACATCCCTATTCTATTAATATTAATGATGCTTTATCCTGAGTAAACATGTTGTTATCCTTCTTACAAGTTACATCAAACACTGGCTCTTGGAATTGAATTGGCAGATAAAATATATTCATTAAGGTGTCTCAAGTATGTAAGCCTTTACTGACTGATTTAATATCATCAGGAATAGAGCTTTAACAGGTGACCAAAAGTAATAAGGTTTTATCAATATTGTGATGCAATATTGATAAAGCGTAAATGGTAGTGATATATCAGGAATAAGATATGTGCGTTAAGATTAATAAGAATGCTTAAATATATATAGAATGGATGCTGATAAATATATGTGTGTAAATATGTTGCATTCTGAGGGAGCCACAATAGTATTCACTATACCAAATTCTGCTAAAGAAAGTATCTGTCTTAAACATAACTATCATATATTATTGTACAGTATAGTACACTATTTCGATACTACATATCACCATCATATTTCATGGGTTCGTAATTGGGACACATAGTTCAGTAGGGTAGGACCCTGTTATGTATAACAAAGGTTAGCAAAGCTGATAGATGTTTTTAGAAATAAGTAACATTCCTACTAGGGTACTTGTACTTGTAGTCATATGCCTTTATGGTTAAAGACTGTATTGCGTAAAGTATGTGAGTTTCAGCCAAAAAGTGATGTCATTAGACTGAAAGTGATTATAGAGCGTAGTCACAATGTTTATGTTTCTTGACATGTAGTCTCCAAACAAAGGTACTGGTAGCAGTCCCGGAGTACATGGTGAAGACTTCTGGTTTTTTTTGCAAGTGTTCTTAGTTACACAGGTGGGGAAAGAAGATTAGTTTTTCATATCAAAGATTCAATTATTTCTGAGTTGGTTAATGTCAATAAAATATTCCTGATAATTTAGTTGTTTTGTTCAATATGATCAGAATATCAGTAATCTGAATGATCATTAACATGATTATAGTCTGTTTGCAGTGAAAAACGTACCGATGAATTTCACTTTAAACAAAAAAGTAAATCAAATAAAGTGAAATTAAGATTGCTAATCCTCATAATTTTACCTTGCCATTTGAAAATTTAAATCTCAGAATTTTATTCAACTTGGGATGAAAGTTGTTTAACAAACGATCATAGTTTCAAATCGGTATTGTTGGTTTGTATTACAAGGGGGTATGCACATAAAATGAAACACCGAGATCAAGTAGGGTTGGTCTAAGTTAACGCTCATCACGTACAGCACATGCATTTGTTCACTGTTCCAACTACTGTGTTTACTCCCTTGTAATACAAAGCAATAATAGCGATTTGAATCTATGATCATCTGTTAAACAACTTTATCCTAAGTTGAATAAAAATCTAAGATTTAAATGTTCAATTGGTAGGGCTGCGCAATATAACCGGTTTACCGGTATTTACTGGTTCAGACATGAAAACGATACGTATTGCGATATGCTGATCGAAAACCGGTATTTTGACTTGCATTCGGAAAACTTTGTAACACTCGGAAATCTTCGGATATGTCCTTGTTTCATTTGTGCCAAATATTATTCACATTTTATTTTATCATGATTAAAAGTTGTTATTAAAGCTTAATCAAGCCTAGTGATTTTGTTGTGTTTTTGCTCTATAAATCAAGAAGTAACTCGATTATGAGTAGGTTTTTGTTAAAAATACTTCGTGCAATATATTGCAATACATATCGCAATACATGCTTTCGCATCGCAATATATCGCAATATGAAAATTCTCTGCAATACCCACCCCTATCAATTGGCAAGGTAGAATTATGAGGATTTGCAATCTTAATTTCACTTTATTCGATTTTCATTTTTGTTTAAAGTGCAATTCACCGGTATGTTTTCACTGCAAACAGACTATAGTCTCCTTTATGTTTCCAGGTTAAGTGTGTTCAATTGTCATTTTACTGATTCATATGCAGTCTATAAAGTGACAAATTGTCAACACTGTAAAGAGATTTGTCTGATTCAAGCAGGACTAGTTACACTGTGTGGGCTAGTAATGTAACATTTCTGCCAGTCCTCTATACAACAAATTCTGATTCTGAGATTCACCTTGATTGTGATCTTTGATTTGTCAGCATCATTGGTTTTTTATCAAGGTTTTGAATGTCTTTGACCTGCACCACAGTCTTTCTTTTTTATTTTATTTTTTTATTTCTTTTCACCGGTACATGTTTTACAGCAATACACATAGTATCTTATCAAAATGGGTATGACAATTCAGTAGCTGACGGTTATGGCTTTTACAGGAGATGTATTGTTCAGGTAAATAGGCAATGACATATTGACCAGTATTTCGTGAATTTGGTGTAGTCACAAGTTAAGGACGAGGTATATCTGTCTATATGATATGCATTGGTTATATCTCTTTTGATATATCGGAAATGTGGTGGTCGTTTAGAAAGTTTACTTTTATAAATGTTGAATTTAGTTGTATTTATGATCAGATTTACAACATCATTTCGCTTTTCATAATAGCCAAACAGGATATGTTGTTTGGTAAAATCTAGTTTTATTGTTTTCTCCTCGATCCAATCTTCTAGTTTTACATTCGTAAAAGAGGTGTGTTATTGATTCAATGACAGTTTTGCATAAGTCACATTTGTTATTATTCGTATATTTCATTTTATATAGGAAGTCGTTTCTGGGTAGTATTCTGTAAATGATATTGTGTTGAAACCATTGTAGTTTGCTGTTTGCATGTGTGCGGAAGGGTATATAATGTATGGTTTTCCATTCCTGTTCTGTCAGGGTACATCTGAGATTGTTCTCCCATTTCCGAATGTGTTTTCTGGTCTTAATGTCGAACATGTTTGTGTTTAATGCGTCATAGAATATTCTGCAGCCTCTTTTTCTTTTCACATACATCTTTGATAAAATATGGCAGAATTGGTGTCTGAAGTTTTGATTTGAGTTTAACGCGCTTACTTTTAACATAAGACTCAATTGATTTGATAATGCCATGATATTCAAGGAAGTTTGTTTTTATCTGATATTTCTTCTGAAGGGAAGAAAGGTTGAGATAGTTTCCGTCGTTATCAATTAAGTCATTAATGTAGTGGATACCTTTGTCAGAGAAGTGTTTATAGTATAGAAGAAGGTGCTTCCTCATATTCTAATGTTCTTATTGTGCCATACGATATGGGAAAGGATATCATGTTCGTTTTTGGCATTATCACCTTCAAAGTTTAGGTATAACTCCCAGCATTTCAGGACATCCCTCCAGAAGGGATTTGTTCTGCGATTTGAGTTTACATGTGAGGTTATCTTCGTTATTTATGAGTTGGTCGAGAGATGATCACGTGGTATTGAAAAGAAATATATCAAGGGTTTTTGAATTAGGTCTTGAGTTCAATAGTCGCCTAATCCATGATATTTTTTGAGAAGATATTATCTGCCTTATGTTTGGAGCTCGTAGTCCTCCTTCATCATATGTTTTTGTAATTATTTTTCTACTGATTTTATCAGGTTTGTTTTTCCATATAAAACTGAAGCAGAGTGATTCGATTTCTTTGATTAGTTTATCGTTAGGATCTGGAAGCGATGCGAATAGATGGTTGCGTTTTGGTAAGATTAAGCTTTTTAAATAAAGTAATTCTTCCTAATGGAGTTAGATCACGTCTTTATTAAAATTCCAGATCATCACTGAGTTTTAACCCCAAAGTGGTACCTGTGCATGATACATGTCATTGTTTTCTTCTTAATGCTGACCTGCAATAATGAAATATTTCCCAGGTGTTGCTTAAGAAGGTTCTGGGCCCCATTTCATGAAGTGATCGTAGCACTAAGGTGATCGTAACTCCCATACTTTAACACGCTACAATTGCTTTGTGAAAGGGGCCCCTGATCAGAATTTGTTGTAAGAGGTAACCAACAGGATCGGGTAGTCAGGCTTACTGACTTATTCATTCTAGGGTGCAACAATTCACCCAGACCCCGATTCCATTTTCGATGTTAGGTCCTTGATTTGATTCTTCATACAAGTAAAACATCAGATTTCATTTAACTCTCAGAGTTCAAGTGAGTCTGCTTTTTGGCCTGAAATCCATCGTCAACTTGGCGATGTCTACCAACAATAATTCTCATTGGATAATTAGGCTGTTGTCAACCAATCATGTTTCGCTTTATTACAACGCACAAAACTATACCTGAGTTGGAGTCAGAATTCCTTTCTCGCTGGGTGGAAATAATTTAAATAGATATTCAAATATAGAATCGAAATAGTGATAATGGTTATCGAAAATCGAAACTAAGGTATCAGATTCGATTTTCGATGAATCAAACTGAATTGTTGCAGGCCCTAGTTCATTCATGTCATCTTATCCCAGTTGAGAAGATTGGTGCTCATGATGTCATTCCCTGGATTGTCTGGTCAAGACTCCAAGGTTTACAGACGTCTGTCATGTAGCTGGAATACTGGTGATTACGATGTTAAAAAAACAACCCAACCCATCTTAGCTTATTTAAAAAAGCAAGTTAATCACTCCTTGTCTCTCTTTTTCTCATGACAGGCGACAGTGAAAAATATTCATGAGGATGAAGTTACTGTGGAGTTTGAAAACAAGTAAGTTGGCCTTTTTCAAATGTGATTTTGTATTTTATTTCCCTTTTTGGCTCACCTGACTGAAAGTCAAGTGAGCGTTTGTCTTGGTCTGCGATACCTTTGGTCCGGCAGCATTGGCACCTGCATCTATAAACACGATTTGCATCTTCTTCGATACCTCTGGACCAACTTCACATTTCCTACATGAATTTGCTCAGGTTTAATCTAATTTTGAGTATGATGGCCTTTGTAGCCATATAGAAAAAAGCTATATGGTGCCATTATTCAGATTTTTGTCTAACATTAGATAAATATGAAGTTAGTAGTGAGGTTCTTCATTACAGTTGGATAGTGTTGTGTCAAGTAGAAGGGACCTTCAAAACTGCAAACTGATGATTAATAATGGATGACCAACTTTTTACTTGGAGACAACTTTAAGTTTGACACAGCAAACTGTGAAACAGTATTTGAATGTATCTTCCATTCTTAAAATAAATTATATTATAAATTGTATGACCTTGATTTCACCTTTGCACTTATACCACACTGTGAACTGAAATTTCTTTAGGCCATTACTCAATCATTTTTGTTTAAAATGTAATGATATGTGATCCGAAGTAATATGGGGCACAAGGGTAGACTGGTGGTTAGAGTATTTGATAGGCACGCTGAAGACCTAGGTTCAATTCCTCACATGGGTAGACTGGTGGTTAGAGTATTTGATAGGCACGCTGAAGACCTAGGTTCAATTCCTCACATGGGTACAGTGTGTGAAGACCATTATTGGTGTCCTCCACCATGATATTCCTGGAATATTGCTAAAAGCAGTATAAAATGATACTCACTCTCTCACTGCAAAATTACATAAAATTGTGTTTTCCTTTACATTGAACATTTGCTTGGAAACATGCTGACAACTGAACCTGAAACATCACGTGCCAATCAAGACGATACCTGAAGTTCTTTGCAGCACCTCATGTCAAACCTGTTTTTCAGTGGCTCATTCATAAATGTTGACATTTGTTTTGAAGATCAGGGTTAGAATTGATCTTCAGTAACCCATTCTTGTCATAAGAGGCAACTTACGGGATAGTGAGTGAGTGAGTTAGTTTTACGCTGCACTCACACAATATTCCAGCTATAACTTACGGGATCGGGTGATCTGGCTTGTTGACTTGGTTAACACATGCCATTGTACCCCAATTGTGTAGATCGATGCTCATGCTGTTGATCACTGGTTTGTCTGGTCCAGACTCAATTATTTACAGACTGCCGCCATATAGCTGGAATATTGCTGAGTGCGGCGTAAACTAAACTCACTCACTTACTCACTCACTACCTGCATCTTGCAACAGATGCAGTAGAAACAAAAACAAAACAAGTGTGTGGTATTAGAAAAAAGTTGTATAAGCCTCAGAGTTGAAACTTTGGTATGGAACCAGTGCAACTTTTGCATATTGTTGAAATGTTTGAAAATGGTACATGTGTATTTGAAAACAGTGTCAAAATTAAGTTACGAGAAAAAAAAGCACTCATGGACATTTTTGAACTATTTTTTGTACTAAAAGTAATGAAATTTCATTATGTATCGTATGTTCATTGTGAAATTCAACATATCTGTTGCTTACGAGTGTGATTGTTTCTCACCATTTTCCACATTTCTCTGACATTGCCAGACTGATCAGGTTGAAATTTGGCGTATATAATTCTCCTTGTGGTGACAGATTATGTTGCAATCAATCAAGTAGTTATATGTTCGATTATCAATACTGGCAGCAAGTTGGTCTCTTTTTTTGATATTTGAAACTGTTGACATCATGTGAATGAGCTACAGTGCTGTGGGAACTCTGAAGATCCGGGTTTGAATTGGTCTTCAGCAACCCATACTTGTCATAAGAGACGACTAACAGGATCAGGTGGTCAGATTCACTGACTTGGTTGACACATGTCATCGCATCCCAGGTGCGTAGATTGATGCTCATGCTGTTGATCACTGGATTGATTGGTCCAGACTCGATTATTTACAGACCGCCATCATATGGCTGGAATACTCCCGAGTGCAGCGTTAGCAACAACCAACAACTACAGTGGTGTGGCACTATTGTCTATATTTGAATTGTCTATAAGAGAAACGGGTCAATTCTAAGTTGCTGTGTTGACATGTTTAGAGCCATGTGGTTTCATAGGAAAATACATTTTTGGTAATTTGTTCTTTTTTTCTTTTGTTTAGCTGGACACCAGAACGTACTGTCAAGTTCTCACAAGTACGTCTTCCCCCTAAAGATGGTGGGGTGAAGAAAGAATTCAAGGATGGGGACCGAGTGGAGGTAAGACCAAGAGACATGCTACATGATACTTGTTTGTTGTTTAGCACTTCACTTGTCAGTGCAATCAGGACTGGGCCAGACAGTCCAGTGATTGGCATCAGCAGAATCAATCAATGCAAATAGATACAAAGACATACAGCTTGTCTGACCCCATAAGTTGCCACTTCCATGCATTGGCTGTTTAACAAGCTTATTGTCACAAAGAGGGATGATTAAATGGCATATTTTGTTCATGTTTCTAATGAAAATATTTGTAGACACATTTTCTTTACATCTCTGTTACTTTATCTAAGCAGTTCATTTAAAATGTTTTGTGACATCCACTGCAAGGAGTGATATATTCTAAAATTACTGCTAAAAACACTGAATTAGAAATAACGAAACAACTAGTTAACTTTCCATTCCAAGCTTAACTTTAGTAAACGGTCGGGTAGCCTGGAGGTTAAAGCATTTGCTCATCATGCCGAAGACCTGGGTTCTATTCCCCACCAATGTGTGAAGCCCACATGAGTAGCTGGAATATTGTGTAAAACTGAACTCACTCACTCACTCACTCTAGTGTCCTCCACTGAGATGTTACTGAAATATTGCTAAAAGTGGCGTAAAACTAAACTTACTCACTCCAAGCTAAACAAACTTCTTTACATAAAAGCCAGTGGGTTATTCCTTCTGATGTAATAGTTTATATTTTTGTAAGGTGATGGTAAATCTAAAACCATGACAAACATTTTAAATACTGACAGGCCCCTTTATGAAAGGCACATGGAGAAGACACAGGGGACATTGGGCATGATATCCAGGGTCCAGGTGGTCATCTGATGCTGTCATTTGTACAAAGGCCATGCAGGCCTGAGAAAAACCTTTGAATTTTTAGGTTGATCTTGAAGTCTTGCATTTTAGTGTTGGGATTGAAAAGTCTTGGTGTTCACTAAAATAGCATGAAAACCTTGGAATTTATACAAAATGACATATATATTGTTAATAATAATAGTTATGTGTAAAGGATGTTAACCGTGTCTGGCCTTAAGTTTGATTTATCACCATGATAGTTTTGTGGGTCCATGAAAGACTTTATATGATGAATTTGTGGATTGTGAAAACACACACCGATTGTTAAGGTCTGCAAGTGATACAAAGTGTGCTTGATATAAAAAAATATTGACACACCAAAGCTATGAACCCATCTTAAAGAGTCAGAAAAGCTTGGAAAATGTCTTGAATTTCAGTGTTTGATTTCTCTGGGACAGTTGTCTCAGGATGTTTCTTGGCTATCAACAGATGTACACTGGCTGTTTGAATTCAGATCCAGATCATCACAAATCTGAAGAAATGTATAAAGAGGACATTAATCATTTCACGATTTGGTGTGCAGAATACTACTTACTCTTAAATGGCACAAAAACAAAGGAACTGATAATTGACTTTCGGAGTGAGCCCACAGAAATGCTTCCAGTGGTAATCAACGGTGAATGTGTTGAGACAGTGTCCAAGTATAAGTATCTGGGAACCTTCATTTACTCTACGATGAACTGGAACTCTAACACTGAAGCCCTATACAAAAAGTGTCAACTGAGATCTTTTAATGTTAACCCATCTGTGATGTCATCTTTTTATGCAGCATTTATTCAGAGTATTTTAACATTTTCCTTCCATTGTTGGTACGGGTCTCTCTCAGTTCATCTCGCATCTAAAATAGACAAAATTGTTAACACTGCAAGTAAAATTGCTGGAGTCAGATTTGAATGTTTATCATCAATATATGAGCGGCAAATCGTGAATCAAGCTGTCAAAATTATATCTGACCGTACTCACTACTTAAATTCGGAATACAACCTCCTCCCTTCAGGCCGCCACTACAAAGTTCCAATTGTGAAAACTAAGAGAGCCCGTACATCCTTTATTCCAAGTACCATATCCCTCTTAACAAATGTGAAGATACCTAAATCAATGAATTTATGTAAATATGTTTTGTATCTCTCTGATGTGTGAGTAGCTCTGCTGATGTAACACAAATTCCTGAAAAGGCATTAAAGTATTATTTTATTCTATTCTATACTGACAATACATGAAGCCAGTTAGAATTACCTGCCCTTGGTTAAAAATTGTTGAAAAAATGAAAAGGCCACATGTTGAGGCTTTGAAAAGGGTGCAGGCAGGGAACAGCATGCATTTGATTTAAATATCTGTATGATTGCTCCAGCTTGCTTCTACAAATGAGGTGATGTCGGTATTCTGAACCAAAAGTGAAAACGTGTGTCCAGGTTCTCATTGACAATCAAAGGCTTTGAAGATTTGGAGTGATGACAGCTTTTATTGCCTTTTCATCTGCGTTAAGCTCAGTGCATGTGAAGTCAACTGAAAAGGCTGTATTTCTTTTTAAGAGAAACTGCATGTAACATGAAACATTTACTTGCTCACTCACTGAATTGAGTCCAAATTTAAAACAGCGTTTGTTTTTGTTCAGAAGTACAGTATTCTGTGCTGAAAAAGTTTTGAAATGAATTGAGCTGATTTCACTTGCACTAGACCAACTTAATCACCAGTTGTGAAACCTATCGACAATCAAGTAGGGCCATGCACAGAAGTCGGGTTGGAAACTGACCTCTAAGTATGAGATTGATAATTCTCATTATATAGATAATCAATAATTTAATGACGAGAGTGTAGTCCAGCTATATGAAGTTCAAGGGCAAACTTTATGGATGTATTTGAAGTCATCTTAGCACAATATTTACACGGTCAAACATTGATGCTAGCTTCTTAATTGTCACAACTTAAAAATATAATGCAAGCAGTTCACTGGCCATGCAAGCAATTTCTTGTGTGTTTGTTTCTATAAATTAAACCCATGAAGATCCCATTACACTTGGTCTTCAGTAACCCATGCTTGTCGTAAGAGGCGACTAACGGGATGGGTTGTCAGGCTCGCTGACATGGTTGACACATGTTATCATATTGAAATTACGTAGATCGATGCACATGTGACTGATCACTAGATTGTCTGGTCCTGACTCAATTATTTACTGATCACCACAATATAGCTTGAGGTTTGCTGATTGCGGTGTGAAATAACAACCAATTCAAACCAACCCATTCATTAATGGTTTTTTATACTTATGTTTGTCAGATTTGAGTAGAGATCACAGTTTATTGATGGTTTCAAGTTACCTCCCCTTATATTTTCTTTGTTCACAAGACTTTGTGTGTTTGGTTCATCAGGTAATCAAGTAATCTGCTTTATGTCTGACACAGTGCATTGCAAGAGCCTACATTTGACTGATTATTGAAGCATTTTTCTTTATCAACATTCCAAACCAAGCACTGTGTATTTGGTGTATATTTGAACGGTATATGTTTTCTTCAGATATGCAAAGCTCCCAGTTCTTGTGCAATAGGCTGTTAGCGTCAGTCTTTAATACATTTGATAAGAGCTATCTTGTTTCTGAGTTGAACTGACCATGTACTGATGGTAGTTTCACAACCTTACCACAGTTATCTCCCATGAGCTGTAGTCAAGTATTGACTGTCATTCCCCTTCGGGTATTTATGGCAGCTACGAACATGCATGGCTTCATCAGTAGATTTTATCAACTAATCTAGGCACCATGTCAACAAATTTAGAAAGGTGGTTTGCCTTGTGTTTTGCTTCACACAGATTTTTAATAGGGTCACACTGGTCAAGTATTAAAGTCAATTTAAATCATCTTGTCTTTGGCAATCATTGAAAATAAGAAATGCTAAAGGATTGATATTTTTCTCCTAATTCAAAATAGATACTAGTGTGGTTAAAGTGTTCGCTCATGACACTGAAGACCTTTGTTTGTTTCAGACATGGGTATATTGCTACAAGCAGCATAAAACCACGCTCACTCACTGACATACTTACTAAACAGTCATAAGGGTTTTTAGGGTGACATGTTATTGCAAGGTGGCTCACATGATCTTGTTTTTGACTGTGGCATAATTACTCATGCTCCAGACTTGTGGTGATGACACAGCCTGCAAGTCTTCATCTACAACTGAATATGTTATATAAAAACTGTTTTCTGACTCCCTTCTCTAGTATGCTACACATCCATGAAAGCTAAAGATGTTGCAGTGCCACATCGTTCATAGCTGTGCTTAGTTCTGTTGATCATGATTTTAGAGTCCTGATTTAGAGTTTAGATTGTAGATTGGTTCTGGTTATTCTTGGTATTGTAATTTGTATAGGGGCACAGGTGGCCCATTTGTCTGAGGGGCCACAATGCACTGTGTAGAGTTTGTGTCTTTCATACTTATGACTGTCCTGCTTCTCCACAAGTGTGCTTCTATGTTTGTTAGTCCTACACCCACATGTTCATGTCAGTGAGTTTCATCAAACTGGAGAATGTCTGAGACCCTGCTTAACTTTGGTTGTTCCTTCCTCGTCAAACTGACATGCTATGATAAAACTGTTCAAAGCAACAGTAAAACTGACTGACTGACTGACTGACAAGTTTCACAAGCTCTCCAGAGCTGTTGATTTACAGACGCTGTTAAATAGGGGTGGGTATTGCAGAGAATTTTCATATTGCGCAAAATGCATGCTATGTAAAGCTGTTCAAAGCAATAGTATATATTTATATGTATTGCAGTATATTGCAAGAAGTTTTTTAAACTGAAAAAACTACTTTTAATACAGTAAATGCTTGATATATAAAGCAACAAAAACACAACAAAATCACTATGCTTGATTAAACTTTAATAAAACCTTTTATCATGACAAAATAAAAATGTAAATAATATTTGGCACAAATGAAACAAGGAAAAGAACAATTTAACATCAACACAGTGTTCAAAGTGTTACACATGGCTGAAAATAGAGTTCAAAGTACTATATGTGGCTGAAATAGTGTTCAAAGTTTTACATGACTCATTCATTTTAGGAAATGGCATGTCCAGGTCAGACTTAAAGTAGACCCATTTTCTATGATATGTTAATAGGCATTTTTTTATTTATATTTTTTTTTCAAATATTTTCATCTCAGAGGTTAAATATCGGTCAATAGATGGAGCTGTTGTTTCCCTTGATAGATGATCTTCATTTACTCTGGGGTACAGTGGACCTGTCTGTCGCCCGAAGACCCAACTCCCCATAAAATCCATTTCTGGTGTGCAGCTGGAATATTGCTAAAAGCGGTTTAAAACCAAACTCAGTGACTTGACAAACAGATGATTTTGCTAGTTTCAGATGATTTGGCAGTCAAGGAGTTCCTGGTCTTCTTTTAATTATATTTTCTTAAGATCATTTATGAACTGTTTCTCTGTAAAATATTTTCATTTCAGAGAATAGATGTTATTCTGATCTGAATTTTCAGTTGGGTAGAGTTGTGATAGGTCTGCGTGGGTTAATCAGGTGGTTAATGATGAGCTAATATTGCTGTATGAGAACTGTTCTTCTTATTGCTCTGTAGTAACATGGAGGTGATGCTAACCACGTGTGTCATAATGAAACAGGAAACTCTACAGGAATGCAGAGGGAAAACACTGGCTCATCAGCATGATCATGCATTGCAGAGAGCTATTAATAAACACTGATGCCTGCGAGAAGCACCACTGGATTACCACTTTGTGGGCAGGGCTACAGCTTCAAGGCTGTACTGAATAATAATTCTGCGTAATAATTCTTTCTCTACAATAGGCAAGTTTAGATAGCGGACAATGCTCCAGCTGTTCCTAGGGTCAATTTGTTCTTATTTTTATGTAATGTAAAACGTATGATTTAAACTAATAAGTATTGCCTTAGAGACTTGAGCAAGTCTAAAAGGCATAACTAGAAACTGTAGTCAGTCTTGGGAGATGGTGTGAATGTGGGCTTCATGTCAAACACTGATCTGAATCGGCAATGTTCCCTCGCTCTGGTTCATGTGGTTATTGGGGCAACACATATTTACTCACAGACGCAGTTACAGATCATCTCTCATGAATGTCTATATTCTATGTCTGCACTCATGGTATACTACAGCCCATATGTCTGTACAAACCATCCTTGCTGAACATCCAAGCCTGTATTAATCATAAACAATTTGCCCCGTGTTCGTCTGCATTTTCACAAATTGAAATGCTCACATGCATTCTTGGTGTGAATCTGTATATTTTTAAATGATTTATTGCCATGATTTATGAGTACCGCTTTGGATTAGCATTCATAAAATACTCATAATGTTGTTTTGACACAGAAATGTATCTTGGAAAGTACGGTCTTTGAAATATTGTGGATTGAATGAATTATCGATATGAGAATTGTTAACATTCATAAACGTGCACAATACTCAAACTTAATCTCTATTCATGGGTCGCTTCCAACTTATGTTCTAGACACTGTTTTGTTTGTAATCCTTGCATAAATGTGTCACCTAGAACATTTTTGCTTAAGTTACTTCTCTAATATTTATTGATAATTGATCAAATTTTTAATTAACGATTAATGATCTCAATGCTCAATATCAGTTGCCAGTTCTACTAAGAAGACTGAACTCAGTCAGTAAGTGGTAGGAGGGTTAGACTGGAGTTTTCATGATTTGAAGGTGTTCTCAGTTTGTTTCAACCAACTTTCAACGGAATGTTTTGAGAAAAATGACAACAGTATATGCTGTTTATGCAGCATTTTACTTCATGCAGGGATTAAAAGATCCCATCGCCCGGCGCCCAGGACAAGTCAGTTTTCATTTCAGGCAATCAAATAATGGTATCTTACAATATGGTATCTTACTTGTCCATGGGTTACTAGATAATTTCCACTTGTGGTTTCAACCTGCAAATAAACTTGGATTGAATTTCATATCTGCTCAAATTGTGGCTATTAAATTTCACAGTGATAGTAAAGTAGAGTTATCTTTCTTTGCTATTTATCACTTTTCAATAAATAGTCCTGTAAACATTAACATCAGATACCATGTTGATTTATTCTGTAATAATTACATCATCATAATTATGTCATAAAATCAGGGCAAGTGGAAAATTAGTCAGGACAAGTTACAGTCTTGAAGTCACTTTCTAAAAAACAAATTGAACCCCTGTCATGAAATATGACATCCTGTAAGTCAAATCATTTAGCATGGATGCAAATAATATGCAATGTTTCCTGTTGGACATGAAACCTTTTGTGTGTGAATCTTTAAACTTAATCCAGTGGTATTAGGCATAATTAGAGTTTCAGATCTGTTCATTTTTTACAACATTAATGATTGTCATCCAAACTGTTGTGAAGACTGCTTTCAAATTTGTTTATGACATAATAGAATTTATCAGAACTTGGTAAATCATTTAAAAGTTCAGTTAACATTTGGCTCCAGCAAAATCACTGGTTGTATTTGAAGACCTCAGCTGGTGTTCACTCTGTCTATTTTAGATTTTCTTTTCTTTGTAACAGCGAAATCACCTTTAAAGTCTAGGTTAGGTCACCTGCCTGCAGGCTTCAAGTAGATGTCACACAATTGTCAGTGGTCAACCAGAGTTTTATGCTGTTGAGCTACCCAAAGTATTACTGAAAGTCAGGATTCCTGAGAAATAAATGACCCAGGCATATCCCTGATGTGGTTGAAATGATCTGTGTATTTGACTGTTGAAGAAAACATCTGTGTTTATACCATAAACAGGTGCTTGTCCTGGTCAGTCATCATCTGTATTGTGGAAGGAAGATAATGGAGGTGGGATTAGGGGAATGGAAGGAGGGGTTCAAGGGCAATTATGGACATGTGTACAAACAGGCACACCACTAGACTTGCACAAGTCTCCCAGGAAATGATTATTTGTTCAAATCATAATGTCTGGATTATAAAAATGCTAAGAACAAATTGACTGAAAGATTTTCATCCTATGTACTGTTATTACTTATGTGGACTGATTATAGGGATAGGATTATTATAGCTCCAAGGATTGAATTTTCAATATAGCTTTTGAGCAAGGCTGGTACATCACAGTGAAGGCTTGGCCAGATGGATGGGTAGGGGATAGGCTCTGTGGGGGGTGTCTCAGATGTGTGCATGGTGGATGGGAGTGTGATGTGTGCATGGTGGATGGGAGTGTGTGTGGGTGGGTGAGGGTCCAGAGAGGATTAGTGTTTCAAATGTGGGTACAGTGTCGATATTTGTCATAAGAGGGCCAACTTGTCTTTGTACACTGGAAAATTTTCTGGATATTCTTAATCTACCATTCCATTTGGATGTATCAGTTACAACAAGACATTATTCATTCCGTTCAAGAAAAAGCATTACTAATGGAATTCTCTACATAAGAATGATAAGCAACTCTAATCAGGTTGTTGAGAGTGTTGCCAAGATTGATGTTGTTTACGGAACTGGTTTCTTTACCCTGGCTAGCCTTCCTGTATGGAAGGCAGGTAGGTACTTGATGCAACACATTAGATGGAGATATTACATAGAGATGGATGGTGGTGGTGTAGTGTTGGAACAGCTGGTGTCAGTGGAGTCTATAAAGGGAATACTCCAACCTGCTGCCTCCAAATCAATGTGGTGCACCAGAGCTTCATTGATGTTCTCCTTCCTGACATGTAGTGCCCAGTGAACATGATCTGGTAGAAATTTGAATTTTAATAGTGTGCATGTTTATGACGCACCAGATCCACATAATATAGCAGCACTACTTTGTTACCCCTTTCATTTCCTCAGTACATACTGCAGTTTCATTCTCAGATCATAGGGCGTCGGGCGTAGCCTTGTGGTTAAAGTGTTAGCTCATCACACTGAAGATGTGGGTTCAATTCCATACATGGGTACAATGTGCGAAGCTTATTTCTGGTGTCACCGGCTGTGATATTGCTGGAATATTGCTAAAAGCAGTGTAAGACCTTGTTCACTCACTCACTCACTCACTCACTCGGCACAGAAGGTTATTATAATCTTGTCGTTTGGGGTACATATTCAAAGGTGGGAGAAGAGAGGCCCATGTCAAACTCGTCACTGATTGAAGTTGTGAAGAACAAAAGCCTAATATCCGTAGAATTACCTACATATTCGACCATTCTGAAATATTTGCATGTATTTTTTCTATAGATTTCTTAGCTCTGAACAGATGTACACCATTGTGTACTTGAAGGGGACAGACATGGCACCTTAGTCAGTTTCAGCTGACTACATTCTCCCCGATATTTTCTCTTAAAATCTGGGATTATCACTAACCTCATGGGAGCTCAACACATTTAGTACTGATGCATCAGCCCAGCTTTTTTCAAGGTGTCTTTTGGTTGAATGTCTGCTCCCTCAGTGCTGTGAGTGGAGCATCTCCCTGACGTTGAACCCTACTTCACCTTGCCTCCCCATTGCCAGATAGTGATGATGACAGAAACTTCAGGGGATATCAGCTGTAGACCGTGATCATCCAACCACAGACTATCAAGACACTCTGTCGGTTAATATCTTTGTTGTTGTGCAACTGAGGAAAAAACAAATTTGGGATGGATAGATGGATCTCTCGATGGTGGTTTGTTTGTTGGTTGGTTGACTGGTTTGTTTGGCTGGTTGGTTGGTTGGTTGGTTAGGTGGTTGGTTGTTGGGTTGCTTTGTTTGGTTGGTTGGTTGGCTGGTTTGTTTGTTTGGTTGTCTGGTTAGATGGTTGGTTGATTGACTGGTTTGGTTGGTTGGTTGATTGGTTTGTTGGTTAGATGGTGAGTTGACTGGTTTGATTGGTTGGTTGGTTGGTTGGTTGGTTAGGTGGTTGGTTGGTTGGTTTGCTGACTGGTTTGTTGGGTTGGTTGATTGGTTGGTTGGTTTTAGATGGTTGGTTGACTGGTTTGTTTGGTTGATTGGCTAGATGGTTGGTTGGTTGACTGGTTTGGTTGGCTGGATAGATGGTTGCTTAGATGATTGGTTGACTGGTTTGTTTGGTTGATTAGTTGGTTGGTTAGATGGTTGGTTGGGTGGAAGGGTGGTTGGATGCATGGATTGATCGATGGATGTATTGATGCTGGTTTGATCAAGAACAATACTGAGACATCAATGGAGAAGGATAGTTATAACTAAACAGAGAAATTATAGAAGTTTCTGTACCTTGATAAGATAAGATATTTATTGCATAGCATTCCATGGAGGAACAGTTGCTGTATTCTATGAACTATAAACATGCACAGCAGGGGCAAAGGCATGCAGATACATGTGGTACATTATAAATTTCATTTATTACAATTTCATACGTCCAGTTATTAGGTACAGGTGTGATGCAGTGAGACAGACTGTGGTTGAATGTTATTTGATCAAGTGTAATTACAGGTAACCATAACTGACAGTGTTTCCATAACAGCTGTGTATCACTACTGTTCAGCCCAGGATGATCAGTGTTTACATAAATAGCAGATAATGTGTATGTCCCTTTGTTACAAACAAATGGACCCGTGAAGATGTAGAATGTCCCATGTGCTTGTGTTACAAACAAATGAGTTCCCTGTTCTGTTCATGCTGTTGATCACTGGATTGTCTGGTCCCTCGATTATTTCCAGACCGTCGCCATATAGTGCGCGTAAAACTAAACTCACTCACTCACTCACAAACAAAACCTGTGATTGCATTGCCTGTCAGTCTCTGCTCAACATTTTGAGTCAATGGGCCCAAAATTGTCTTGGCATCTTTTTCAGTAGATTTTAGTATTACTACATGGAACATTTTTCATAGAGCAGGTCAGAAAAATAACCAAAACGTCATCAGATGCCTGCTGTGGACTAGTTGTAGAAGACGTGTTTACAATTGTAGTAGTGAAAAGGAAGAACAAAAAGTATGGCCTAGTATGACTTTGGGTCATTTGGCCTGATCATAACAAGTGTACAAACACTTATGAATGTGAATACCCTGTGAAGGTCCTGGTTAGAAATTGACCTTCAGTAACCCATGCTTGTCGTAAGAGGCAACTAACGGGATCGGGTGGTCAGACTCGCTGTCTTGGTTGATACATGTCATCGGTTTCCAATTGCGCAGATCGATGCTCATGCTGTTGATCACTGGATCAGATGGTCCAGACTCAATTATTTACAGACTGCTGCCATATAGCTGGAATATTGCTGAATGCAGTGTAAACCTTAACTCACTCACTCACTATGAATGTGAAGCAGACTTAGTTTGCTTTTCTGCATTTTGATAATTCCTCACCATAACACAATGGTGGATCAAGGGTAACATTGTGATAATATTCCTCACCATAACACAATGGTGGATCAAGGGTAACATTGTGATAATATTCCTCACCATAACACAATGGTGAATCAAGGGTAACATTGTGATAATATTCCTCACCATAACACAATGGTGATAAATCAAGGGTAACATTGTGATAATATTCCTCACCATAACACAATGGTGGATCAAGGGTAACATTGTGATAATATTCCTCACCAGAACACAATGGTGAATCAAGGGTAACATTGTGATAATATTCCTCACCATAACACAATGGTGAATCAAGGGTAACATTGTGATAATATTCCTCACCATAACACAATGGTGGATCAAGGGTAACATTGTGATAATATTCCTCACCATAACACAATGGTGAATCAAGGGTAACATTGTGATAATATTCCTCACCATAACACAAGGGTGGATCAAGGGTAACATTGTGATAATATTCCTCACCATAACACAATGGTGGATCAAGGGTAACATTGTGATAATATTCCTCACCATAACACAATGGTGAATCAAGGGTAACATTGTGATAATATTCCTCACCATAACACAATGGTGGATCAAGGGTAACATTGTGATAATATTCCTCACCATAACACAATGGTGGATCAAGGGTAACGTGATAATATTCCTCAGCATAACACAATGGTGGATCAAGGGTAACATTGTGATAATATTCCTCACCATAACACAATGGTGGATCAAGGGTAACATTGTGATAATATTCCTCACCATAACACAATAGTGAATCAAGGGTAACATTGTGACGGACCTGAAGTCTGTTATGAACTTGAATCTTTATGTGTCACATGATGTGCAGTGTTATTTATTATTATTATTATTATAGGATATATATATAGCGCACATATCCATGCACTAGTGCATGCTCAAGGCGCTGGTATTTTTTCCCTCGATCATTGGATGTCAATCTCAACGGCACATCGCATTATCAATCACAACTCCCTGGGGAGTATACAACTCTTGCAGCCACTAGGGGAACCGAGTTATTGTGGCTTTCTCATCCTAACGAGGTACCCATTCACAGCTGGGTGGACTGGGACACATAGTCACAGTACTTTGTCCATGTTCACTGCACGTTGCTGTACCCACAACTTAGGTGTTTGCACGTATCCATGTGGCCACCATCTGGTCAAATACCAACGGATTTGTAGGTTGTTTTAAGTGCACAGAGTTGTGTACTGTACACTAGGGGTTGTGACAACACTGAAAGAGTCTGCACACAAAGTTGACTTCAAGGTTTTTACACCCGGTCACAGGTGGGCTCGATCCCCAAACCTCAACCTCGCTGGATCACTAGCCTGGCGCCTTAGCCAGTTCGCCCACCGCCCCAAAGTGTTGAAACTAAAGAGTGGAAGTGGAGGTGACCATGTTATTTCACTGACAATATAAAAACAGTTTTTAACTGTGACCATTTCTTAGGCCCAGAAATTTATAAAAAAATATGAGAGCAGAATTCCTCAAGGACAGACCATAAAATCCATCAACTACATCGCCGTTGTGTACATCAGCTTTGAGTTTGAGCACGTAGATGTTCAGTTCAATTTTCCGATGACATCTACTGATATATGATAGCAGGCTCCCTCAGAGTTGGGTTTCCACCGTCCCACCTCTCTGCAGCCAGCCTGTGATCTGCTCACATGCTGTTGCCTCCATCAAACACAGATACAGGAGGATAAGCAAGATGGACGGAAACAGGTCAGATGTTTCCTAGGCTAAACAAATAGGAGGAATGGTCCATGGTGTACAGACCATGTGACTACTGCAGAGCCATGTTCATACAGACTTTCTTGAAGACCACTTTGTCGGTATATTGAATGTACAAAAAAGGCAAAAGTACATAATTGCAAAGAACAAGTAACAGTAGTTTCTAAATGCTTAGTCTCTGAGTATATATGTAATTTTGATAGTAAGAATAAACCTATTTAGGTTAAAAGGAGCCCCAGTGAGGAAATCTTGACTTTAAATTTTCTCAGGAAAATAATTGAAGTTACTCAACAACCTTCTCATGATTGATTTATAGTTCTACAATGGCTTGTGAGACACACACAACTGTAACTCTCTAACTTATGACTGCTTAGAGAATAGTTGTATTTCATGTAATCTGTATATATTTATACATTCTAAAAATATCATATTTATGCAATGGTCAGTATCGATGACGTCAAATCCTCCATTTTCATGTTGTATTATATGTTGCATGGAAGCGGTGTTAATATAAAGCAGTAATGCTTGTTCACCTATCCCAATTCATCTTCATGAATAAAAATATGTTTAAATCAAATCCTGACTGGCTTCATGTAGTAGCAATAACATTTTACAAGCTCATATTTTCCTTGATAAAGATAGGCTTCATCTATGACCTTAGATTCTCTGGGAACTCAGTGTCATGGCAGTCAAAGCTTCTGGTTGACTGGTGTTGAAAGAGTTAAGCACTGCAGGGAGGTTTATAGGGAAAATAATGTGGTTCAGGGATTGTGAGACAGACTAGGCTATGAAGACACCTACATGTGGAATCTATTTCTGGTCACAAATGGCCAAATCAAAAGCTTGTGTTTTGATGCTTAAACTGTAGCCTGATTATGTAAAGTTTAGATGAATAAACAAATATTTGGATGGATTAGTTATGAAGGGAATTGTTTGAGTCTTGATTGAGATTTTGTTTTTATCCATTGCACAAACATTTCTGTATTCATTATCATGAAATTTGATATGTGATAAGTAATAAGTATGTAGCTTTGGGATAGCATAGTACATTATTTGTCATATTTTTATTTTGATGCTACTTTAACTTTCACATGTCACATCTTGTATTATTACTCCCAATTGCGTAGAATGATGCTCATGATGTTGATCACTGGATTGTCTGGTCCTGACTCAGTTATTTACAGACCGCCGCCATAAAGCTGGAATATTGCTGAGTATGGCGTAAAACTAAACTCACTCACTCACCTGCTCACTATTATTACTAATAGTAAGATCTTGAATTATGAGTATAACGGTTATCAGACTGTCTAGTGGATCTGTTGTCTGGGACCTGGTCATAATTAATTGGACAACATTGATAGATAGAAGATACTGAGTGACAAGAATTAGAATATTTGCATGAAGTCAAAGTAGGACTTTTGAAGTATGACAGGATAACATTGATCTGACTGTGTGAGGAAGGGTATTTAGTTGTGGACTCTGTGTGAGGAAATCAGATTGACATATGTAAATGGTTATTGTCTGTTCCTCCGTGTTGGGGCTTACTGTTGATGTGGAGTACACATGGTAAATGAGAGGAAACACAGACAGAACACAGTGTGGAGCCTCACAGGTGTCATTGAGTGCATCCGGCCAGCTTTCCACACTGACACAGCTACAGCTTAGGCAGATGACCCCATGTTGTGGGGCTACAGGGTTCAGGCGTCAGTCACCCACACAGGAGCACATCATCTATTCTGCCTCCCAAACCCTAGAAAAAATTTGGAAAAACAATCCTAATTTCCAATGATTTTGCAAGTCCAGATTGCCTCAGCTTTTGGCCCTCGACTGTAATTCGGTATTGTTGTGGGCTGTGTTTTAGCTCCATTTTACCATATTTCCTGCGATATTGAGGCTGTTTTGTGTCGGACACCTTTGGCTCTCTGTTATGTAAGCAAATTCCAGAAAACTCGGCGTCTGCTCTTATGGAGCATTTAGGTCACACACTGCAATTATGTTTTTGATCATCTTTTCCCCAACATAAGTGTTGCAATTTTTGGCTGTCATACACAGAAGACATTGATCAGTTCTAATTTTACCGATAGGCCAACATTGTAGCTGTAAGGTTCTGTAAAAGACAGGTAATAGTTCTCTGTCTGCTACAGGTTAACAGACGCCTAATTCTGTTGCAACATGTCAAGTCAAGTATGAGCTGCTGCTGATATTCTGTATGATGTCAACACAAAAGTATGATGGAAATATTTCTGAAAGAGAAGTTTTAGCTAATACGGACTGAATACTGAGGAGTGGTTGGACAGCCTGCTGGCTAAGAGTTGGCTTGTCACATTGAAGAACTGGGATTGATTCACCACATGGATACATTGTATGAAGCCCATTTCTGGTGTCAGTGATATCACTGAAATATTGCTAAAAACACTGTAAAACTACACTCACTCACTCAATCACTGAATGGGGCAGCCTTGTAGTTAAGGCGTCTGCTTGTCACGCTGAAGAGACAGGTTCGATTTCCCACATTAGTGGCATCCCCCACCGTGATATTGCTGGAATATTGCTAAAAACTGCATAAAACTAAAGTCACTCACTCACTGAATAGAATAGAATAGAATAATACTTTAATGCCATTTCAGGAATCAGCAGAGCTACTGACACATTAGAGAGATAGAAAACATATTTACATAAATTCATTGATTTAGGTATCTTCACATTTGTTTAAGAGAGATATGGTACTTGGAATAAAGGATGTACAGGCTCTCTTAGTTTTCACAATTGGAACTTTGTAGCGGCGGCCTGAAGGGAGGAGGTTGTATTCCGAAGTTAAGTAGTGAGTACGGTCAGATATAATTTTGACAGCTTGATTCACGATTTGCCGCTCATATATTGATGATAAACATTCAAATCTGACTCCAGCGATTTTACTTGCAGTGTTAACAATTTTGTGTATTTTAGATTTGAGATGAACTGAGAGAGACCCTTACCAACAATGGAAGGAAAACGATACAATACTCTGTATAAATGCTGCATAAAAAGATGACATCACAGATGGGTTAACCTTTTTAACATCTCAGTTTACGCATGAGATGAAGACGTTGTTGACACTTTTTGTATTAGGGCTTCAGTGTTAGAGTTCCAATATTATTATTATCCATTTTGTAATTTGACCTTTGTGTCAGACTGTAAGTTGTGTACATGCAACTAAGTAAACACTCCTTGTTTGTGACACGTCTATACTATGTAATCTTAAGTATAATTCCCTTACTGTGTTTCATCACACCCATGTCTTACTCAGTGAACGTTCACAAGTGTATATTTCCTGTTAGATATGGACTTAAAAAGGTAACGAATTCCTAAGTAAGCTGGATACAAGTTTCTTGGCAGAATGTATATGTCACAGTGAATGTCTTTTATACTGATTCACTTATGTCATTTCGCATAATGACTGAAATTTTCAGTGTACATTTTCCAAAAGGAAATGAGGTGGAGATTTCACCAGATTGACTGAAATGATCAGATGCCTTAATTTAATTTCCTCATTCATATTTGGATCTAATGTGATCACACAGTAATCAAATTAACTTCTCTTAGTATGAAATTTCCTCCATATATTCCAGACCAATCAAGATACAGATTAGCATTGGTCTTCACCAACCCATGCTCATCATGAAAGTCAACTTATGGGATTGGATTGCTCACTCGGTTGACACATGTCATTAATCCCAATTGCATATATTGATGCTCGTGACATCAGTCATTGGATTGTCTGGTCCAGGCTCAATGTTTTATTGCTGAGTGGGGCAATATACAAAAGACAGGGGAAAACCCCCAACCCAATACATGAAACAGGAATCTGTCTGATGTTAAGAACAGTACATATTCAAAATGTTCAAAATAATGGCAGTGAAATCTAAACTAGGTCAGCCTACTTCAACATGTCACAAGTAGTTGATTGAAATTGTGTTATCTATTGATTGTGGTTCAGAGCATTAACAAGAGGTCAGTAAACATATGTTGGCTGCATTTGCCATCAGAATCCAGCTTCAACAGGAATGCCTTGATCCCTCACACTTGACCAGTGGGGTTCCATGTTAGAATAGGTCTTGAACAAACACTTCCTGGTACTGATATAGGTAAATTTGCATCTTGATGTCAGGTGATTCGTTGATAATTATTATGTTATTGTGTTCCTATGTCAGCGGGGCCTGATGGCCTGGATTGTTGCTCATGGTTTTAGTTGCTGGTTTTCCTGGTGCAGCCTAAGCTATCTACAGACAGATGTGATATCATTGGAGTATTGCTGACTGTGGCACAAAACAACATACGCTCACTGGATTGCCTGTTTTCAATCACTGGTTTGTCTGGTCCACACTTGGTTACCCAGAGACTGATGTGATATCATTGGAATATTGCTGACTGTGGTACAAAACAACATTCGCTCACTGGATTGCCTGTTTTCAATCACTGGTTTGTCTGGTCCACACTTGGTTACCCAGAGACTGATGTGATATCATTGAAATATTGCTGACTGTGGTACAAAACAACATTCGCTCACTGGATTGCCTGTTTTCAATCACTGGTTTGTCTGGTCCACACTCTGATTACCCAGAGACTGATGTGATATCATTGGAATATTGCTGACTGTGGTACAAAACAATATTAAGCTCACTGGATTGTCTGTTTTCAGTCACTGGTTTGTCTGGTCCACACTTGGTTATCACTGATGTGAATCATTGAATATTGCTGACTGTGGTACAAAACAACATTCGCCACTGGATTGTCTGTTTTCAGTCACTGGTTTGTCTGGTCCACACTTGGTTACCCAGAGACTGATGTGATATCATTGGAATATTGCTGACTGTGGTACAAAACAACATTCGCTCACTGGATTGCCTGTTTTCAATCACTGGTTTGTCTGGTCCACACTTGGTTACCCAGAGACTGATGTGATATCATTGGAGTATTGCTGACTGTGGTACAAAGCAACATTCTGGATTGCCTGTTTTCAATCACTGTTTTCAGTCACTGATGTTTCATTGAGTATTGCTGACTGTGGTACAAAACACACACTGGATTGCCTGTTTTCAATCACTGGTTTGTCTGTCCACACTTGGTTGATTAGAGACTGATGTGGATATCATTGAATATTGCTGACTGTGGTACAAAACAACATTCGCTCACTGGATTGCCTGTTTTCAATCACTGGTTTGTCTGGTCCACACTTGGTTACCCAGAGACTGATGTGATATCATTGGAATATTGCTGACTGTGGTACAAAACAACATTCGCTCACTGGATTGCCTGTTTTCAATCACTGGTTTGTCTGGTCCACACTTGGTTACCCAGAGACTGATGTGATATCATTGGAATATTGCTGACTGTGGTACAAAACAACATTCGCTCACTGGATTGTCTGTTTTCAATCACTGGTTTGTCTGGTCCACACTTTGGTTACCCAGAGACTGATGTGATATCATTGGAATATTGCTGACTGTGGTACAAAACAACATTCGCTCACTGGATTGTCTGTTTTCAGTCACTGGTTTGTCTGGTCCACACTTGGTTACCCAGAGACTGATGTGATATCATTGGAATATTGCTGACTGTGGTACAAAACAACATTAAGCTCACTGGATTGTCTGTTTTTCAATCACTGGTTTGTCTGGTCCACATTTGGTTACCCCAGAGACTGATGTGATATCATTGGAATATTGTGACTGTGGTACAAAACAACATTAGAATCACTGGATTGCCTGTTTTCAATCACTGGTTTGTCTGGTCCACACTTGGTTACCAGAGACTGATGTGATATCATTGGAATATTGCTGACTGTGGTACAAAACAACATTCGCTCACTGGATTGCCTGTTTTCAATCACTGGTTTGTCTGGTCCACACTTGGTTACCCAGAGACTGATGTGATATCATTGGAGTATTGCTGACTGTGGTACAAAACAACATTCGCTCAGTGGTTTGTCTGGTCCGTGCTTGGTTACCCAGAGACTAATGTGATGTCACTGGAGTATTGATCCTGTTGTAACAAACAAAAGTCCCTGTCTTACCTATATTATATGTTGTTTTGTTTTGCAGGTGTTCACCAAGTCCCAGAATGACGAAGTGTTCGCATGGTGGCCATCCAGGATCAAGATGTTGAAAGGGGAGTTTGCTGTAGTGGAGTATGTGGGCCAGGACAACTACACAGACATCATAGCTCTCGACAAGTTACGATCAGGCAATGCAAAGTACGTAGTTACACCAATATTGACCTCAGCAGTTTAGTGTGCATAGGCCTTCATTTTGGGGGCATTTAGGCGGGATATGTAAAATATTGGGGCTAATGCAGCATGGTTATGTAAGGTGCTGAAATATGCTGTCTAGTGCTGCTAATAGTTATGATCCTTGATTTTTAAGCACCAAGCTTGTTGCTTTTTTCCAGCTTTCAGATGATAGGCCATGTCATGACTGAAATATTCAACCCAACTCAAGCATGCTCATTAACTGTAGTCATAATTATTTTCTTAGTGACTCCAAACCGGTTTTGTATTTGTTCATGAACCTATTTGTTCATGAACCAATATGTTAGAAAGCTTATATCCTGTAGGTGTAATGGACAGCTGTCTAGTGATGCCTTTATGAAATCCATCAAGTTTTTGAAATCCTTGAAGCTTTTTTATTGCTTTCAGTATTACTGTTATTCTGTGTATGTATTTACCATCTTCTGAATGACAGTATACTGATTATTGCCCTTCCTTTACAGCCCTACAATCAGTAGCAGTAGTTTCTTCAAATATATACTGGAAGTGCCTCCTGACCTGAAAGAAGCGTAAGTGTAATCACATTTGCAGCATCAGTTCCTAAGTGAAGAAACCCTTAATACAATGATATAGCCGAATGTGGCTACAGGGACCAAAAAATTTATATTCAAAGACATTGATTATAACTGATGAGCTGGCGAGTTCTGAAACAAAATGTTACAATAGGCCATTGAAAGTTATTATTTGATGCCACCTGTGGACTCAGATTAGAATAGGGCGATGGACTTGTGTGTCCTGTCAATGGCATGCCCATACTTCAGGCCCATACTTAATAATTAATGGACTGTCCACTGATATGTCTGAACTCGTGCCAGCAGTGACATAAAATATCGTTCAATCACTGAAACCTCTTGCATTACCATCAACAGCTTCTGCTGTGAGCTGACTTGTTTTAACCCTTGGATGATGATCAGACAAGTTCCACTGCCTTTTCATTTTGTTGTTTTGGTGTTGTTCATGACCAAAACGATATCTTTTCAATTTGTTCTACAGAAGAATGATTTTGTTTCAGATGCCAAGAGGAAGAAACTCACACAGACTTCAAAAAACATTGTGGTGCGGCTGTTATTAGTTATAACCCTACCGATAACTCTCTTGTCATACTGGTAAGTTATTACTTATAACCCTTGTCATACTGGTAAGTTATTAGTTATAACCCTACCGATAACTCTCTTGTCATACTGGTAAGTTATTAGTTATAACCCTACCGATAACACTCTTGTCATACTGGTAAGTTATTAGTTATAACCCTACCGATAACTCTCTTGTCATACTGGTAAGTTATTAGTTATAACCCTACCGATAACTCTCTTGTCATACTGGTAAGTTATTAGTTATAACCCTTGTCATACTGGTAAGTTATTAGTTATAACCCTACCGATAACTCTCTTGTCATACTGGTAAGTTATTAGTTATAACCCTACCGATAACTCTCTTGTCATACTGGTAAGTTATTAGTTATAACCCTACCGATAACTCTCTTGTCATACTGGTAAGTTATTAGTTATAACCCTACCGATAACTCTCTTGTCATACTGGTAAGTTATTAGTTATAACCCTACCAATAACTCTCTTGTCATACTGGTAAGTTATTAGTTATTACCCTACCGATAACTCTCTTGTCATACTGGTAAGTTATTAGTTATAACCCTACCAATAACTCTCTTGTCATACTGGTAAGTTATTAGTTATTACCCTACCGATAACTCTCTTAAGGTGTTACAAACAAACCAAACGTTTATCCCATACCTCAGCGATATATATCCAGTATTCTAATTCAACTGAGTATGTAACACGAGTTCTGATTGGTCAATGCTATAAATTTCCGACCGTATAATCAGCATATACGGTCGCAATTTGAAAACCGATTCACCGAAACCTTTGAATGTATCCCTACACTATTCGGGTAATGCTGTTTCGCAGGACATTATCATTTGCAGAAGCCATTGGTCAATTAACTCCCCTATCCAGCTAAAATGGGTGGAATTTGTGTTAAAAAAGACAAAACAGTATCATAAATTTAATTTTAGGTTCAAACAACTTACTGCATAATGGGCTGTTGACCCAACACTGTTAGATCATGAAACAAGGTTTATGGCGTCATTATGGGCGTGACATCACCTGCTATGGCGTCATTTGACAACAGAACTGATAATGGCCCGTAGTTGAGGAATCAGCGGGCAGCTCATTTCTGTAACTAGAGGCGGTTTCATCATAATACCGTCCATTTTATCTATAATACTTTGATCTATTCATCATTGTCAAATTTAGTCTGTGTGCACATAATAAACGTGTGTAGTTTGAAAAGGGAACTACTTTCTCTGGCGATGGTGTAAGTTGAAGGAGTGATATGATTAATCTTTGACCTAGAGGAACTTTGACCTGGTTTAAATAATGAATTTCTTTCACGAAAAAACAGCGTAAAACGAGTTGAATTAGAATGGGGATAACTATACTGTGTTTGATGAATTGGGGACGTATACCGGTGGTTATATAGCCGCAAATTTAGTTATATCGGCGACGCGTAAGCGGAGCCGATATAAAGTTAAATTTGCATTAAATTTGTATTATTTGTTGTCGGAACCAGTATCAGGCTCAAGAACATGGTTGTTTGGACATTGTTCACATTATCAACTTCACTGCTTGGCCCAGACTTGATAATCAGCATGCTGCAATGGTGAAGCTGGGTTTTTGGTGATGTGTCGTTTTAGTTTTAATACAACTTTCCTACAGATTGAGGTCAGTGGGGTAGCCTATTGGTTAAAGTGTTCGCTCGTCACGTCGAAGGCCTGGGTTCGATTCCCCACATGGTTAACATGTGTGAAGCCCATTTCTGATGTCCCCGACCGTGATATTGCTGGAATATTGCTGAAAGCGGCGTAAAACCAAACTCGCCTACAGAATAGCAGATCACTTAGATCTAACACATTCTCGGAACATGACCAGTGATGTTTGAATGATAAGTGAAGATGTGAAAGAACTTCATGTACCTGTTTTTACCTGTACATGTATTCTCCAAGAAAATAATAAGAGGAACTGTTATGTGTTGTTCCCTGCAGAAGTTCATTCACTCGTCTGTCTGATATAAGAGATTTTGAAGTATGGGAGGTTTGTTTGTCTCATGATGAAAATAATATATTGTTTTATGTTTCCAGTCCACAAGTGAACAAGTAATTAAGAAGGCTTCCATCATTGGGGACATGTTCATCAGAAATCTACGCCAGAAAGTATTATTAAAACAGAGGACGGAAGAAGCGGTGAAAAAATTACAGGTGATTAATAAATTTACAAAATGTTTGCTGTGTCATCTTGGTTGGCTGACTTGGTATTTGTTTTTCGCCGCACTCAGCAATATTCCAGCTATATGGCGGCTGTCTGTAAATTATTGAGTCTTGACCAAACAATCCAGTGATCAACAGCATGAGCATCGATCGACACAATTGGGATACGATGACATGTGTCAACCAAGTCAGCAACCCTGACCACCCGATCCTGTTAGTCACCTCTTACGACAAGCTGTTATTATCCCCCCTCGCATGTTTAGCGTGAAGTACGTACGTACGAATTGGAATATCTTAAGAACCGTTGGCTAGACTCTTTTCATATTTGGTACCTAGGTTCATCACAGTATGAGAAAGGTCCCAGTCAGGTTTGGTGACCTTGACCTTCATTTCAAGGTCACAAGGGGACTTTAACGTTTTACTCTTGTCAGCAAGATATCTCAAGAACTGCTGAATAGATTTTCTTCATATTCAATACCAAGCTTTATCTAGGGAAGGCGCAGGGCCC
Source organism: Haliotis rubra (assembly GCF_003918875.1). Lineage (NCBI taxonomy): Eukaryota > Metazoa > Mollusca > Gastropoda > Lepetellida > Haliotidae > Haliotis > Haliotis rubra. The sequence continues at coordinate 53,444 of NW_025767034.1, read as the reverse complement.
AGTCAATTTTGGTGACCTTCATGTAATTTTCAAGGTCATGGCGACACTTTGAAGATTTCAGCATGTTAACCTGCATGTTAAGCTATCCTAAGAACCGTCCACTGGATTTCTTCATATTTAACACCAAGCTTTATCTAGGGAAGGCGCAGGGCACCAGTCGAGTTTGGTTACCTTTGCTTAATTTTCAAAGTCACAGCGACACTTTAATGATAGCAGCATGTTAAATTGCATGTTAAGATAGTCAGCAAGATATCGCCAAAAACATTCACTGGATTTTTTTTCATATTGACACCAAGCTTCATATAATGAAGGCGCAGGGCCCAGTCAGTTTTGGTGACCTTCACATAATTTGCGACACTTTGAAGATTTCAGCATGTTAACCTGAATTCACTGGATTTTCTTCTTAGACTTTCAAGACTTCCCTTGAATGTTTTTCAATAAGCAATTTCTTTAGTACCATTTTTGCATATTTCATACACTATGGCATTCATGTCAAGGTCAAAGTCAGTCTTGAAAATATTTGTGTGTTTGAACAACTAAAGAGAAGATATCAAGAGAGATTGATCTTTTCATGTTTTTGTTGACATTTAGCTTCATCTTAAACTTTCATTACTTTTTAAGTTTTATATGATAATTTGCGGCGGGGGATTATGTTACCTAAGTGACAATGCTTGTTGAAGACCAATTCTAAAACCTCCTTCATCAATAGCAGTTAAAGATACATCAGTGGTGATGAGAGACTGGATCATATCTCTGATCTGAGTGACGTACTTGACATGTGTTTGAGAGAATACAGTGTGTAGCAGTTGTGCCTCTTTTGTGCATGACACATACTGACTGCATGGACAGATCACCCGTGAAGGTCCAGGTTAGACTATTAATCTTCAGTAACCCATGCTTGTCGTAAGAGGCGACGTGATCGGGTTGTCAGGCTCAGTGACTTGGTTGACACATGTCATCGGTTCCCAATTGCACAGATCGATGCTCATGCTGTTGATCACTGGATTGTCTAGTCCAGCATCCATTATTTACAGACCACCGCCATATAGCTGGAATATTGCTGAGTGCAGCATAAAACTAAACTCACTCACTCGCATAGATAGAGTGTGGCGTTTAACAACAACTACAATATAATCATAATACCTGAAGACATTTACCTTTAAGATATTGCTTGTAGTGTTCAAGGAGATGTTTTTGTTTTGGTTGCAGTTCAGTTGATTGTTCTGCACAACAGCATCCACATATCCATTGAAGGACATGGAACTAAATAATGTCGTTTGTCAAGTACACTGTTATTCGTTGCATAGACTAAGGACATGTTAAAGTCCCATATCAGTTATACTGTTTGTATGTATTTGATCATCAGGGATCTGATAGCAAAAATGTGAAGGAAATGTTCAATAGACTTCATTCCCTCAGAGTACCAAGATCCGGTCAGGGTTCATGGAGGAGTTCAGTGTACGAGACGACCTGATGGGTCTTGCTATTGGAACACATGGTGCTAACATCCAGCAGGCTCGAAAGTGGAAGGAATCACTGGCATCGAGCTGGGCGAGAATACCTGCAGGTTTAAAGTATATGGAGAGGTAAGATGAGTGACACTTTGATGGAAACATTGCAGAACCACATCTGGATGATGTTGACCTATACTGATCCTACAGATTGTTTGTAAAATGTGGTGATAAACTTTGTAGAAGTCAAGTTTGGTCATAAACTGTATTTGATTGATATCATGAGTCAGGATAAGTATAAAATATCAATTTTAATAAAAAAAAATACATTATTAGTGGAATAAGTCTTTGTGTCTTCTGGTTAGAGTTAGTCAGGCCATCCGCAACAGGTGCCTTGTTGTAAGAGGCAACTCATAGGTTTAGTGGGAGGTTAATATGATACATATCACAAATATTGGGTAACAAATAAGAATGTTTGGGTAACTATGCAATCACAACTCAGTTGATGTTTTGTTAATCATATAGAGTGATATAATTGATTTTATGAATTTTAGACTCAAGATGCTGTAAAACAAGCTAGAAACATGTTAGAATTTGCTGAACAGACATTTCAAGTCCCGAGAGATCTAGTGGGTAAGTATTGAGAAACAAAGACATAGTTCAATCAACAAAGTTTTAGTATATTTATACTTGTCATTGACAGACAGTATTGGTCACAGCAGGCTTCATTGACCAGAATATAGATTTAGCTCTGTTTTACATCTTAAATATCATTTCTGAAGCAGAATAGATTTTAGTTGTATGAGGCTGAAAACATGCCCATATCAGTCAGACTGGATTACACATAGTTTGGGGTTCAGTGGGGTAGCTGAATGGTTACAAGCATCCACTTGTCGTGCTAAAGACCCAGGTTCAATTCTCCACATGAGTACAATGTGTGATACCCATTTTATAGTCTCCCCCGACGTGACATTGCTGGAATATTGCTATAAGTGGCGTAAAATCATACTCCCTCACTAAACAGTTTGGTGACTGGACTGCTTTGAAGTGGAACTATGTACCTTGATGGTGTGTGTCAATTTACCCACTCCCTCACCCAGTCGCTCATCCTAAGTAGGAAATTAAGGGACTGTTGTATTTATTTGTTTAGGGGTGGTGATGTAGCCTTGTGGTTGATGCGTTTGCTTGTCACGCCAAAGACCCGGGTTCGAGTCCCCACAGGTACATTGTGTGAAGCCCATTTATAGGGTCCTCCGCCATGATATTGCTGGAATATTGCTAGAAGTGGCATAAAACTAAACTCACTCTCTCACTGTCCATTAGTTTGTTCATCTTCCATACACGGTCAACACAAGATTTTTCTCCTCGACAAGTCAATATTAAAATGTGAAAATACAGGCTTTATGTACCACTCTAATGTGTGACTCGTCTTGTTTCAGCCAAAGTTATAGGGAAGAATGGCCGAAACATTCAAGACATAGTAGACAAGTCAGGTGTTGTGAGGGTCAAAATCGAGGGGGACAATGAAACTGACCAGCCAAGAGAAGAGGTATTACCGATAACATTACAAAATTGATATTTAAAAGGATTTGAATTGCTTCCATTTTTAAACTTATGTCATGTTCAGTAAGATAGATATAAGGAACCAGATTCTTGGATACCACTTAGGGGTCGGTGGGGTAGCCTATTGGTTACAAACGCTCACTCATGCTGAAGAAGGTTCATTTCCCACGTGTGTGAAGCCCACTTCTTGTGTCCTCATCCATGATATTGCTGTAACTTTGCTAAAAATGACTTCAACCATACTCCCTCACTCACTCACTATGCTGTTTGTGTGAAAAGTGTATGTTGGCGATTATTCATTAACTTGATCCCAAATATTAACTATCAGTTTTCTGATAGCTGTTCTGTTCATTCTTTATGAGATAAAATTTTAACATGATCAGATCTCGACTGAGTTTTCAGACCTTTGAATTTCAGGGACAGGTGCCTTTCATTTTAAATTGAACTGTAGAAAGTATTGCAAATGCACAGCTGTTATTAGATTACCACTTAACACATTTACGGGTAAGTTCTATGTCTTCTACATGCCTTGAATATACAGCTGACTGAGATATACCTCTATAGTGAAATGAGAAGTTTGAATTTGAAATTATAATTAAATACACAATAGCCACTATATGGATAGCGTGAATAGACATATTCATTTTAAAAAGAAAAGAAGGAAACCATTTTATGCTCTTTAATACCTAATGGTTGTTGTGATGAAAGTGGCATGTGTTGATATTACTATAGAAAGAAACCAGCGTGTATCACACCTAAGACTTTCGTGACATAAGTTTATAATTATTAAGTGGTCAGTCATAAAGCATAAAGAAAGATGTATGGCCTCCTTGAGCCTGAATATCCCATCAGTTTGTTCATTTTATTTGTACCACAGGAAGTGGAGCAGCTGCGACAAGCAAAGCAGGAGATAGACCAACAGCTGAAGAGTCTCTCTGGCCCCCAGTCTGGGCCCTACTTTCCCCCTCCGCGGGAAAGGAGGTTCGTTTGTTCAGTTTGAAGACATTATGGAATCAGTCTGTTTAGTTGTTGTCTGCTCTAAAGTGATGGTTTAGAGGTTCTGGCTATAACTAAGCTTAGTAAAACCTGGTTGATTTTTCTGAATTATGCGAGGGTTGATTATCAACATAGCGCTTTTGGGGGTATTAAAATGGACTCCGTGTGTGCGTGCGTGCGTGAATGCGTGCGTCCGTCCGTGCACATTTGTCTTTTCCGGAGCAGAACTCTAAAACCGTTCACTATTTCTTCACCAAACTTGGCACATAGATAGATCTGGTGGTGTACTGGTGCCTTTTGGTAGTTTTGGAATTCTGAATAAAATATTTTTGGCGTTTCCGTGGCAACAAGTTTGACTTAGCCTGAAATTTCTTGGTAGTGCTCTTTTCCGGAGCTGAACTCTAAAACCGTTCACTATTTCTTCACCAAACTTGGCACATAGATTGGTCTGGTGGTGTACTGGTGCGTTTTGGTAGTTTTGGAATTCTGAATAAAATATTTTTGGCGTTTCCATGGCAACAAGTTTGACATAGACTGAAATTGGTGATAGTGACCCTTTCTGGAGCAGAACTTTAAAAACCTTTCAATACTCTCCTTCCACTTTTCTATATACACACCTAAATAGTTGACATAATCATAACTCGTAGACATAATCATGAAGGGTATTTTGCCAGTGCGGGGGATATTGATGACTTTGTCTTCTTGTTATTCTGGTCACGAAAGGGAGAATACCGTAAATTGCCGTAGATAAGCCGAATTATGAGGACCCCAAAAAGCAGTCTGTAGAATGGGGTTGGCTTATATATGGGTTGCAGCTTTTAAATCAAACTTTTTTCCAGGGGTAAGAAAACAACATCGTATCACTTAGCGTGAAAAAAGTTATCCAAAGCTCTGTGTAAACCTCTATGATGTGGCTAAAATGTTCCTCAATATGTGTAAGCCATTTATGTGCTTATCACCCTGGCTCCCTTAACTGAGCAGTTCCATTTGAAAGTTTCATTTGTATTGTCAATGTAAAGTTACAAAGCTGCTTCATCCATAAAGCTGTTACATTGTGTTAAGTTGAGGACTGAATATTTTGCCATCTTCCTCTGGGCAAGAAAGTTTGGGTTGACCAGACAGTATCTGCTTCAGCTGCAGCTCTTCAATACTTTGTTTAGTCATAGTTGTCTAATAAATGTTTACATTTCAGAGGGAGCAATGACCCTTACACAGATGAAAGAGGAAGGCGTGGCCGAGGTGGGCGTGGCATGGGGCGTGACGGAGATGGGCAACAGAAGCGGCATGGCATGAACACTGGTGAGATGAACTGATTTCACAACCTAAATACAACTGCAGGGCAGCCTGGTTGTGTAGTCAGTGTATTTGCTTATCTAGACCATGCTTTGATGCTTTCATCTGATCAATTTATAGGATGCTTCTCTGGCAGAGCTCCCATTAGGATGTTGCTGCAATTTTTTACCCTAGGCACAACATCTGTTCTGTGAAGCCATTCATGATGATGTATGACCTCCAAATCCCACCTCACTCTCTCTGTATTGGCATCAGGGGATGAAGCGACGTCTCCAGAGCCTGTTGGTGATTGGTCTGCAGAAGTAATGGCAGAAGAGAGGCGGACATCTGGCTACTTGACTGACAGTGTGTTGAGTGGAAGAGTGGCTACCGAGAGAGGCGTGGCAGGGGGAGGTACTTTCGGGGTACTCATCTCGTAGAGACTCAGGTAAGTGTCACCCAAGCCTGTCAGTCTGCATGAATAGATCAGGGAATCTTCATAGGGAGATAGGTGTGTGTTGCATACTGCTGCCTGGCGATATTGATGATGATGATGATGATGATGCTTAGGAATAGATACCAAAGATCAAGACTACAGGAATGTTTTATTGGTAATCCAGGATAAGTTGAACCAACTCACAAAACAAGTTGAGACAAGACGCTCCACAGCATTTGGGCAATCCTGCTTGGTTTGTTGCAGGTAGAGAGGGTGTATGTGTGTTGTGCACATATCTATGGTACTACTTGTTGGCTAACACCTAATACCCCTTTCTTTACAATGGGGGTGATTGGGGTAGCCTAATGGTTAAAGCGTTAACTCGTCCGCCCGAAGACCCAGGTTCAAATCCCCACATGGGTACAATGTGTGAAGCCCATTTCTGGTGTCCCCTGCCGTGATGTTGCTGGAATATTGCTAAAAGTGGCGTAAAACCAAACTCAGTCAGACAGTCTTTACAATGGTTCACACCAGAGGGTGTCCCTCATATAATGTCATGGGGGTTAATTGTGAGGTCACATCTCAACTTACCCTGGCTAGCCAGTAACATTTCATGCGTGACTGAACCGTATACAGCAGCTTATGATATTTGACTATCACAATGAATTACTGTAACATTAAACTGAACTGTTCACTTAGGATGTGTGATATGACATACAGTAAATGTGCCCATGCATCTGTGAGTGATGTAACAAGACGAGTCATGATTATAGGCTGGACACCATGTTGTGAAATGCTGTAAACCTTAAGACACCATATGTAGAAAAAGGTTTACTACTAGGGGTGAAAGCGATGCGGCTCTTGCCCACGATGCGTTAATGTATTAGCGGTACAAGGCCTTCGGTTCGGTCTGTTTCGGTCCGGTCCGTTTCGATTTGGTAAATGAGATATGATCATAATGCAGGAAATTAACAACAAGAGGCGAGAAACTAGATAGATTTTGACAAAATGATTCGATTCCTAGACAATTTAGAAAGGGGTTAAAGCGTTAGCTTGCCAAGCTGAAGACCCAGGCTCAATTCCCCACATGGCTATACTGTGTGAAGAGCATTTCTGGTGTCCCAGCCAAATTTCTGGGGTAATGCTAAAAGCAACATAAAAACGTACTCACTCACTATATAGTGTTTATATGAAAAGTGTATGTTGGCAGTTTTTATCTGCGTTTGGTATCTAACTCATATTTTGTTGTATAACTACTTTAACATTAAACATATTTACTCTCTCATTCTATTTCCAATATGGCAGTGCATGCATGGAAGCAGGATGTATTGAGACATAACTGTAACTTGTACATGCATGTTGAGTATCTGATACAAATGTATTTCAAACTAGGCATCATGTAATGGAAGAATCAAGTGAATATTCAAATGGGGAAGTGATTAGGGTAGCCTAGTAATTAAAGCATTGGCTCGTCAGCGAAGACCGAGTTCGAATCCCCACATGGGTACAATGTGTGAAGCCCATTTCTGGTGTCCCCTTAGATTGATGTTGCTGGAATATTGCTAAAAGCGGCGTAAAACCAAACTCAGTCAGTCAGTCAGTCAGAATACTCAAATGAAAAGGTATGAGATAAAATCAGGATTACCATTCCTGAAAGAATTTTGGGTTCACTTTGTTCTGTATTCTTGTTAACATAGACAATTTCGGTCTCATCAAAACAGAACCAGAACAAGGCAATGGTGACACCTTTGCTAAAAATTTCATTGAATGGATTTAGGTATGCAGTTAGAATCATTCTAAAAGTTGAATACAGCCAGAATGTCCTATATACACATTTGAAGCTCACTTGGGTGTTATTTACCGTCTTGAAAAGTATAATCAGTGACTTATTCATGCCTTGAAAAAATAGACCTTACATCAAGCTTTGTTTGAACCATGATCCAAGACCTGAAATTTTTATTGTATTTACATCCCAACCACTGTAACTAATTGGGTGGTGGGGTAGCCTTAATGGTTAAAGTGTCCGCTCATCATGCCAAAGACCAAGGTTTGATTCCCCACATGGGTACAATGTGTGAAACCCATTTCTGGTGTAAGCCATGCGTGATAGTGCTGGAATATTGTTATAAGTGGAGTAAAACTAAACTCACTCCCTCACTCATGACCATTGAATATAACCAGATAAGCTTATTGACCAGGTGCAGTGTCTTGAAATAGCCACTAAATTTCCAGTAAAATTTCCACAGTCACTGGCCCGACTGGCTAGTGCATTTTCATGGGGTCATTTGGGTAAATATATCACTCTCTCCTACTTACTAAGTTATAATACACAGGCAAGATTATGGCCTGATAAAACTATTCATCATATTAGCAGCTTAATGATGAAAGCCGTGTCATGCTGACAATATCATATTCTCATCTATTTTTGAAATCTTTTGCCTAGTTTCTACATTCAAATTTGGACTTGTTAATTATTTTGTGGGCTAGTAACTTTCAGGCATAGCAAGCCTGACTGGCTAGCAAAATTTGGAAACTATTTCTCACACTGTCAAGGTGAGGTACAAGAACTTTGATCTTCCGTTTAACATTGCCATTTGGTGAGAGTTGTCTGTTTTGAGGGCAGTTGGAACCTGTCAGCACCTCTGACATTGCATGAATACGGTAGGTAGAAGCATGCTGCAGGGTTGTTCTTTGTTTGACAGATTCTGAACACTATGATGGCTATCGAGGACACAATAATCGGCCCGATCACCTGAGACTTAAAGTCCACCACGGACATGTATGTTGTTTGCTTTCCCCTTCCATGAACTTGTTAATACCAACTCTGTTGAACTAACTCTGGCAGCATGAGTGCATGTGATACTGTTGAAGAGATGATTGTAGTGGATCGGGAGAAAGATTTCATTGGATTTAAGCGACCCTGTTTCATTGAGGCTTAGATAAACTGAGACTCAAGTGGGGAAGAGGGGTAGGGGCAGATCAGTTGGATTTTGGGTAAATTATTTGGTAAATTTGTAAATTTTGTCAGTAAATGTTAGGGTACAGAGGAATACATTGAGTTTGTGTTTGCAATCTTTTGATTGCTAGTTCAGGACATTTGTAAATGTGGATTACGGATAGATAAAATATATTGAAAATGCAAAAACATGAATATCTTTGGGTTTTCTTCACCCAGTAACATTTTGATGAAATAAGGGTCTGAAATTGAATCTGACATAAATCATGTAACTATTAAATGGATTTCTATTGGGTGTTGGCAAAGGAGATTTATTATTCTTGAAATCTGCATTTTATGTCTTTGAAATGAACAAAATCCAGTCCCTTTTTGTCCTAAGTATCATTAGAGACACCAGCATGCTTGCTGCCAGACTTGCTTTATTGTTCTAGATTTTGCTTGTATTTGAAGCTACACTTCATTAACTGAGAACAATAATCAGTGTTGTTTTAAGGGGTGCAGTTGTGCATTTGCTTGACTAACATATATATGTATAGCTGCATGACTTGAATAGTTTCATACAGTCAAAACTATAATCCATCATTTTCTTTCTTAATGAGTTAATCCTTTAAAGAGTCATATATGCATACTTTATTATATTGCCAATAACCGTTTCCCTATTTAAAACACATTTTAATATTTTAAAAGAAATATTATATTTTATCATTTACCGTTACCAATTGTTTTAGTCAATGATGATGATGATTCCCAGCGATAGCCGTTCCGTCGTCGAATGACCGATGATGATGATACCGTCCTAGACAAGCGCCAGTGTCAACAGCCAAGATCAAGGTAACTATTCCTTCACAAAAACAGAGATGGATGTTGATTATCATTATTGTTCCAAAGTTTTCTTTATGGGAACATTAGGCACCACTGGCAGGCTATATCTTGGATGTCCCTGGATCCAGTGATCATGGGCGGGCATCCCAGGTTTGTCCTGAGTTTGGGTCCAAGCTTGTCAGCATGAAACCCTTGCTCTGGGGCTTCACAGAAGTGGTAAGCGTCTATGACCTGCATCATCTCTGTCTGTCCTCTCTCTGGCATCATTAGGGGTGGTGGGGTAGCCTAATGGTTAAAGTATCATCACGCTGAAGACCCCGGTTCGATTCCTCAATGTGTGAAGCCCATTTCTGGTGTCCCCCACCGTGACATTGCTGGAATATTGCTAAAAGTGGCGTAGAACCAAACTCACTCATTCACTGGCATGGTTAGCAAATGATCACTATCTGGAATGCCTCACCTCTCCAGAACTGCCGGTGAATACCAGAAATACATTTCAAAATCACACATTGAACAAAACAACCAGTATATAGCTGGACCATTGTTGATTGCCCTGTTGAACAACAAAACAAATTGTAAATGCATTGTGATTTTGTTATAACAGATTCATGATCGGGCCGGGACGAGGCGGAGGCGAAGAAGCGAAACAGAGTTAAGTGGCAGTGGAGGTTTTACTTCAGGCACTGAGGCGGACACCAGTGTTTTCCAACTTCAGAGGCAGTGGCGGTATGGTGGTATGCCCCGAGGCGGTGCGAGGAGGAGGAGCTGGTGGAAGCAGTGCCCCTCCCACCCAACAGGCTGCTGGCAGAGCTGGCCCGGACAGTCCAGTTCTCAACTTTCTGCTTCAGCGGGTAACCAAGGTTATAAAAACTCTGTAAATAATGCTGATAAGATAAATGGCACTGGTGATGCCAGCTCATGCGCCAGAGCTTCTCGGGGAGGTTCAGCGGTCTCAGAAAGAACCTCCACGCGAGCAGCGTGAGGAAACCCGAGGCTCCACCAGGCGCAAGCAAAGGTGGCAAATCAACCCAGTGGAAGTGACTCAGACTCTAAAAGTGCAAAATCTAAAGTGAACAATCCTGCCAAAACCAAAGAGCAAATGGTGAATGGAGTAGAGAGGTCTCCGTGTGGACAATCCTTGTGCAAAGTACTTATATTACCATGACTGAGTGAGTGATCTACTGCATGAGCTAGCCCCATTGTGCTCCCATACACAGTGCAGTTAGTGCTAACCCCAACCTGGTTTGTTATCTCAGTTAATGAAGAGTGCAGGTGAGAGTTTTATACCTGAGAGATTTGTGTGTACTCGAAAGCGCTACACAAACCACTGATAAAATTCTGCTGCTGAGGGATGCCAAATTTTGTGAATAGAAATTCTCTAGAAGGCGTAGTAGTAGTAAAGCTTGTAACTGAGACAAGTTGTGTGTGTTGAAACAATAGAATTATTTTGACTGACTGAAGAACTTTAAACCTGTGCCTGGAGTGAATAGAGGCAAAGGGAGAGCACCCTTGTAAAGGGAGAGCACTCTTGTAAAGGGAGAGCACTCTTGTGACAGCTTGATTATGGAAATCGATAATGGACTCACTGAAGTTGAATCCATCATGCGACTTGACCTATTTTGAGTGTCTTCAGTTCACGGTGCAGCTTACTTACAGAAGGAGTCAATGAAGACCTCTGCTGAGAAGTTTACCCTCAAAGAGACCACTAATCTACTTTCTTCTCTCAACTTTAGAGTTCTAAATGCCAATAGCATAATTTCGTTGTTAAGGTAACTGAAAACATTGTTCCAGATGTAAAATCCTTACAGTTTGATTTGCTGGAATAATCACAAGTGTTACAGCTGCTGTTTATTATGAATTATTTCACACCTCTCTTTTGAGGTCAATTTTAATATGCATTATCGATAAATGTCTGTATGAGTTTCATTTGAATATAGAATACCTGCCTACTTTAAGCCATGGTGGACTCTTGACTATGGAGCAACTGAGAACACATGGCCATATTGTATATTCAAAGTGTCATCCAAACAATTTTATTTGAAACATGCTTTTTGGGATTGTTGAACCAATACTCTCCTGTTTATTGATATTCTCATATTGAATGAACGTCACCCTTCAGTTGAATAATTTGTTGTGTAGGGAACATATTATCTTACATGCATAATACAAGGTTTGTTTTATCACTGATGGATTCCTGTTACAAAGGGAAAAGAAATCGGAAATGTACCGACTATATATGAGATGGCGTCTGTCTTTCTCATCATTTCCACAAGATGTATGATACTAAGTTGAGGCTCTACTAAGAGCTGTCAGTATAATATTATTCAGTGATCTCTTGAGATTAGAATAAGTTTAATAGAGCGATCTGGGCGGAGGGAGAATTGATATTTTTCTAAATTTGTTTCAGTAGACAGAAAATATTCTTACAGATTATCTGAAAAGAAAAGAATATAATTCTTGTAGCTATTTAATAGAACTTACTTAAAATGATTACTTCAATAGCAGATATTGCTAATTGCAGTAAAGACATTCTGCTACATATGAACTACTTTCCCCAGAAAATGACATGACAGGGACTAAGAGCTTATCTTACGTCTTGATGGAAATCGAACAACAGAGAATTACATCCTCATGGATGGACAACCCAACTTAACAGTTGGACAGATAACATCCAGTAACCATTGGACCCCAAACAACAAGAACAGCTTGAAGACCAAGCTGAAGTTTAGGACTGGACATCAAGCAGTGATCAAGCCAGGCAGCAATCAGGTGATCATTGGACAGTCCTCTAAGTGGAAGTCAAGGACAAATTGTGGAGAAATGTTTCACTGATGTAATTGTGTGAAGCTTGACAATGTTCAAGTCTACAGAATGACTTGCGGCGTCTTTTCGAAAGAGGAACAACCTCTCAGATGAACATTCAGATGAACTTGAGCAAACTTTATGTACTCCGCATCTCCAACACACCATGCTGATACTCATGGCATCAAGACAGTTTGGTAGGATTTGACTTCCTGAAGAGGTGTTAGTTGGGAAGTATATATCTACCACACTTACCAGACTGGGCCATTTGTTAAAGCTTTGAAACTGCGTGCATAGAGCAGCCATGGTACTAAGACTATTCCAAGTCAGTTTTATACCATTATCACTTTAATGTCAATGACAAGGACTTGTAATTATCAGAGCACCATGGTCTGTTTATGCATGCATGTCTGATTCGAAAATGTTGTCGATGATTGTCGGTTTTTGGAAATGCCTGAAGTTGTAGCTTTGCTAAGTTCCTGTTAAGGCTTAACCTTTCTCTCTCTCCGTGACTTCACATGCAAACATTTCTTGCAGTCATGGATGAGGGAAGGTCAACTTCTTTGTCCGTGAACTAGCTTGCCCGACATCTCATGCAGTCATGGATGTAAGAAGGAGTTACTTCTCTGTCTGTGACCTTGTGCCAACATCTCATGCAGTCATGGATGTGAGAAGGAGACACCTTCTTTGTCCGTGAACTAGCTTTGCCAACATCTCATGCAGTCATGGATGTGAGAAGGAGACACCTTTTGTGTCCGTGACCTTGCGTGCCAACATCTCATGCACTCATGGATGTGAGAAGGAGACACCTTCTTTGTCCGTGACCTTGCATGCCAACATCTCATGCAGTCATGGATGAGACAAGGAGTTACTTTACATGCACTGCTTACATGGAGAGATTTCTACACACTATCTCTGACACAGCAAATGATTTCTTTCTGTAGATAAATGAAGTTGGTTGTGCGAGAAAGCGTTGTTTTGATTCTGTCCTAGTTGGGAGCAGTGACAAGTAGGACAAAGCGTGTGTTGTGGTCAATACAAGTTTGTGATTGCTGTGCCCGGATAGTGAGGAGAAGTGTTTCCAGACAGTGCTGTATAAAGGATACTTACTCCAAATGTAATGGACATAAGGGATTGAAGAAAAAAGATGAACATGTCTTCTCCTTTCTTGTGAATCACAAAAACTGCTTTCGAAAGAAAGGGTTCATGTAACTATTTATACACACATTTTGTTGTGTGTACAATCTGTTTGTGAATTAGTATTTAAGCGTCATATTTATATCAAATTGTGTTGTGTATTGTGACATATCAATATAATTCATGGCTTTTAGAATTGAAAAATGCAGTTAAGCTGCACAAAAAAGCCAAAAAAAGCTTGTTTTCCTGCTAATTTCTGTACTATCAGATCTGTGTAGTATTATATCAGTACTGAATGCTGTGAGTTGACAGACTGTTCTGTGTTAACACCCTTTATCAAAGGGAAATGAAGGGGTTATGGCTGAATAAACGTTTTGACTAAGAGTTTACTTTACAGTTTCATGAATGCTGTTTTATTTGTAGTTTAAGATAATATGATTAACACCCTTTGATTTTTGTGAGTGCATTTTCTTGTTTGACCTGTCAATGGTAATTGTTTTGAAATGATCAACTAGGATGAGATTTGTAACTAAAGGCCATATCAGAAATATTGAACTTTCAAATAAAATATTCTGTCTTTAATTTTCAGAAATTGTAGAAACATTATTTGCCCTATTTCTTAACTTTTTGCAATATAATGATCGATGTATTCAAGAATAAGGTGTCAAAACATTTTTGTGAATTGGAATACACAGTAGTACTCAGTTTCAATATTCAGCCAACTGATCTTTGGTCCATATGAACTTCATATGTGATACGTGTGTTAATATAGTTTTCTGGGATTGGTATTAATTTGTTTCTATCAACTGATGTTAAACAATAAGAGAAAGAAATCCAGTCATCTTACTCGTTTATAGATGTTGCATTTGTAAACTGCAAAGTCCTGTGTGTTTTTAGCTATTTCAGTCTATAGAGTTAACATGTGTGTTTAATGTAGCTGTTGTAGTAGTTCATTGTATATTTATGACAAGCATATTTTGGACATTGTATATCTGTTAGCAGATTGCAAACACTATCATGAACTTGACAAGCGTATGACTTTGATGACAGAAGATTTGTAATGATTTCATAAGCACCAACATTGAATGATTTAAAATAGTTGGGAAACAGATCTGTTGTCCTTTGTCAGGAACCCTACATATTACAAGAACAGGTGCTTGTGGCTTTAGAAATCTCTGGTATACTCAACGCTTTGTAACTCCCCAAAAGTCTTGTATGGAATCTTCCAAGCTCTTGCAGTGGAAGGAAGTATCTGCAGATTTCCCTGGGGTGAGTGTTGGACACAACATTGTTGCATCGTGCAACAGTGTTGCAATGGATGAACAAGACATGACCAGCTGTGTTTCAGAGCTTCTTACCATGTAGTGTGTGCTTTAGGATAATGGTTTGTTCATTTGAATTGACATGTTGTTCCCATGGGAATTGCATTGGTGTCAGAAAATATATGTTTGTGTTCTATATCACCCTGGAGCCTAAAGTTGATTAAATAATTTCAAGAAATGTTCTTGACTTTGACAGTATCTTATTTTTTGTTGTGAGACTGAATAGAGTTTATATATTCAGCTTTGAATTAATTGATGTTTATTATTGAATTGTGACTACAATCTTACACCTAAATATATCTGTTCTTGAAATCATTTCTAACAGTATTCTTGCTTGCCACATTGAAATGATGGAGGTAGAAGTACTATGACTTCCTTTCTCTGTGAACACAGCTGGTCTCATAGCAGTCACCACTGGTTACCATTGACATGTACATAATGTATTATACTTCCATGCTTATGAGACAAGCAGATGACTTTATTTGTGGTACTTGAACTAACCTTGACTTTGGCATTGAAAAAGCAGAGACTTCGTGTTGCATACCCACCTTAATCTTCTCCCTGTATGGCATGACATGACAGAAACAATGATTGAAACAATTCCATTGAAGATGGAATAGCAATTTATCAATAGACTTAACACGAACTAAAGGTGTCATTTTTTGTTTGTGATCTTTTTAAAATTACACATGTTGACTGATAAAGCAGATGGACACCTGTAGACAGTTTAAACATCACCTGACCTTGATATGAACACTGAAAGACTCCAGTCTGTGACCACCTGTCTGGTGTTTTTAGATAGGCAATTGTGTCCTCTTGCTGATATATTAAGCTAGAGGTTGTGCTATCATTATACAATACAGTATGTTCCTCCTGTCTGGTATAGAGAACGTCCCACCTTGATGTATGCCTTCAGGTTGGGTTTAGGTTAGATGCTGTAGACATTTTAGTCAGTTCCACCTGTCTGCTGTGGAGGCAGGAAAGAGTCCCATCTTGTAGACCCTCGGCTTGGGTTCCATCCAGATGCTGTAGACATCTTGGTCAGTTCCACCTCTCTGGTGTGGAGACATAGGAAAGTGTCCCATCTAATTAACCCTCGGCTAGGGTTCCATCCAGATGCTGAAGACATCTTGGTCTGTTCCACCTATCTGGTGTGGAGACATAGGAAAGTGTCCTATCTTGTAGACTCTTGGCTGGGGTTCCATCCAGATGCTTGTATAGTTCAGTCAGTTTTTTCAGATTTACAGGACAGGTGCCAAATTGTAACGTAATGTCAGTGTTGTTTAATCTGTCTATTCTGTTTTTTTCTCTACCAAGAGTGAAATGGACAAAGAAAGTACTTGCGTGGGTTAAGATCCTGGTTTGTCTTGCTACCTGTATTGACCTTTGAACAATCTGCTGTTACTTGGCACCTGGAGGGAGTGTCCTTCTCATCCTCACATTCAATAATGAGGCATAATTACATGTGCACATTGCATTGTCATGAGAACACTCCCTGCTTACAATGGCCAGCCTTTGTTCACAGATCCAAACAGAAGGACCAGTGCATATTGGATGTTTCATCTTTGTCTTGGTGAAATGCTGAATATAGAATTTGTGACATAGGATGAAGGTTAAAATTGATTCATCTGAAACAAAGAACTATCTTAAAATACTTTTGAGTTTTTTACTTATCTTCTCTTATTTCAATGACACTCATTTGTGCAATGTTAACTATCTGTTATGTGAGACACTGTCCAGAGTGGTTATTGTCAGGTGGAAGATTACAGTGAACAACGATGATCTTGAATGGGTGTAGGAAGTCACATTTATGTAAATACACACATATTGTAGATTGATGTCCACAACACTTACAACTCAACTGGTAAGATTATATCCTGATGTTTGCATGTGAAATACAGTCATTACTGAAGAGTGTTTGGGGAAAAGTAATAACCATAGGTACATTTGATCAGGTTTTGCTCTGATCAAAAATAATTCGATCGCGTAGAGACAAAGTGTCAGAAACAACAATCCCTCCAAAACTATCCCCGAACAGACTTTACCCCTGTGACAGCTGAAGTAGACAGACTGTTTTGTGAAAAGGCACAGCTCAAAAAGATATTGTTTTTTTTTCTTCTTCAGAGTTCCAATAGTTTACTTAAGTGAAAGATCAGTGTAGCGATGGTTTCTGTAAAAGATTGCATCTGAGTTTTTAAATGGAATTTTAGTAATTACCTTCTTGTTGCCTTAATTTCATGCTGTGATTGACTTTATCCTGTTGCCATGGTAACCACGCTGCTTCTTGATGGGGGAGGGATATGTAGTGTAACCAAAGAGACAAGATCAAGTTGAAGTTTGTTAGTTGTTGTGCTGAAAATATTGTTACAGGTTTATAACTGCTCTCAAGTTACAAGTCATCCTCTTCAACAAACAGGCGCCGGTCCGTCACGATGTGAAATACCATTTGTTCTGTTTTAACTTTGAGTTGACTTTGTTCCTATTTTCATATCCTCCTCTTGAGAGAGAGTAACAGTGCTGTAGCAAGTAATATGGTCAGGTTAAGTTTCAGTATTTCAAAACATATCAAGCAATGATTCATTCTGTTTTGTATCATTTATGGTTAATACAACAGCTAAGGGTAAAAGCTCAAGAACAATACCATGCACTAACATGGATTCTGACTGAAGCTGTGACAGGTACTGTGATCTACTTTCAGAATTTAAAGGATGACTAAGCTTGGACAAAATGGCAGTCCCAGCAATTTTCAATCTGTTGATCCAAAACATTTTGCATGACTGTTTGTGATGTTAGAGAATCCCACCCAAATGTTTTGTTTTTTCCTGTTTTTTCAATACAAATCGTTATAAATATTAAAGATTGAGTTTTTACGAGTAGTGTTGATATAAAATGCTGTTTGTCATCCAAAATCATATAAATAGTTTTCCATGATGTAAACACCAGTCTTGAGTCGCGAAAAGTACAGGTAACCAACTTCAGAGATTTCTTGCTGCTGTGGCCATCTCCTTTATATAACAATGATCTGCAAAGTAATGTGAAACAATTTTGGTTTATCTCCTGGGTAACAAGTTTTGGATTATAAAACCCAAAGTAGCGTTACTGTTGCATTATCCAGCCTTGTACATCACAACTTGCATGAAACACCGGACTAGAGAGCATAGACCCTTTGTTAAAGCATGTACATGTGCCCAGCCTTGTCATGGCATCAGGTGCACAGTCCAGCGAGTGACTTGCTACAGCACACCTACTGAAAAGTGACAACTTCATGACTAACCACATGCCTTCATGTCCCATCATTCATCCATTGACAGATGACATCTGATACTGTGTCTCAGTTTGTGTCGAACTTGAAATAGATTTGTGATGAAATACAGCTGTTATAAATAAAAGAAAATGAAAACCGAATATTTCTTGACCATAACAGTTAAAACATTCGGTTAACAAGGGTTTTAAAGGAAACAGAATAGATCGCCTTCAGTAGGCACCCAGTTCATCCATGTTTGGAAACGTTCAATCTTGAGTGATTTAATCCATAGAAACTCATAAGGTCTTGCATCCGCTAATTAGTCTTGTCATTTGAGATACGATCAAATGTCAGTAAGTTGTCAGCAAGTAGTGGGTTGTGTGCTATTGCTGCTAAGTTGAATCAGACCAAATGGGTGTCTCAGTATCTGAGGTCATCTGCCAGATCTCTTCACATCACCATAGTAACTCAACACGAGGTAAAATACCTCACTGGGTGAACGTGCTTGTCATCTCGAGAGGTGAAGAGTGTCTTTGCTTGCAGATTGTAGTAGTCATGTCGTAGGACAAGAGTCATCCTATTTATTTTCCATTTTATTATAATGACTGAGTTTGTATTTATGTTAGGTTTCAAATGCCGATTGTGCAGATCTGTTCTCAAATTAAACCCGATGCAATAATTCTTGAGTGTGTTTTCTCTTTTTCTCATTCCAAAGAAGACTGAATAGGCATTTGATAGTGCGTATGTAATGGTTCCTTGGCATTGCCCTCCAAGAGCTGAAGAGCAATCCCGGACAGTCACATTGGGTGCTAAGGTCTCAGGATGTACACTCTGTCCGAGGAGATTCCACAGATGCTTTATTAGGGACATGTCAGGGGTCTTAGCGAAGTCTGACTCAATAACCCTGCTTTCCTGATGGCGACCTGATCACAACGTCCAGCATTGTCATCAAAATGTGTGCCCGACAATTACAACAAATGGAACGACAGGAACAAATATGTCAGCATTGACCAGTTTAATGTTCATGAACAATAATCAAATCAGGTCAGCCTCCTCATGTAATACTGCCCAACACCACCAAATGACATGAGTCGATCATGGAGTAAACCGAAATAATTTTAAGTTGAACCATATCTGTTATGATGCGTATAAACACCACTCCTGTATAGCACCTCCGTCATAATCCGTCAATCTCTGAAATTTTGTCTCACTTTATATTCCCTTTTACCCAGGCAGTTTCGACTTAGTACCAGTTATAATGTATATATTATATACTAGCCACATAAAAGAAACTGTGCATTGTCAAAACATTATCCCAGTTGATAAGTACCATAACAATGTCAAAGGAACATATAAACTTTAATGGAGGATCATGAGACCATAACAAGTCGGGATAATTTCAATTGAGAAGTCAATCACAATGACGTCACGAGTCCACAAGCGGGACGGGTCAAACGACCATGTCACAAGCTCAATAACGGGTATGTCCACCATCGGCATTGAGAAACAGCAGTGCATCGACGACGCATAGAGCCTATCAAACGTGCAAGGAAGGCTTGTGGGATGTCACGCCAGATTCTCTCTCGACTTCTGTTACAAATTCAAGGACGTTATCTGGCGGATGAGGAAGACGACGTAGACGTCGACCCATCTCTTGTTCCAAACATGCTCTATCGGGGAGAGATCCGGTGAATTTGCAGGCCAAGGCAGTAAGTCAACATTGTGGTGTTGCAAGAAATCCATAGCAACCCTTGCCGTATGAGGGCGGGCATTGTCCTGTTGGAATGTTAACCCAGGGCCATGACGTTGCAGAAAAGGAATTGCCACAGGTCGAAGAATCTGATCCCTGTAGCCCACACCAGTTAAGTTGCCCTGAACAATCACCAAATCATCACGGAACCACCACCTAAGCGATTCCTCTCCAAGACACAGGCCTGTGCATAACGTTCTCCCACGCGTCTATAGGCACGTTGACGTCCATCACTATGGTAAATGTTAAATCTGGAAAACAACATTTCTCCACCAAAACAAGGGTCTGCGGACATGATTTCGGCACCACATTCGGCGAGCTTGTCGATGACGTGTCCGGATAGGCCGTATGGCGGGACGTCGTGGTCTGATCCCGTGATGACGTAAACGTCGAACTGTGTTGGGGTGGATACGGCGAAGTCCTCGGATGGTTCATCAGCAGTCATCTCTGCAGTCTGAAACCTGTGGCGAAGATGGGTCACCCTTATCCATATGTCCTGTCTTGGCGTTGTTACACGTGGACGTCAAGAACGTGGCCGATCGTTGACGTCATTTGTGTTCTGGTAGCGTCTCACCCGTGCAGAAATGGTGTTCTGGTGGCAGCGGAAATGTGCAGCCCAATGGCCTCATGACGTTGTGCAGACGTGAGCCTTGGCATGCTGTGCGTTTCAATAGCCGTTTAATTTTTTGAATGATGGCAAGGGCAGGGGTTGGGCTTTCCACAGTGACAGTATTGTGTGGCATTCATTTGCTCTGTTTCTCTTGCAGGTGCAACAATGTATCGCACGTCTCAAGGACGAACCCACTGACGTCACGGAACGTGGCACGTGCATGCATGTTGGATACATGTCACTAGTCTCGAGTTTCAATCCTTATGTGTCTACACAGGTTTGATAGATTTTAAATTTTTGTATGCACAGTTTCTTTATGTGCCTATTATATTTTTATTTATATATAACTGACACGATAATATATACTCACACGCAAAAAGAAACGCAAGTCTAGTGTAAAGTAGATATGTACTTATTTTTAACAGTATAGAATACAAATACCAACAGCGTCAGATATACAGAAATTTGAGCAAGAACAGTTCATTGGCAACAAAAACAGATGACGTCGATACTTTTTGTGAAAGCAAAAGAGTTGCGCAGATTCTTGTCAATTGCCATGACGTCATTCAATACCTGGTGTGGCAAACCATTAGCATTGATCACTGCAACACATCTCCTGTGTACATAGAGTGGGATCAGGCGGTTCGTAAAGGCCCTAGGGGTCCTCCTGCGCACATCCAGAAGAGCTGTGCGAAGTTCATCAGCAGTTGTAGGCACTGGTCGCACTTCATTCAGGCGCCTTTGAACCTCATCCCACAAGTGCTTGGTGATGGGGTTCAGGTCAGGGCTGAGAGCTGGCCACGGTAGGACACGGATGTTTTGTTGTTGAAGAAAGTCCATGGTAACTCTTGCAACATGTGGACGAGCGTTATCCTGCTGGAAAAGGTGGTTACGATGTTAGGCGAAAAATGGAACAACATGGGGTCTGATGACTTGGTCAATGTAACGCTGAGCTGTCACCCAATGTCCTCGACCTTGACCCACATTCTAGAAGCACATTGGTCCAGGTCTCGCATTAAGTCCAATTCCGGCCCTAATCATGACACTAGGTCCACCCCATGCATCCCTTTCCAAAACATTTCTGTCAGCAAAAACGATCTCCTTGACGTCGCCAAATCTGACCCTTCCATGTGCATGTGACACACAAAACCGACTCTCATCAGAGAATATGACATTCACGTTGACACCAGTTTTGATGACCCTGTGCCCACTGAAGTCGTGTTTGTCGATGGCGTGGTTGGAGGACAGGACGACGTGCTGGTCGGCGACATTGTAGGTTGTTGGACTATTTTCCTGAATCATTCATGCACAATAATCCCGTGAATGAAATCCAAAAAAGCCTGAATCCATTCATGTACAAAAATCTCTATAAATGAATTGTAAGAGCCTGAATCATTCATGCACAAAAATCCTATAAATGAAGTTAAAAAACCTGAATTATTCATGCATAATAATCCAAGAAATGAAGTTAAAAAACATGAATGAAGAGTTAATTCTTCCAAAAGATGCAAATTGATACTTATATATATGAATAACATTGTGGATAGGGTCACATTTATGATTCATTATCTAAATAGTTTTACCTATCGTCTATCAAGAAAAAAACCTCCAAAGTATGTATAAATCCTTCATATTAAGTGTGTCTTCTTTTTGTGTGAACTGTCTTCTTTAAAAGTGAACTTTATGCTTTTAGAACAATATGTGAATGAACAAGGGTTGCGAGTCAGTAAGTTGTACACTGAACTATGTTTTATGCTTCTAGAATAAAGTGAGTGAGTTTGATTTTACGCCGCTTTTAGCACTATTCCAGCAATATCACGGCGGGGGACACCAGAAATGGGCTTCATACATGTTACCTATTTGGGGAAGCGAACCCGGGCCTTCGGAGTGACAAGCGACCGCTTTACCCACCAGGCTACCCCCTCTGTCCCTCTAGAATAAAGGAGATGAGCTCTGAGGTTAATACCTTATCACAGAATGGTTAACGATAATGCGCCTTCGTGTTTGTGTATTGTGCTTGTAGGAAACCACGGGATCGGGTGGTCAGACTCGCTGACTTGGTTGACACATGTCATCGTATCCCAAATATGTAGATCGATGTGCATGTTCCTGATCACTGGATTGCCTGGTCCTGAACGCCGCCATTTAGCTGAATGTGCCTTGCTGACTGCGGAGTAAAAATTGAACTCACTCACTTGTGTATTATTGTTCCTGAAGATAATACATAACAATCTGTAAGTAGTTTTAGAGTCAAGATCATCCCGCAGCTGGGACATGAGTTTGCATTTGATATACATTTTGGACATACATTCCCGAATAAAGCTGGGTTGCGGCTATTCAAATTCACACAAACGGACAGATTCACTTCATCGTGCTCTTTAGACGCTACTTATGAAAATAACCTTCATTACTTACGTGTCCACATTTTATTATAACAGTATTAGCAAATAATCTGCATCTGTACACATCGGAAAACAATTTTACATGGTCATGTACAGGAAAACACAACAAATAATTCAATGTATACTGGACAAAAATAGTTAGGGATATATATGTAAAAATTTTGAAATTATGAATAATGATCTATTTATTCATTGACACACTGATAAAATATCAATCATAAAAATACCAATATCCCTAACTTGATTTTGTCCAGTATACTTTTAGAATTCAACTCAGAATCTGGTAGATTAAATCAACCAATATGGACTTACACTTCTGCAAATTTACTTGTAATCTAATGATTATGTTATTGAACTTAAATTTAATGGTAGAAAATAATGTCTTTGCATTTGCAAAATAATGTAATGTGGCATTAAGATATGCTTTTGGCTAAACGGATTGAATCCATTCATTCTAGACTAAATATTTCTAAAACGAAAAATCGTATACATTTTATAGATTTGTAGAGACTGATAACGACAAGATTGTCCAATCAGAAGTAAAACCCAAATCGTACCTTCACAAATAAATACACATTGATATAGAATAATTCTTAACTGAACTAAATGCTGCAACATAATATCCTTTTGGGGTTTACAAGGAAATTGATATGATAATATATTATATGTAGTTCTAATAACGAGACATTGCTTACAAATAGTGAAACGAAAAGTTTTATAAGCAAATTCCAAAGCTTGGGGATACTCAAGACTGGGCAAATTTGAAACTTCCTGGCTAGAAGCCAAGGTTGACTTAATCATGTACTGAGTATATTTAAACTCCCTTGTGTAAAATGTACTCATGGGCCCCTCTTTCAGACGATCTCAGTTGACCATTAATCACTGAAGGATAAATCTGAATAAAGAAGTTGAAATATGACTGTTGAAATGGCATGAAGTGATATGTTTGGTTGTCTTTGTTCACGCAGGTTTGACTCCGTTTTGTGCACATTGAATGATAAAGATTTCCGAAGTCAACCACGAGTTACATGCACCTAGACTTGCACATGTCTCTTTGTCTCTCTGAAGCAATAGGTAATGGTTTGGGAAATAATCATTTTTTAAAAAAAGAAAAGGAGTGACAGACTGAGACGTACTGTCCGCTTATCTTGGCTTGCCTCTGTCAAGGATAACGTTACTATACATCCATGGGTTTAGCACTCAGTACAGCCATGGAGCAAAAGGATACATGCAGCCGTATCTCGCCATTAGTTTTTAATAAAGGTGGGCACATATATCACCTATATATTGAAAATGTTGAAGGATGTTTGCAGTTCCTTGCAACAAATGTTATTACTGTTTAGGTGAAATACGGGTAGGGAGGATCAACTAAATCGATATGTAGGTGACTTCAGTGAAACCTGTACATGTTGCTTGACTTAGATGGTTGAATATGTGTTTCATACAGGGTCTCCAGAACGTAGTCTCCACATTCCGTTGTATAGTTCCTATAGTGTATGGACATGTAGAGGTAGATACATATATGGGAGACAACTCATGTGTTTTCTACAGGTGTCCAGAACGTAGTTCCCACATTCCCTTGGTATAGTTTATATAGTGTATGGACATGTATGGTAGATACATGTATGGGGAGACAACTCATGTGTTTCTACAGGGTCTCCAGAACGTAGTTCCCACATTCCCCTTTGTATAGTTTATATAGTGTATGGACATGGATGGTAGATACATATATGGGAGACAACCTCATGCAGCCTTATGTGACGGTGAGCGGCAAGTTAACGTTGATTAGAGTTGCGTGCTAGTAGCCTCCACTTCCCTGAGTAAACGCTTTAAAGCAGAGGACATGGCTTATTGTGTTCTGTTTGACCACGGCCTTAGAAGTGTATAGGATTCAAATACACAACAGTTTCTGCAATTGCTAAGTGCCAGATTCAGAAAACGCTCATTTGCCTGTATGCTGTGTATATTGAGTAAACACTCGTCCATATCCCCATCACTGACGGAAACGGTAAAAGGTGTTTGGACAATTGTGAAATTTGTTGTCGAAGGAGAGCAGTGAGAAAACACTGTTTTCTCTTTCTCTTACTGTGACACTGTAGACATCGAGCAAGGCTGAATCTGGGGAAATCACAGGAGTGATTGGTTGGTTGGTTAACGCCATATTCCAAGCTATATGGCTGCGGTCTGTAACAATCAAGTCTGGACCAGACAATCCAGTGATCAACATCATGAACATCGTTCTAAGCAATTGGGATACGATGACGTGTCAACTTCAAGTGAACCTGACCACACGATGCCGTTTGTCGCCTCTTACAGCCAGACTCTTTACTTTTGCCGCAAGTAATTTAAAATACATTTATGCAGCAACGGCAAGTCAAGAAGCGCTTTATTTCTACACGTATACCGTAACAATAATAGACCCACAGGTATTGATTTGATTTAAAACATATTTTTATTCAAGAAAAAGGATTGGGCACACGTTATCCAACTTAATGACGCCCTCTCCCAATAGTTACAACAATTATATTTACATGAGAAACAGAGAACATATACATGAGAGATCTTGAGTTTGAGAATATACCAGGATTAGATAGAACAGAGGAATCGTTTAGTTTGATTGATGTTACTGATGGACATGTTTGAAGATGTTCAGATTTTCTTCAACGAGAGGCCTGCATTGGCTATATAAAATAAGACATATATCTCCGTAAATATCTATTTTGTAAGATATCACTTCATATGTTAGCTGACAAAGTTTCTGCATGTGTTTTATAACGGGGACAATCCAAGATATCTTGATATAAATTATATTGTTGATTCTATATAACTCATAGTTGAGCGTACTTACTTTGTATCTTAACCTTGTGTGTAATATGTATGCTTACGTATACCAGATGAAAAAGTGATATAGAGGGCACTATTACGCATTGATCTAATATATCTATTAAATGACGAAATTGAGTCACAGTTTCTTACAGCTCAAGGGGAGATGGTTCCAGGTTTAAATGAAGAGAATGAATATTTTAGTCTTGTATTGGGCACAGAATAATTTTTCAGCATTACGTAAGCTATAATGAGTTCTTTTTCCTACAAACCGGTGGTAACAATTCATTTTAAAAAAAGACGAGGCGATATTATGTTTAGTCTTACAAGCTCAATTTACGCTTCTTTCTTCTCTCTGATAACAATTCCCATCCGGTCTCGTAATAAAGAACTCTACTCGGCGTCTATTTGGGTAGCCAGCTACTATACGAGCTGCCCTCCCTGCTGTAGACTTCTGGAACTTGTTCGAATCTTCAATCAGACACCTCTCACATGCATATTCAAAATGTGGGCTTATATAAACGCTGTTTCTTAAAATCTTGATAATATTTCCTATTCAATATATATTTATATTTTCTTAAGGCACCAATCATTTTAGAGGTTTTTCTACAGGTATTGAAAACAATGATCAGTGTGGTTTCACTTGAATGTGTAAGTTGGGAAAGTGCGGTTTATATTACACTTCTGTTTTCAATGAATATATAGTCTCGAATTGTTAAAGGTGGAGGTGAGGTGGAAATTGGGGTTTAATCGTCGTAGCTTGAGAATAATTCGTGCCTATATGACGATCGGAATTGTTAAAGGAGGCAGCGTTAGTTCCACAATACGAGAGTATAATCATTATTAGATGTAATCTATTACTTCTGTTGATAACCATTGCCCATGTCTAGTAGCATGAGCAGGATAACAGGTTTTACCCTCCCTTGTCTCTCGGAATTGTATTTCCAGGCTTTAGGTTCATGTTAATTCTATTTATTTTGTTTGTTTTGGGTTTTGTTTAATGCCGCACTCACCAATATTCCATGCAGCCATATGGTAAGTAGTCTGTATCAATCGGAGTCCACATCAGACAATCCAGTGATTAACGTCATTGAACATCGAGCTACGCAACTGGAACACGATGACATGTGTCAACCAAGTCAGTTTTGAGCCCTGACCACCTGGCCCCGTTTGTTGCCTCTATGACAAGCGTGTTGTTGGAGACAAATTCTAACCTCGGATCTTAAGTGCGTATATCTTAAATGATAAGTTACCATAACGTGCATCAGTACTTTGCTAGGCGATCGTTGTCTGATTTAATTTCTCCATGTTTCTTAAATTATCAACTACACTCGGAGTCAGTATAATGAGTTTGAGGGGTATTCATGCTTAACTGGTGCATGGTATCACAGTGAGCCAGCACTATGAAACCAGCTTTTAAGTCTGGGCTTAGTACAAGCAGCCACATACACATTACACGCATGCCTGTGGTCATATGGAGCGAAATATTCTCAAGTACGACGTTAAACCCCATTTCACCTCAGACCCTGCCTCCTCCTATTAATGGGTGAAGAGTACACAACAGGCGGTCGCAATGAAGAGCTACTCCACCACCAGCTGATGGCCCACATAACCAGTTAATTCCCTATTCCAGCGCTTTGGTAGATGAGAGCCTTCTTTAAAGTCAGTCATGTCGATGTCCTCTCCGTGGATCAAACTTCGACACAGTAAGGCCAGAATACGGAAACCTAACACCGAATACATGGGGACGATCGGCTCATTGAACCATTGGCATTGAATCGCTCCATTATACTTTGTCTAGGAACAACCTGTCTGTCTAGATCAATGAATGCCAATCGTCTCCTCCCACATCCAGTACAACGCCATAGTGGGAGGGTGGCCTGTGTGCTGCCGGGAGTGCGGGACATGTTGTTCTGGTGGACGCTCCCTCGTGTCTGTCTACATCTCTCTACACTGGACACACCAGGAGCGGCGATGTAGAGAAACATGCATCCCACTGCTCCACCTGTCCTGCCTCCTTCACACAGTCCTATCTTACATCTCCAGGGCCGGCAGTACAGTCCCGCCACCCCTCACCCTGGATGTTTCTGTCTCCCACTATCTGTGTGTGTGTGTGAGAGTGAGAGAGAGAGAGAGAGAGAGGTAGAGAGAGAGAGAGAGAGAGAGAGAGAGAGAGAGAGAGGTGTGTGTGTGTGTGTGTGTGTGTGTGTGTGTGTGTGTGTGTGTGCTGGAATTAGGTGGGATGTGGTGTTAGCTGCAATACCCGGCACCGCTCTGTATAATAAGGGGAAATCCTGTTTGAATGATTTTGGACATTTTGTGGAAACACCTGATTCTTGAGTGGTTTCCTTGTGAGTTTTCACTCTGACATATTCACATCAACTACTGTGATAATTTCAATATATCAACAATTGTGTGTGGATTCAAAAACTTCTATTTAGTTATAAAATATCAATATAAGCTGAAGAAATCTGGTTTTGAAACAATTTTTTACCTTTTGTGTGTTCACTTCTTCTGTGTCCCTTTGACTTACATCACATCGTCATTAGAATCATTTACTGCTTGGACAATTACATCGTCTACAGCAATAATTTCACTCATACTGATATTCATGTGAGTATTTTTAAAATGTTTTCCAGTCTCTCAGGAGAATCCCAGGAAAGTGGTGTGAAAGCAGACATCCGAAGAACTTGGTTGTATTTTGTAGACAAACAAACAGAACACAAACTGAACCCTTCTATGTCCGCTTCTTCTCTACTTTCTCCTTGAAACAGTTGATAGAAACATCTCCGTTTACACAGATAACTCCCCACACAGCCTCATGGCTGACTTCATACACAGTCTCATGGCTGATTTCTTACAGTTCCATGGCGAGTTAATTTTCTATTTCAGCTTGGTAGATGAGGAGCTCCTTCGTGTCAGCTGCGTAAGATGTCCCCTCCCGCTGATCAGGACTCATGGACACAGTGTAGCCAGTATTGCTGGCGGGCTCCAGCATTCGAACATGGGGACGAGTGGCTCACTGAACTCAACATCATACTTTGCCTAGAACAACCTGTCTGTCCAGGTCAATGAATGCCACTCGTCCCTCTCCCCACATCCAGTACAACGCCATAGTGGAGGGTGGCCTGTGTGCCGGGAGTGAGGGACATGGTGTTCCCGGCTGACACTGCCCCAGCTTCCTCCTCCCTACACACCCAGGTACAGAAACTCCACCAGTGTCTGCCACAGCTCCCTACCACTAGGGATTACACACCAGGAGCGGCGCTGTAGAGAAACATACCTCCCACTGTCCACCTGTCCCGCCCTCGCAGAGTCCCATCTCCAGGACTGGCAGGTGGTACAGTTTATCATCCACCCTCACCCTGGTTTCAGTCTCCCAGTATCTGGGGTGGGTGTAGGGGTGTGGAGGGTGGAGTGAGGATGAGAGGAAGGGGATGGGGAGCTACAGGTCCCCTTGTACTCCTGTAGTCTGTTCTGCCCCACATCCCGTGTGTGTAGGGATCAGCAAGTTAACTTGTTAGCTGGACCGCCCGTAGTTACGTGGCAGTAGTCTGTGTTGGCCCGTGCCGCGTCCAGGTGGAGTTTAGGACCCGGAAATAAACATTGCATTTGGTTGTGTAGCAGTTTCATTCTAATTTGTTTATCACAAACTGAGACACAGAAAAGATATTTACTAAAATATCGGTTGATTGTGGATTGTTTCCAAACAGTGCGCTTGAATAAGTTCGTTCGTAGTTTTCATCAGTGTAGAATATCTCCCACTACTTCGAGCCTAAGTATTAAAGGCCTACTTATTACGTAAAAATATTTACTACGACAATCCAAAAATGCATTTCATTAAGAAAACAAAGCGGATTAGCTTTATACAAAAACGTAATATAAAAAGAATTCCTTTAGTACACTTCTGATTTACTCCCCCATTGCTGTGATATCTGCCAGACGTGGACGATGTTCGGAGACAAAATACGATCTCAGTAAGTGGATTTCTCAACAAAAGTGTTTGTGTGTAGATTCTATATGAATCTGTCAAGCATTATATGTAAAACAAATAAAACTTAACAGTGTCAGGTTTTAGAGTAGTTTTGAGCATTTTGTGTTCTTCATCATACACCACATGAACAGGTGCAACTTCTTATGTCCGCTCTTGCAGTCACTCTCCTTACAGTTGCAATTCACCAGTCAGTGTGTCGCGACATGCTTCATTACTTTTCAACGCTGGTCAGGAGATGCCGATGGCCAAACTTCTATTAACTTCTACCGTTATTCAAGTGTTGGAAAAGAAGCAGTTCTATGGTCTTTATAAATTGTACCGACATCAGTGTAATGGTTTGGAGATCAATTAATGCCGGACAGATGTGCGTTTTTTGAGCAATGAAGACGGTTGGATGTCGAAGCAATACATGTCTTTACTTCCTGTTCTGTTTGTTTGAACATTTCCCACTTTATCAGGGATGGAAAAGTTGAATAGGCTGCGTGGAAATTAACTCCATAACCCAATATATTTGAAACAGCATTTTACATGAACTGGTTGCAACTGTGTCCACTCTTTCTACTCGACAGACGGTCAGCGCAGTCCTCGGCTGAGCTGGTGGGAGGTCGCGCAATGCGTGCTGTGAGGTGAGGTGAAATTCAGGGCCTTAACGTCGTGCTTGAGAATATTTTCAGTCCTATCAAGACGTACATGCGTGCGTGTGTATGTGTATGCTGTGGCTGCTTGTACTCCAGCCCAGACTTAAGCTGGTTTTAGGAGTGCTAGCCCACTGAGATACCACAGTGCCGCAGGAAGCTACGAATACCCCGCACTCAAGACACATTATACTGACTCCGAGTTCGACTACAGTCCTTTTGTTGGTCCCATTGATGCCGAGCGCCAGGTAGGGACCAAACAAGCACCATATTTTTTAACGTCTTTTGGTATGACGCGGTCGGGGGATCGAACCCGCGACCTTCGCACTCCGGGCGGACGCTCTAACCACTCACGCCACGGGAGGCGGTCTGCAATGCGTGTGTAGCGTGCGTGCGTAATGCGTACGTATGTTTGCGTAGTTTGGTTTGCCGTGGGTACTAATACAGACCATTACACGTGATATAGATGGTATAATCATTTACTGGAAGCTTTAAATGCAACATCCATGCTTGGTTTAAATCTCGTAGGACAAAACAGACCTGACTTCTGTGGAGCGAGCGAGCTTAGGCTCTTTTACGCCGGTTTCAACAATAATCCAGCAATATCACCGAGAGGCATTCACCAGAAATGGGCTTCATATCATTGTTCCATGTGTGTAATCAAAACTGAGCCTTCTAGTGACAAGCTTTAAACGCTTTAACCACAAGGCTTCCTGTACCAATTAGGACCTGACTCTTGACTTGAGGTCCGACCGGCGACTAGAGAGCAATCTGATTTCATTGCTACCAAGTTATTCTGGTCTACAGAATCTATCTTTGAACCATGCCTTGTCTATGAACACCATCGATATTTATGCATCTTAAAATGCGTGATGATACATTATTAATTTTAGAAAAGTAAAAAGTGTGCGAGAATTTTAGGAATTATCAGCACTGACACCTTCAAGTTCTTTAATTTGTTCAAAGTGAAAAAGTACCTGGTACCTTGCAGAATACTTCCCCACTCCAGGGAAATATTATGATGTGGATATATTTATGAGAATAACTCAGACGTAAGCCACAAAGCTGGAATGCCATCGAGGTTTAAGAATTTATTTTCCTAAAACTATGGCACAACAATTAAAAGTATTTATTCCTCTAATATTCTGCATTCTAAAATTAATCAGCGGAGGACATCAACACTAAAACTAATTGCGAACTAACGACTTAAAATGTCTGACTTAAAAACATTCCGAGAAATTCATCGATTTCTACACGTTTCCAAAGACTCTGTTTGAGAATAAAGATGTGAGCTGTCTCCCAAAGTTGCAGATAGTCCGTTCTCGGCGGAATGAGCAGTATGAGATATCTATTACCTACTGCGTAAACTAACCTTGTTTCAGAACATGTGCAAATACGCATGTAAAGTTTTAGAAAACCCTCTATGAACAATCTACTGGGGTTGACACTTCCATGTATCCTTCCTCATTCAGCGGATACGTACTTCTTCAAATCTTTGGTAATGATGGGGGAGGTTCAAGGCCGGAAAACTAAATTGCTGACGTTTCTCGGTTGAATGAGCGACAGCCTCTGGCGGTACCTGCAATAAACAATGCCTATGGTGGCTGGAAATGAACATAGCTGTCTCACTCCAGAGGCTCACACAAATTACAGCTAAAAACAGGGATCAACGCGAATACTTCTAAGCTTTGAACGTATAAAATAGCAATAAACTTACTGGATCACCACTTTTCAGTCTATTCTTCATATTCTTTTTCTTTAATTGGACATTAAATTATCAACTCCATATTGACACCATATAAACCCGTTGTAGGTTCTCCACACAATAACAGACTACTGTCAATGTAATTTCAAGATAACGAAAGTTCTGAGCAGTCTGGTCACGTGGAAATGTACCGTAAAATACTGCGTTGTTGGGATCTATTGAGTAACATTATATGGCAACATAAGGTTCCAAGAAGTTAACTGGAGTGTGTGAAGCTTGTGTACGGAACTGCTGTGTAGGAAACGTAAAGAAAGAATGACTGACGGCTAGGCTGAGTGGAGGGGCTGACTTGATTAGATATGTGTATGAATGGATGTATGAGTTTGATTGATTTGGGAAAAATATAACTTGGTTCAGACGGCTTATGATTGGAAAATTGAATGTAGTTGAAAATCAGTGAACAGAGTGTTCTTGTGCGTGTGTGTAGGGACGGGCTGAAGTGCAGAGTATATCAGAGCGTGCACGTGTGAGCGCGTGCGCTGAGGAGGTTGGGTGAGGGGTGGGTGGATGTGTGTGGTGGAGGGTAAAGTTTATCAAGGGTCGGGGTGTGTGTCGATCTGGGAATTAGTACTCCCTGGGGAGAGGTGGGCTCTTGGTCGATATGGGAAGCGTGGCTAGGGTTGGGGTCAGAGCTCTGTCGGTCAGCGATTGGGATGGCTGGTGTGAGGTATGTAAGAACATATTTGTATTGGGTTGAATTCTATGCATGCTGAATTTTTAAATTGTTTTAAAGAATATTTGGGAAATATTTGTAATTTTACACTAGGGTGTCTTTTCGCCTGCATTAATGGCCCGGTGTGTTAATAATGAATGTATGGCGTATTTTCAAAAATAAACTATATTATATGTTTCCATAGATTAAAGATGAAAAAATGCAGTAGGGAGAGGGTTCTGGTGATCCTGGCACAGTCAGCCTGGTAAGGCTCTATCATCAGCTCAGGCCCTTTGCCCCTCTACACGAAGCCCAGGTATAGCGAATGGGACTTCTCCCAGGAAACGCTGCCTAGTCGAACCCACCTCAAGAACTTCTCTGAGAATATGAAGGCTCCCTGAACACTGCAGCCTTATGCATTACCTCAGAGTGTCTGAAGGGCTGGTAATAGCCTGGTGGAGAACTCCTGACACTCCCTGATCGGTGCCAAGAGATCAGAGGTACCAAAACCAAGGGCACCGAGAATATAATGGGGAGCCTGACGACAGTGTAATTTGGGATGCAAGCGAGACATTTCAAAGGCGAGGGTCCGCATATTTATCATGCTTTTCCTTAATCTTGCCAATCACATTGGTGCGTCAAAAGGAAGAAAAAATTCAATGACTATAAATAAATTCATTGGCTTTATCAAAAAAGCACAAGATCAGGTTTGTTGGCGGGAATTCTTCTGAGGCTGTATATGGGCCTATTCCACAGAAGTTTGAAAGCATCATTTTCTCATGACACGTCCTGACATGTTCAGGGTCGTACCATGGATGGACTCGGAGTCAAAGCGCACAGGCATTGTCAGAGACGGTAGCAAAAGCAACGAGCCAGCCAGCGTTGCCGCGAGCATGTCGTTTTAAGATATAATGTTTGTGCCAAGGAAGGCATCCACTGACAAGGTGTTGGACAGTCTCCGTTTATTCATTGCAAAGTCGATATTTCCATATTGATATTTTCTTTAAGAATCGTTGATTTTAGGCGATTGCGAGAGGGAAGTGACCAATCCTGAGCAGCTAAAAGGAAGCCCTCAGTTTTACATTTAAGACCAGCCGACTTCTATCCAGGCGAAGGAGTTTGGTGGGATTGTTATTCCGTTTCGTTCCACACACACTGCATGTACACACACCGATGCAATGGCTTCCTCAGAAAGCTTCCTCAAAAGACCGACTCTGGGGAACGAAGACTTGGTGAAGAACTTCACCGTCTTTGATTCCCATCGCTGTACCGTCCAGCAGCATCGTCATCAACAAAGTCAACTAACCTCAAATTTCAGATTCTGGTCCAACAACCTTGGCACGCTTTAAAATAGCTGAAGAAATACCTTGTTTTCACTGCTGAGCTCTTCGCCGATATGTACGTAATGTATTACCGACTAGTTTGGCCTGAATCATTTCAAAGCCCGTGTAACCAATCAGAGTAATCGAGAGACAGAAGGCAGCCTTTAGACAACAAAACTCGTCAGTTGAGATATTATTCAAATCATAAATTGGTAAATGGAAAATGAAATGGTTGAATACAATATTATTCCAGGATCTACGAAATTGAGCTGAGTGGATTGAGTTTAGTTTTACGCCGCTTTTAGCAATTTCCCAGCAATATCAGGGCGGGGACACCAGAAATGAGCCTTCACACATTTTTACCCATGTGGGGAATCGAACCCGGTCTTCGGCGTGACGAGCGAACGCTGTAACTACTACGCTACCCCACCGCCCCTGACATTTTATCTGCAAACGGTACTTTGTGTTCCTTTGAATAACCTGCAGTTTGTAATCTGCGCCAGAATCTGAGTATTTCAATTCTGTGCTTTGTTATCACGAAGGTCTAGGTCATATCACAACGGGCAAGCAAAGTTGGGTTTCCATGCCAACTGCTAAGTAAAATCTACAGGCTCGATTCTGTACCGCATTAATACAATTGAATTTTAGTGCCCCAAATTCCCGAACCATATGATAAGACAGGCTCAACGAGATTCTCATACAAAGAATTAAAAAACATTATAAAACAAACCACCCGCTCTTCTTGATTTACAAATTATAACAATAAGGTTCCATTGTCATATTTAGCTAAAATTTATATCTAAATGTTCTTGCAACCAGACACCTGGGCATTTATAAGCGTAGGTATACACTTCGAAGATAAATAAGTCTAAAATAATGTGTACACGCTACTAAATAAAATCCACGATGTTTTTAAAAGAAATTACCCCATATCCATAGATCGATCTACTCCCCGACAAGGATTATGCCTTCCCTGAAATTATTCACAGTATCTTTAGCATTGGCAGTACTCCCCTACACCCTGGGAAAATTAGCTCCCCCGGGATATCCGAAATATATACTCTCCCAAAAAAGAAACGCATATAGGAATTTCAACTGTATTTTTATGTTTATTTTGAAACATCTTGTAGGCTTTATGAGTCAATGAAATATAGCGAAATTGCACACTGGGAATGCAGACTTATCCGTCTTTGGCACCGAAAGTCAGTTTGAGTGTCACATGGAGACGTGTGGTGGCGCTGAAGTCAATACCTCGTGTGACCACCGTGGGCAGCCAGAACTGCACGGCATCGCCTCGGCATCGAACGAATAAGTCTCAGAATCTCGTGTTGCCCAATCGCAGACCACTCTGCCTGTAGTGCCGGTGCGAGTTGCTGAAGTGTCTGAGGCTGAGGGTTACGGCGTCGCACCCGTCTGTCCAGGGCATCCCACAGATGTTCGATCGGGTTTAAGTCCGGTGATCTTGAGGGCCAGGGGAGCACATTGATGTTGTGGTTCTGGAGGAAGTCTCTAGTGTGACGTGCTGTGTGGGGCCTGGCATTGTCCTGTTGAAACAACTCCCTCTGGCGATCAATGACTGGAAGGAGGTGTAGGCGTAGGATTTCGTCACAGTACCGTTGAGCTGTCAGGTTGCCCTGGATCATCACCAAATCACTTCTCCTACGGCAGGTGATCGCTCCCCACATCATAACACTTCCCGGCCGAATCTGTCCACCTGGGGAACGCAAGCGTCGGCGAAACGTTCACGTCGACGTCTGTACATCCGCATTCTTCCATCGCGTCGTTCCAATAGAAATCGTGAGTCATCACTGAACCAGATTCTACGCCAATTCGGTAGGTTCCAGGCCTGAACGTTGGTGCACCATTGAACTTGATGTCGACGATGTTGTTGTCGAAGCACAGGGCCAAAATGAAGGTCTTCTGGCACGTAAACCAGCCTCTCTCAACCTGTTCCTGACGGTCTGTGCAGAAAGCCTCCTCAATCCGGCTATTTGTCGAGCGGTACTGGTCGCCGTAGCTGTTCGATGACGCAGGTGATGTACCCGGATGTAGCGATCCTGCGCCGCAGTGGTCGCTCGAGGTCGCCCCACTACGAAGGGCATCTGCTACCACATTCTACCGGCGATATCTCCCAGAGCCGTGAAATGGTGCTTTGGTGAACATTCATGCGTCGGACTGGCCAGCTTCAAGCAAACCAATGGCGATATGACGGTTGGCTTCACTTAGATGTGGCAGTTTGCGTTCGTCAACAAATATTCCAAATACAGTGAATAATCGACAGACAGCGATCAATCTTTATACCCATCATTGAGACTATCTGATCCCCTAACTTTCACGTGCATTGCATGTGAATTGTGTATTCAAGTGACACTACACGCCGAAATCGAAAATCATGCTGTTAATTACGGGTATTTTACGGATGGTGCGTTTTGTTGTGATGTTTCAAAAATAAACACCATAGGACTTATAAACAGAGAAAACCCTTTTGTAAAATGAATCACGTTTAATTCATTGCTACATGAAATTGCTATTTTCATGATGCGTTTCTTTTGAGGAGTATATATTTTAGCCTTCGCGGCACGACAGCGATGAGAACAGGTATGACACACATACACTCTGCTGCAGTGATTAAAGCTCGGAACTACGTCTCGCCCTCGGTGGATGATGAAGACCGGTTATCCTCTTAGCCTTCATATTTTGTATTTACATCTACTGGGTTGATGTAACTGTTGGTGGGCTGACGTCCCTCTTATGTCCATCTGAATCGGCGTACCGGTTGGATACTGGAGACTGGTTATTGTCTGGTGTTGGCTTAAATTATCTGTTTTGTTTTATTTGACGTCTGGACCAACCTTTGAAAATGTTAACTTACTACGCCCGTATATGGCAAAAGATAGCTTTCTGACCATTTTAATGTTTTTAATGATAAAGGTGACCTGATCATTAGCAACCATGATACGATATCTTAACAGTTTCTTTGATTCACTTGTTGTGTTGTTTAAAGAACGTTCAGTCATCCCATCACTTGTTCTCGGAAATACCTTTACATGAAAACCAGAAGAGGACGACGTGTCAGTCCAACAACGTGTACACTGCTTCCATAATCTGAAAGGTGAGAGTCAAATGTATGAAAATATTTAGGTAAAGTGTCTGGTATGAAACATTTTGCATTGTTTGCCAAATGGACGCATACATATACAAATTTGTTTTGGGACTTCACAGATAATAGTCACGATATAACATAATATAGATTATTTTTGTATTCCCAGCAAATCATTCATTATATTGTCTCAAAATATTTTGTCTTGTCCCCTGCAAAGGCAACAAAAACCTAACCATAACCAAAGCAAATCTCTGCTAAAAGCTGTGTCTGCTTATACTCTTCTGATTATATCATAAGTAAAAGAGTGTGTGTGTGTGTGTGTGTGGTGTGTGTGTGTGTGTGTGTGTGTGTGTGTGTGTGTGTGTGTGTGTGTGTTCTATTTGAATCCCTTTCAAATATAACTCCTTTAACATCACAAACCCTTCCCTTTCAAGTTTAAAGCTAAGAGAAAACTGTGATGTTAAAGTATACACTTCCAACATACAATGCATAAAAACAGTTTGGTAGTGGTTTGCAACGGATTGAAATATCTAGTACACAAGGACGTTTCTACATGAACATGTAGACTGGTTGACGACAAAAAAGAAAATACAGCATCATATGTATGTGTAAATGTCTTCATAACCTCCACGTGAACAATGTTTATTTAATGTGTATATACATTATTACCTATATGGGATGGGGAAGGAGGACACCTATGTGGGTAGTATTTTTCCTAGGGTCCCTGTGGTGGTTAAGTGAAGGCACCTTGGTAAAAAGCAATCTAACGTGTACCAAAGGATGGCCTTTGTATCCATACATGTGTCACGATCATGTGGTAGAAAATACTTAGCCATGGTGCTGTTCCCAAAATACTCCCAACCGGTGTTTTGCTTCACGTTGGGACACGACTCCTTTTTCAGCAGTCCTGTCCTTCCGAACAAAGTATAACATTGCACTTATTGATATATACTACTAGAAAAGTCAAAGAACACTGTCCCCGTGAAGATCCGGGTTAGAATTATTGATCTTCAGTAACCCATGCTTGTCATGCGCTAAAAGGAGACTAACGGGGTCGGGTGGTCAGGCTCTGACTTGGCTGACACATACCATAGTATTCCAATTGATTAACAGGAGATCGATGCTGTCGTTGATCACTGAACTGTCTCTGTCCAGACTCGATTATTTGCTACAGACGGCCGCCAAATAGCTGTAATATTGCTGAGAGTGCGACGTTAACCAACCAACCAACCAACCAAGTAAAGAACACTGACACCTCGAGTTCTGTGGTTATCCACCACTCAATGCAGATAAACTATAGTCGCCTGAAAGAATGGCACTCTAACTCTTCAGTAGTATATGAATACATTTTGTATTGAAACTTAAATAAGAACAAAATAATAAACTTTTGATTCGGCCAGCAAACAATATGTTTAATGTGGTGACTGTGAAAAACCCATCCTTCCAGACAGCCATTGTCTGTTTCAGTTCCATGAGTCACTGTCTCATCTGTCCTGATGATCCGCAAGAGCGCTGACGTACACAACAAGGCACAGTAAAGAATGCAAGCACATAGACAGACAGGTAGGGGAGGCAGGTAGGCAGGAGAGGAAGGATGCAGGCGGCAGCCTCATGTAAGGCATAGCCTTTGGCAGGAGGGCATGTAAGCAGGGGTAGGCAGGGAGGGAGGGGAAGGAGGGAGGACAAGAGGGCAGGCAGGAGGAGGTAAGTAGGCAGGGGTGAGGCAGGAGGAGGCAAGAAGGCAGGCAGACAGAGAGGCAGGAACAAGGGGAAGGAGGGAGGCAAGAGGCAGGTAGACAGAGAGGTAGGGAGGCAGGGGAGGGAGGAGGAAAGCAGGCAGGCAGACAGAGAGGCAGGAGGCAGGGGAGTGGAGGGAGGCAAGCAGGTGGTGACAGGAGGCAGGGTGAGGCAAGCAGGCAGGGACAGACAGGCAGGAGGAGGCAAGCAGGCAGGTGACAGAGGGAGGAGGCATGTAGGAGGAGTGGAGGGAGGTAAGTAGACAGGGGTAGTGAGTGGAGGAAGGGAGGCAAGTGGCAGGCAAAGACAGTAGGTAGTGGAGACAGGTAGGGGAGGTGGACAGGCAGGGAGGTGGACCCAGGAGGGTATGGAATGAAGAATGGACTAGTAGTAGGCAGGTATGGAATAGGGAGGTGATGACAATCCCATGGACACAACGACCCAGATGTGGAATGATGGAAGGCACAATGAGAGCAGTGGAATGGATACGAGGAGGAATAATGAGGAAGGTACGGCACGGAATGAAGACCCCACAGGAACTGAGGAATGGAGCCAGGGACGGAAACCACAAGGACACATAATGGCAATATAGGAATGGAAGGAAAGGAGGTGGAATGGAAAGAAGAGGAAATGCGGACACAAGGAAAGGAGGCACATGAATGGAAAATGGATAACTGACAGGAACGCATGAATGGACTGCACAAGGCATATAAAGGAGATGGATAACGGAATGAAGGCACACAAGACACAGGATATGGATGCACGAACCACAGACAGCAGAGATGGACAATCCGGAATGACACAACACACAGACACGATGGACACGGACACAAGACAGACAGGAGATGGATAACTGGAACAAACAACACATGACATGGAGAGACAACCTGGAGGCATGGCACACAAGACAGATGGAGGAATGACATAAGGAGAGATGGATGGAACATGGAAGACACAGACAGAAGTGGATAACCCACACACACAGACAGGACAGGAGGGGAGGACACACAGAGATGGACATTGGAAGATGGACACACACAGACAACGAGATGGACAACTGAATATGGAAGAAGACACACACACATAAAGGAGATGGGATGGAATGGAACATAAGCCAGTGGCAGCACAAAGAGATGGAATGGACATCAGGATAACACAAAATGACACTGCACAAACAGTGAGTGGGATAACTGAATGATACAAGGAAGAACACACAGGCACATATAAGATAGGAGATGGAATGGCCAAGATACTTGACACACATAAAAGGAGATGGATAACTGAATGGATGGAAGAGTAACACATATAGACTGACTGACAATGGACTGAGCCTGAGCCGGAAGGAAAAGACCTCGAATGACACACATAAATGGTGGAGCCTTGAAATAGAGCATGAAGAATGTGAACGGAATTAGTGGATGATAGTAGATGAACGATGAAATGGAATGGAAGAGTAGCTAAATATAATAGAGTATGGATAACTGGAATGTATGGAAGAACATAACGCCTATGTATGGCACATATGATAACTGGATGAGATGGATAACTGAAATGTATTAGTGAAGATAAATGTGGAATAACAAGGACATAAAGATAGCTGATAGAGATGGGATAACTGGAATGGAAGGAAGTGCCTAGTGAATGGTGTATAAATAAGAAGATATACTTCTTATGGAGATGGATAACTTGAATGAACATATTAGTGAGAAGGATAACATGTCTCGTGTACAGGAACACATAAGATGAGCCTTTGAGCAGAGATGGATAACTATATGGATGGAGAATGGACAAATGCTGGCGTTGGATCTTACCTTGGTCCTGACCAGCATTATTTGTGTTGTCAGATTTGTGATGTGTTCTTGAACCTGATAATCTGTTGTATGAAAAGTGATAGACAAGTACATGTTAGAAGTTCCTAATGTTTCACTCTGATGTCTTGCTGCCCTTGGATTTTACATAGTCTAGCCTGTGGACTAATTTTATAACACGGAATCAAATCAAAGAGGGCGTTTCAAGGTGTTCATTGGACACATGCATAATATGATTATGTTTTCTAACTATGTTGTTTAGAGATGAATACACGGATTAAACGACAGCGTACATTCTAAAAGCCGCTACCAATGCATCGTGTGTATTTCTACCAGACCACAGTGGACAAACAAATAACAAGTATCAAGTGGAAAATATTAATGAAGTGATTTTACATGGTGTAAGGGCTGGCGGATACTGATATGACTGCAAGGGTAAATCCTGAAAGGCCTTTATAAATGCTTCCCAATATCAGCATGGAGTTGGATATGTACAGAGCTTTAGTACATTTCATGTTCTCAACTCATGATAAGAACACATGGTATTCACCTTTGCAACTGATTATGAAAGAGTGTCGACAGAAACAATGCTCGTCATACTTTACATCAAGTCTTCTCCTTTTCCTTTGAAGGCCCGAACTGTTCCCCAATCTCTTCTCGTGACCTACTGTTGATACCGCTGATGTACCTTGCACTGAGGTGACACGTCCTGGGAAGGTTGAAGGTTGTCTGCCTGGTAAACCCTGAAACAGTTGTCAGAGGCACAAGGCTAGTGTTTCCATGCTGACAAATCTTATATTTGAATTCAAATTTCTTAGGGTACAGGCTTAATGTCATGATTCAGACGTGGATTATAACCCACACACACACGCACGCATTTGCACGCAATACACTTGCTTTTATTGTCAACTAATTCAAATAAAACTGCGTCATTTTCTAGAAAATATTAGTAATTCACTGTCAGTCTACATAGACAGTACTCAACGACTTGAAACCCTGGTATCTCTATGTCTAGCATAGATAAGTCCGCCTTGTGGTTGGCCAGGTATTCCATCACAGCCTGCCACCCACTGAAGAACAAAATTGTATATAGTGTGTATATGATGCATCACGTAATGTACTTTTCCATAAATAATGCGTCATCAGAAATGAGTCATTGTCTCCTAGGGCAATAGTGGTAGCAGTAATAGTGACAGTGATAGTGGTGGTAATTCTGTATGGGATATTCAGTTACATTTAACTGTTTCTAGAAACTGATTACACACCCGTGTATAATTTGCGCAGTTGTCCTTTTCTACGATCCCCTGTCCTGAAACAAAAAAATATGTAAATAGCAATAGGACCCAATATATATATCTACAACAAAACGAAAGTAATGAGTATTACAATTAATTAATGATTATGAATGTTTTCATGCATACAGTGTGTGG
This sequence comes from Haliotis rubra, assembly GCF_003918875.1. NCBI lineage: Eukaryota > Metazoa > Mollusca > Gastropoda > Lepetellida > Haliotidae > Haliotis > Haliotis rubra. The sequence continues at coordinate 11,412 of NW_025767034.1, read as the reverse complement.
GTCCAGTGTGTTAACTGTTGTGAAATCATAAACAATTAGAAAAGTCTTTACCTTCAGTACGTTGTCCAGTTCTTGATTAAGTGTTTGATCTCGTCCCAGCCTGCAAACAAACATCAACTATAGGTATGATAAACCATCTCAGTGTACATCTACCTCATCAATTGTATAAACTCACTCTGCATATGTATCTCAATCTGTATCACAAACCAATCACTCTGTATATCAACCAGCTCTGCTCAAATCACTAATTAGTAATCCCCAGTAATGTACATCATGATTGTCAATTGTATATACTCACTATGCAGCTATGTATACTCTCTCATTGTTTCAACTCCTTGTATCAATTTGTTTGGTAACGGTGTTAGTATCTACTCCGAGACGACGTGGCATTTATTGTAATAAAGAAGTTGACTTATCCACAGAACTTGGTTTTCCTTTCATCTTTACAACTCTAAAAATGCCTCCTCAAAGAAGATACAATAAACCTGTTCAGGGTAACCTTCAATAGTGAATGACCTAATTACTGTACCGAAATTTGCAGACACAAATTATAGGAAGCAACCTGCTGCACAGGAAACATCCTGCAGCATTTCATCTTCAAACTAGATACAGTTGTTATTGCTCAATGTACTACTGGACAAGCAGAACTAACCTGAAGGACACTCATAGATACTTACGGCCTCTGGTGGATCTTTTCCATCAGTGTTCTGAACCTCAGTTTCCATATCGTTTTATCTGGCCACCTTCCTTCCATACCCGCTGAAATGTATACAGTAATGTGATCTGTGACTGGTTTTATATTCAATGGTATTAGTTGATATGTCAGCTTTCTATAATTCTTATCTTGACAGACTTCAGTTAAAGATAACATACATCTTTCCTAAATATGGAGCAATCAAAACATAATATTAAATATGAAAGCAGATAATTAGGGCTGCAACCCTACTAGGAAGGTAGGGTTTTAGTAAGGTACGTACTGGGATATTAGATTCCATTCCTGCATTCTCTGATTCAATGTGGAACATCTCTGGAACAAGCAAAACAAAGATTTTGTTGAAACTAACTTCATCCAAGATTGAGAGGGGTGAATTGAGAGCAACGTGCAGTCATGATAAATCCATTTTGAATCCTGCCCAAACTAAGAAACACAAACACAACTTGCAACTTACCCATTTGTTGTTGAATGTCTGACTTTGAACATGGCCAACCTAGAATAGAAATGACAAGTTACCTCCCCTTGATCTTGAAGTAACAAGTGGAATCCTAAGTGAACGGACATTCCTGTGGAACTGATCACTACAACTTCTTCAATCCTTATGATATTGGCACAGGATTGATTCTCGAGATAATTAGATAATTTGATCTTCAAGAATACCTCGAGTGCTACAATGTGTGTCACCACTTCAATACCATAGCAACGGTTTGTTTCTGATTCTGTATGCTTCTGTTATCCCCAAAGCTGAAAGATCAAAAGAACAAAACAGAAACTATAATTAAGAATCAGATATTGTGAAAATGTTTTACAGCTGCTGTACTACACATTGCTTTCTAAATATGTCAATATCTGAACTCTCATTTCATTTCCTTTGGTACAATATATAATAGGTAGATAAATAACTAGATACAGATGGTGAATGGAAAGATAAAGAGCAGGTGCATGGGAAGATGACGGAGGCAGAATGAGAGATGATTAGCATGGCAGTGAGGCACAGAATTGGGTAGCTGGAGAGCGGATAAAGAGAAGAAAATGGATGGGTGTGGAGTGAGTGAGTTTGGTTTTATGCCGCTTTTAGCAATATTCCAGCAATATCATGGCAGGGGACACAAAAATGGCTTCACATATAGTTCCTATGTGGGAAATCGAACCTGGCCTTCGGCGTGATGAGCGAACGCTTTAACCACAAGGCTACCCAATCGCCCCGAAACATGGATGGAGAACTGAATGGAGAGATGAAGGTTGACAAAGCTTCTGTGTTATAAGAGACACTGGATCGATGGTCAAGAATGGAAGTTGGACAGGTGAAATGATGGAGGGACACTATCAAATCCGACAGCATTTATTTGGCTACAGAGTGTTAGAGGCGTATGGTGATCATCTGGTCTTATTTACCAACACAACAAACCTTCTCTCAAGAGAACATTTTAACGTCTTGACAGATCTGTTCCGTTTTATCTTGGATTATGACCTGAAACAAAATACATAGATTACTCACACTGGTCTTTCATCATCAGGCCTTGATTGTTAGTCACTACTTTGTGTGCGATTCATATACAAGCTCTCTGGCAATTTCTTACCGATCTGAGAAGCGGGACACAAGATTTTTCCTCTGTGTTAGTCCGTCATGCAAGTCTGACAGCCAAGCCTCTTGTGTAGCAGATAGTTGCTTGAAACCACCCAAAGCTGAAGTGAATAAGAGTAAATAAGTAACAAATTATCACATTCATCTAAAATAATCGTTCCAGATTTGACTGCAACTACTCACATCTCATACTGAACTTTGCTTGCTGTGAGGGGCTTTGGCTTTTGTATTCCAGAGTATGGCGTACTTCATGAGCCTACACAATGTGTCAAAGTGGTATAAATACACAATAATCACTATTTGGTATACGTTATCACACAGCCATATCTTTGCTAATATGTGTGCATTATGTCCATGTTTGGAAACAAGGTTGTAAATGTAAAGTAACAAAGTAACGGTAGAGCTTCTATAAATGGACCAAAATGGACAGGATTTTGGTCCCACTCACTTTTAAGATTACACCAGTAAACAAAACAACGTATGGTTATATGTAGAATAGAACTTAAACAAAATCAACAAATGTCAGTAAACTCCTCAAGGAATCCTTATATAGGACATAGGTCCCAAGTTGATCCCAGTTTGAAACTCTCAATATTTCTCAGCACACTGAAGTCCCTGAGGATTTGTTCAATCTGTTCCTTCCAAGATTCTGTAACATTGTTAAAAATAGAAGTGTAATAATCACCCTACACTAACTCATGAATGTATACTTTTTACTAAAAATCTTACCATTATGTTTATTGAGGCTGTTATTTGCACAAGATCCGTTATTCACATCATTAAAAGCTGGTTTATTATGAACACTTACCATTAGATAACATACATCTATTTGTTTCTCCATCCCTTCGACTTCCTGTTTAAATAGAATAAATGAAAGCTTTGTTTATAATGAATCACCTGAGATCTGGAACAATACAACTTCACATTGATGGAACATTTTAATCCTTCCATTTTAACCTTTCCTGACAGCGAATCAATTATTGGAATGAGATGAAATTTCTACAGAAGTCTGGTTTGGTTGGAATGCTAGCGTATGTGGACTAGTAATCATGAGGTGAGTCTCTTCATGAGACCAGTATTCAAATTAATATGGTTCATCTTTTGAAAATGAAAGGTAGTTTGGGGAAATGTATTCAAACCCCATATGGTGGCAAACTGAGGACTCATTTGAGAAATATTATGCTGTTGGCATGTTTGGATGCATTTATTTGTTTATGTAGTAAGAAGCATCTCTCAAAACCCTGACACCAGGAACTTATTTTCAGAAGTGTACATTACCATTCTACCTCCAACATTTGGGACTTCAGTTCTTTGATAAAGCAGTTGATCTGAAGTGAAGAAAGTCCAAGTCTTTAACAAACTAAAATGGGATTTTGTTCCATACGACATGATTGTTTTTGTATCACCAGTACATAAGAACTACTGTGGATTTTCTAACCCAGTGTTGTTTGTTCTCGTTCTCTCCGGAATCTATCAGAATAAACATCCTTTTATGACCTGACATGTTAGTGTGTGTAACAAAGAAAGAGTCTTGTATTTTATTACCAAGTACCGAGCACTGTCTATTCAGAGTTCTACGAATATGTAAATATACTCACTGGTTCTAAAACCGCCAATGTTGGCCGCTTGTTTGTGCCATGACCGTGTTGGTTTCCATCGACTATATCTGACGCAGGACGACATGTCCACCATACTGAGATCCTCTGCTGCTACAGCTGATGGGCACACTGACCTGGAAACAGGGTTTGTACACAACTTAAGCTACAGGTTTCAAGCAATCGTTCAAATGTTGAGGCCTATTAAAGTAGAGGTTCTTCCTGAGGACACATTTACGATGTTCATTTGGGGTATAACATTTGTTAATCTGTGACTGGATACGACTACCAATGTTGACAAATGGCAATAACACCTAACTACATCCACTGACTAAATCCTAACAAACCTGAGCCTCCGTCCCTCCCTTTCGTGACCTACATACAAGCAGAGTGTCCCCCAGTCTGTTCAGTCTCCTAGCCACCTCCAACAACAGAGTCGTGGCTCCACCACCAGGCATACACTTGACCTCGACGTCCTTACTGTTTATGTTCTCCACCAGAATGATACATTGTTCTTTGGTGAGAAATCTAAGATAGTCGCTATCGGTGTCTCCACTTTCTTCTTTTTAGCACTGACTTCTGTTTCAGCAACACCAGCCCAGAAAGCAGTCAGGACTTTCATACCTACTGGGAGTCAAGGCTACTAAAGAATTGTTTGTGACAAAATGAGAAGACTCATTTAAGCAGCTTCTTTAATCGATTCTAAATCCAACAGCGTCCTCAAGGAGAGAAATGGGAATGACTCCATGGATTGAGTTGATATCCTCATCAGTGAACCTGCTAAGTGTCTCTATCACCCTTCCTCGCCACTGATATACTGTATGTCACTGTTTCGGGACAGTATTCATCCCCATCAACCAGTGACAAAACTATCACAGACTGTGTAGGCAGAGCCAGGAATACATCACATACAATGTGGCTTGGTCGGGGTGATGTGCAGAAATCTAACGCAACTGATAACGAATGGGACAAGAACACAAAACATGGTCCAGCCTTTGGGTTTGGAAAATCTACCACTTCATTGGTGAGAGGGTTCAAAAACAAAAAGTCGTATGCATGATTTTCTATGTGTCTTGATGAGTCGTTCTTTTCTAATTTGTGCTAAAGGGTCCTTAGTTTTGTTGGTGCAAAATTCTGGCCATCTGGAAAATATAATTAATCAAATAATACATCCTGATGGAGGTATGGCCGTTACACATAGGATAGTCCTGTGTCAATTTTGTGACACTGCTTCGACACGAGTATAACACAAAGGAATCGTAAAGGGACAGAAATGCTTCAATTTGGGCAAACCTGACATGGAAGCTGATGTAATTGGGTAGCTGAAAGGCAATATGGTAAGGCTTTAGGGGCAATACGCCTTAGCTAATCAGAATAGTTGACTAAAACCCATTCGCAAATGGTTTCAGTATAAATCAACATGAGCAAGACATTGCTACATGCTTTATGGTTTGCTTCAACTGTTGAAGGCATTTCTATAGTCTACGTCAATGATCTACTAAGTTTTACAATGACTTAGTTACCCTTCTCAACAAAGTATCTTCGGATTTCAAAGAGACTGTTTCCAATCTGTTTCAGGTCAGGACGAAAAATGTCATTTTAGTCCCAAGATAAAGATCCTGCTCATCCTCCTTTGTGATATTTTGCTGCAACATAAAGTAAAGGTTATGAATATTAAATAAAACAGAGGGAAACAGTATTGTTGATGACCGAGACGTTCAACAGCTTTCAGTTCTTCAGGGAAACATTAATGTACTTGTGGATTGTCTTTATTTATGCATATGAGATGGTGTTTTGCCTTTAGCAGCTTTATAGATAAACGCTGTACCAAATATATATGCAGGTAAACTATGTTCAAATACATATAAAAAGATGTTAAAAGTGGATTAAGAAGAAGTAGACGTGGAACTTTTACATGATATGTTGTGGATCTCAATGCCTATGCGTGTAGCTATTCCTGACCCAGAGGCAAACTCATGAAAAAATTGTACTTGTCCCATTGCCAGAAACCACCACTCTTTCATATACTTTCGAAAACGATCACTTGACTCTGTCGAGAAAATGAAATAAAATGTGTAAACTGTTTTATGTGGTAAGAAGCATCTCTAAACCCTCACATGAGGAGCTTATCATTACAGAAGTGTACATTATCATTTCTACCTCATCATTTGGGACTTCAGTTCTTTGGCAGCAGTTGGATCTGAAGTGAAGAAAGTCCAAGTCTCTTTAACAAACTAAAATGTCTTCGCTGTATACAAAATGATTATTCATTTTGCATCACCAGTACATAAGAACTACTGTGGATATTCTAACCCAGTGCTGTTTTCTCTCGCTCTCTCTCTCGCATCTATCAAATAACATCCTTTATGACCTGACATAGCAGCGTGCTTTAACTAACAAATAGAGAGTCTTTTATTTTATTACCCAGTACTGGAGCACTGTCTATTCAGAGTCTCTACGAATATGTAAATATACTCACAGGTAGTAAATCGCCAATGTTGTCCGCTTGTTTGTGCCATGACTGTGTTGGTTTCCATCGACTATATTTTTCACGCAGGACGACATGTCCACCATACTGAGATCCCTCTGCTGCTACAGCTGATGGGTACACCGACCTGAAATAGGGTTTGTAATAATAACTTAAGCACAGGTGGGTCTCAAGCAAACCCGTCTCAAAATGTTGAGGCCTATTAAAGCAGAGAGGTCTCTTCCCTGAGGACACACTTACGAAATTGATATTTTGGGTTATAACATTTGTTAATTCGTGACTGGATATGACTACCAATGCTGACAATGGCAATAACACCTAACTACATCCACTGACTAAATCAATAAACCTGAGCCTGTCCCTCTCCTTTCGTGACCTACATACAAGCAGCAGAGTCCCCCTAGTCTGTCTAGTCTCCCAGCCACCTCCAGCAAATAGAGTCGTGGCTCCACTACCAGGCATACACTTGACCTCGACGTCCTTACTGTTTATGTTCTCCACCAGAATGATACATTGTTCTTTGGGTGAGAAATCTAAGATAAGTCGCTATCGGTGTCTCCACTTTCTTCTTTTAGCACCGACTTCTTGTTTCAGCAACACCAGCCCAGAAAGCAGTCAGGACTTTCTCATACCTACTGGGAGTCATTACCAAAGAATCGTTTGTGACAAAATGAGAAGACTCCATTTGCCAGCTTCTTTAATCGATTCTTAAATCCAACAGCGTCCTCAAGGAGAGAAATGGGAATGACCTCATGGATTGAGTTGATATCCCTCATCAGTGAACCTGCTAAGTGTCTCTATCACCCTCCTCGCCACTGACATACTGTATGTCACTGCTTCGGGACAGTATTCATCCCCATCAACCAGTGACAAAACTATCACAGACTGTGTAGGCAGAGCCAGGAATACATCACATACAATGTGGCTTGGTCGGGGTGATGTGCAGAAATCTAACGCAACTGATAACGAATGGGACAAGAACACAAAAACATGGTCCAGCCTTTGGGTTTGGAAAATCTACCACTTCAATGGTGAGAGGTTCAAAACAAAGTCGTATGCATGATTTTCTATGTGTTCGATGAGTCGTTCTTCACTTGTGCTAAAGGGTCCTTAGTTTTGTTGGCGCAAAAATTTGGCAATCTGGAAAATAAAATTAATCAAAATGATACATCTCGATGGAGGTATGGGCTGTTACACATAGGATAGTCCTGTGTCAATTTTGGGACACTGCTTCGACACGAGTATAACACAAAGGAATCAGAAGGGACAGAAATGCTTCAATTTGGGCAAACCTGACATGGAAGCTGATGTAATTGGGTAGCTGAAAGGCAATATGGAAGGCTTTAGGGCAATATGCCTTAGCTAATCAGAATAGTTGACTAAAACCCATTCGCAAATGGTTTCAAAGATAAATCAACATGAGCAAGACATTGCTACATGCTTTATGGTTTGCCTTCCTAACTGCTGAAGGCACTTTATAGTCTACGCTGCAATGATCTACTAAGTTTTACAATGACTTAGTTACCTTTCTCAACAAAGTATCTTCTCGGATTTCAAAGAGACTGCTTCCAATCTTGTTTCCAGGTCAGGACGAAAAATGTCATTTGTCCTAAGATAAAGATCCTGCTCATCCTCCCTTTGTGATATTTTGCTGCAACATAAAGTAAAGGTTATGAATAATAAAATAAAACAGAGGGAAACAGTATTGTTGATGACTGAGACGTAGACGTAGATAAACGTTTTCTGTACCAACATATATGCAAGTAAAAATGGGTTCAAATACATGGCCTTGTTATTGTCTTTTATTTATGGATAAGTGAGATTGTCGTTGCTTTTACTCAGCTTGGTAGATAAACGTTATGCTAAATATATATGTATGCACCCAGAAGCTTCCCTTACATCCCATTCTGCAATAATCAAAAGTCGAGATTACGAATGAATATTGTGGTAAAAAGATATTTCCATCGATCTAGCACCACACTACTGCTCTCAATAAAGATTACTCGAATGCAACATGATGGCAAGATAATATACACACACATATATATATAGATAGACACACATACTATCACATATATATATATATACACACATATATATATATATATATATGTATACTGTCTGTTTGTGTGGAAATATGTATGGTATTAAGCTATGAACCCTTTAAGGGAACACATTATAAATTTAATCTTAATCTTCTGTGTGGTCATTATATATATATATATATATGCTCCAGTGTGTTAGGGATGGGTATTGCATGAGAATGTCTATGCATGCGATATAATGCGATACTGGAAGCATATACATTGCGTATGACATGTAATGCAATATATATTGCAAGGATTATTTTTTAACAAAATCCATTTATAATCGAGTTAATGCCTTTCTATTATAAAGCTTATACACAAATAAACTTTTTATGATTGGATTTCACCTTTATAAAAAACTCTGTAATCATGACAAAATAAAAAAATGTAAGCAAAATAAAAGCAACATTTAAAATGAATGAAACAGGGAAAAGAATATCCAAAAATCGGAAATATCCTAAAACATTTCGAAAGGTTATGCAGTTCTTCCGAATGCATGTCAAAATATGGCCTTCCGATCACCATATCGCACACAATACGTATCAAGGTTTCATGGCCCTGAACTGGTAAATACCGGTAAACCGCTTACATTGCGCAGCCCTAGTGTGTGTGTATATATATATATATATATATATATTATATATATATATATATATATATATATAATATTGACACACACACATCTAGGGCCATGCTAATATATATATATATATATATATATGTCTCTCTGTGTGTGTGTGTGTGGCTGTGCGTGAATATGTATCATATTAAGAAAACCTTAAAGGAAACAAATTAGAATTCAATTAAAAATTGTAATCTACGCTCTCTGCCTCAACCTTCGATAATTTCATTTCGTCATAATTCTTTTACGGGTGTACCAGCTAAAATACAATACCAAGTCATACTCTGTACAATTCTTTGGTTAACCATACCGTGATTACATAAGAAATTCACAAGAGGTAGTGCTGAATTGGTGTCTCAGGGGCATATCTGAAATTTGTGATTGTCGCCCTGATTATACACGTGCATGCAGGATCTACGGGATAACATTAAACAAAACATCCTTGTCCCCATGGATACGAAACGATGGATTGCTGCGATGGTGTCACGACTAATGGCTATGGACACCGTTGTATTATCCCTCAAGTAACTAGAGACATCTATTGATGTCCCTGAACCACAACTAATTCTCCTTTTAAACCACCGCTGAAGCTGAATTAGCCAGAAATAACGCTTTTGGTAAAGTGGTCCCTCAGCCCCATTTCCGATGGTGTTGTCTGTGACGAGGAATCTTTTGAGAAAGTATTAAAATAGTGTTTCTGTGAAAATCTGCACATAAGAGAAAATTGTGGTCAAAACCAACTAACATGACAGCAAACTGAAAACTATGAACCTCCCAGGCGCTTTGTTTTTACATCAATGGAAGGGACACCTCTCTCAGTCGTGATTTCCAATGGTTTTACTATCCACGAAATAATATAGAACTGACACGATATTGTTATTCATAATACGGTATTAATGTATTATATCCCTTCTGCCGTAAAGAAGAACGGTTTTAAAACGCTGCGATAAACGCTGCTTATACGTATTATGTATACTCTAGAGAGTCCAGGTAATACGAGGCATGTTTTGACTGAACAATTAAGTCAGGCGTCGGTTACCTCCCCATTAATAACTCAAGCTAACCCAGTCACTTCCTATGCGAGATGGCTTTCGCGCAGTTTTGAATAAAGTAAATATGTTTCCACACAATAACAACAGGTGTGTTCGTGCGTGCGCTTTGAAAGCGTACATGTATATTTCTGCTTCTAGGATGAATAAGCTTTCAGAAAGTAATGAACTTACTTTTCTGAAAAAAATATGCATCGCGTTTCTGTGTGTAATGCAGAAATTTTTTGTCTGTAGTCAGGCAGTCACGCGCATGAGTGGACTTCTAATCATAACTGAAGACCGTCTCAGCGTACACGTTATGTTGGTTGGTTGGTTGTGCAACGCGCCGCGTACTGAGCAGTATTCCAGTATTCCAATATGACTGTTTCCAACTCAATCAAGTCTCGACCAGATAATCGTATTGATCAACGTAAAGAGCATTCGATCTACGTAATTGGGATATAAATGACATGTGTCAAATCCAAGCCAGCGAGTCCTACTTCACCTGCTGATCCCTAAGCTAGTCGCCTTCTTATGACAAATCCATATGGGCTGCTGAAAACCAGTTCCTAATCCGGTTCTTTATGAGTCCCAATAATGCTTGCGTCCTCTAAGAAGTTAATCTGCGAGGACCAAGCACTTTGCTCCGTCTCTCTTTAAAGTTGCTGATATATCTACACCTCTAACGAATACCTTTAATTCCTGTGGTTTGAGGAAACCTGTACAGATATCTACTGACGCTAAGCTCTTGTCTGTCGCAGTGTTAGCCCCATAACTACGTGTGTATTACAGCTCATAGGATCTGATAATAATGCATGGATTCATATAATCATAAAATGGATAGTCGTGACAGGGAGATCAAAACATCATGGGATCCTATTACTTCCAAAATATCACTTGTCAGGTAACGCTATGTGGACACTTCTGGCTGGGCCATCATTAAATTCCTATCTGCTTGTTTATCGTGACTCAAACATATCATACTCTGAATAATTTATAATGTTATATTATTAAAATCTATTCATGGGCCGATAGTAGTAAAACAACTGAAACACGTTTTATATTTGTCAACTCGGCCTGGTGATACAGAATATGTTCGCCATAGATCACAAGCAACTGAAGGTAGATTCACCCTACTAGGGACCATAGGCTTACATTACTTTTGTTACCTGCATGGACCCCAGCTGATTTACATCATCCCTTCATGTGGTGAGATTAAGCCATTATTTAAAAAAAAAAAAAAAAAAAAAAAAAAAAAAAAAAAATAGAATTAAAAACAGAACCCCAAACAT